>NC_081195.1:15495960-16695960 GCF_902713425.1 Acipenser ruthenus | reverse complement strand
GCTTGTTCTAATTCTCAGGCCTGGTTTATGTAAAGTACTCCACAGTCAAGAATAAATCTCTTTTTTTATACCCCTTCACTTAATATAATATTTGAGTCTTAGTGTACAGAGGAGTCTTTTCAGAAGCATTTATGTTTGCTTGGATAGTTAGTAAGCATGGGGAAAGAAATTATCAAAGCAGACACAGCAACAGAGAATCATCCACAACACACACAATGTTAATGTTATAAAGTGTTCCCTATGTTTGCTTCTTATTTTCAGATTTTCTTTCTCATTTTCAGCATCTTTTTTTTTTTACTTGCTCGAACTTGTTCTATATCTTCAACTTGTTCTGAGTGATTATTTTGAATGTTGACATTTCTTTTCCGCTGCGGACTGTGAGCCTGGCACTATTGGTTTGGATGTCAGTTTGTGGGAAAGATAACTTGGCACTTGACCCACAGGAGACCCCACTGGCTGTTTGGGACATCAGTGCTGCTATACAGTCATGAGGAGTGCATCCCCTGCAGTGACTGTACTCTATTATCTAGACGTGAAATGTACTGTATGTGAAGTCCTAGGCCAGTGGGATTTCTAAACAGCTGTTCCATACATCTTCTGTCTCATACAGGTAATTCAATTTGCTGTTTTTGTGACAGGCTAGGCAATTGTTGAAAGTTGAGAGTTAATATCTGACATATTGAATAAATTGGTTACATTTTAAAGTTTATTAATAAATACATCTGCTGGGGCAGAGTTCTGTGGGAGGCCAGGTTAATGGTTAAAATCTGGTGTACCATCTGTACTACTAAGGTCTTTCCAACCAGTAGTTTTCAAGTTCAGCAGTTTTCTAAAGCTGTTGATTTATTTAAATACTGATGAAGTGCTGATGTACTGCTGAGTCACCTAAAGGAAAAGGAATTCCCGGTCTATATATACTATTTATCTTTTTGCTTTTGGAAAAGATTTGCTGACAAACTGTACTTGGTTGTATTTGCTCCAGAAAGAGGACGCCACGCACTACCCTTCAGCACACTTACAGTGGGAGTAGGGTTGTGGTCTGTGACAGGACAGCTGCAGAGTAACCACTCAGCTTTCTTTAGCCTGCTAGCAGGATTAATTGAGCAATTTACTGATAGGCCACCGGTTCTCAAATGGCCGGAACTGGGGAAGCTATTTTCAGGGAAAGGGGTTTAACTCTATCCCTGCACCTGTGAGCACTAACTATTTACACTGTAGGAAATATGATTTGGCCCAACTAAAAATTTATTTGTTTTATGAGGAAAACATGACCTTCATGAGCCTCAAGTCATGTCACAGAGGTTATGGGAGTTAAGAAATTCAGTATTTCTAGTTGGGTCGTGGCTTGTTAGATTTATACAATGCTACTATTAATTAAATGAGAAGGAGAACGAGTTTAGTGAAAATGTAGTTTTAAAAGTCTCTGTGAATACAAAGTGAGCATACATCATTAACAAGATGAGGAAACAGTTACTTGACAACTACTGTCAAATACTCTCTGCTTAAATTTTGTAAGGCCCACGCTTATCCTGTTTTGGCAAATAATATATTTCACTCGACCCTGACCTCTTAAATAATATGTCTCTGACCTTCAATCTAAAATAACATGGTTTACCTAGTAAAATGTATACTCACACATAGTATAAATATATAAATTAGCCATTGAGTTTTTTCTTTTTCTTCAAATCCTTCATGTTATACATTGTCATCCATAACTTCAAAACACTCAATCAAATTACCACTATACCCCACAGATAATCCGCAACTAGATTATTTTAGAGCATTTTACAGCTCTGGAATATATATTGTAATATGTACAGTAGCACGCTGCCATGTAATATATAAAAGCTGCATCTCTCTGTCGCTGAACAGACTTTAATTACCACCCTCGACTCGCTGAAGGAATTGGAGGTGAGCATTGAGGTATGGTCACAATTCAGACACCTTGCAGACTTGTCACATTGACTTGACACCACTGTGGCTCTCCATGGTGGCTCCACACCTTGCTGACAATGTTATGGACTGATGGTTTTTTACTTATTGTTTTTTCACATTCAGTGTTTCTGTATGGTCTGTAGAAATGGTTCTTTCAGCTTGACTGCCAGTTTAGAAGAAGTGTGAAATATGACAGGAGGAGAGGCTTGCAAAAGATGGTTAGCTAGAGTGGTAAGAACAGTAGAATGATCCAACCGGAACTCGTTTGGATAAATATCAATATCAATGCTTTCTGTAGCACCCATTGAAGATATTTAAAACTTGTTTGTGATGTTGAGTAGCTGGCCTGTGATTTTGAGTGAAGCGTTCTAGTTGCATACAGATTGTACTCATTGGGCCCTATTCACAGAACTATAAGGACTTTTAAGGAATGTAGGGCAGCAGTGTGGTGTAGTGGTTAGGGCTCTGTACTCTTGACCGGAGGGTTGTGGGTTCAATCCCAGGTGGGGGACATTGCTGCTGTACTCTTGAGCAAGGTACTTTACCTAGATTGCTCCAGTAAAAACCCAACTGTAAAAATGGGTAATTGTATGTAAAAATAATGTGATATCTTGTAACAATTGTAAGTCGCCCTGGATAAGGGCGTCTGCTAAGAAGTAAATAATAATAATAATAATAATAATAATAATAATAATAATAATGATAATGATGATAATGTCTCATTTTGATAGTCCAATCAAGCTTGCAGATCATGAAACTCTTTAATAGAGTGTTTTTTAGTTTATTATTATTATTCAAAGCTTTAAAACAGTCCTTCGTGTGTTGTGTATATGGCCTATTATTTCACTGTAGTTCATAATGTTATTCATGCTTTTTAATAAATTTAATATCATTGCAATTTGAAAAACAAAGACGAGGAAGCTACTTTGATGAATACCTAATGGAATTGAACCTCAGATATAAAGACACTGTCAGTAAGTTACTTATTGTGATTGATTTGTTAAGTTAAAATTCAGTTCATACATTATGCATTCATATATTATTCATCCTGTGTGATTTTGTAAAGCATTGTATGTCTTATTGTGGGTATCGGCAGTAATTGTGCTTCAGGTATTGCCAAGAACAGCAGTATAGGAGTGTGGCAAAGTGCCCGCCCCTGTGTGCATTTGTGTGTTCTGTGTATGTATGTTGCGTGTGTATGTTAATGTTGGTGTATAGATTGGTACACGGGATATAAGCGGTCTGTGTTTCACGTGTGTGTAAATTGTATATTTGTATTTAGGCACGGGATTGCACATCACTTCACGTGCTGGTTAAATGTAATACGTGAGCACGGGGTTGCACAGAATTAATTCACGTGCTGGGATTCAAGTGAATAATTAATTAGTAATTGAATCCCAGCACAATAGTATATATAGACGCACATTTTCACTCAGTCGGGGTTGGGTGTTCGGAAGAGGAGAACGGGTGAGAGAGAGAGGAGAGTTAAAAGAAGTAAAGATCATAAATATAAGTGTTTGTTCTCACCGTGTTTGTTTGTCTGTCCGTGCACCGTTTGTTTAGTGTTAGTCCGTTTTGTATGTCTGTTTATTTTGGCGTCAAGTGCCGTGTCCCGTGTTTTCTGTTTAAACCTTTTATTTTGTCATTAAACGCTGAGTGCAGCCATTGCACTCAGCATTTCTCATCACCATCACCGTCTCTGTGTATTCCTTTTCTGGTCTGACGCCACCCACTCTGGCCGTCTTTGTGACACGTGGTGTCTTCGTGGGATAGCCGCGCCTCCAAGCGTCAGACCAGGAGGGGTCTGGATTAAAAAAAAAAAAAAAAAAAAAAAAAAAAGATTACAAATATTGTTTTGGGGGAAAAAAACAAAACAAAAAAAAAAATCAATGGCAGAAGACGCCATCAAACTGCGGGGCTGGTTCCTGGAGAATGCTGGGCTGGAGGCCCAGTCTCTGCCCATAATCGTCCGGGCCCTGTGGATGATGGACAGTGAGAGATGGGAGGCCTATCAGGAGGAACACACCCCAAACACCTTGGAGGAAGGTGTGGAGTTTCTCCTCAGCTACCTGGAGGCAACGATAAAAGGAGCAGCAGCCCAGGTAGCAGGACCACCAGCAGAGGGTGAATGCCTGCTGGTTTTGCCTCCACAGCCCAAATGGGAGGAGCCTGAGCATCCACAGCCCAAATGGGAGGAGCCCAAGCGGAAGGAGCCCGAATGTCCTACGCCTGAGTGGGAGGAGCCCGAATGTCCTACGCCTGAGTGGGAGGAGCCCGAACGTCCTACGCCTGAGTGGGAGGAGCCCGAACGTCCTACGCCTGAGTGGGAGGAGCCCGAACGTCCTACGCCTGAGTGGGAGGAGCCCGAATGTCCTACGCCTGAGTGGGAGGAGCCCGAACGTCCTACGCCTGAGTGGGAGGAGCCCGAACGTCCTACGCCTGAGTGGGGGGAGCCCGAACGTCCACAGCCCAACAGGGAGGAGTCGGGGCGTCCACAGCCCAACAGGGAGGAGTCGGGGCGTCCACAGCCCAACAGGGAGGAGTCGGGGCGTCCACAGCCCAACAGGGAGGAGTCGGGGCGTCCACAGCCCAACAGGGAGGAGTCGGGGCGTCCACAGCCCAAAAGGGAGGAGTCGGTGCGTCCACAGCCCAAAGGGAGGCAAGTCGGGGCTTCCACAGCCCTGGGACCCAAGCCACCAGCAGAGGGAAAATGCCTGCTGGTTCAGCCCCAAGAGCCAGAAGGGGAGGAGTTACAGGCTCAACCCCCTGAAAATTTTTGGGGGGGAGAAGGGCAGGATGCTGGTGTCCCCCAGCAGCCTCTCGCTATGCTGCTGAAGGCAGCACGGCGTGCACATGCCCAGCCGCCACAGCAGAGGGAGCCAGCACCGCCAGGAGCAGAGGAGCTGGAGCTGCCTCTACCTCCACCACCTCCAGGAGCAGAGGAGCAGGAGCTGCCTCTGCCTCCACCACCTCCAGGAGCAGAGTAGCAGGAGCTGCCTCTGCCTCCGCCACCACCACCGCAAGGAGCAGAGGAGCAGGAGCTGCCTCTGCCTCCACCACCTCCAGGAGCAGAGGCGCAGGAGCTGCCTCTGCCTCCGCCACCACCACCGCAAGGAGCAGAGGAGCTGGAGCTGCCTCTGCCTCCACCACCGCCAGGAGCAGAGGAGCTGGAGCTGCCTCTGCCTCCACCACCGCCAGGAGCAGAGGAGCTGGAGCTGCCTCTGCCTCCACCACCGCCCAGAGCAGAGGAGCAGGAGCTGCCTCTGCTGCCCGTACCTCCGCAGGGAGTACGGTGGCCGGAGCCCCAAAAAGGGGAGCTGCCGGCCACGAAGAAGGGGGAGGAGGTCTGGAGACCACTTTCCCCAGCAGCAGTTTCGCTGCAGGAGTTCTTGTGGCCGGAGCCCCACAGGAGGGAGCTGCCGGCTACGAAGAAGGGGGAGGTCGGGGGACCACCTGCCCCCGCAGCTTTTTCGCTGCAGGACGGGACCAACAGGCTGTCAGCCGTGCCACTACCGGCAGGGGTGCTGACAGCATGGCCAGCCATGGGCCCACTGAAGCCTCCCTTCCCAGCCCGAGACTTTGTCCTGGACTGCTGGGTTTTTAAGGGGGGAGGTGGCCGTTGAGGCCATGTGTGCTGCGCACAAGGGGGGGTATATGTGGCAAAGTGCCCGCCCCTGTGTGCATTTGTGTGTTCTGTGTATGTATGTTGCGTGTGTATGTTAATGTTGGTGTATAGATTGGTACACGGGATATAAGCGGTCTGTGTTTCACGTGTGTGTAAATTGTATATTTGTATTTAGGCACGGGATTGCACATCACTTCACGTGCTGGTTAAATGTAATACGTGAGCACGGGGTTGCACAGAATTAATTCACGTGCTGGGATTCAAGTGAATAATTAATTAGTAATTGAATCCCAGCACAATAGTATATATAGACGCACATTTTCACTCAGTCGGGGTTGGGTGTTCGGAAGAGGAGAACGGGTGAGAGAGAGAGGAGAGTTAAAAGAAGTAAAGATCATAAATATAAGTGTTTGTTCTCACCGTGTTTGTTTGTCTGTCCGTGCACCGTTTGTTTAGTGTTAGTCCGTTTTGTATGTCTGTTTATTTTGGCGTCAAGTGCCGTGTCCCGTGTTTTCTGTTTAAACCTTTTATTTTGTCATTAAACGCTGAGTGCAGCCATTGCACTCAGCATTTCTCATCACCATCACCGTCTCTGTGTATTCCTTTTCTGGTCTGACGCCACCCACTCTGGCCGTCTTTGTGACAAGGAGTTACCCATAATGACAGCTGAAAACAGAAATCCCCGCCATGCTGCACACAAAACATTGAAAGATACAAATTACTTCCAGGCTGGTGCTGTTCGTTTATAGTAAATTAATCATTGATGTGTTTTTGCTGTGGGTTATCTGCAAATAAAATTGGCAGACCCCTGGTGAATGAATGTTGTCCTTGTTCCTTATTGTAGCTGCAGTGTTCCATAACCATTTTCGTGTTTGTTTTTCTAATGTAAAATTCTGTGGTGGTTTTTTTTTTTTTTTTTTTTGCTTGATTAGAAAGCAAACCTTGTTGACCTGCTTGTTTGTGTTGTGGATGATCAGGGGTTGTGGCAGTGCAGTGCACTCCACTATTGTCAGTGGGGAATTGAGAGAGTGCTAGTTAGCTGCCCCAGGGCCAGTATACAAATTAGGAAGAGGGAGGGAGAATTATAGAGCGCATTGTTCGCGTTTTGGGTGGTGAGGGGATGTGAGGCTAACGTGTATTCAGGTCTGTCATGGAGTGGGTGAGGTTCTGTTATTTGTGTTCAGGACCATGGCATGGGAAAATCCCTCAGAAGAGTCCTAGAGAGCTCCTTTCTCAGAAGCAGCCTAAATAACGTAACATATGGTAAAACAGAACCTACGGTTCCTGGTGTGTTATTACACCAAGAGTACAATAGCTCTAGCCTCCTCCCTTGAAATCTGTTTGCCACTGTGTCACTCTGTGATCCAAATAGGAGTACAGTATTTGTATCACAGAGAAGAGCATTATGTATCATTAAGCAAAACTGAAATTGAAGAGGGGATAGCCTGGTGTTGTTTTTTTTCAAAGCTGATATTTGCAGGCGTAATCAAGTAGCAAACCTGTAAAAAATAATAATTTAAACTCCACGGTGTTCTATGCCTTTTAAATTATTTCTTCAGATTCAGCAGTGCTTTGTAACCATGTTTAATGATAACATCAAAGTTAAGTGCAAGTGACACATGAGGATCTGAAAAGACTAATGTGACCACATAAAACACTTGAATCCACTAACTTCTTCAGGTGATGCTGCAGAGAACACTCTACTCAGGATGTGGCTGGTATGAAAATCATTCACTCTTCCAGCCCTGGATTGAGGTCGATCACTCCCAGTTATTACCAGATGAATGCATTTCCTTTGCTTGAGTAGATTATTCCAGACAACTAGCTTTGTTAAGATTGTGGTGCATTTAAAAGAAGAATAGAGGGCTAGGTGGTGCAGCAGTGCATCTGACTTCTAATGCCTGGTCTGGCATAGGTCAGAAGTCAAGTGAGTTTCAGCCTAGCCCATAGTGGGCAATAAGGTAGTCTCTGCTATGGCTGGGTAAACCTCAAAAGCTTCTATTGCGAACTTTGAACGAGGAAATGTTTGTCTCATAGTTCAGCCCTACTACTATTAATTCCATGTAACAATTTGTACTGTGAATAGTTCAGAAACACTGTAGTTCTCAAAATTAATATAAAAATTGTTGATAACCCTATCAGCTATGACATTGCCCCCATTGCATCAAAATATAACCCCTTGTTTCTGGGTGGAGCAGCAAAACTGTCATGTTGCACCAAGCAGTATTGTACAAACAAATGTTTGACACTGTAAGCAATCCCTTGTTATATATATATCATCTGCATACAATTCCCAACCCATTTTTAAAAGATAAATTCTGTAAGTAGCCTACAATATCAGTTTTATTATACAGTTATGAAGTTCTATCTGGAACATTAAGGATTAACATATGAGGGAAACAACGTAGTTGTATAAAATATGACGTAATACTTTGATACAAATCTGTAATAGGTCTGGAAAAACGTACCAATTATAAGGAAAGAAAGTATTGCCATATCTATTTTAATTTGCATTGTTGTTTGATTCACGGGTTGAAAGTTGGGGCTACATAGAGAGTTTCAGTCGTTTCCACTTAACGGCTGAATATTCAAGGCTTTGGAATGCTTCCGCTGAGCGGCCCCTTGATATAAGATAGGGAGGGGGGTCTCGTCGGGCTGGAGCCTTACCGGGAAGAGGCACTGCCTCAAAGGCTGGTTGTCCCGGCAACCCTGAGATACCCTGAAAACACATTATAAATGTCCAGCTCTCTGAGCATGTCGACAGAAAGAGGAAGAAAATGGCAAGGTGTTAGTTTAGTTTGTGACTCAATCACTGACAGCGAGAGCAGGCCACTTCCCAAATTCGATTAGAATAGAGCCTCATCCCGGTGAGGGGAAGTAGAGTGCTTAGTTGCACTAATGCACAGTATGGCCTGGAGTCCCCTCTGACTCACGTGGTGAGAACCTCCCTCAACGGAGGCTCGTGGTGTTGCGTCCAACCCGAGGTTGGGGAAGTGAGACTCACTACCCTCCAAAAGAAAGGACCCCCGGCTCCCCGCAGGACCAGTCAGTGAATAAAGGATCTGATGGGAGGAAAGGTTTCTTCCAAGAAATGTATGTACCATGGATGTATATGAGCATAACAGACTTGAGTTTAGAAAGTTGGATGAATTAACCTTGACGCAGCTAATCGTTTTGGAGGTTCGAAGGAAGATGATAAAGTGGGAGTCGGGTACTAGAGAAATATCGCTGGAACAGATGCCGAAGGAAGGGAAGCTGGAGAATGATGGAACAGTAACTTCTGCACATCTCAGGAATCCAAAGAAGGCGGTAAGGCATAGAGTTTCCATCAGTAGATCTTTGAAAGGGGAAAAACAACCTTTCTGGAGGATCAGAATCAGCGAGAGGAGAAAGTCTGAAGATATAGGTAGCCGAGACATGGAAAACAGGGGCTGAAGTTTTTGCTATCCCTCTAAGCATCAGCTGTATTGCTGGGATTGATAATAGGATCGGAGGAGATGGTACTGACATGAGGCGATAGTGGTATTGGATGCCGGAGATGTATGTCTTAATGGTTGCTGGTGAGAGGTTTAAGGAGTCTCTTGCATGGACTATAAAAGACAGTCCTGGTTAAACGGAATGGGTTGAAATATGATTTTGGGCGCAGGTGGTTGAGAAGGTAGACCATGCTGTGGAGTATGAAGACCTTGTGAATGTATCCAAAGCAGCTGCCGTGTAGATCCGGGCGTATTGGAGCAGGTTAGAGATTGATGTATTTAATCGAATATCAGGTCCTTGAATTGAGGGATTTGATGAGGTTCTGCTTCTGCTGCTGCAGGAACTAGCTGACGGAATCTGGCAACCTGGAGACGAGAGAGCATCACTGTGTTATTATGGATGCCTGGCAAGTAATGGGCTTCAATAATGAAATTGCTTGAAACAGAGATCCAAATGAGCCGGCGGAGTAACTGCATGGTGAAAGGGGAGGATGATCGGCCTTTTATTGACGATATGGACTCTTGTCACTGTAGAATAAAATAGATTCCCTACACCACTGTTGACCCCAGATATGTGCAGCTGCAACAATAGGGTAAATCTCTAGAAGAGCCGAAGCTTTAAGATGAGGAGATAAATCCTGAATCTCGGAAGGCCATCCGCTTGAAAACCATTCGGATCCTAGATAACCTCCGAATCCTATAAATGAAGCATCGGTGAACAAGGATAGATTGTGTGAGCTGAGATTAGGTTTTTGTGGAATAGAGACAGCCTGTTCCAATTGTGGATCAATGTTGCCCACATTTCTATGTCTTTCCTTGATTCATCAGAAATGATAATATAGGAATTGAGGTTTGTTACTGTAGATGAACGAGCTAGTAGGGGGGAAATGAATGTTCAGCCCTGGGGAATGATTCGGATTGCATAGTTGAAATGGCCAAGAAGCGACAGCAGATCTCGAATTGATGTAGAGATTTGGAAGCTATCAATGAGTAGGCAAACACGTTGCAGTTTAGCAGGAGGCAGGCTGGCTTCGAATTTTAAAGAGTCCAGAGTAATGCCTAAAAACTCGATGGAATTGAATGGCCCGATTTTGTTTTCTCTTCTGCCAGGGGGGACTCTGAGTGTTGAAAAAAGTGATTTGAGCCTGGGAATAGCTTGAGCTGGGGGATCTAAAGGTGGAGATATCAGTAGAAAGTCATCAAGAAGATGGAGAAGAAATGGTATGTGACAGGAATTGAGTAATATCCAGCACAAAGCCTCGGAGAACGAGTCAAATATTTTCGGGCTGTTGCAGCAGCCGAAGGTGAGTTGGGTAGAAAAGAAGAGTTTATTTTGCCAGCAGATCCCGAAGAGATGGAGGAGGGAGGGGTGGATAGGTATAACTTTAAATTCATCTGAAATGCCAGCTTTTGCTAGCCAGGATCCGTAGCCTGCCATCTTGATGCTTTTGATGGTGATTGTGATGTATTGAAGTGAACATAGATAGTGAGATATCAATGCATTAATGCTGCTTGTGGACTTCTCTCGGGGGGGCTGAAAGGTCAATTAATCAGCCTCTTTTTTCCTGACACCTTGTGAGTAGCTATACATACTGGATTGATTCTGTATGTGGGAAAAGGAGGAGCTGAGAATGGGCCGACCATGAATCTTGTGTCAATTTCTGCGTGAATTAAGGAGCTGGTTAATTCGAATTCGCTGGCTGCCGAGCGAATGTTATTGCAGATGAAAGACAAGGAGGGAATGGTAGGTAAGCCAGTGAAAAATCAATTTTGGAGTCCATTGATGAGGTAGGAAATGACTTGCCTATCTGGATGATGATGAAGGGCACGTTAATCGGGATGGATACTTGCAGGAGAGACGATCCCCTGGATAAATAAGTAGTATTATTAAAGTTTGTTGCAGATCTGTCTGTTGCCGGAAAAGTTAATGTTGCAACTGTATTTGTCTGTGGAAGTTGAGTAGTCGGGTGGAGCAGAGCCGTGGATTGGGCTGGGAGCTGAGATTCTGGTGTTGAAACGAGGAGGGGTGGAGCGGCGGTCTTGCCGGTATGAGGTTGATGCTGAGGCTGCTTTTGGACACAGTGATGTGGAATGGGCAGTGGAGGTGCACACTCCACATGTGTTAGCTCGCAGACTGCTGAAAATCCTGTTGAATAGGTCTGGATCGAGACAAGACCAATCGGTGATGAGATTATCTGTTGCAAGAATAGAAGCAGCTTTTGCAGGAAAAGATTTATGATATTCATAGAACATGGTACCCCCATATCTAACTGACAGCTCGATGACGTGAAACATATATTGGTCCAATTCGTTCCGGCGATAAGGGTAAACGGAGCAGAGAACGTCCCGGTAAATTGAAAAAGCCGTCATGAATTCCCCCCAAAGATTTTTTAGAAGGCGTGGGTCCATGGATTTTAGCTGGAGGTTGTCTGATTGCTGGCTGCCAGACGAGGGGGAATCACCGGTTGCGGTGCTGAACTGTGGCGCTTGGTTCTGCAAAGCTGCTGAGGTGGGTAGAGTATCGGTGGCAAAAGGCTGAATTTGAGGCAACTGGCTGCTGGCTTTCGTCCGAGTCCGAAGAGAAGGAGAGGATCCAGCTGGTAGACATGCAAAAGAGAGAGGTCTTGCTGTGTTCTGTTCAAGAACTAGAACACAGACAAGGAGGTGCTTGTGTTTTGGCTTTAAATAGGTGGGTTAGGTGGGTTAGGTGATTAATGTATAGGGTGTTAATGTGTAAATCAAAATGTGTTAATTGATTAATAGGGTATAGCTGGAGCCCCTGCTTCCATCCCCTGAACCTTGCCTAAAGGCTTACATTTAAAACTACTTTTTGAACAATCAAGAGCATACAACTGTGGATGTTTGTAAGAATTACATGTACTGTACTTTCTACATCAATTTCACTCTCAGCACCTGAAATCTCTATCAGTGTCAACAAGGAGAAGAGAATCCTCTCTGCTTCACATTTCATTTGATATCTCCCTAAACCTCTGCATTGCAGCCTAGCCTATATACATGCCGCTTACATCATTAAAGGGTGTAGAAATGTTTTTCATCACTTACTGTCTTCACTTACTGTGAAAAGGCAGGGGATGTCAATCCATCCAGTGAAAAGAGCTTGAGAATTACACGTGACTCTAGGAGTATCCATACATACACTTTACATCACTATGGGGTTAGGATCATACCTTTAAGCTGTAGACTGCTGTTTTGTTGCTGATGTGAGACTTTGAATGGCACTCTGACTGTGTTTGCCTAGGTTGGGAATGTTTTTTTTGTGTGTTTTTTTTTTTTTTTGGTAAGTTTAATTAGTTTTTGCAGTAGCAAGTTTTATAATTCTTTTTATTTGTATTCCTTTTCGAGCAAAAAGTTTGGATTTTTGTTTTAGTTAAAAATATATTAAATCTAAAAATAATTAAATCAAAAGAATATTTGTGTTTTTGATGCCGACATGACATGATCAGTTTATGTGTAGAAGTGCTGTAATGTTCAAATACTAATGTATTCAGTTTGTGTTTAGATCCTCCAGGATACATAGAGGTTCCTGGAACATTTCTTGCAGGACAAAAACAAAAACCTGACACTTGACTAATGGTAGCCAGTGCCATGGTCCTCATCTTTCATTAACACTCACAAAATATCTCAAAAAAAATCACAACCCTAATAAATTAAGCCAACAAGAATTTCAGTTAACTTGAAAGTAACCAAAATGTTGTTCTCCTGCCAATTGTACATGAAATATTGAACACTCTTCATGGTTAGAGGAAGTCTAGTAATAAAAGCCTCTTTCTAATGGTTACTGACAGCTAGAAAAAGAGAAATAAAATGATAAATAGGCTATAAAGCATCCTATGAATGCAGCCTTGCAGGCATGGTGCGCTCAAACTGTGTCTCAGCTCATGCTGCCCCTGAATTGGCCAAACTCCAAGCCAGTCTCGGAAATACTTTTTAGAAGCGGACACACAGGCCAGTCACATATACCACAGGATCGGAAATAGCACGTTGCTGCCATCTTTTTGACATTTTGAGTCGCGCCATCCTCCCCAAAGCTAAGAATCCCCTCCAGCTTCTGGTTACGATATCAGACACAGAGCTTAACTCGAGAGTAAGCACAAATACAAATACACAGATTTTCAGCTGCTGTTATAGAAGAGAAAAGCAAGTTGCTAACATGTCTTTAAAAAGGGATACTTAAACATTAAGTCTTAATAGGGGGTGTGATTAACTGAGCCTTTAATGCTTTATGAGAGTGATTATGACAGGGTAGGTGTGCAGCAGTACCAATATTGAGAATGTCACATGAGAAGAGCCTCAATATGGTACGATGATGTCATGAATGGGATTTGTTTGCACTGCACTAGGTTAATTTGTCAACTTCTTTTAGATTTTAAAAGCTTTGATTAAGTTTTATTCTTTTAATGCAGGGAACAGAATTGAACAGATCATTGCAAAAATCACCTTTGAGACTGGGCATCACACACTGCCCGATAAAATCGCGGGAAGTGGGGCATAATGTGTGAGTTTTTCCGGATGTGTGGCGTAAAACCGAGGTCCCAGAAGTTGTTTTTTTTACCTCCCAGTACAATGGCAATGGGGCGATTCAGTAACCGAAAGCGAAAGGCTATGGCAGTAATGTTTTTGATGTGATCGTGCCAACGGATTAAAATAAGTTTTTGGGTAAAACAGTGGCTCACCATGAGGCATCAGCAGGGTGCTCATGATAATCTTTTAAGGGAGTTGAGGTCTGAAGATCGAAATGATTACCGTGCCTCCCTATGTATGGACATACAGTTCTTCGATGTTTTACTGGAGAAGGTTATGCTGCTAATCAAGAAAGTAAACACATAATTTAGATCTTCAATTTGCCCTTCAGAACGCTATCACACTGCAATGCCTGGCTACAGGTACATTAAATTCAATCTAATACTATTTATATCAAGTTATTATTAAGCATAGATTCACAGTACCAATTAATTTCTCATAAATATTCTTTCCAGGAGAATCCTATAAAAGCCTGCCCTACTTGTACTGTGTTGGTAGAACCACCATAGGGAAGATTGTGCCTGAAACGTGTGAGGCACTGTAGGATTTTGACGTGACTTTGTACAGACAAGACCACATTTGTACGAGCATATTCTCTTTCTCCACTGTCCACAGCTCCGACATTTTGGCCTTTTGGTGGACGGGTTGTCATATGACATAACGCGGTGAACTCATTGGTTGTTGAGTTCCTGCGAGTGGGTATAACACTCTTGTCGACACGAGGGAATCGCATCGCGAAATATTGAACATGTTTAAACTTTGCGAGCCAATTCGATCGCCCGATCCTGTAAAATCGCATCGCAAAGCGTAACACACTACCCGATGCGACTGAAAAATCACGTCGCTATTGATCGCATCGGGCAGTGTGTCCAGGGCTTAAGCGGGCGCAAACATTATAATGAGATGCTATATAACCTTGCACTTGGGCAATTGCTGACCCTTCAAAAACTTTACACCTCCTCTTACAAGGTGAAAACCATTGTAGAAGTGAATAATTAAGAGCTTACCCATTCTGTATTGTCTAAGCACCTGTAAAGTAAATGCTGATAATTCACTGTAAAGAACATATTAATTAAATTAGGGCAGAGCAGGACAGGGAAAATCTTAAGTGTTTCGCACCGCAGTGATCCTTCATGAACACCACGTGGCTGTAAATGCAATACAATGATCAAAGCATATCTTATGGAAACAGTTTTAAAAAGATGCACTAAAACATTTCAAATTGTTTTTATAAGACAAAATAAAAAACTGTATGTAATACATCAAAATGTTTATACAGCAAAATGTTAATGCATTATTTAATATACGTCTTTAGCGATGGACTCCCCATTAATTTAATTGTAGCATTGTACCTAATTATAACATAATAGGACCCAATTTTCTATGTCATGGGATAGTGGATATGGTGCCCTCATGTACGCACTTAAAAAGGTCTGTAAAATCTCATACAGCGCTGTGACCAGCGTTCCCTCTAAGGCTAAAATGTGTGCATTTTTCGCAGGAACTGGCAACAGCCTTCGCACTCAGTTTACTGACTTTCGCAAGTTATTATCATAAATATCAACCTCAATTGAGACTCCAGCCTCTCGAGGTAAACCTATTATTTTGAGACCATTCTTACAAAGCATTAAAATAAGCATATTTGTGTCTGTCTTGCAGCTGATTCTCTGACTTCCCTCTGTAAGAATGCACGTCACATGAGTGCAGAGCTCGCTTGGGCACCAGTGGATCTACTGGTACAGAGCGGGTGAAGCAGGCATCTGGCGATTCTGCCTATAGAGAGTGCTGCGCAGTGCTGCTCATGAACTTTACAATTTTTAACTCGTCGTATAATTGAATACTAAAATCAGTGAAGCACAATCTTCCTGCATTATTAAAAATACTCTGGTAAATATAAATAAAAATCACAATACTCTCACTTTGACGAATATTTTTGGAATATTGTTTCAAAATTGTATAATGCAACAAAAATATATTAAAAAGGCCAAAGGTTTCTCACTGATAGTTTACCCTTTCTCAGTCAAAATGGCAAGTTTCTCAGTGTCTAAAAAGCTTAGAGTGAACGCTGGCTGTGACAGAGACAAAGTGATTCTTGGTGATACATCTCCCTCCCAACCTGTGAGGGCGCTGTGTAAAGGGAACAGAGTACCCTGGACTGGATGGCCAGACAATTCATTCCCAGTGTTAGGCGGAAGTTGGTCATCTAGAAAGGGGACAGAGCTCCGGTACACTAAATCATCGACCCGGAAAGGAAACGATGTGGCAGCCGCAGATTGGAGGAGCTGTTGCACTCGTTAACCAAAGGGTCATGATAGATGGTATAAAAGGGGACGGAGTGATGTGATCTGTTCCTTTGTAAATGGTTACATCTAACTGAAAAGAGAACTGTGTTGTGATACTGTGAGTGTTTGTTTGTTTTGTCGTGTCTAATACTGTGCTTGTTTGTGATTTGTTAGATGACTAAAACACGATCCAGGAGCTGTCGCTTAAGGCCAACATGAACCTGGACAACACTTCACCTTATTTTCACAATAAACTGTGTTTACACTACGAGCACTAGAATTTGTGTTGTGTTTGTGTTACGTGTGGGTGTAAAAGATCAGGACTGTTTATTATTTCAGGACCAACCTACGGATTACAGTAAAGCAATACACGGCGCTGTATTGCTTATCATTGTTATTATTTACTGCTGTAAAACACCATTGCACCTGGATTATCATTGTCTGTCTGTTTATTGATCACCTGCACCTGCACACTGTTAACCACTTTGCCACAAGCGCCTACTGCTCTCTGTACTCCTAACTCACTTCACCTCTGGACTGTAAGTGCGGTCGCTGTTGCGACCCTAATTATCATGATTGCGGCTCATTGTTTGTGTGTGTTGAGTAATTTGCATTGCTCTTAAGTTTACATAGGCCGCAGTGCAAAATAATGCCTGGCCGCTAGGCAATTTGGATTTTGCAGCCGCAATTGTTTGTACTGAAAGCGCAATTGAGAAACATTGCGCTAGTGGACTGTGTGAGTGGATGGAATGCTTCTGTGTTGGATGAAAAGTAGATTCAATAAGTCCTGGTACCCAGTACCGGTGAGTACCAGCAGAATTTCACCCCTGCTGTCATATATATATATATATATATATATATATATATATATATATATAAAATTCTCACTCTTGTTAATTGTCTATTACCTGTATTCCTCTGAATCACATTCAATAGTTTCCCAGAAAATATTATTTCTAGTGGCTCACAATGAATCAGACGGGGACTAGAGTAGCTGAAAGGTTAATCGAATCGCTTCCTGCTAAAGTCAGTGATAGTGTCAACCCTGAGTGCTTTTATGGAGATTGTAGTAGTCCTCTGGCATTCATTTCTTCCTTCTGCCTGTCTGTGAATAGCTAGCCCCTGTGTATGTGTGTGAAGAAGTTCAAGTAACAGTACAATCGGCAGCGATGGGCACATCTGTCAGTCTGAGTCAGGGAATTTAAACGAGAAACAATGGAGGCTTATTGTCTCCTTCTATTGATGCCGCACAGGCATTCATCATAAACCATTATCTAGGGGCAGTGGATGATATCAATCCATTAAGTATTGAAACAGTATATTGGTGAAGGTTAATTGACATTTGTTTTTTTTATGAGACAATTGCAAAGTGTTATGAGTACAACAAATGACATTTTAAAGGCAATTGTAGTGGTTCTGCATTAAAGGGCAATGTTAGCTCAAGGGCAGATAAAATGCTACTGTATGAGCCTTTGGTAGAATGGTACCACACTGGTATGGTAATCCATTGCAATGCCATGCAGTAGTTATTACTCTCTGCGTTGTTGGCTTACTGTATTTCACGCTGGAAAATGCATCTGCATTTTACCCGCTATACTTGCAGTACAGGTGACTTATTTTTATTCTGTATATGTATTAATACATTAAATTCTAAGTTATTCAAAAGCAAGTAAGGGGTGAAACACAGCAGACTCAAAAAACAATCATTTGCCATGCATCTGACGTCTGCAGTGTAAAATCAGATATTTTTAAAGAGTATATTTTGAGATTTTGTACCTATTTCTTTATTATCAATTGAAAGAGTGTAATGCTGTGGTGTACCGAAAGCAGTGCCTGTCATGCAGATGTATCTTGTTAACCTGGTTTGAACTTCCCAAGGCCTATATTCTTTCACAAGGTATTTCCTTTGACCTCCTGACAGCAACACATAACCCATTTGGGAAGTTGAGCATCTGTTCCAGTTCCGACAGGTGTATTTGCATAGCCAAAACTAAGGATGTAGTAAAAAGGGCAGGCAGGACATTCTTTCCCGAAGTAACACGATCCTATTCCCTTTGGAGGCATCATTAATCCGCTTTATGAGATGGAATAACACTGGTACTTTGTTGTGTCCATGCAAAGTGTGACAGTGTTTAAAAAAAAAAAAACATTATTACATTGTCGTCATAACTACCAACTCGGAAACTATTTCCTCTTTGGCTGTGATGTGCAAACACTAGTTCAGGCATTTGTAACAGGGAGACTTTTTATAATGAACTAAAAGTGTGTGGGAGAAGCCGTTGTTAGGACTGTCACTGAAAAAGCTAAGGGCAAAAAATCGTGCTAGGGCAATTTGGTAAAAAGAACCTCCAAAATACAGTAACAAATCACTATTTTATGTATTTATTTATTTATTTTAGTTGACTTTGGTTATTCCTTAAAACATCATTAGAATCTGTTAATTGTGCAACAAGTCACAGTTGCTCTGCTACCTAATTTGATAACTTCTGAACAGCTGCAACCCAGCCGAATATGTCTGAATTGAGATATTGCAGGGAAGCTGGGTGAATCATATTGCACACCTCCTGTCTTGCCTGATTGTGTTGATGAACCAG
Source organism: Acipenser ruthenus (assembly GCF_902713425.1). NCBI lineage: Eukaryota > Metazoa > Chordata > Actinopteri > Acipenseriformes > Acipenseridae > Acipenser > Acipenser ruthenus. Next base: position 16,677,506 of record NC_081195.1, on the reverse strand, counting down.
AAGGACATGTACTATTGCCCTGTCCTTCTTTCAGTAATAAAGCCACCCCTAGGTCATTAGTGGAAAATTGTGCCAATAAGGCAAGGATGCATTGGAACACATTGGAAACAGTACTGTATTTGTAATACTGAAGCTAGGGATGACCTACAAGATGACCTAGAGAAGTTAGGGATGACCTACAAGAATTATATGTTTCATCAAAATTACATAGCAACATATGTGAGGCTTTTCTGTTGAACTGGTATCTGGATATCTCTGCAGATGACAATATTGGTCTATCGGTGAAAAAGAAGCAGCAATGTTGAAGTTGATACCTTTTATTATTTCATCATACTGATCGAATTTTTAAATTACATCCGTGACGTACTGACATGTTTGTTGATCTTTAATAAGCCCTGTATAAGATTTTCCTTGTAGCTTTAGCATGAACGTTTGCATTCTTGGTGTTCCCTTTATTTACAAGTTGTTTTTAGATTGCATTTGAAGCACATTCCTGGGTAAGGCAATTTTCAGTCATATATCAGTCATACCTCGAAGAGATCTGATGTTGTACCATTACTTTCCCTTTGAATGAGAGTATAGACTTCATCTTTTTTTCTTATTCGTTTGCACACGAACATGAAGCACCTGTGCCATGCTTGATACTGTAACAGAAGCATTTAGCAATGCATCGTTAACCATGTCATGAAGAAAGGAATGCTTTTACAAAAAGACTATTCCCTTTAAAAACAAGAAGAGTTTGAAAAAATGAAAGAACTGAGAGTATGCATATAAAAATAGCCAACTAAATTATTAAGAATGTGGCTCGATCTTCATGTGAATGCACTGCAAGTCTTGAGCTGTAATAATTATGCCATTACGGGTAATATATGGAATGTTTTGCAGTATGCACTAACTTTTATTAATACAGAACATTAGTTTTCCTTTTTGTTTTTTTAATTTTCAGGCATTACAGATCTGATATTTTCGATGTGATCTGGGATAATACGTTTACAGCCTCCAGTAGTAGATACATTCAGAGCCAGTGAGGGTGCTTTAAGGATTTTCAGGGAACGATTTGCTATAATGTTTCATTCCACCACCATTATGAATCCCTATACAAATGTTCCAATCAATACAACATTTCATAGAATCACACATCCCAAACAAACGTCCATCCACACAAGAAAACTAATAAAAACAGTACGTGTGTGTGTAACAGGGTGGAAGCTGGGTGAGAACAGGCGACCATGCACACCGCAAGTGAGCATCTTAACCACTGTGCAAAAGACTTTGAGGTTCTATAGCTTTTAACTTCCTCTTATCTCGTAGAAAGGGGATTCATAATGACCGTTAAATATAAAGCTGTTTATGCCAAATTGTCATCAGCATGTTTTTTTTTTAGAAAGGAAAACCTCACTTGCATGCTTTTTTAACTTTAGAGTGGGTTTTGAATCTAAAATGAATTGAGCCGTCTCCCAGTGGACATTTATCCCCATAACAAAATCAAAACACAATTCCGAACTATTGACAGCCTGCTTGATAGAGACCCAGGGCTGAGTGGCCTGTGTGATGCCTGTCAGCAGCAAGTGCCATTGCCCTTCATCTTTCTTCAGCCCTAAAGTGGTACAAAAATAGAAAAAAACATTTCTATATAAGTCAAATAAAACCATACAGTGTGCATCTTTAACAGTTTGAAGTGTTTGACGTCCATTAAACAGTATAACATCTAGAACATTTGGTTATATGAACTAATATAGTAATATGCTCCCAGAGGTCGCACTGACACAAAATTGTGTGTCCTAGACGCAAAATAAATCCATTGGACGGAAAAATATTTTGTCTTGCGTTCACTGGACGCACAGAATGGAAAGGGATGCCGACATGCATATTCGTGGTAATCTATTACACTGCAGAAATGACCGTAAAATACTTGCTTGTTTTTTAAAAAATATAACAGCAATATAACAGCATTGATTAAGGTACACTCCAGTCCTGTAGGTGGCAACAATATGCCTCATATTTGGTTTTGCCAGCAATATTAAGGATATTTACTTTTAGGCCCTGTCCAGACTACATAACCGATCTCGAGAACCGTACTCAAAAACGTTTTAATGAATCCAGCTCAAATGTTAGCGTCCACACTGAAGTACCGTTTCATGTTTAGTCGGGCGTAATACGCATCGTACACATGGGAGGGGTCATACGCAAAAAACACTCTATCATATAATGATAGATGTATCCCCTCATCTCAACACCACACGACCAGCATGACAGTAAACATGTATACCGGTAGGTTAGTGATCAGCAGATGTGTCAGCCGCATGAAGAGCACCGCGTGTGGTTTTCACTAACTCTACTGTGCAGAATAAATGAATTTTTTTCTGTGTAAATATCGGGACTTTCTTCCTATGCATCGGAACACGGTACATTTGCTAGGAAATCAGGACTGTCCCGACCATATAGGGACTGTTGGCATGTATGTATACGCACGGATGTACAGCTTTTCAAGAATCATCGCTTAAAAGACTCGCAATGGTGTTGCTGTTATTAGTATTAGTATATATAACAAAGAAAAAAGTGTGTCTGTGTTTATATGTATATCTATACACAGACAGAGATTTTTTTAAACTGCTACATGCCATAGAGTTTAAATGTTCATAAAAATGTACCAAAATGCACATCCCTTGAGTTTATTAGCCTTTGTGTTACTGACCTCCCTGTATCAGCAAAGCTCTTTTCCTACACTATCTGCATGGACAATTTCTCAACCTATAATACAGCAATTCTGTGTTTTAAATTGTGGATTTTTATTTATTATTATTATTCTTTTTTTTTTTTTGTGAAGTGAAATTGCACTGTGGATTTATGGGAATGGACCAAAACGAAAAAACATGCTGAGTTATGAAAATGAATTGATATTCCCTCTGTCTGCCACGCACATGAAAAAAAAAAGACAAATACCCTCTGTCTCGTTCAAAAGAGGCTTGGGATTCCTCGGTTTTAATAATGTAATAGAGAACGTTTCCTCTGATGTCTGCTGTTTTGTGATTTGTGTCTATTAATCCTGTAACATTAATTGATAGTAGGAGTGTGAAATGTTTGGTGCATTTGAAGCAGATGAGAAGGAGCACCAGAGTTGGGAAGGTTCTATTTATGGCTCCTCTGAGCTAATGTCAGTTGCCTAGGAGATCCTTGGCAGAATCCCAGTAGCTACTAGCACCATGTTAGCCTCTAAAGGGATAACAGCAGCAGAACAAGTGACAACCGTTAGGCATTTCCTGAGAGTCCCTGAGGTTTCTATTTTTCCACCTGTGTCCCAGTTTTTCAGTCATGGAAGACGTTGCTTGACTATAGGGCAGATGGGTCCTGCGGTTTTGTTTTAAAAGCAATCCACTCACGTTGATTAGGTTGTGTGCTTCTCCATCTTCACATGCTAATGCTTTCTTAAAGGGTACATAAGGACTGTATTATATTATTGTGTTACATGTTCCCATGTGTTGCTACAATTGTTTATGTAAGGTGTGTGTATTTTGATTTTATTTTTATTTTTTTTTAACATTTTGACCACTTTTTTAAACTTTTAAATTGCATTCCCTGCCTCGAGATGGCTTCCCATGTACCCTCATGGACCTCTCAGAACTGCCATTTCCCATCATCCCCCTGCTCACTGGTAAATTCATCTATAATTTGAGAAATGTGTAATTTTTGTTGATTCCATTGAATCATTGATAAAGTCAAATATATTCCACATGTTGGAAAATGACAATATAGCTCAGTACTGGTATTATTTATTGTATACAGTCTTTTTTGCTCATCTTTATCAAGGGTGCCAATAATTTTGGAGGTGACTGTGTGTATGTGTGTGTGTGTGTGTGTGTGTGTGTGTGTGTGTATATAATATATACATATATATATATATATATATATATATATATATATATATATATATATATAATATATATATTAAAACAATACACACACCTTATGTAAACAGTTGTAGCAACACATGGGAACATGTAACACAATAAAATAAAAAGGTCCTTATGTACCCTTTAAGTCAATGCTTGATCTCCTAAACAGATTACTGTTGTTGCCGATTTACTCACTCAACCCCTCCTGTCCTTTTCTTCCCTCTATAGGTAAGTGAACCATGCACGTGTCAGCCTAACCATATTGTCACTTTCCCTGGCGTTCCCATCTTGTCCCAAACACACCAAGTTAGAAAAAGTACAGGATGCACAGTTTTACTAACAGTTTGTCTGGAGAGCGATATAACATTCCAGGACAATGGTAAGTAAACCTTTACTGGAGTTTATACAGGCATTTTCTCTGTTGGTTATTAATGATACATTTCCAGCTCTATAGCCATACGGGATGAGACATTAATGTCTGGAACATTAGTGTGTCAAATGTCCCCATACAGCTCCAGTGTTTGATAGTATTTGTGAATTTGTTGGTGTATTGTTTTTTTTGTAAGGTTGCCATTACAGTATGCCAGATTTTTGGATTTTCTTTTTACTAAGCATTTGGATAATTCAGCGCAGAATTGAATGGTTTATAATGCCTTAAACCAATTAATCCTATAGGGAGGCCTACATTAGTACTTAAATAAGGTTTTACAAATATAGAGATTAATCGACTATTGATTGCTGTGGCTTTTATTTTTGCCTCAATTGGAGATTAATTGATCGTGTTAATAGTCCTATTTGGATTCTCGCACCTTAAAACATACATGTTTCAGTTATGTTTGAAGGCTTTCATAAAGAGTCTACCTTTTTGTTGCTTTATGCTTTTTAATAATAAAGATTGCTCGATGCATGATTTCAGTGGTATTGGAGGCTTTTGTGAAGTCTACAAATTCATGCTTCTTGCTTTTGAATAATGAAGTGTTCTTTATGCAAGGATTATTGGCGATTGTGTTTAATTAGAAAATGAGCTGCTGATTACACCTGTTACATACTGATACACTATAGACTCAATGTCATGCCGTCAGCCTCATTAATTCTGAACGGCTAACGATTTGAAAATACTGACTTTGACAAAAACAATCCATTTGATAAGATAGATGAAGCAACATCTTTCAATATTTATTGCAGTGCTTCGAAAGAAAGGGCACAGTAAGCAAACAGCGCCTGCTATGTTTGATATAAACAATTATACACAGTAGCCAGCCGTGCTGTTAAATTTGAGAGTAGCAATTTGGGAATACACTATCTTAATATATTTATGTGATATTATTCTACATGCACCAGGCACTTACACTGGGTTTTGTTTCCTGGCTTCATAACAAAAACATGTGATTTATTCAGAGATGTATTGTATATTTGTAGTGTAATAAACGGAGTGTATTGATTTCACATAAAATCATTTTAAAATGTGTGGGTCATATTTCTCAGGATGGGAATGAAACCTGCTTAATTACACTGTTTGCTTATAAGCAAGGTTTTTTTTTTTTTTTTTACAATTGTTATACTAAATGTTTATTTTGTTGTTTGTTTTGTTTACCCCATGGCTGCCAAGGGCATCTGGCATACTTTAATAAAGGCACTATATGCAGCACGTTCGTTGTCATGTCATTTGTCCCATCCAATAATTTATTTTATTAGTACCCAGTCAAAACAAAGAAAATGTTCGGGTCTGAAATTCTAACTCTGTTTAAAAAGTAAGCAGCAGGTTGTTTGAAGCGAGGTGGCTGTGCTAGATAGTACCTGTAGTACTGATTTAACTTGGCGACAACCAACAGGAATACTTTTTGTCTGCGTTGACTTTCCAGTTTGTTTTCTGAAAACATTCTGTTCAGCAGCCTCTGTAATAGCCTTTCGTTTAATGTGTGATTCTGAAGCTAATTAGCAATCAATCGTATTTTCTCTAAAGAAAATATGTCAACATGACCTTCCTATACAACAATCAGGTGATTTATTTTCTTTAGTACTGTACTTGGCATTACAGCCTTATCTAACAGTGTTATCCAAGGGGAACATATTCAAATGTTTTCCCAAAGAACTGATGTCAGGTTGGCAAGCCAAGTTTCACATATAACAAATGCTATATTTAGAGTTTTCCTGAAATTTCTTTTTTTAAGTAGCCTTAAGGAATGTGTTATACAAAGCAGAACATGCTATTAAATATGTGATTTACACCCTGTAATGAGAGTTACCAACAGAAGAATAAAAATTGAAGAGTCTTATTTGTACAGCATCTCTGTCTGAATAGCCGTTAAATGTTTTACGACATAACACGTACAATTCCTTTCAAACCAAACATATAGGAATAAGAATAGGCATGTACCTGCATGGACTTCTCAGAACTACATTTCCCATCATCCTCCTACTCACATATGTAACTGAGGTGGATTTACCAGTGAGCAGGAGGATGATGGGAAATGTTGTTTTGAGAGGTCCATGTGGGTACATGGGAAGCCATCTTGAGGCAGGGAATGCAATGTAAAAGTTTATAAAAGTGGTCAAAATGTAAAAAAAAATAAAAACAATACACACACCTTACGTAAACAGTTGTAGCAACACATGGGAACATGTAACACAATAAATTAAAAAGGTCCTTATGTACCTTTTAAGATGGGAACTAAAAACATGGTAAAACGTGAAGAATGCCCTGTAGTTTAAAACAAAACATTTATTTTAGTATTTAGTTCATGGTGCTTGGATTACTTGGAATTTGGGTTGTTCATCTCCTGGTTTAAATTAAGGAGTAAGAATCCTGACATTAAGGGCTGAAGGCTTAGGGGGTGTCTAAGGTAAAGGGCAGCAGTGTGGAGTAGTGGTTAGGGCTCTGGACTCTTGACCAGAGGGTTGTGGGTTCAATCCCCAGTGGGGGACACTGCTGTTGTACCCTTGAGCAAGGTACTTTACCTAGATTGCTCCAGTAAAAACCCAACTGTATAAATGGGTAATTGTATGTAAAAATAATGTGATATCTGTATAATGTGAAATAATGTATAATGTGATATCTTGTAACAATTGTAAGTCGCCCTGGATAAGGGCGTCTGCTAAGAAATAAAAAATAATAATAATAATAAGGTAAAGCACTTGAATACACATTGTGCCAGAAGAGAAAAACAAAAAGACTCAATGACTGGTCTAAAATAAAATAAATAACACAACACTGTTTTAAATGGTTACTGTTCCAATAGTGAAAAAAAACAAAGTATCACATTGTATTATTTATTTCACAACTAGATGGCTCTGAAATGACTTGGTCAAGTATCGGTTCATTATTAATAAACTAGGGGTGAGCCTGATTCCGAAACTTGTGCATCCAAATGTTGTCGGATTCAGTTTGAATTGCCTTCAACAGCTGTTTTGGACAAACTAAAACTTTTTAAAAATATTTTTTGCACAAGTTTTAAAATGTATAGCCTTCAGGACATGTTGCTTTTGATGAAGAAGTATGAAACTTGTAATTAGACAGTAGTGGTACTTTTTGTTTTCAAGCAATGGCCTTTGGAAATATCACCCAGGGATACATGAGAATGGTTTATTTAAAGTTTTAGTCCTTTCATACGATCAGCCAATCAAGGAGACATGCCTGTGTCATCGGGTTCTGTCCACCCTGAAAAAGAGCTTTTTATATATGCTGTGACATTTGAAGAAATGTCTTTGTGATGGCATTGAATTCAGGGCATTAGAACGGGTGGGAATGCTTGTCTGTTTGTACAGATTTTCTCCAAGGAAGGCCTAATGTTAAATGCTGATAAGGTCTTTCATCAATTGTTTGAGTAATTGACACATATCTATATTGAAGGAAGGCAGCGTTTAGTGTATCTCTTTACCAAGCAAATTAGCATTAGAGGCTGAGATTGATAGAAGTAATAGTAAGCCAGACTGCAAGGTAAATTTACTTGTTTTAGTTTTTCAATTTAAAACTACCCCACAATCATGTTGGCAAACTGTTCCGTAGTTTAGCTGTCTGTGTTGTCTAAGAGCGTGTTGACCAGTTTGTGTCTCTAGTTTCCAAAGGTAGTTTCAGTTTCCATTGAAACCTGCTTGTCATTCTGACATCTTCTGTTTGCAGCAGTAACATTTTATTTATTTATTTTATTTATTTTTTTAGCAGACACCCTTATCCAGGGCGACTTACAATTGTTACAAGATATCACATTATTTTTACATACAATTACCCATTTATACAGTTGGGTTTTTACTGGAGCAATTTAGGTAAAGTACCTTGCCCAGGGGTACAGCAGCAGTGTCGCCCACCTGGGATTGAACCCACAACCCTCCGGTCAAGAGTCCAGAGGCCTAACCACTACTCCACACTGTAGTGGCTTATGGGAAGAACTTCAGTTATATTTTGAACATGGACTCATAATGTGAGAACTTCATTAAATATTTAAAAACTATTACGGATGACTATAGGTTGAAATAGTACAAGTGCAACAATGCTATTTTTTTTAAACAGACATGTGACACGGTAGGCTTTTACAGCACAAGACAGACTTACAATTAGTTAATACAGTATGTTCTCCAAGGCTAATCAGTGGATTTCCTGATTGCTTATCTTTTGAATACTGATTAATCATGTAAGATGAATTTCGCTGATTTTATAAGTACATTCAATTGCTGCTGATGTACCATTTTCTTGGAAGAAACCAATTAGAGAGTGAGTTCCTTGTCAGTCTGTGGACCCTATTTACTTAATTGAACATTTCAATATATTTGCGCTTACTGCGCAACAGATTTTGAAATGACAAGTTTATCCATTAACCATGATTGTGGAATGATAAATGGACCGATATTAGGTACTCCCTCTGGAACCGTCTTGGTATGAAACGTACTGACTTACAACAGGGAGATGCACGTGTTATATATTGCATGTTGGAGCTGCCTAATGTAGGAAAGAATCATCACTAACATTATTGTTTGTATTTATGCAAAAATACTGTATGAATTTATTTACAACCATTTACACTCTTTGGAATGTATTTATCTGAAAATGAAGGTTTTCATAAATATCCTATATGCATAATATTTTCAATGTTCAGTTTTGCACACAAATCTAATCTGTTGGTGTTGGTTTACTACATTCTTCCACTTACCATTTTGTTGGCAGTCCAGTTTGTTTTTGATGTGTTACCGAAGGTATGTTTAGCGTACAGCTTGTTTAAAATCTGCATGCACCTTCGTCCCTCTGTACGCCTTACAGCAGTAGGTCAGTATACAGCAATTAAATTTACTTTTGTTACTAATGAATTACAGTAAGATCCCCACGTAACATCTTACTGGAATCACTTAGAAAGATTTGCACATGCGCTTTTTAGATATAAAATCAATTTTAATAGAATATGGGGGCACTTGAAAAACAGTTATTGAATAATAATAATGCATTCTGGATGGGCCATACCAAGGGGTTGGTTCGGTTTCTCCTTTTTATTTCTAAACCTTACCAAGATATTAATTTGTAGTGCATTTGTTGTGTCCTATGGGGGACAACAATAGCACAGCAGAAGCCACAATGGGATGAACCATGGGAGGTAATGGTGGTAACAGTTCTCTTTTTTTAACATACCAATATGAACCAATACATACTGCTGTAAAGCATTTCAGTGCGTGCTACTAGTCTTGACAACATTCTCTTCAGAATTAACAAACAAATAAAAGTATGTATGACAGGACCGTTATGTGTAGATTTCAGAGAAAGGGAGATGAAGGGGGTTCGATTGATATTTAACACTCTAGAGTGCTTTTGTAGTGCACCTACCTGCTGTATATTTCTTTTTTCAAATGGAGGAATAATTTGCATTAAATACTTGAATACAATCTTCAGTAAATGCAGTCCATGGAATACCTTTCAGTGGTTACTGTAAGGCAAATGAGAGGTTTGGAGGCGTGCCAGTACCTGTACAAAAGCATACCTTAATTATAGCATGACATATTCATACAGTAACAAGCTTGTCATTTTGGGGCTTCTATGTGGTATTGCACCAGAGAGATAATATGGAGTGTGAGTACAGCACACTAAAAAAAAAGCCCAATAACGCTGTGTTAACACATCACTAAGGGAGACATTAAATGTTCATTTGTGTATTTCTGCTTAGATTATAATTTACCAAATTTGCTAACTAACTTTTTCAACCACCGACTAGGAGTGTGTAACTATAATTTCTGTCCCCCTCTGCAACTGTGGTAACTGTGAATCATTTATATGGAACATTTATATTCAAAATAAGGGTTGTGGGAAGTTTCTGCATAAAAATGAACTGAAAAAAATGTCTTTCTTTTTTTTTAATGAGATCTTTTATATTTTGGGATTCTAAGCAATCAAGCATTGTTCCTGAACAAACACAAGACCAAGTTTAAATAAACGTATGACTTTATGAAAATGAATTTCTGTTCTCATGGCAGATTACATACACTACTACCAACTGCTATTATCTCTGCTTTTTCATAATAGGGAGGCTGGAATGTTAGCAATCCTTTTCCCAACATGCTGCAGGGGGAAGCAGACAGCAGCATAATACAAGGGGGTTCCCGAGAAAGAGGCAAAACCCTCATAATCGGGTGAGGATCCAACCTGTGGAAGTGCCTGTGCCCTGTTCTGGTTGATGCCGTTTGGATTTTCATGCGCATTGAAGTGTTTATCACAATACTCTACAGCCATTGCCTTCCCCTGTCAGTCAGCACATAGAGTTGTTCTGGAATGTTTATCATTACTTAGTCATGTGATATGTCATGTGATATGATACCTGTATACGAGTTTGATAAAATGTACAGTGAATATGATTTTAAAATAGGGTCCAGATATTATTTTTTTAGCAGACCATTTCTGGCTGACCTAGTTTACTAATTGTTGGGTTACTACAGAAGGATTCCTCATTATATAGCTGTTTTATTGATACGTTGTGTAAGCTCTGCTTTCGAAAGAGCATTAGCATTGATTTGGCTTCAGACTGAAGTGCTCACTGGACTCTTGTGGTGTCTTACCTCATGGTAGATGCACCTTTTCAACAACACCAGTGCCGTCGCTAGGATATTTATACAGTGAGGTCACAGACTGCAAGTTGTTGTTCATACAATAACTATTGTATAGGTGTTTAATAATACATGTATTAAAGCCAGTATTATAAAGCATGTTATAAACTGTAGAAACAGTACAGTAAATCCTGCTTTAAGGCCAGCTTTGTTTCTATTGACAGCAATGTTAAGTCACCTTCAATAGTAAGGCCACCATTATACTCGTTATTAAATTAATTGTAGCTAACAAAATAATTCCATGAATTTCCCTGGCCATGCTTATATATGTATTATATAGGTCTCAAAGGGCAATTTTTGGGTTAGATATTTTAGCAAACATGTATTTAATTTTAAAACATGATATATGGTACTACAGTACAGTAGGTTAAGAAATTTCAGGTTACAAGCTCAGCTTCCAGTTTGTCTTACACATCCTGTCGTGTAAAATTGTCCACCTCCCTTCAGGGCCTTCCTTCCTGTCAGTACCAACCAGCTGCTCCTCTAAAGACTGACATGCTTTGTAGCTAGTAGCCTGCTTTAACACCCAAGATGCTGCTGGTGTGAAATGACCTAGGCAGTAAAGCAGTTACAGACTTCTTTGAGGGCAACTGAGAATATTCTTTAATCTAGAGTAGCACCAGATGTCATCTTTTTAAAATGAAAATACATGTTTGCTGTAACGTGTTTCTTTCAAATCAAACCTGCACATTTGAGACCCATGTAGTGATTGAAAGTGCCCAACAGGGAAGATGTATGAAGTAATTATGTTAGCTGCAATCACTGCAGTATCAAACAATCTCTGTTACATCTCTGACCCAAGCAACTACAACTGAAGAGCATCTCAACCAGTTAAATATATCGGCCCAACTTTGAAGTTGTTAATCAAAATCTGAATTCTTTGTCCACAATATACACGTGTGCTGGTTGCACAGCAGGTTACCTCGTCATCGTGCTAAGAGGGAGGGGTTAGTGAGGGAAACTGTCTGGCCCTGGACAGCAGTGCTAGGTCAGGGACCATAGGGTGAAGCATATTAAATCTGTGTTGAAAGAGGCCAACATAAACCGAACATAGACCGAAATAAACACAGAAGCCTGCACCTTTCATCCAAGTTAAACACACATGAAAACAATGTCTGTCCTTATCAGCGTTAGTCATTTGGCAGTGTATCCAAACTTGAGTTTGAAGCCTAAAGGCACCACAATGTAGTATAATTTTGCAGTAAAATAGGATTCAGGGGTTATTTAACACAGTCTTCCATAGTTTTTCCTCCTGTGCACGCATCAGACGTTAGGCATGTGTTCAAATAGTTGGATTGCATTCCCTAAAGGTACACTGCCTGGCCACTTTAATTGGACCTGTCTGCCCAATTTGATTTGACATCGCCCTGTCACTGGGAATGTTCTCCTGGTATACCCTGGATCCACTGATTACTCCTGAAGGCTGAATTAGTGTACTTGTAAGCATTGCTGCGAATCAAGTGTACCCAACAATGCTGCACGTGTACACTGATGACAATGACTACTTTCAAGATGATAATAGGAAAATGGTTTGAGGAACACAACAGAGACTCCAGTCACCTTCCATGGCTGCCACAATCTCCAGATCTCAATACAGACTGATTTAATCAACCCATACCCTGTTGGGATAAACCACAGCGAGATGTTGCGATGAAGACATTAGCCAACACTTCTCTTCCAACTGTGAATAGAGTTCTGGAAAGCTACTGTAGGGTACTAAGACCTAGTGTGCAATCCTACATACAGTGGAGCCTCAGTATTCATGCCAGTCAAGGGAACAGCAAAATGGGACCTTAATAAGGTGGTTGTCTTACTACTGAAGCTTCTTGTTACAAATGAATGCCAAAGGATTTTGATTACTTAAAGTACTGAAGTGGCCTTGAAGTGAGATTTTACTGTAATTGTTCAAATCCCAGCTCACTGTTGGTGGGGGTGGTGACCTCTTCACTGATTGAGGTGAAGTGGTTAAATGTTAGCATTCCACTCTGTTTGCCAAGGAGTAAATGAAAATGGGTAAGTTGGCATTGAAAGCTTTGCTGAACCTACACAATTATTTTTAACATAACGAAAATGACATAAGGTACTGTACTAAATTATTCTATGGAACCATCTCAAAGGGGCTGGCACTATTTTATAAAGATTTCACTGATTTTCGTGGTCAACTTCCCTTAAGAAAGGCATATCCCTTAAGAACATTTAACACCTTTCAGGCTTGTTCCTTCCAATCACTTCCATCCACATTACCAATGAAGCTTTTATTCAACTGTGATGAAACTTGGTTTGGACATTCTTTAGCACAAATTATATATCAGGATCTGGGAGTGTGGGTGGGTGTGGGAATTCACTGACACGGGAGACAGAAGGTTTTAATTGAAACACCTCTCTGGTGCCCAGTTTTATGATTCTTTTCTTTCCTATTAACTGCCAGATGGCGCCGGTTCGACTATCCCAATACCAGCAATTGGTAAAGGGGTTGCACTTGTATCAGGCAGCATGTGCAGGTGCTCAGAAATAATAATGAAAACAATAGGCGAAAGAAAAAGGGAAAATAAAACACAGTAATAAAAATTACAAACAAAAGGTGCTGCTTATGCAGCGTTCCCCCACCGCCACTAAACCGGTCAGCTCGGGTCTCCAACCTACGCTCTGCTATTCCCTCACTATACACTGGGTTTGCTGAGGTTCCCCCAGCTAACTATACACGTCCCCTCGGGTACATAACAATTATTTTTATTTTATGTTATAGCGGCTGTCTTCCTCAGCCGTGCTTGCTTGTCCCGTTCTCTCGCTCCAGCTGCTGCCGTTCTTGCCTTGGTTTATTTACCTCGCTTCCGAACCCATCGTCATTGGGTTTCCTCTGTAATCACCAGCCCGAATGAATAACAGAGCGTAGTTCTTATAGGTTGAGCGACCCCCCCCCCCCCCCCAAGGCCCGCCTCTTGACCACTCCGAGAGAGGGAAAGACAACACACCCTCATCCAACCTCTCTGTGTCAATGCCACGATTGACAGGCGGGTCCCACGGGGCTCCCGAGCTCCTCCTTCAGGATCATGCATGCGTCAGCCAGCCAGCACAGATCTCGCTCTGTTATCTAGAGAAGCACTTGTTCATTTGGGATGTAACTTTGTGTGGACATTCATTAAAGTTAATGAAGGTATCAGAATCTGGCGGTATACAAGTACTTCTAACTGGGGCACATATGTTACTGACATACTTGTTCAATACATAGAATATATTTACAATATATTTTCCCACTATTTCACTTTCAAGAGTCCTTAAATCTTCCAAACACATCTCTAATGAGGACATGGTTGTTTGTTTTCCCCCAGACATCAATGCCTGCAGCACTTTCTGATGAGTCCAGTCCCCCCAGCCCACCTCTAAACCAAGGCTGGGTAACCTTTCTAATAACAGAACTTCCAGAGCGTCCATTTATCAGGTTAAACACTAGATCACACCATGATGTGAAAATATAACCCCAGGATGTGTAGCTGCAACCTTACCCTGCCGAGACATACCACTGCTTTAGAACTTTAGATATGACCTGTTTAAGGCAGACTTTTCCAGTCACTGTTGGAAAGTATTTTGTACAGCAAATGCTTCTGGAGTCTAGGGGGTATAGCAACAGTGCAGCTGTCACACAAATTTTGCTTCAGTTCACCTACAGAGACTCTCTTTGCTACCCTCAAGCCTGAAAGAACAATTTTGATCCTGATGAAAATTGAGTTGCCTGATTTCCCTGCTTTCTTCAATCGAAGGTTAACAGGCTAAAAAAAACAACAACGAAGTTAAAAAACAGGCAACATTTTTCCCATGAAAATATTAAGCATTTTTTTTGTTTCATGTTTTTCAAACTGTTTGTATTTATTTATTTATTTATTTATTTTTTTAATGCTAAAATCTACAGTATATTGCGGGATACGATTCGCATACATCAGGCACCCACAGCTGGGTTGCTGACTGGCAAGATAAAACAATACATTAACCCTTTCCTCCTTCACAAAACCACGACTGACAGCTTGTGGATCAATATGCATTTAGACTGGGACAGCTCAACAAAGCATCCCACAGAGAGGGGTTTTCAACGTTAAAACAACATGAGAAGCAGAGGCTGATATTCAGTCAAGGTCTTGCCCCCCAATTAGCCCATAATGAGCCTCTGTGTAAATACAAATAATTCTACACTGGCATATCAATATTTATCAGTGCCATTGCAGAGGCACCACCATTGCCATGCAAGGGTTTTGTATTGAGGGGAATGAGGTAACAGAGGAAACTACAATTGTATGAATAGTAATATTAGAATAATTGTACTATTGTGGTAACATTTTCATATTATGGGTTAATTTCTTTTATATCGTGTTCAAGGGTAAGTAGCTTCAAATTACATGTTCTTTTGTGATGTTTCTTATTACAATTTCTCAAATGATTTTATTTATTTATTTATTTATTTGAGTTCAGGAGATGCACTTCAGTTTTAGTTGCCTGCCATAGACATCTGTAATCAGCCAAAGTGCCTATATTAGTAAGCGCCAGCACCATCTGCCAGCAATACAATTGGAAACTTCCCAAAGATGATCACTAGATGGTGTTGGCTCTTACCTCTCTCTGTAAGACACTGATTTGTCTATCGCAAGCAACTAAAACTAAAGAGCAGCTCCTGAAGGTAAAAGCACTTTGAAAAAAAAAACAAAAAAACATGCACCTTGAGGCTACTTGCTCTTTAAAGATTATTAAAAATGAATTATTCAAGCAGGTGAAGGTGCAGGTCTCTTTGAGGGAGAGGGTTTGTTTGCATTTACTGTAGCAGCACAGATTTCATACCGGTTATATTCGGAGCTTTTAGGGAAGGCTGAATTGTTGCCCATTCCTTATACCAGAACTCACCACACAGTGCTTCCATTAGAGCCCACACCTGTAGGTTTGTCACACATAGAGCAGTGATATGGCTCCTCAAGTTTTAAACCTGAATCATTTTACTGAATGTAGTTTACTTGCGAACACCAGTTCTGTTGTTTTACAGTTTTCGTTTCACCAGTGTATTCTTATGTTATGTATCTTGGTTTTGTATATATTTTTGTATTCACTATGCCACTGTCTTTTTTTTTTATTATTTCTGTTAAATTACATAACTAACTAAATAATTTAACAAACACCAGATGCAATTGTTGTAGACCTTATTTAATATTTGGAGACAACCATTTGTAATTAAAGCCTAACATGATGTACAACATTGTAATAAATGACAATAGAAAACATTTTGGTCCTGATTCACTAAACCCTGGCAGACCGGCTTGCTTTGTAATTGATGAGCATTGTAGAATTACATCCGAGTCATGGGAAGTATGCTGAGTGTGACTTGCTAAGTGTATTGGACTGAAGAATCAATATTGCATCCGACGACATGAATCTGGTAGCTAAAGGACCTGACAGTACTAATGAGTTGCTCATTAGTTAAAACTGACAAAAAGGACACTCTTAACAGTGTACCTGTGTTACATGGAACACAAACTCTACCTAGTGGACATAAGCAGTAGTGCAAGCCAGACTGTTAGGTTCCATATTCAACGAAGCATTAACACTGATGGGCATTAGAGCTCCTGTCTTGTTGATGCCTGTTGATTTCTATTAAGACAGCACAGTCAAAGTACTGCATCCTCTGAGATTAAGGTTTGACACATGTAACATCCTTTATAGAGTACAGTACTATCAACATTCCTACATCTACAGCAGAACACATTCCTTAATGCAAGTCCTGTTAAAATTAATCAGATTGTTTCCTTTTTTTAGTTTGTAATTTACTTTCTCAGCCACTTGCCTTTCTGACTTTGTTGATTTTTAGATGAGAGAATTCAAAACAGGTGCTGAAAAGTCATTATAGTGTTAAAGGGCAAGATTAAGGTCTGGACTTCAATGTGCACTTTTCTTGTGAAGCGATTAATGTAGCAAAACTACTACAACGTGTGATTCAGAAAGTGATATTGTGTAATCAAATGTGCCTTTTTTAATTCTATTTTTGACATCTATTTTTTTAAGAGTAAGAAGCTTCCAATGTTGTTATAATAGCCATTTTACATTTCCCTTACCATGTTACAGTATTTCCACTTGGGATTAACATTATTTTGCATGAGTTATTGGGAGTATCAGATTATTATATGGAGGTGTCTCTGTCTGTATGTCTCACTTGAGAACATAAGACGTTATTCCACACACTGTAAATCAGTTGTTATACTGTACTTTACCCTGATACTAACTCCTCATTTGCTTATCTTATGAAGTCAGATCCAATTTCCCTCAAACTACTAATTACCCTTTCATATTCTATGCTGTTCTGTACATACTGTTGGTAAATGGCATGGTTATTAGCTTAGTCAGGTTATACAGATGGCTCTAATTTTGGATTGGAGTGGGATGTATACTATGTTGCTGACATTCTCCTTATAACAGTGTCCCACTGCTGAGATAGCTTGAATCTTAAGATGGTGGCTTTTCATAAGTGTTACTAAACTGCTTTTTAATCAGATAAAATGTCATAATTTAGCATCGCAAGGAGTTTAACATAATTGCATCCAAAAAAACAAATCTTGAATTACATTGGTCTGTTTGCAGTGTGAAACACCGCCTTCTCTTCAGTGAGCTGTCTTCCAAAAATAGGCATGTGATATTTCTGAATTCCTTACCATCTTGCAAATATTAGCATGAGTTTTTGAATTTTCAAAGTGCATCACTCAATATAGGAATGTGACATATCTCATTGAACTGCATGTACACTATAAATATAGAAACTGCTATTTTCTGCTATTCTGCTGTGAATACATGGTTTGGAAATAAAGAAATAAAGACTAAACAACTGAAGAACTGAGGCAGGCCCTTCTAAGCGATATTATCTGAAATAATACCAGTACAAAAATACAGTGTGTCTCAGTATGTGTGATAGATTAGCTACAACCCAAAGGCTATATGCTCTTCCAGTGAAAGTTTTGATTTATCATGATGTGTAATTGAATTACTGAGTGTCTCATATTCTGGGACTATATGTAGGATGTCTGTCACACTTACTTGGTTCCATGAATCTAGAGCCCTATTTATTTAATTGTGATAAAACTATAGCACAAGTTACAAGTAATATCATAATACTGGGTGATAGAGAGGCAAGTTGATTGCTTGTCTCACCACCAATGTGCAGTTTTTACATACATCTCATTAAATTGTAATGAAACTCAGGCTGGAGATCTGTATATAGAGATTGGTGCACCTGCCTGTGTTTTAAGCTTCCATTTTTACATGTGCATGCAGTGGATGTACTGCAGATCATGATATGTGCATGCAATTTCATTCTCTAATTTTGAATTTCCAGCTGTGGCTGGAGGTGATTGTTATTGATTTGCTTGTAACAGTACTTTCTTTCTCCTTCCTGGTAACCTGATTTTAAGCATAAATATCACAGAATACTGAAGCTCCTCACATCCAGAACAATGTAAAAGCTCTTGTCTATCATAAGGATGTCATTATCAGTTCATTAGCAGTCAGATGAGAGCTTCTTATTTGACCCTAGAATAACCTTTTAACAAAAGAATGATACGCTATTGATTTAAAAATATAAATAAATAATAAAAAGCTGTATCACCACCTCTGTCTTGCCTTTTCCAAATAGTTCTGCCCAACAGGTAGTAGTATAAAGCTACAACAAATACACTTTTATTTATATTGGGACATATATTTAATATCAAACAATAATTCAACATACCTGTAATTACACAACATACCAGAACTAATGAACCCATTACATCATTTTGAAATTTGACGATTGGAAAGTTTTAAGGTATAATGGTGAAGTCCATTTAACCTTCTACCACACTGGAGATTCACCACACCTGAAACATGAAACTCCCTTTGCTGCACCTGGAAATATGTTTTGTCAAATGGAACCCTGGTATCCACTGCACAGGAAGTGAAACTACAATGTCGTGGCTGGATAAATCGGCTTTGGCCTAGTCAAAGTGAAAATAAAGTCTGGAAAATGATACATGTAAGGAACGTAAAAAAAGAAAATGTTGTTATACAAATTATAGCTTTTTAGTGAGCACAGAGGTGTAAAATGCACAATACATGGTCTACTCCTAGTCATTCTGCATATATTCTTCATAACACCTTTGATCTTTGAATACAGCAGATTCAGTTCAGATATATCTAGTAAACCTGTAGAAGAATACACAAGTTTCTATATTTGAACAAGAATGCCCTCTAGTGGGAAAGTAGAAAAACTTCTGTTTGGTCTACCTTTAGTGTGGCTGAATAATACAGTGTGTGAAAATACTTTTTGCATTGTGGTTGAATTTAAATATTTTCTACTAAACAAATAGATGGTAGTTTAGTAACATTTGAGGAATCAGTAAAAGTCAGAGCATATGCTTTGTATTGAGCTTTTAAATTTTTAATTTTGAGGTAGACTGCATGGGCGAAAGCAAAACATGTTTTAAAAAGGTCTATAAAATAGGTGACCACACTTACAGCGCCTAAAAACCCACAATGCACTGGTTTTGGCTTTGCATAACATTGTTTCATGATTTCTCAGTGTTTTTCCTCCCATGTAGTTCCTTATAAAGTGTCCCCAGCTTCACTAAACAGGTTTGGCACAAGACGCCACACTTGGTTAGAAGTTGGCCAAATCCCTTAACCCTAAACCGTAAATCTAAACCTAACCCCAACCTGAATAAAAGACTATTAACAGAAATCAAGTCTGAATTAAATGTAGTAAGGTTGTAACTGCCTGCATATCTTCTGAGTCGGAGAAGTGTGTTGCAATTTCCTAAGACCATTCAGGTGAATTGACATGAAAGCAATGTTAATACATGTTATGGAGCATTTAGGAGAACAAGCTGACCAAATGCGAGGTGTAATACAGTGCTCAGTCTGGTCTGTGTATATCCTCTACACCAGTGGTACTCCACTCTGGCCCTCGAGATCCAATCCAGTCCAGGTTTTTACTCCAAGCAGGTTCTAATGTAGTTAATTGAAGCTGTTAAGAGGCAATTAACTAATTTAGGACCTGGATGGAGTAAAGACCAGGACTGGAATAGATCTCAAGGGCCAGTTGGGTGCCACTGCTCTACACACAACAGTATAAATACTTTGGGCTCCTGGTTTTCTATTAAATGGCCACTGGAGGGCAACAGACTATTGCAAGACTGTATTGTCATCGACGCAGACATAATCACATTTAGATTAAAATTAGCTCATTAGCATAATTCTAGCAATGTAATCGAGAGCATGAGAGAGAGAGAGAAAGAGGAATTTGAATATATGTATTTAGGCCACTGGCTCTTAGCTAAAGAGGAAAACCCTTACCAAATGATCTTCATCAGTGGCAATGGAGTGGTTTGTACTGAAAGGAAATTGTAGCAGAAGGGCAGCTACAATAATACAGTATCTACACACTGATATGGGAGCATGTTGGAAACAGTGTGCTGCTGTATTTGTACTACTGTGCAATACATGTTCCAAATCCATCGTGTTGCCATTGTAATTCTTTGGTCTGCTAATGGTTAGGATGTATATCTGTGATTGTTGACCAACAAAACTATTGCTAAATAGTATTTTTGTCTGACACAGAAAAAAGAAAGGTATACCACCAGATGATCCATGGTAAAAATGTATTATTAAAAACAAGATCATTTTCTGTCCTTGATGACAGATTTGATTAAAGTTTTATACATCTGAAACAAAAACACACTGGAAATGTGAAAAAACGGCAAGTTATGAAAGTGCCCAGCCATTTAAAGTAGAGCTATCAAAAACACAAACCAAGTTTCAAGAAACCATTGGGGCAACCTTGCCCAGCACAAAGCAAATAGGCACAACTGTAAAACCAATGGGAGCCATGGTTGCCCCAATTGTTTCTACTAACTTGGCTTGTATTTATTTTTTTTAAATTTTGTAGTCGCCAATTGATTTTACCCAGTTTTTGTCACCGCTACCACCCCTGCGCTGACTCGGGAGTGGCGAAGACGAACACACGCTGTCCTCCGAAGCTTGTGCTGTCAGCCGACCGCTTCTTTTCACTTTGCAGGCCTGCCATCCAGCCAACCCAGCTACAGCGTCAGAGTTAAACCCAGCTCTGGGCAGCTTACAGGCAAGCCCGCAGGCGCCCGGCCAGTCTACAGGGGTCGCTGGTGCATGGTGAGCCAAGGACACCCTGGCCGACCTAAGCCCCCCCCCCCCCAGGCGGCGCTCGGCCAATTGTGCGCTGACCCCTGGGAGCTCCCGTTAACAGTCGGCAGTGGAATAGCCTGGACTCGAACCAGCGACCTCCAGGCTATAGAGCACATCCTGCACTCCACGAGGAGCACATTTACTGAATGTGTCACTCGGGATCCCCTTGGCTTGTGTTTTTGATGTAGGTATGATCTGCTTTTATTGTGCCTGAAAAACACAAGCCAAGTTAGTAGAAACAATTGGGGCAACCTTGACCCCCACTGCTTTTAAAGTTGTGCCTATTTGCTTGGTGCTGGCCAAGGTTGCCACTTCATCTCCACTTTAAATGGCTGGGCACTTTTGATAACTTGCTGTTTTTTCACATTTCCAATGTGTTTTTGTTTCAGATATACATATGTGTGGATAAAACTCCCTGCGACTAGTCCATTTGAAAATATAAATAAATCGTTTAATATAAATTATACATACGTCAAAATAAATGCGTTCCCTAGTATATTTCCATGTTGACAAAACAAGTTAATTCTCATTAAACTCAGATGTCCTGTAATATACATATGCGTGGATAAAAGTGCCTGGGGTCTGCAAAAATCTGCAAAAAAACAGGAAGGACATTGTTACCTTACTTTGGAGACTTATTTATCTTACTGTATGACAGGTATTGACTTATTTTTCCTACATTTCACCTAAGAGTGTTGGGAACTACAATTTCAAAGTGAAATGGTGCTTTTGGCTGATTTACTTTTGCTGCGCCAATACCCTGAACACACGTAAACTATCCTTGCTATATAGAGAGTCTGGCTGTTCCTCTCAATATTTTTCAAAATGACAACAAAAAAAGACAAAGTAGAAAAAAATCTAAAATGATTGTGTCCTATTCACAAAACAGTTTTAATTAATGTAAACATTCACTTAGGTGAAAGAGTTGTCTAAAACGGTTGAAGAAAGGTTTACTGGACTTAATTACTCAAAATGGGCTTTAAAAAACATTCCTCAACAGAACATTCCTTAATGTTTTGTAAAAAGGGCCCATTGCCAACTTATAGAGAGGGAAATTTTGGTAAGACTATTTCTTTTAAGTTTAATAAACTACAACCAAATAACTTTAACATATTGATATTATAGTCTATTTTTTTTTTTAAAGATAGTGACAAAATGTAAGTTGCTTCATGGAAAATCATAACTTTTTTGTGTGGGTAACAGTATTTAGTTTCAGAAATGACACTGTCAAATCCCGACCAGTTCTAATGTAATAAAAGGTTTGACCTGAATATGTATTACTCTACAGGAACATCATCAGCGCGTCTTGTTTTGCTTTTCCTTTTAAGCAGCAAACCCTGCTGTTCCTGATTGTAATATGGCAGGACCTTAGAAATAACAAAAAATATAGCTAAAGTTTATAAATCCATGCATGTTAATTTAGGAATTCAACCACCATGAAATGTTTGATTTAGAATCAAGTAAGAACCAAACATTGTACCAAATACTTAATTTCAAGCTAATATAACATGTTCTTTTCTTTCACAAAATGTGTTCCTTTAACCCACATATGATACGTAATACTGCATCTTAATAATAATAATAATAATAATAATAATAATAATAATAATAATAATTACAAATGCTTGTCTACCGGACAGGAGGAGATGTTTTTGAGCACTAAATATAAGGATATAATGCACAATATCCTTGGTCTATAAAAGCACCAAACCAATAGGAAATGCCAGAATTCCCATTAATTTACATGGAGTTTGAAAAATAACCTGGTGACTTTCAGTTGAGATATAAAACAAAATGGTCTAAGGTATTCCCAGGTTGTATTTTTCAATAGTATTTTGTTAACCATTCGGTGACATACTTATTCTGGCTAGTGATATTTTGGGCTAATTAAGGTTATATCTTAGAAGCTGTTTAATCATACTTCAATAGACAGTCGTTACAAGAACTTATTGAACAGGCCTACTACTGTATACTATCACCACAGGAGAAAAGCATCTGGGGTCATTTACAGTACTGTATGTGGTTTTGTATCATGTTTAGGTATTTTCTTTATTAACAGATAGACCCCTTTCAATGATACGATTGACATGGAGTTGATAATCCCAAAGTCAGTTAGTTTTAGCTGACTTTCTTTTATTAGCTCTTAAATAGTTTACAATATATTAATATATTATTCACAAAAAATCAACATCATTTATTAACATATGGAAAAAATAATAAATGGTCCTGCAGTGAATTACAAGGTTAGGAGGCTGTGTGGTCCAGTGGTTAAAGAAAAGGGCTTGTAACCAGGAGGTCCCCGGTTCAAATCCCACCTCAGCCACTGACTCATTGTGTGACCCTGAGCAAGTCGCTTAACCTCCTTGTGCTCTGTCTTTCGGGTGAGACGTAGTTGTAAGTGACTCTGCAGCTGATGCATAGTTCACACACCCTAGTCTCTGTAAGTCGCCTTGGATAAAGGCGTCTGCTAAATAAACAAATAATAAATAATTATAATTGTATCAAGGGGTTCTGTTGACATCATAAACCACGAGAGTGAATTATACTCTTGTGATGGAATTAGAACCTAAAGACATTCACTTCAGCCCCATTTTTTTTCTTTATAATATATGAATTCTACAACTTTTGTTAAAATGAAGAATGGATTTTTAATATTAAAACACAGTAAAACATCACAAATTAACGTTTTATATCATAGGCAGTTTTCTTTGTTGTGTTTTTGTTTTCTTGGTCTTTGAGTGATTCTGTGGCTTTCAGTATGGGAATTTAAAAACTGAGACATTTTCAGTGCTTGGAATTTTTAAAATAAGAATGTTGCTTTCTTTAATTTAATTGTTCTTGAGAACATTTAGTAGTGTTTAAGTGCATTATTATACAATATATATTCATGTTTTTTTTTTCTTTTTCTTTTAATAGCAGTGTTTTTGTGTGTTAAACATGGGCTTCCATTGTTCAGAAAATCTCTGCACTATAAACATGCAGTTGAAGCATGTGACAATTAAACTGTGTGGCATTTGCAAATGCTAAATAATTCAAACATTGAGATAAATTTAGTTTATTGCAGTATTTGTTTCCAAAATTGTTTGCTTGAATTCCTAAGTGTGCTTTTTAAAATTACAGGTGTTGGTTGCAATTTACATAATTGCTACGCAATTGAATTCACGCATTTGAACACTGCCAGTTACATTTTCTATTTTGGGCTTGTCTTTTCTAATTTTAACCTACTTCTGTGCATGGATTCTGCATAGTGTAAATAGTTCAAGAGCTCTTATGGAAAAGTATACTGGCTCTAATTTACAGTGATAGCCAGGTGCATGTGCAGGTTTTGGCAGGGAGGATATTAACCCCCTCCCTGCTGTGTTACTAATATATATATATATATATATATATATATATATATATATATATATATATATATATATATATTACAGTGCACTTCGTTTATAAGAACTACTGATATAAGAATCAACCGCATATAGTGATCAAAACCACTGGGGCAACATCATTCCTATACTAACCATGCTAAAATACTCTGCCTTGTAAGAATCAAGCGATCTGCTCATAATAATTTCGGGGCAAACTGATGGCATGTAATACGATACTGTATCAAGTGCAATGATGTGTACAACCAATTGAATTTAAATTTGATCACATTTCCCGTGATTAGGCACATATGCAGCGTGTATACATTATAATCCCTGGTCCACAGCGACTCCCAGTAGAAAAAAAACAAGTCGTGCATCTTATGTGTGTCGACATGGCAGGAAAAAGAAAGCCGTGCGACTGCATTGTACAGGTATTTTTTATGTTCTCTGTTAGTGGAAATGTGTTTTAATAAAGTGAATACACATTCATTGAATACATACTGAGTACAGCACTGTTATTGTGTGATATGCATGTAGAGGGAGTGGGATTGCATAGCGTGGTGAGGGACCGGGGGGTTGCGGAGCTTTGCATCTCCGCTTAGTGAAAAACTGAGATTTGCATCGCAACTGAAAAAAAGCAAGCCACAGATGCTTAAATACAGTGGCAGTCCTGATTTTGATTGTTTTGATGTATCGTCCTCAGTGATTGAGCACCATTTGTATACTGTATTTAAACTGCTGATGCACAGAGGCATGCTTTTGCTAATTGTAATCATATCGGTCCGCTTTT
Source organism: Acipenser ruthenus (assembly GCF_902713425.1). NCBI lineage: Eukaryota > Metazoa > Chordata > Actinopteri > Acipenseriformes > Acipenseridae > Acipenser > Acipenser ruthenus. Next base: position 16,652,169 of record NC_081195.1, on the reverse strand, counting down.
AAGAATCAACCACTTATAAGAATCAAACCATCCAGGATGGATGTGATTCTGATAAATGGAGTGCACTGTATATATATGTATAAAACATAGAGGATGCACTATGAACATTGAGTACCCCGACAGGGTCGAGTGGGTTGTTTATATGTATCCTCATGAGTGAAATAAGCACGTCACTTCATGTTCGTTCTGTTTATATAAGTTAAGTATAATGTTTTGGAAAAGAAAAAAATGTTTAACACTAGAAGCCCCGCAGCGGTCATTTTGGCGGTTTTTGGTTTTAAAATGTAATTTTCTGCAGTTGTGTAACACATATGGGGCTATGCGTTTGTGTACCTTTCTGTCCGTATGTATTAAATATTCTCACAAAGCATGAAGCGGGAGTGCAGAAATAAAGGAGATATATTACATTATACCTAAAAGCCCTGGGAGCAGTCACATTGACGGCCACACATAAAACAACTGTATTTTCATTATACAGAATGGTATTCTACTTTATTGTTTTTATTTACCAGTCCACAATGTGTTTAGCTGTAATTAGATTAGTCTCTACTCTCTGCCTGAGTGAATGACTGACAGTCTATTGTTTTTCAATCAGCCTTTTGAAAGGCTGGTGCCTGCTTGCCAGCTGCGCTGCTTTGGTCAGTCAATTAGCATTGGGACTCGTGAAAATAACTACCAGAGACCGTGGAGTTTTACAACGCAACAAAATATGAAATTGATGTTTGCATCAGATGGCACAGAAGTATTCCGTGAGAGCTGGCTCCCGACAGTGGTCTATTCAGGTGTTTTACAATGTATTGGACCTAGCAGCCATCAACTCCTGGGTACTTTACCAAGAATGCACAGAGAAGAATTTACCAAGGAGAGAATATATTTTACAGTTAGCACAGGAACTAACTGTAGCACAGGAACTAACTGTTATACTACTTACAGTGTTTTGAATACAGCCGTCAGAAAGACTGATGCGGGGCTTCTAGGTATGAGTACATCTCTGGTCCTTCTAGTGTTAAACCTAAATTAAACAGCTTTATTTGCTTAGCAATGCAATGTTATTTGGAACAGTGCAATTCACCCTGTTATTCTGTTGTTGGATTTGAATAAATGCAAAATTAGAAACAATCATAAAAAATAAAAAAAATCACTCAAGACCACGGTGTTCATGTTGAACATTGTTTAAAATATGTGGCATCAGCTTGAGAAGTCCTGAAACAATTGAACAAAAGAAAAGCCAATAAAGAGCTCTCCTTTCACACTGAAGGATGGATAACCTTCTTGTTTTGTTTGTTTTTTTAAATTTAGTCGTCGCCAATTATTTTACCCCGATTTTCACCCAATTTAGCATGCCCAATTATTATCTGTATCCCCGGCTCACCGCTCGCAACCCCCCCGCCGACTCGGGAAACGGAGGCTGGAACACGCGTCCTCCGAAACGTGCTCCTGCCAAGCCGTCATTTTTCACACTGCAGATCCACAGCAATGCCACCAGACCTATAGTGCCGGAGGACAACACAGATCTGGAGGCTCCGCTGCAGAGCCACAGGCGCCCTATCGGCCATAGGGGTCGCGGTGAGCCGTGGATTCCCCTGCCGACCTAAGCCCTCCCTACCCGGGCAGCGCTCAGCCAATTATGCGCCGCCCCCTAGGAACTCCCGGTCACGGTCAGCTGTGACATAGCCTGGACTCGAACCTGCGATCTCCAGGCTATAGGGCACATCCTGCACTCCGCGCGGAGCGCCTTTACTGGATGCGCCACTCGGGAGCCCGGATAACCTTCTTGTTACCTTGAACAGCGCTATTGGGTGTCCATGCTCAAACTGAGAGCTGATCTGCATATGCTTTTTCAGTTAGGACCAGTGCATCCTTTCTAGGTGTGAGGGTTTACTGCTATTCAGCAGCTCATTCAACAACTAAGCACATTGTGTTCCTTCATTTCATAGGCATGTTAAACTTAGATGAGCCTGCATCAGTCTCTTCACTTCCCTGAGAGAGACCAAAAAATGCACTTTAATGATTGAGATAGATTTTTGGTCTAAAATCAATACTATTTCATAAATAATGAAGGAGACAAATTTCCATGTTAAAGGAATAATCACCATCTACATTTTCGTAAAATTATTTTACAGTCTGCAATTTCTGCCCCCTCTGCAACTGTGAGTCTGTAAACGAAATCCCAGCTGCACACTGCTTGTGGTCATTTTTCAAACCACATCAACCAGAAAACCAGCTTTTATTAGTCAGAAGCAGACCCAATGGTTGAAAAAGGACATTTTTTTGCTAGAATATTAAATAATGATCAAAGCAGAAACAGCAATAGAGAATGATAGAGAACACACATATTGGAATAGGATGTTAAACAAAGACATTAAATATTACAAATATATAAAGTATCCCTTTCATTCTCCATTATAAAATAGCCTCCCATCTATATAATGTCTTATCTTAAACAGGCCATCTTAAAGTGGTCTTTAATAACAGAGTGGAATGCTTTTGCCCAGTTACAACCAGACAGTCAGTACATTGTTTGTTTGTTTTTTTTTGCTTCTATTACCTTCGCAGTCTTACAGTTTCACACATAAGATCGATGTGCTCCATATTTGTGTTTTTTATCATTAGGAAACGAGGAGTGCAGTCTTATGCTTTGTAAAAGCTGTAGTAGAAACAGTTCTGTGTACAGTATATCACGCATCCAACACATGTCAGTAACTTAGATAATCAATTACAGATGTATACAGCTGGCATGTAGCCTCGCGCAGAGGTGAAATAGAACCATTAAAAATCAATTCCTGGCGCATGGCCAGCAGGTTTGAAATGGGGGAACACTTGGGCTCTCGTAATGCACACGACACCCTGGAATGGTGGGAGATTGTCTTTGTAGGCCCTGGGAAGCCTGCCACAGACTGCATTGTATTCAAAGTTTGCTAATGCCTCTCATTTTACAAGTGAAGAACTAATAAACTATTTGTACTCGGTCCAACTGCAGTATGACCTTTCTCTTCTCTGTCAGAGGAGACTTTCTGATATTATATATTGTTTCACACTTATACCTTGTTGTGTATCACAAGTACCGTATCATATTTGTTGACTGTTTTAAGGAAGTGAGCATACAGTGTTGTAGCAGGATAAATGACTGTCAAAGTATTAAAAAAGTCTGTCATATATTGTAATATTAATTAAAGTGTAGTCTCAGCTTAATATATTGTACTTTAAAACCATGGATGGTAGCTATTACATTTATTCTCTTAAATATTTCAGGTTTCTGAACATTAAAGTCAATCCAACATTTACAGGTTGTAACAAACATTATTTAATTTGTCAGTACCCTGAATAGAAATCCAATTGAGATGCCATTATAGACTCTAGCAGAACCATCAGCCGACCACTGCATTGCCAGCAAGAGCAAGACATTGGGTTTGGGACAAATATTTGCCCAGGTCCTGACACAGTAGCAGCACTGGTACTCCTATGGTACCATGGTACTTTCCAAAGTGTGTTTGTGTTTGCTTATATCAATGTGAAACGAGCAGCATGTCAAAATATAAATATGTTACTACTGTGGTACCTTGCTGCCAGTATACGGTAGCTGCTCATATCTTGTGCTGTCATCATCCCAGAACCTTTGAGTTGTCATTGTACTGTTTGTGTGTGTATATATATATATATAAAAAAAACATTTCTGATAGAATACATCCTGTTGTGTTTTTTTTAATTTAAGTGTTGTCCTCCGGCACTATAGGTCTCATGGCTTTGCTGTGGATCTGCAGTGCGAAAAAAGGTGGCTTGGCAGGGACATGTTTTGGAGGACGGGTCAGCTGCCGTTCCCCAAGTCATCGGGGAGTTGCAGCGGTGAACTGGGATTAATAAAAATACAACTGGCGATTCCAAATATGATCAGACTTTGGCGATCAAAGCACAAAGGATTCATGTCACGCTGTTTTGTGGCTTATGCCTGTGTCATCAAGTGAGTGTCAGCCACCCTGCCTGCCTGCATTGTCAGCTGACTGGCTGCTCCCCATTAGAAGCTTTAACTCTTTAAGAGTCGGTACTACTTTCTGTAGTCAATGCAAATTGCTTATCTAGGCAACTTTGAGTCCCATTGCACTCTGGTGTGCTGAGGGGGGAGGGCGATTCAGTTCACAGTACATCAGCAACATAAAACAAAAGCCAAGAGAACCATATTCTACAGCTCTGATGCACACAATGCTGGCACAGCTGTATATCAATTCAATGTTTACAGGTCTGTATAAATGCATCCCCAGATGGTATGTGACCATTCCTCAATAATTAAAGGGTGTAAATCTGCTGTGACATTTGTTCTCCAGTATGGTACATGGTCACTGAGACAGTTACTCATGAAACATCTGTATTGTGTTGTATTTGATAGGGTACACCTGCCTCCGGAACACATTGTATCATTCGTGTATCAAAGTCTGTCAGTCTTTCCCTGAAACTCGCAACAGAGATGGAGCTCATATAATAGGACAGAAATTCCATTTGCTTGTATAAAATCCATCCAACCTCTGTAAGCCATCCTTTAAAGCTAGAGTTAAAAAAAATAAAATTAAAAAAAAGACTCAGTCCATGTTACATTAATTACATATTTCTGAAAAGGCTTTTAGTCATAAATGGATCAACAAGAGTGCTTTTCACACTTACTTCAATCGAAAAGCTTTGGCTAAAGATTTGTTGCAGACCGGTAGGAGCCAATGTATTGAGTGGTGAAAAATTCAGAAAGGTTAGGCGAGCATTGGATGTATAGGGTTTTGACAAAAAAAAAAAATACATCTATATGTTACACATGCTTCTGTGTAATTGGGAAATCTCTCACTTCTGACATACCTGTTTAAAAAGCTAGTGCCAACCTAGAAATGATTCTTGTTTAAATGGAGGAAATGGAGAATTGTATTTTAGAAATTAGCCAAGTTTTATCCATCTGTATTGGATACGTTCTCTAGATGTATGTGTGAAATACAGCACAGCACATAGTGGATAGTGGAGTTGTCTGTATAGGACATTTATATAGATATCGCTGGAGAACTGCTCACCCGGTTGTGAAATTTGCGAATTCTTCACTGCAGTTACTGAGATTATTATAACCTGAGGACATATGCGGAGGTGTCTGTCCATGTGTATGTATATATTTAGGTCAAACTTACATTCTTTTACTTTTACACACACTGGCCAAAAGCATTGTGCTTGTGTACTGTATGTCTCCTGGACTTAACCTTGCAGCAACCCAGAGGGGACACTGAGGACTGTTGTTCTGGTGTGCACTTCAACATGATGTTTAAAAATAAAACAAGCAGGTCTCCTTTCATTCTAAAGGGGCGTTTGAGATGCATAATAAATCTCCTTCTGATTTCTTTGCTTAACTAGGCCAGGGTGGCGTTATTGTTTCATTTGACGAGTACACTGTAGAACTGTGTCAGCTGCAGGGTGTGATAACAGGAGACTCTGAAGGTTAACTGACAGCCAGCTGTAGAAAAGACCTGAACCTGAAATCTAACTGTAGTCATGCAGAAAATGCACCTGAACATGGAATACATTTCTGATCTGACCTGACAAAGGGATCTATTTTAACAAGCACTGTGCAAGCCTATTACATCTTACATAACTTTGATTGCATTACATTTATTAGAATCGAGCATTAAGGGTTTCATATGAGAATTATATGCAATAGAAGCATTAGTTAAGAGACTTTGAGGATTACCAATGAGCTCTTCACACTGTTATCTTACCTATTATTGACTCTTTAATTTTGTCTTAATTTTGTTCTGCTTAACCACCTTACTGACTGCACCAGAAACACACTACTGTTTACCAGGTACACATAGTTAGAGGTGTGCAGAAATGTTCACAATTTTAATGAAACTTGGTAAGGACATATAGAATAAGTCTCAATGTAGGACTAATTTGGGATTGGCTTATGAAGGTTATCTTATAAACATCTTATGGGCTCCTGAGTGGCACATACAGTAAAGGCGCTCCACATGGAGTGCAGGATGCGCCCTATAGCCTGGAGATCGCGGGTTCGAATCCAGGCTATGTAATTGCCAACTGTGACCGGGAGTTCCCACAATTGGCCGAGTGCCGCCCGGGTAGGGAGGGCTTAGGTTGGCAGGGCAATCCACGGCTCACCACGTACCAGCGACCCCTGTGGCTGATAGAGCGCCTGCGGATCTGCTGTGGAGCCATTCAGATCTGTGGTGTTCTCCGGCATATAGGTCTCATGGCTTCGCTGTGGATCTGCAGTGCGAAAAAAGGTGGCTTGGCAGGGACATGTTTTGGAGGACGGGTATGTCAGCTGCCGTTCCCCGAGTCATCGGGGAGTTGCAGCGGTGAACTGGGATTAATAAAAATACAACTGGCGATTCCAAATTGGGGAGAAAGCTGGGGTAAAATCAACGACTAAATAAATGACTAAATTTATATATATATAAAAAATTATATATTGTAACAAACCTTCACCACTCACGGTTCGTTACCCCTTTAAAAGCACAGACCCAGGACACAGAAATTGATTTTTAAAGCGCTGACGCGCTATTTTTAATAAACAAACAAACAAACAAACAAACAAACAAACAAACTAAACACAACACAGAAACCTAAACTAACACGCAGGACAGCTAAGCCGTTTACCTGACAAATAACAAAATAAATCACACAGGTTTCACAAAATAAACCACACCGGGTTTAACACTACCTTTTTTTCTTATACGGTTGAACACAACTCCCACCCGGGCTCTTCACTCTTCAGCAGCCCCAAACAGACTGGCTGCTTCCTTTAAATACCCTGCATCTGGCTCTAATTTACAATGATAGCCAGGTGCAGGGGATATACTTTCTCACAATGTGTATATATATATATATATATATATATATATATATATATATATATATATATATATATATATATATATATGTGTGTGTGTTACAATAAGTTATGTAACAAATGTGAGTCAGAATCTAGCATCTAATATCCTTTCAGTATAGCATCCAGTGTTTCACACAGTTTCCATAAAATCACTCCCACAACAATGCCATGAGTTGGTGCCTAGCAACAGTATTTCAATTTGTATTTTAACTGTCGCTAACTGATGTATGGTTATGAATCCCTGATTTAGGAGTGGGCTACCTAGAGCAGCAGCAATTTCCCTTGCTTCTTGTGTCTTTCACCTCTGGTTTTTAGGGCACAGGTCACAAGGGAAATTAGTCTGGTGATCTCAGCGGTGGACGTCACACAATTGAAGGAGGTCGAATGAGGTGCACTTGCTTGCTGAGCTGGGAGGGGAAGTTCTCATGGAGGTTGCAGACTGTGTCTGTCTGTAGCCAGTCCCTCACATCTGAGGGGTTTCCCTAGAAAAAAAACATATATGACACCATTTTAGAGAACTCATTTTCTTAATATTACCACCAAAAACTATTTTCTGGAGATTTTTTAAAAGATGTAGTAGAAAAACTGGATAATTTACAACATTTCAGTTTTCAGACAGCTGTATTTGGTTTTTAATAAGAAGCAATGAAAGAAAATGAAATTGTCGGCTATTAAGTTGATCCAGGGTACTACTAATTTCATGGGCACTGAAAAAAGGCTCTGATGTTTATTTTAGATCATCTCTGTACACATTGGATTGTGTCGAAATATTGAGGAATGTAAATATTTAGAATCCAGTATCGCTGATGCTCAGTAAATCTGATGCTTTGTGCTCAGCATGTTAAAATATCCTGTGTTGTCCACACGCACACACATGCACACACACCCACACGCTTGCGCACACACAGTAAAGCTGAAGCAGGCCTGCTGTTGAGGCTTCTTCACCACCCATCATGCATATTCAAAAGCTGCAGTCAGTCACCAAGGACTCAGGTGGCAAAATATAGTAAGGTGATTGAAATGATCTGAGGCACAAAGGCTATGCTGAAGCTAGCGTACTGGGGAGCGAACAAATGGGCTGTAACATTGATTTGATTTCTCTAATAAAAAAAAAAAGATATACATACATACACTGATCCCAGAAATGCTTGTATAAATTAGATATCTGTTTCACTTTAGGGTGAAAACATATTCTGCTCTCAACTGTAATGCGCCATAATAAGCAATTATATTTGAAACACAATAGGACTATCTGTGTTCATATCCCCCCTCCTTCTCCACACCAACAAATGTGAAGGCCTTGAAAAAGACAGCATAAAGGACACTGTGTTCAGCTTGGGCAATGTGGAGATTGCTTGTACACAATGCAGTGTATGGGATCTATGGGAGAAAATAGGATGGATTTTGTATTTTACTGTATATTTCTGTCAGCATCAGCAGTGAAGCACAGCAGAACCATTTTCCATTTTCCATTCCCACGTAGGTCTTATTCTGCTGAAGCGCTGCTCCCTGACAGAGCAGGTTGCATTTAATTGGAATGGATCAGAATCAAACTGCCTCAGAAATATGACAGTATTGGTTTATTACTGGAACACATCCTCCCTCCCCCCTTTAAATGCTAATCTGCACAGCATTACCATTAGGAGCATCCCCCCCCATCCTTAGGCTCACTTGGGCACTTCCAGCTGGTGGCTAGGGATACAGCAATAATACAGCCTCCTCTGTCCGAGCAGCTTTTTCATTACATTTAATGCATTAGGATGGCAGTATTGTTTGGGTGGTAACAGGTAAAGACTGGATGACTATGAAGAAATCATTAAAGAGGAAAATGTGGTCTCCTTAGAAACGAGTAGTTCCTGTGAAGGTGATGTTTGCCTCTAGCTCCATTCTTCTGGCTACCTTGCAGTGGGACATATAGAAAAGCAAAGCCGCCTTCTTCTTCTTCTTCTCTCCCCTAAAAGAAGGATCCTTACCTTTTGTGTACCCCCCCTTCCTCATAGTCACCTCATTTCATCGGATATCTAAAGCTTTTCATTATGGCTCATGCAGCTTCCCAGCTGAAGAAAAACAGGGATTTTGATGTTAATGCAGAAGATGAAAAAAAGAAGAACAAGAAACGGACCCGGGAACGAAAGAAAAAGGTACCTTTTAGATACAGTGCTGTACTGTACCAATGCATTCCTTTGTTTTAATTTGGATTCCAGCATGCACATAGAGGGTGCACAATTGGGGGTATGCAGGACTGTAGTTGTGTTACTAGGCTGGGGAATCAAGTGTTTGCCCTTCAGTGAATTGTGTTTTCATATGGAGATGTATAAAGATAGTACAAATGTGGACTGCAGTAATAATGGAGGGAGGTGTTTTACTAGAAAGGTTAGACTTAACATCCACATCAGCCTCCCAGCCATGACAGTATATGTAGCACTGAACATATGTTTATGATATAGTGTTTACTAAGATGCTGCCCTCTAGTACAACACTTTTAGGTTTTGAATTCTATGATAATGTGGAGTCCCTCTATTAAACACAGGACAGAAGGAGAGCATTTACTAAATTCTGCCCAGTAGGTATAAAGCCGTAACAGAAACTGTCTTTCATTGGGGGAATGTTAGAGAACTGCATTTGCATTGTTTCGTGCCGATTTGACAACAATGGGGAATTCAAATCAGCTGCACCCCTTATAATTTTAGGTGACACTTTTTGTTTTGGCTCTGTACAAAAATAAAATATATTTAAAATGTTCACTTATGGGGTTCCTCCACGTTCTAGAATTTGAAAAAGAGGACAATAGAACATTACTGCAGGTTTTCTGTTTAAAAGGAATTTTTGATGCTTTAGGGAAGGGGTGGTAAATGAGAATTTGATGTAAAGCACAGATAGGAACTGGCATTTAAAAAAAAAAGCATCTTGATTGTTTAGTACATTTGATCGTGCTACAAATATAAAATAAAAATTGTGCTGTGGCCCATTAGTGGATTTCTTTGATCTTATTGAATTGTTTAATAATCTGTTCCCCAGTGTCACTGCGGCTTTCAATATATTTACCCCCGCTCTTAAAATCCCCTTAACCATAATTTGCTCCAAGCAGTGAGGCATGTTCTCATCAACTGACATGTAGATTTGCACTGAAGGTACTGCATTTTTTTTGTCAGTACGACAGACAGGGCTCTGCTTTACCTTCTTGCGCCCTTGCTCTTTGTCATGCATCGGGTTCAAGTTTAATATTAAACTTAAACACTGAGGACCTGCGTTATCCACAGTCATTTGGGAAAACAAAAGCCAAATCTTGTGATTGTGTCTAGGGATTTCCACTTGACTTAATATCTTGGCTGTAGTATGATTTTTATTTTTTCTTCACAATTTACATTGAATTTAATTTGACAGCGTCCATTCAGCTGTCCCTTTTAAACATGTATAGTGGTAAATGAATTCACTGCAGTCCAAGGTCTTCTCCATCAGTCGCGAAGGCTACATTCAGTGCAAAGGGCACCCAAAGCTTTCATGTTTTAAATCTGGGTGCATATGGGATTTGCTGTCAGGACTCCACCTCTCCCTAATGCAGGTGGGGGAGAATGTATTCTGCACTAATATAGGACATGCTTTAGATAATTGCATCTTTATATCCCTTCATAAAAAAGGATAATCACCATTAAGATTCACAATTGACTTAAAGACCCAGGGTTTTCTGAGCTCCATTGAAGTGTGCTAAGCACAGACACCAAACCAAACAATGGGTTGTTATATTTTTTTTCCCAGTTTTGTGACTGTAGTTGTCTTTTTTAAAACCTTTTGTTAAATAAAAATGTACTAAAACAAAAAAATAATATTTTTTTAAACTCTTGCTTGGGCATTTTTGTAGTTCATAAGAAAGTAAACAAGGCCTCAAATGCAACGTGTGTTGTCTTAATCCGTTTTTTATTTTATTGAAGAAAAAAACAATAATAAATGTTCTTAATAGTAGGCTGTGTAAATACTGTATTACTTCAAAAGAGAAAACTGCAATAACACCATTGCAATTGAAAAATAGAACAACAAAAAAAAAACTTTGGGATTTTAACTCCACTGTTGTAGCTAATGACAAATTGACTGTTGGGAAGCCCAAATCGTATTCTATTTGACTGCATCCGTATGCATTTAGCGTTGCTTTGTTCAGGAGATAGTCCCAAGTGGGCAGACCTGTAGGGAGAAAGCCGTTCTGCCCTCTTGCTTTCACAATCTCAAGCCTACTCTACTGCAGTGCCATTTTATCTAAATTATAATCAATTGCATGGTGTTTTTAGACACAGGCAATAGTTCACTGGAGACAGACCCAAAATGGCCAAATGCATATTATGATCTGTCTTCAGGGATATTGTCGAGGCACCCGCACGTCTGTATGTCACTCCTTACATATATCCAAAGAACTGCTTGTCCAGTGGTGATGAAACGTGCTCTAGCACATGTTATTGAGAGTTGAATCTGTGAATACAAGGCGATGCTTATCTGTTTTTACCTACAATTATGTGTTAAAAATGATATCTCTGTAACTGATTATCCAAGTGTGATGAATGGAATTTGATAAAAATAATTCACAGAAGTTACTCTGTGCATCCGGTTCAATATGGAGGAAGCTTACCATCTGTCTGTATGTTGGGTACAGTACCTGTGGTGGATGTAGGTAATCATGATTTACGTTTGATATTGATATACTGTAGCTTTCTACTAGGAATTCTGTGAGACCACCAGAACTAATTTCATACAGGTACAAATTCAAAATAAATTGCTAATACTACCAACCTTACCAGGGGCCTCGAGGTAAGAGGCTACAGGCCCTATTTATGAAGCAGGTGCAAAGGCAACAGCATAAAAGGGGGTAAAACCAGCAGGAACCTACGCATTCAACTGCTCCTTTCTGCAGTAGTTTAGTTTAGTTTAAGTTTCTTGTAAGTTTTGTCATTTTTTTTTTATTCCTCAAAATAGAGCCCTTAACATGTCACATACTGTAGCTTATCCACCAGTAAAAGGGGTGTCCTGTACATTCTTGGCTCATTAGAAGAAGGTATGAAAGTTGTTTTAGTGCCGAGATGAGCCCATCAGGCCTTGTGAGGCAGGGTGAACTGGAATCCAGGTGTTGCTTCAGATGTAGTAAAATGCGTGTATTGAGTTTCCCGCTCGATACGAGCCATTCAAAATCCATATTGCAGTCTGGGACAGTGCCGTCTTCGAAAAACAGTTTTGCCAAGTCATTCGGCATTCGATCTTATTGCCTTTTATCCAACGCACAGACAGAAATCCGAGTTGTTTTGTTTTTTATCTTTATTTGAGTCCTGGGGTTTCAGTTGTTACTCTGAGCCACAAAACAAGGGCTGAGTGTAATGGATCCACTAAATGCACTTGCAGTTGTGTCTGCTGATAACATGATACTGTAAACTTAGCTCCACGCTTTCATTTCGTCTCTGTTTTGTGCAGGATTTATTGAGCAACTATAGCGGTTTCTATTCTTAATCAAATTAACTGCTGTTTTTTAAGAAGGAGAAAAACATGTATTGGTTTGAGAAATCTAGAACCCTATTCACAAAACTTTCAACACTGTTTAAAGATTTTTTTAAGGATTGTTTACTGAAGAGTGTTCATTTGTTTAGAGTCATTTGGTAGTATACAATATTCACATTCTCACATTGTTTCTCAGTTGTTTTTTTTTTTTTAAATTAAAGACAGGAGTAATATTTTCCTGTACTGGTAGTTACATCTGAAATAAAGATGTACATATTTCTTCATATTTAAATAGCAAAAATAAATGTGTAGGCTAAATAAAGAAGCTTTAAAAAGTGTGTTTATCAACTACTAGCACATAAGGCTCCAAAACTGGAACAGAGAAAGGTGTCATTACAGATGTTAATGTCAGGTAAATATTTATAGGCCTTGTTAAGGTTAAATTGTATTGCTGTTGCTGGTATAACTGCCTGTTTGTCAACATTAAGCCATGCCAGCTGCAAGACATGAACTGATGTACTTCCTGACTATAAGCCAATCACCAACAAAAAGATGTTAAAAAAAAATACTCTTTTCTTCAATTAAGGCCGACAGAAATGAGGATGTATGTCTGCTAAAGCCAGTAGATTTGGATAAAGGCATCTGTTAACTTACTTACTTACTTAATTAATTAATTAATTAATTACTTAATTAATTAATTAATTAATTAATTAATAATAATAATAATAATAATAATAATAATAATAATAATAATAATAATAATCCAGACAATATTGAACATGTTCCCATGAATCTGTAGGCAGGCTTTCCAAAAATAAGGTTCTCTCTTGAGCTCTGGCGTCCTTGAACCAATTTCTTGCTGATAAATTGAGAGTGCAACTGACTTGCTGCAAAACAGCTTTAGACCAAGGGACAAGAATGAGGGTACAGGCTACAGCGCATCTAAATAATCCCAAATTTAAATCATAATGGTTAATTAAAGGGATACTTTACATCTTGTACATTTTACATTTTTTTTGCCTGTTTTTTTTATCTATTTAAACACCAAATATGCCACTTTTTTGTTGAATATAGCAATTTCCACTCAATTACTCCAACAATGGTGTGCAAAAAACAGAATACGGTTATTAATGTTATCTCAGAAATTCAAGTGCATTTCTTATCTGTTTAATCTGAAAACACTCATCAAGGCTGATTGTGTGAGGGGAAGCATATTAGCGCTGTGCCCTGAAACAATGAACAGTGAAGCCTGCGCAACACTGATATGCTCCCCCTCCTCACTTACCCCTGCCTTGAGTATTTGCAGAAACATTTTTGCTGGAATAGTTAGTAAGCATGGCAAATAAATAATTATTTATTTTATAATGTATCTAAAAACATGTACTTTTATGGAAGTGGAACAACCCTTGCATGACTGATTGCTTTCTTATTTCAAAGGCATCCCTGATGTAATGTAATATATAAAAGCTGCATCCGTCCATTTCAGTCACAAAGGGCAAGACGGCAGATCAAATAGATTTAGACAGAGGGTTGATGCGAGCTGCTCGGTCAGTAGGTGCTTCCATATCCAAGACTGGAAACAAGAATGGTCATGTATCCCTCCAGAACAATTTAAACACCTTGCAAGCTTGTCAAGTTGAATCAGTGCCCATAGTGACAGTGCTCTGGACAGTGTTTCTATTTGGTTTTGTTCCAGACTCTGTGTAATAACCGGCTGTTAAAATAATGGATGGCTGTGTGTAAGCGTGGAGTGCAGTAATGTGGTTCTCTCTCGATCAGAACAACAGCTAACAAAGGTGTTAGGTAACAGGCGAATACAGCATGTTTTATTTGTACATCTAAACAACACCCCAGTGTCATAGAAGAGTCCTCATTTTCTAAATAAGGAACCTATTTGTCTTGGCATCAGACTAATGCGTCCCTTGTGTAAAGTGTAAACCAAGGTTCAAGGTTACGCAAAGGGAGGGCTGTATTACAGTATTTCTATACTGGAGGGATTACAATAAATTAGGTCTTGCACTTTAATTAATGTTGCAGTAGCCCCTTAAACATTCAGCATTTGAGAATGCTGCCATTTTATACTGGTGGAATTATTATATTTTCATCTTTTACCACGGTGTGTGGTGTTTGGGCTTGCATGATACACTTGTGTATTGACATTGTTTTATTGAAAACCAGCAAAGCCTCCCTTGAGTGGAGAGATACAATGGGGCAGATCCATATTTTGAAAGGATTTTTGATGATCACTGTTAAAATGAGTGAGTAACGATTGCACAGATTGACTGCTCCATACCCTCCTAGATTTTTAAGCTTCTAAAGAAAAAATGGAAAGCACTGGCTGGATTCCTGTCTGAACAAGCGGCACAGACTGCAGTGAGGGAAGCAGAGAGAAAACCGCAGGCTTTAGACAAAGGTGTTTTGTATAATGAAGTTGCATAGTGTCAAATACGTGTCACATTGCATAGGCATTTCAGCTTTTAGTCTAAAGTTATATCTACTAGAACAATTGAATAAACTGTGTGGATATTTTCATTAGGTGAAACCGGCAGTCTGATGAGTAATTAAGAATGGACTGGTGCATTTTAAATTAAAGTGGATTAAATAAATCTTTGTTGAAGTCTCAAATGTCCAGTTTTGAATATAGCAAATGGTATAGTAAACATGTATTTTTGTTTTTAAAACATGATATTTAGTACTACAGAACTATCTGATTACAAACCCTGCTTTTTTGTTAGTTTTAGACTTGTTTGGTTATTTCAACTGAAGCGTGAAACTGAGAACTAACCTAAAGTAATACAATGTTTGCTATAACATGCATTTCTTTAAAAAAACTACATTTGAGACCTTTGTAGCTGAAGGAAGTTCAATACAGGTAAGATGTATTCAATTATTTATTTAGATACAATACTTTAAACAGTCTGGCAGGTTTTTAACTGGTCTTTCATCCCCGGACTGAGTGGAGGCGCTGCCTTTATCCACTGTCCCTTTTCATGTTAATGCTCTCCCAAGGGAGATTAAGGAGGCCTAGATTTTTAAAGATTACTCCAAACATTTGTATTAATTGCTGCTTCTCTTGGATCTATATTTCTGTTGTAACTGATGGATGTTTTCTTGTTTGTTTGTTTTGTTTTGCTTATATATTTTATGCCCTAATATTAAACCTTAGCTTCAAATTATCTTTTTTGTTTGCTGTCCTTTTAGTTCCTCTTCAATCATTCCGGGTGGCTGTTATTACAATTTCTCAAGTATTGTGTTTGTACAATGCGCGTACTCTTTGAATTCAGGAGCAGTCCTAGCTTCAGTTGCCAGATTGTCGTTCACCAGTCATACAGTACAGGTGTTATAAAGTTGTGAAATACAAAGGCAGTATAGCCTATGCCTGGCAGTCATTTGTTAACTTGATTCTCATGTTGCCTTGCTTCCAGTAAACATTAACATTAAGCATTCTGAAGGCCCCCCACACCAGCTTTCCATGTAGCTCTATTGTAGACCTTTATGAAGAAATCAGTTGCCAGCTCTGGTCTGCTATGCTAGTACTTCAGTCTTCCTGCTATTAGATGATGTGGTCGAGCTGGCAAATGGAGGCAAGAGTATGGAGTGCGTCTCCCATGACTTGAATATTTATGAACCAGACACTGCAGCTGGGTAATTAGTAACAGCTCTGCCGGAATCAAAGACATCCTTTAAATTAAATATTTTGCGTTTTTGAGGATGTATGTGTAAACTAAATCTAGTCCAATAGAGGGGACTGCAATCAAATATTTACCACAGTCTAGTTTTAAAATGTATTCGACTAGAAAAACAAACAAACAAACAAACAAACAAACAAAAAAACATTCACTCTAAGGTGGTCTTTTATTGGGACTATTGTTTTAGTTTTTCTACAGAGGGTTCTGAATTAAAAGTTCTGTGATCTATATGCTTTAAAAAATATTTACAGTCAGCACTCACATATCTGACCCTATAACATTTTGACTTAAGTGATGGTAAAATGCATGTGACGCATATCTGATTATTTCATTTTGGCCTGTTCCAACCCTTGTCTGTTTTTCAGGGAACACAAAAAAGATACAATATAAAAAATACATATCTGAAGATAGTGTTTTAAAAAAAGTACTGTATTGATTTTGTTGGTACAGTACTATATTTTCAACAGAAGTAGTATTTTAATTCAGAACAATATGATTCTGAAAATATCACTTGCCAAAACTAAAGCGACACCACATTAACTGTAATACAGTACATACTTTTAAATCTGGTATTGTAGTGGTATGTAAAGTTTCCCATTAACGACCTAACAGCAAAATAACATCTAAATGTTATCCATGCACAGAACTGCATAAAACGTAAAAGGCAATGCAATTTAACAAAACCAAAAGAATTAAAAAAAAAAAAGTATCCCAAGTCAGTATTCAAAATTGCAGAATATAGTGCTCGATAAGGCCCTAATGTCACAGTTCACTTGCAAATGAAAATACACAAAAGCAACAAAAGTACATCACAGTATCTAAAACTGTTTAATGATTAACTGTTACATTACCCTAGCTTGTCTCGTTCACTTTGTTTTAGCTGCATTTACGTCATGTGAAACTGGAGGAAGCGCTGTGTAACTGCACAAGACAGACTGATTTGGCATTAGAGAGAATAAAAAAAAAAAACGTGGGTTGTGACGGATATTAAGGTAAATTGTAACATTGAAGAGATGGGCTTTGCATCAGAAAACGGGTGACAGAGTCGGAAATCGCGTGTGACGAGTAAGTGCATTCATTTGTTACATACATATATTGGGGATTGATTTTATTCTTAATACAAGGGCGGTAAAACGCGACTGACATGTATCTGGGTAACGGATATCCGAGTGCTGACTGTATATTTATTTCATATTGAAGGTTTTTATCTCACAAGGCCATGTTGAAATTATGTAACATTTCTTGTAAAATGTTATCTGTATACAAAGACACAATACATGTGAACAGATAGTAGCAGAAGGATTGTTGAATATTGCTGAATATAGCTGGTTACAGACTGGCTTTAAAGAGTAACTTGGTGTAGGTCTTAAATATCACAGTTCTCTTAACTAATATTTGAGAGCCCTTTTGAGGCCACAGGAGTGCGCTAAGTTTTAAAAAGTAACCAGGATGTGATGCTAAACGTTTAAACTCCCGTCCTCTATGATGTGCTCCGCATTGTTACAACTTCCTGTGCTGTTTTTCATTATCGAGAGGCTTCAGTCCATTTGCTTGTCAATTCGTTTTCCATTTGCTTCAATTACAGCATCCATTCTTGGCAAGGGTCTTGTGGAGTTCTCGATTCCCTTCAATAAGCTCTTAAAGCTGCAGCAGCAATGCTCATGTTGACATAATACAGGCCTGCAAGGCTTACTCACTCCAAGGTCAGCATAACGTCTGTGACAGACACGACGAAACTGTTAGTGCACTAAGCGCTTATTTTTATAAAGCACATACACAAAACCTGTAGACTTGGGTGTACAAGGAGACTTTAAAACGACATCATCCATCATTATCTTTGTTAGCTGTTTATTACACTAGTATAGTGATTCCATGGTTGTTTTTGTGTTTAATCAATGGATCATTATTAAGAAATGCTGCAATCTGCATTACTAAGAGCTCCATGCTACTAGTGGCCTTGACTTATACATTTCTGTCATGTTTCATCGCTAAGATGTATGATCAGTTCAATGAACAGTAGCTTGCAGTGGTACAGTAGAGGGCCAGTTAATCTATAACCTATCCACTGGTACTGGATTGCATTGAATGGAATAGTGCACTTAAGATAATTGCTGCTTTCTGATGAATTATTACAAAAAAAAAAAATTACAACAATAACAGTAAGCCGTGCTTAAGGACAAACCTTTCTCAGCAGGGTAGCATCAATTTCTTTTCTTCTCCAGTGCTCACAATGAAATGTTAGTACTGGTTTCTTGAGACTACAGTTGTTGGTGCATGAGTGTACAGTAGGTGAACCTGCCATCAGTGAAGTATGATTCACACCCACTCAGGTAAATACTGTAGCATCTCAGTGCATAGAAGGCAGCAGAACAAGGATTGCACTGTTTAATAAGAGTATCTTAGTCCACAGCATGAAATGTCTGGCCACTTTATTAGGAGCTATGCCCTGATCACAACCTTGACATGATGTAGCTCCACGAGGTGCTGGATGGATATTGAGGCATGTTAGTCTATTCTGTCATTAATATTTCAGGGTTGTCCCCAGGAATTCTGTACAGCCGGGTGGCAGAACATTATAGCCGGGAGCACTTTTATTGGAAAAATAAACTTGCCTTACCTTAAATATGTAAGATGACAAAGAATTTGAATAATGTGTTGTCTTTCGTTGACAGTATCCGGTTGCTCTTTTTTCTGTTCTATTTTCTTTTTCATTACTGTTTTTTATTATGGTAAATTACCGTGCTTATTTAGGCACTCTGTGATTTAATTATTGAGCTTATTGCTTCATTTAAATTGTTTTCTTTATGTTAAGTTTTCAGGGCATTTTGTTAATGCACGTCTATTTTTGTTTTTTGTTCTTCATTTTTTGAATGCAACTGTTCATTTTAACCAGTATACTCACACACGTTTGGTCACCATCATAAGTGTTGCATGAAACTGCAGTGTAATAATCCAGCACCTCTGCACTTAAGAATTTGTATGTCAGCTGACAAGTGTTCAGCTGATAACCCATCATGCCTTTCTTCTTAAAGGCGTACAGCCTCTATAAATGAACCCCCAATATCTCTCACAAGCACCTGGGTACATATTTTTATCACAACAAAAGGAAAACGCTTTTTTTTTTGGTGCATATGTATAGCTATTATGTACTACATATCACATTACAGTACAATAATAATAAAAAAAAAATGGACTGAATGATAATACCCGAAAATAATAAAGTAGTTGGCACAAATATAGTATTAGGCGGTGGATTGCGCCAATCGCCAGCTTATTTTGAAAACCCTGCATTCATTGTCGCTATTTTTGCTTTGAAAATAATCGGTTATTTTTTTAGTAGTCATTTTAATGTTTTAGCCTCTCGAAGTGCTTAACACAGAAAACCTGCCCCTTCAACTCTCTGATTGGTTAAATGTTGTGTCAAGATGTAACACAGCTGTCATGTGGATCCAAGGTTATTTTTTTTTCACCCAGCAATGCGCAAGTGATCTAGTCTGCTAGAAGTGCAATGAATCCTTATTGTTAAAGGTACAGTAGCATCTGCAAGACGGGCGGATCAGGTTTTTTCAGCTGGGTGACCCCTGTATTTCACACAGTTGGTGCCGAGACATCATGATGATGAATGCGTTGTTCAAATTCATCCCAAACTTGCTCAATTAGATCGAGATCCGGAATGTTGGTGATCTTTGAAGTAGCCATCGCCATCAATGAATCTTGGTCTGCAACAGTGCTTAAGTTAACTACAGCAATCATTCAGCCTTACAGATTTCAGGCAGCAGTATGGAGTAGTGGTTAGGGCTCTGTACTCTTGACCGGAGGGTCGTGGGTTCAATCCCAGGTGGGGGACACTGCTGCTGTACCGTTCAGCAAGGTACTTTACCTAGATTGCTCCAGTAAAAACCCAACTGTATAAATGGGTAATTGTATTTAAAAATAATGTGATATCTTGTAACAATTGCCCTGGATAAGGGAGTCTGCTAAGAAATTAATAATAATAACCAGGTAACCCAGGATATACCAGGAGAACATGCTCCACAGTTGGTTATACAGATCTGTCCCCTGGTGGTTATGTAAGCAGTAACACACAAGAAGGCGTGGGTTTTGCTGATACAACTCAGGCCTCTGTCTGTTTAGTTGTGGTGTATTTTATTAGGTTATAAATAGGGCTTGAACATGCAAACATTATTTACCTTCTCCCACTTAGTCAGGCAGTCTTAATGTAGTTGATATGAAATAAAAAAGACCATACATATGAAATAAAAAAATTAAAAAATATATATATATCATTGTTGGTTATCCAGTTGGGACAGCTTCAATGAGCCATATTATTATTATTATTTATTTCTTAGCAGATGCCCTTATCCAGGGCAACTTACAATTATTACAAGATATCACATTATTTTTAAATACAATTACCCATTTATACAGTTGGGTTTTTACTGGAGCAATCAAGGTAAAATACCTTGCTTAAGGGTACAGCAGCAGTGTCCCCACCTGGGATTGAACCCACAACCCTCCGGTCAAGAGTCCAGAGCCCTAACCACTACTCCACACTGCTGCCCTATAGCTTCTTCTAAGACAGTATTTGGGTGTGTGATTTATTATGGTATGTTGGACACATTAAAAATGTAGAACGAATACAGTTAGACTGATAAATAGAGGTAAATGGTGGTGCTTTACTGAGAGGGTGCAAACCAAGTATCACTTTCTCTGAGGTTATTTTAGTTTATATTTTTGCTGTATTTTAGTTTTCTAGATTTCCATTTTCTGTTCACTTTCAGGACTCCCACATCTGAGCTTCACACTAACGTGCTGCATGTGGAACTGTAAGTGAGGACCTTATATACTAGCGCAGAGGAAGTAGACAATTCAGTGGGAGGATAAGTGATCTTCACCAGAGTCACAGGGGCAGTTGTCATGGTATTTGAGAGGAAGGTTATTTTCATGGCTTGGTTATTAAGTTTCACTGCACGTGCAGGCTATAAAAATTAGGGGTGAACGATCAGGCTTCTTGTAATATTACTGGAAATTGAATTTCTACAGGAGACATTTGAAGGTGAACCAGGAAGAAATAATGAATTTAGCCCGACACTGTTTAGTACATTACTTGTTGAAGTCATCAGTGCTTTACAGCTGTCAAGGGTCAGTGGTTTGCTGACTTCAGGCATTCGTTTAGATCTTTCTTGTATGCACTCTCCTACTCCTCTCATGAAGATAAAAGGGAGGACAGCAGACAAAATAGTTCACAGGACACCTCCGATGTATAGAAAACCTGTGTGTCCAGCACTTCAGAATAGCAGGCAAAGTGGTACGTCAGGTGAATTTTTTTTTTTTTTTACTCTCTACCTTGTAAAATGTCATGTCTAGCCAAAGGAGGGGCTTGATGCAATCAAAGATTCATGGCACAGCTGTGTGGCGAGTTTTGCTGAGCTGTTCTAAAGGAGATTATACTCTACCTAATTTGTACCCTCTACCACAAAAGTCATCAATTCTCCTCTGGTCTGTCCACGGGGGATGTCATGACTATGTCCAAAGTGTCAGCGAGATTGCTTCTGTCAGCTTACTAGAAGAAACACTTTTTTTTAACCCTTTGAAACCAACCCATACCGCTGTGCCTGTAAAAGCTGCTTCCCTGTGAAAATATGCTACCGTGAGCAAGTATATTTTCAGTATGATATGATACAAATGTGTAAAACTTAATATTTTTCCAAAATATTAATTCCCAGTAGTCACTTATGTTACTCTTATGCTATTGAAACAAAAAATAAAAACCATGTAATTATAATATGAGTTGCACCCCTTGGGGAAAGCCCAAATATTCCTGTCATTTCAGATTCTCTATAAACACGTCAAGGATTAGCTGACTAATTGAGTTTTGTGCCTATGCTGCACATACCGAAGCAGTCCCTTTACTCAGACTAAATACATTATTTAGGCTTTTAAATATGTTTTAATATATCCCACACTTATTTAATTTTATTAAGTGATTTCTTTGAGAGGAGCTATTCAGTTTATGTATTCAGTATTTTTTTCACAATAAGCAAATATTCTCGCGGTTTTAGCAGTGAAAATGTGATTCACACAAATGTGATTCATGTAGTTCCTCTTGCTGTATTTTAGATCCGTTCAGGGTACATGGAGACCACATTTTGAATTTAGGTGTCAAACTTGAATTTAGGTGTCATTTTTAAATAGGCCTATCTATTGAAAGCTGCTCATGCTTCTGTGATGAAACCTGATGAGGACATTATTTTACACAAGGGTGAAATGCATGAGTTCTTTCTCTCCTTTACAAATGATATAATAAGGTGTACTGTAAGTAATATATTACTGTGTGTTTTGGGGAAAGAGTAGTGAGCATGTGTTATACAAGAGGTGTGCAAAGTTACCCATCGTAGCTCAATGTTGCACGTTACACACGGTGTACATTATATCACTTGTATTAGTTTTATTCATGACTTTTTAAAACTCAGAAAAGACAGAAAATGATATACAAGTGTGTCAAAACAAGGATATTAGATAACTTTAATATGTTATACCTGCATCAAGTTGTTCTTTAAAAACCACTGGTCTGGGTTTGATAAAACTATACACAGGCATAGTGTGTCTGCAGTACGTGGTCTACTCATTCACTTCACTGACAGCCCTACAGTAATTGGGTGTTTGTAGCTGTGACAGGGGGATATGTATGCTGCTAACATACCTCTTCATACAGTATCTGATACACAGTAAGTGGAAATGTCAGTGTTCTGCTGTTAAAGGAAGATCGATGTAGGTCTGTTCTGTTAAGGACTTTGCGATGATTGAGACATCGGTGGTCAGGATCCACCTTATTATGAACTGCCTGCTAGTGTTGAGACCCAGACCACCTTAATGAGGATGTGGAGCCCCTGGTCCCTTTGATGCTGGGAAGTCACAAAGAGCAATACATCTTGTGTGTCACAAAGAGCAATAACATCATTTGATGTTTGGTAATATAGAAAATACCACATTGCATAGGAGGTAGCCTTGCCTTAAAAATGCTGCATAGCTGACTCATTTTCAAATAAAAACAAAGCTTTTTATTACATTTCTAGTGGTAGTGTCGCATTGGAAAATTTTGAGATTTTAAGGCTAGGATAGTTATTTGTACCAAAATCCATTGCTAGTATTTCTGTGGTCTGCTCATACAGGTTTTCTAATAATAAGGTTTTTTCAGGGCAGTACACTGGTGTTATTAAACAATGTTATCCCTAAGCGATTTTTAAACTTTAATGTAAGGGTAATTGAATTCAGTAACAGAACAATTTTGCTTTACAGTTGTACTGAAGGCACAACATAATTTGTTTAGTCAACGTTTTTTTTTTTTTTTTTTTCTTTTTAAACGTGGTTGGTCCAGTGTTCTGTAATGATTTTCTTCTTGAATTTAGTGCTTTGTGTCGGCACGCTTGGAGATGAATAATGGCAGGGCTGGGCTGCTTGGAGTGCTCTCAAGGTCATTTGAAAGGAAGGGCTAATGCAGAGAGGCCGTCCATTCCAATTGAACCTTTCTGCAAAGCATTCTTAACGAAAACAATGCCATGCTTTAAAACAAGGGTCCATTTCTTAATGTTTTAAATTACATACATGCATGTACAATACATGTGCTACTCTATATTATTGTTTCAATCTTATAACTGTCAGTCTAAGACAGCCAAAGGAAAATTGTATTATTTCTTCACAACATGGAATCCAATGTGATGCATTACAAAAAATAAAAAATAAATTATAAAAATATATAA
This sequence comes from Acipenser ruthenus, assembly GCF_902713425.1. Lineage (NCBI taxonomy): Eukaryota > Metazoa > Chordata > Actinopteri > Acipenseriformes > Acipenseridae > Acipenser > Acipenser ruthenus. The sequence continues at coordinate 16,628,377 of NC_081195.1, read as the reverse complement.
ATATATAAAATAAATATACAGACAACATGTTTGGGGTTACAGTTGATGCCGTGGGGATATCAAGAGTTATAATAAAATCTGTGCATGTCCATATGGTGGGTGTAATCATGTGAATATTTGTAAAACGTTAAAGTTCAAATTGAGTCACAATGGAAATAATCTAAACCGTGGCAGAGCATCATAATTCTGATTTTCAGTTTTATTTTTTCACTATTTTCTGTGTCCAAAAAAAAAAAAAAAAAATGTACATTTTGAATTAAGCTTTGCATTTCATTGTGCTTCCAATTCATGCATGTATTATGAAAGGAAATACGTTTTTACAATAAGGATCTGGAATAAGGTTTAAGAAGCAGGTCAGTTGTTCTTGACTAGAGATCACTGATGACATTGTGATTTCAGGCGTTTAATTTTGTTTTGTTTTTAGTAGTATAGGGGGGCTTCACTATTGTCTTACTGAAATACAGGTCAGACTTGAAAGGTAGCAGAATTGTTAGTGCTTTCTTCAGGGGCTGCTTTAAATCTCCTGAGAAACATGATCTTACAGTAAAAGGGCCAGAGCCTACTATGGCCCCGGGTGCCTATGTCTAAGTACGCTACTGTTCTGGATATTGCATATATTATGACAAGGATTATAAAATCCAAGTAGGCATTTCATACAAATTAGATTTTTTTTTTTAACAGACCATGGTACAATTTATAGTTGACAATTTTAAATTGTATAGTTTATATTCAACCATTTTAAACATCTGCACTAAAATATTCTACATTCTACCATAATTTAGCGTTCTGTGGAAGCCTTGTTTATCTTGTGGTTTGTGTTTATTCCCCCAAAAGTTGTTTTGGCTGTAGAGTCGGTTTCCTACTCAGTGTGCCTGGCAATTGTGAGTGAAACAAGGCTTGATCCTGTTACAGCTCATGAAAAAAAACACAAATTATAAAAGGGAATCACCTTTTCTCAAAATGAGAGGAAACACCTACAGCACGGAGCTCAAATGGGCTGATAGGCAACAATCTTCTATATCTTTTCAAAACAGCACGGAGCACTGCGACTAAATTCATTACAGGATTAAATTCAGGTTTCCAAAATGGTGGCTTTTGCAGAACATATGGCAATTCCATCTTCTTTTTATGAGCATCAGTACGACTGGCAGGCTTCATTATTCTACGGCTGTGGTTAGATTTGTGGGTTTCATTTGATACTGCATTGCATGCTACATTTAAATTTGTTTGTTTTATTTAGGAATTTTAAGGGTATGTTTCCCCTCTGAACTATACATGTTGTTTTGTGTGTCCAGTGATTTATTTATTTATTTATTTATTTATTTATTTATTTATTTATTTATTTATTTATTGCCATCTGTTATTGTTTAGTATTGAGTAAAAATGTATTTTGAAACAGTAAGGAGTGACGTAAGGCACCACATCCCCTAGCTTGTGACTAGTGTACTGTGAAATTTGAATCATCGGGTGAGAAGAAAGGAATTAGACGAACCATAAAAACTCCATCTGCGAGCTTTCAAGGACTTGTGTATCTAACACATTTACCATAGTACATTTCAATATGCATAATAATTATAATAATACACTGATGTTTGTGTTGGATTGAAGAATTGTAACATTTGTTTAAGGTGTTTACTTGGGAAATAGTATTTAATAGTGTCTAAGACAGCATCTACAGTATGTGATTGGTTTTATAGTGTATAACTGTATTATTGTTTCCATGGAGTCTGTTGGAGAAGTAATGTCTCACAAACGTTCAATTTAAATTAAAATACCTTGACTTGGTGTCTGTTTAGTACGTTCTTCCATAGTTTAGTAAACAGCAGACCGTGGTGGCAGTCTAGTTTTTTATAGTCACAGAATTCCCTGTCTTGAAAACTGCCTGGGAAAGTCTATTACCAAACACACACATACAAACACGCCTGTAACATACCTGGCCAGTCAATAGACAGGCATAGAAAGGCTTGCTGCTGACAGTATGACTGTCATAAGAACATTGAGTTTTTTCATAGACTGTAATAGTGGGTCAGGGCTCTGTTTTCATTTTACAATGGCAGTCCCACACACACCCGCTAGTATAATGGGCTAGCAGCACCAGTGTTACTGGAATTATGGCAGGACCCTTTTAAGTCACAAGAAGCTTAAGAACTCAGTAGACCTGATTAGAGACATGCCACTCTAAGTGAAAGTAACAAGCCTTAGCACTTAGCTGGGTGATAACAAGAATCCAAACTAATAGGAGCTGCTTTAAAGTGAAAGTCCCTTCTACAACCCATGGTCATACTATGCATTTACTACAGTTGAACCTGTTTTGACATATTCATTAATATGCTTTACCATACCTCGCTGGTTTTTGCAATGCTTACCTATACTTTACCATGTTCACTATGTTTTATTACACTTTGCAGTGTGTTTACTATGGGGAACTTTTATAAGGGAATGGGCCCCCAATCCCAACACATTTTTATTAAAGTATGCATTTATTCTGAAAATGCTGGGCAGTTTTGTACAGCTACTTTATAATTCTTCAAAGCATAAACGGTGAAAGGTGTATCTGTAAAACAAAGCAATGAGATATTCATGGCTTTTCTCCTCTAAATGTCAGAAAGGATTATGCTGCAATGAAAGTGAACCGTACAGTTATTGGCAGGAAGAAGCTCTGTATGTAGCAGATGTAGTTTCTGGAGGCTTGCCATGCATGCCACAGCTAGGCTGATAATTCATGGAAATCAATTATTTATCTTAAAGTCAATAAAAAGAAAATGTGTACAAGACTAAAGATTTACATGAGTTAGGAAACAAATGAGAACCATATTTCATACATTGTCAATAGGGTGTAGGGCCTCAGTGGGCAGCTAGAACTGCACTGATTAGACATGAACAGTTTGTAGGGTGTTACACTGTTTGTGGTACATAACTGTTCTTCAGTGATTCCCTCCTCTTATTCCTCCAGGTGAGGACGCCAGCCTGTACATTTTTGGTGTCAATTTTAGCAGTCTCACTCCTGAACAAAGGAAATGACAATGGCTTTTAAAGTGGTATTCCCAAATCTCACTCATTTGAATGTTCTGACCTTGGCATAACTGCCCTAGTCATTTATTTTGAGACTGTATTGTTTTTTTTTTTGTACAACTACATTCCATCTAACAAAAACAACAACAACAACTTTACAATGTTTTAAAACCTAGAAACATCCTTTCTTTGTTTCCCGAAATGTAAGCAGATTATTCAGGCACACTTTCACTGTAAATTTGTAGCAGGCATCAGCTGTTGCACAGATACTGTATGCATATAGATTGCACAATGGTGCACACTGGAAACTGCCAAATCTCCTTTAGGGATTTATGCCAAAATGTGTTCCTCATGGAGTTTGGTAAAAGTACTGTAGAAAGGGTCTTCAGCAATATATAGTGCATTAAACTTCCTCCAAATCACTTTAAAGTCCATTTGAGGTCCATCCTAAGCCTATAATCTGTACTTTGAAAGCACATTTCAAAATGCAGTTCCAAACAGTTACAGGTCTGCAGTAAAGTGGTTCACAGTAATTCTATAAAATTTCAAGCCGACTTTTGTATTGAGTTTTTACTTCTACTGTAGTTTACTTCAGGGGATTTCTGAAAGACCTGTTTCCATGATTTCTTTCTTTGTCTTTTTTATTGACATTTTTTTGCCCTAACTATTATATACTGAATATAACTTTGGATATTGCAATTTATAATGACTGCTTCAATAATTTTTGGTGCCACTACTGTAAGTGTTGGCTGGCTAGTTTGATAGATATATTGGTGGCATTGTTATGCTAATCACTCTCCACTAGGGACTGATATTAGACCATTGATCCAAGTTCAGTTGTAACCCAGAATTTACATGTATCCCTCCACAGCTGAAACTGTGGGCTTTTGGTTTTCACTTTTCATATTAAGTTACCTCTTCCAGAGGGCATTACCATCATGCAATACAAAATCAATACACATTTTGAAAATGTTTAGAAATTATCAGAAATGGAATGCCTGGAAATGTTAACTAAATGTAAACTAAATGTTTTGAATGTCCTAGTTACAATAAATATCTAGGGCAGCAGTGTGGAGTAGTGGTTAGGGCTCTGGACTCTTGACCGTGGGGTCGTGGGTTCAATCCCAGGTGGGGGACACTGCTGTTGTACCCTTGAGCAAGGTACTTTACCTAGATTACTCCAGTAAAAAAAACAACAACTGTATAATTGGGTAATTGCATGTAAAAATAATGTGTAAAACAAAATAATATAATTGTATGTAAAAATAATGTGATATCGTGTAACAATTGTAAGTCGCCGTGGATAAGGGCGTCTGCTAAGAAATTAATAATAAATAATAGTTACATTTTCTGGTTCTTTTTGCAAACTCTCTTATTTTGCTCTCCAACATATAGAAACAGGTACAGCTCAATTATTAGTACTGTTTTTTTTTTTTTTTTAAATGAATCTGTCTAACAACATCATTTCTTAACTGTTATGCTTATTATGCACTTTTATTTGTTATATAGGTCTCAAGTGCAATTTTTGAAAGAAACACATGATATTGTAAACATGTATTTGTATTTAAAAACATGATATCTGGTACTACACTAGGATAAATATCTCTGTTTGCAAACCAAACTTTCAGATAGTGTTGCACTTCCTTGGTCATTTCACCTGGAGGGTGAAATTGTCCCCACCACAGAATCTTTTTTGTCATTAACCAACAAGCTGCATCCCCAATTCACTGACAGCAAAAGACACCCCTGAGCCAAACTGCTAAATGAAAGTAAATGTCCATGGAAAATGGATGATAAGTGAGTTCATGTGTCACAGAAGTTCCCACAGACATTAAACACAGATATTGATTTGCTGCATTAATTAAGTGACAGCTAATCAGATGCCTTACAGATCAGACCACCCAGAAATTCTGAAAAAAGCTGATCCCAAAGGACATTTCTAAATGTCGTATCTAGTCTGAAAACAACTCGAATATTATCCAACACATAACAGTCTCTAAGTTATTTGTTCCATCTTCTTGCGAAAGAAAACTGTTTATATTTCATAACTAGAAATGGACAATGTAGACACACTTTTATGTGTTTTTTTACTTAAATAAAAAATCAAGCAAATTCCTTTTTTTGTTAAAGATCAATCTGAGCACAGCATATATAATACAAATGTATATAAAGGTACAGTACATAACTATAAGTGGGGACAATACAATGTAAACATCTAGTTGGATTAAGAACTACATCTCAGAGCTCTCTCCTCTGCCTGCTTTATACACCAGGTACCACTCGATGTAGCATTTGTAAATGTGGTGTTAAAACACCTTTTAGCACACAAAGTAGTACTGTGTTTCTGTTCTAGAGCCTTGGGACATAGTACCTAATACAATGCCATATCCTCTATAGAGTTTTGATAACAAATGGAAAACCATAGGGAAATCTGAAATGTAGACTGGCAGTAGGTCCTGCAGATAATAAGCCAATGGCAATTAACAGCTTTATAGGTGAATAATCAATAACTTGAACAGTAACCCATGGAGCTTAGCTATAGCACAAGTATGTTGGCTGGTATATCACTCAATATACAGTTGTAGTCAAAAGTTTACATACCCCAGTGGAAATGTATAATTTCTAGAAATTTCTCAAACAAATAATTATAGGAAAAACCGTTTCTAGCAAAAGTTTTGCTTTTGTGGATGAGGAAAAGAAGTTACAAGAAATAGATGTCTACATTATTTATTTCAGCATTTTTTTGGCAAAACTCCAAAAATGCTAATTCAAAAGTGTTCATACACTGACAAGGAAAATTAAATTAATACTGTAGCTAGTTGAGGCACCTTTTAGACAGACAGACAAATCAAACAAAACACTCACGGCTAGTACCACAATACAGGTCCTTTAGGTCTTAGCGTAACCATCACAAGGAACAGATCACCTCGCTATGTCGCCTTATTTGCTATCAAATATGACTCCTTGGTTAACGAGTGTAACCGCTCCTCAGTCCGCAGATGCCACATTGTTTCCCTTTCTGGGTCAATGATTTTGTGTACCGTAGCTCCGCCCCCTTTCTAGATGTCCGACTTCCGCCGAACCCTGGGAATGAATTGTCGGGCCATCCAGTCCAGGGTACTCTTTTCCCTTTACACAGCACCCTCACAGGTTGGGAGGGAGAGCTAACACCAAGAATCATTCGATCTCTGTCACACTGCATCAGTGCAGCTTAGTGTGAATGGTGTTTACCAACCAGCTCTTTGTGTAAATGCATAGGTTGGACAGAAATTAGAAACACGTTCTGTAACACTGATAGGTCTACCATGTGCCATCAGAACAATACTAAACCTCAGTAATTTACATTGCCTTTGGTATGGATGCACCTAATAACAACAGACTTTAATTAAAGTCAGATCATCTGTAGTGCCCATCATGCAGCTTTTACAGTGTATAGTCAGGGACGCCATTCACATTAAAAAAAATGTATTGAGTCAGACGAGGAACATCCAATTTCCTGTACACAAAGGTGTGTGCTACCGTATGTATTGGCACCTGTGTTGGTGTATAATTACATATATATTCTAACTTTACACGAGGGAGAAGTGGAATTGGGTGTTTTTGTTAGTACAGGCTAGCCCTTAAATAGGACATCATTTTAATGATTTCTTCAACCAGTGCTTTGAAGGAGCAAGACAGCAGAGTACTAATTTGCATGTCAGTAGGTTTTTTTTTTATTTTGCACAGCAGAACTATGCATGTATATATGTATGTATATATATATATATACAGTGGTTTGCAGAAGTATTCACCCCCTACCAATAACGTCACATTTTGTTGAATTACAAATAATGTATGCACAGTTTTTCAAACACACTTTTTTTATTCAAAGCTGTAGTGGTTAAACTGAACACTCATATGAGGAGGAGGTTAAATGTCAGCAAAACTTGCAAAGAAAATGTACAAAATTAAATTTACTGGTTGCATAAGTATTCAGACCCTTAAATCAGTACTTGGTAGAAGCACCTTTTGCAGCAAATACTGCTATGAGTCTTTTTGGATAGGTCTCTACTAGCTTTGCACAGTAGGATGGTCACATTTTTGCCCATTCTTCACAGGAAAATTGCTCCAGTTCTGATAAGTTTGTTGGCGATTGTCGATGTACTGCAAGCTTCAAGTCTCGCCATACATTTTCAATTGGATTCAAGTCAGGACTTTGATTGGGCCACTCAAGAACATTAATTCTCTTCTTGTTCAAACACTCTAGTGTGGCTTTGGCTTTGTGCTTCGGGTCATTGTCCTGTTGAAATGTGAATTTCCTCCCCAGTTTCAGAGTCTTGGCTGACTCAAACAGGTTTTCCCCAATGATTCGCCTGTACTTTGCACCATCAATTCTCCCCTCTGTCCTGACAAGCTTCCCAGTCCCTGCTGAAGAGAAGCATCCCCATAACATGATGCTGCCACCACCATGCTTGACAGTTGGGATGGTGTTGACTGGGTGATGTGCAGTGTTGGGCTTGCACTAGACGTAACGCTTGTAATTTAGACCGAAAAGTTCAATTTTTGTCTCGTCTGACTACAAAACCTTTTTCCATGTGTCTGCAGTATCATCTACATGTTTTTTCGCATACATGCTTTAAGATGAGGCTTTCTGAGTAATGGCTTCTTTCTTGCCACCCGTCCATACAGGCCAGCTTTGTGCAGGGACCGGCTTATTGTTGATGTGTGAACACTGACTCCCATCTCAGACACAGAACTTTGCAGGTCTCTCAAGGTCATTGTTGGCTTCAGAGTGACATCCCAAACCAGTTTCCGGCTTGCCCGGCTGCTCAGTTTGGGAGGGCGACCTGATCTGGGTAGTGTCTGCGTGGTATGATGCATCTTCCACTTCTTAACAATGGACTTCACTTTGCTGAGAGGGATAATCAGCGCCTTTGGAATATTCTTGTACCCTTCTCCTGCTCTGTACCGCTCTACCACTTTATGGTTGCTTTGTTGGATCACTATGTGAGTTGCAGCTTGAAAGTCTTTATATACCAGAGGGACATTATCTACAAGTTAAACCACTTTGAGTACACAAAGGCTGAAATCATTTCACTAATTTTGTGACCTTTCAAATAAGTGATTTGCAACTGAGCTGATTTAGGGCTGCAGTAGCAAAGGGGTTGAATACTTATGCAACTGAGATGAATCTGTTTTTCCCTGTAAATCTCACTTATTTATATTCTATATGCATTTTTTTAACTTTATCAATATGGAGTAGTTTGTGTAGATTCTACTGTAAAGTCTAATTTGAAAGCATTGTGGAGTACGCTCAGGTGCTAACAAAATGTGAAAACTTTGCAGGGGAGTGAATACATCTGCAAACCACTGCAAACCATCAATTAGGGTTACATTTTTAAACTTTTACTTGACAACGAGAATTTCGTTTTGCTTTTTAAATGAACGCGTAATTGTTAGGTGCTTACAGATGTTAGGAGCCTTACTGCTAGTTGAGACCAAAATAGTTCTAATTCAGGGACAGCTTGGTAGGCAGGGAGGCTGTCATAATGTATCTGCCACAATCAATAAGTTAGAACACAACCCTACCGTGGCTGTAATATGGATTGCTGTTTGCTATTAAGATTTTAATAGTTTAATGACCTGAAAATGTGCATCACTATTCCCCACCTATTTAATGTAGTATTGTTACAACATGAGGTGTTGTTTTCCTATTTTATATGTTGCTATGCTTTGTCTGTGTATTTTCTTTAACTCAATGTACAGGCAAGCTTGTAGAACATTACTGATAGGGACACATTCCTTATTTAGGCGTGATATACGGAAGCTGTCTGTGTCTTGACATCTTTTGTAGCAATATATCTAATTAGCAGTGTGTGTGTGTCAAATGCATAAATTGTGAGTATCTTAGAAAATTAGACGTGACCAAGAGAGAGAGAGAGGGTATGGGAGGATATCAGTTAGGTACAAAAGTGGTATTTAGAGCTCATTGTTAGATCAGAGGAAGAAGAAAAAAGACTGTGACTCTGTATCTCCGAAATGAGTAAATATGTGCAGTTATTACAGTACCTTTTTTGCATTGCATGCTGTTACTGAAGTTTAAAAAAGCATTAGTATTAAACTGACTAACTGTTGTATTGAGTGAATCACTCTGTGTTAATCCATCACAAAGACTCACACCAGTGAGCCACTTAACAGCATGATCACAAAATGTTGCCTGTTTTCCTATTTCCTTAAAAAGGAAAAAAGGAAACTGCCTGAAAACTTGCCCCCTTAAGTACTGTATACATGTAATTTTTGCATTGATGATCTAAACGTTTTTAATGCAGAAATGGAATTGTTACTGTAGAAAAGGGGGAATTGCTTCTACATGTATTAGAGTTGACATGCGGTAGCCGTGGGGAGATCTGCTAGATTGGTCAGATTATAGAAAAAACGTGTGAATTCCAGGACTTTTCTCTTTTTATGTTACTGTCTGTTCCTTTCCCTGCCATTACCAAATTATCTTCAATGGCAATGCAATGACACTGTATTAAGACAGTGGGGTCATACCAGTTACTCGACTCCAGACATCAATGATTTGGGTCATTTAGCTATTGGGTCTATTCATTGTTGATAAGCCCATAAAAGCTTTAAAATGATACTAATCCTGTTTGTCTAGAATGTCCCCCACATGGTGAAAAATCATGTCAGTGGTCATCAAAATGGACAATTGGACACATCTATTCTTTTGTATGCCCTCAAAACCTTCACTAGTTTTTCCATCACTGGTGGTTTATGTATCATCAACCATAAATACCGGGCAGCAGTGTGGAGTAGTGGTTAGGGCTCTGGACTCTTGACCGAAGGGTCATGGGTGCAATCCCAGGTGGGGGACACTGCTGCTGTACCCTTGAGCAAGGTACTTTACCTAGATTGCTCCAGTAAAATCCCAGCTGTATAAATGGGTAATTGTATGTAAAAAATAATTTGTAAAAAATAATGTGATATCTTGTAACAATTGTAAGTCGCCCTGTATAAGAGAGTCTGCTAAGAAATAAATAATAATAATAAATAGAAGAAACTCCTTTTTGATCCACTTGAGCTGGCATGGCACAATGATAACTGCTTCATTGATATGAACCATTGGTAGAATGGTACCACAGACAGTTGTAACATTTTCATATTTTGACATACTGTACCAATTGGGTATTGCAATGATATTAACAAAACAGTACACTGTGGAAATCCATTGCAGTGCCATATCAGAAGCACTGATATTTGTTCTGCATCCAGTGGTTGTTACTGTCTGTTTCACAGACTTGTTGATAGGTTCTGTTATTTTAAGACAGGATGAATGTACACAGCAGTGGTGCACAATTCGGTCCTGGAGGTTTTTATTCCAACTGCACCCTAAAGTACTTTATTGGACCTTATTAGACGCTTAATTGGTCCAATTAACTAATTTAGGGTATGGTTAGAACAAAAACCAGGAGGGACACCGGCCCTCCATGACCTGAGTTGTGCACCACTGGTACACAGCATCACATGTTGTCTGTAGTGAAAGCAAAATTCTCTGTAAAAAATATTATTGTAACTTAAACATGACTTTAACCAAGGGGCCAGTCCCTTCAAACGTACTTACCGATACCTAGGTGGGTCTCAACTTGTAAAAACTAAATATACATTCACCATCTCTCTTAAATGTCGTTCTCCTCTTTGGCTGCTTTGAAATGGACACACCCCAAGCTAAATTAGACAGACATTTCTGCTAGCATATTTATCTGTATAATTGTTAAGAAGTTCATTTATAGCACGGTTTTGGAATGGGAATTCAGTAAACAAAATTGACTTGTTTTCAGTCACTTAACCAGTTTTTTTTTAAAAAAACAGATCCTCCCTAACTTTTTATTTATTTATTTATTTATTTTTAATTTAGTCGTTGCCAATTAGTTTTTATTATTTTCTCCCCAATTTGAAATGCCCAATTATTTTTTAGGCTCAGCTCACCGCTACCACCTCTGCGCTGACTCGGGAGGGGCAAAGATGAACACACGCTGTCCTCCGAAGCTGTCAGCCGCCCGCTTCTTTACACTCTGCAGACTCACCGTGCAGCTGCCTCAGAGCTACAGCGTCGGAGGACAACGCAGCTCTGGGCAGCTTACAGGCAAGCCCGCAGGCGCCCGGCCAGACTACAGGGGTCGCTGGTGCGCGGTGAGCCGAGGACACCCTGGCCGACCTAACCCTCCCTCCCCCCGGACGACGCTCGGCCAATTGAGCGCCGCCCCCTGGAGCTCCCGTCCATGGTCGGCTGTGGAATAGCCTGGACTCGAACCGGCGACGTCCAGGCTATAGAGCGCATCCTGCACTCTAGCGAGTGCTTTTACTGGATGCGCCACTCGGGAGCCTCTCCCTAACTTTTTAATAAAGAAAAGATACACATTTATATAAGATGAAAGAGAAACTTTCTGGCTATTCAGTGTAATGTCTTATAGTTCTACTTCAGTCAGTTAGGCTTCAGAGTCATCATTTGCCTTGTTTTGCCCTTTTGAAAATCATTCTGTGAACACTCATTATACATTTGAGGATGTATTTTTTTAATGAAAAAATGGAACTGTGGCTAATTTGTGTGTTTATACAACATATTGGTTTCTGATTGTCACATAGCTTGTCATGTCTGAATAGGCATAGAGAGAGGTGGCAATTCATTACATCAGTCAGCTAATCTACTCATCTGCTTGGCTTTAAAGAATAAATCAAATCAATGACTGCAGCTGCTCTCCTTTCAGCTGAATACCACATCAAGCTCTTCAAATGGCAATGACTAGTACACACCTGCTCAATGCCATACGTACATTTGATTGCTTCCTCTTTATTAAGCCCTTTTCACATGTATTAAATTAACAAGTGCCATATGTGAGATGGTGTATGCAATGGATTTCAACCATATTAAATGTATGATAATTGAGTTACCCTGATAATTAAGTTAACCTTGAACCAGGGTTTATAGTTTCTTTAAATGAAGTAGAAATATTTGTGGTGCTGATTTAAACATGTTATTACCCTTCTTCTTGTTAGCTTGCTGGGTACTACAATACCTACTGTTGCAAGTACAATGGCAATTGTTTTGATATTTTTATACAGATTTCCTAGTGTAAATTACCCACAGTTTAGACTGTTGTTGGAGAATACCTACTTATTTTTCTGTGCACTTAACTGTTCATATTGAGTCCATTTTATCAAGGCTCTTTGTCCAATATGATTGTTGAGGACCTAGTCAAATGATATGCAGTGAAATTACTTTGGGACCACCCCTCAACCAAGATGTTGTTATTTTGCAGTAACAAATACACTAATAATAATTATAATCATTTTAAGAAGTATACATTTACTTTTTAAAATGTGTATTGTAGCCTGTTTTAAGAAGCTATTTACTACATGGAGTGTCAACATTCCCTGCTCTAATCAAGATAACTGCCTTAAAAATGTAGCACTATTTGGAATATACACTGCTGGCTATGGCCGGTGCCAGATAATGTCAAAGTGCTATCAGTAGTAAGCCATGCAAGTGCTGGACAAGCAGCTGAATAACCTAATGGATGCAAAGTTACATTTTAAGTTCCCTGTGGGCAGCTACTGCACTTACTGTACCACTGCATACAGAACTATGAATCTCTCGATTTTATAAACTAGAAATGCAAGGTAGGGTTAACCTTTAACTATTAAAAATAACGCAACACTTTATTGTTCTGTATCTGTAAAGATGCATTTAAGAACAAAACATAATGATATACAAACACACTTGTTATTATTTATGAACTCAAGCGTGGTTATTTATGCAAATATAATTCCTGTATTTTGTAATTTATATATATATATATATATATATATATATATATACAGTGCCTTGCGAAAGTATTCGGCCCCCTTGAACTTTGCGACCTTTTGCCACATTTCAGGCTTCAAACATAAAGATATGAAACTGTAATTTTTTGTGAAGAATCAACAACAAGTGGGACACAATCATGAAGTGGAACGAAATTTATTGGATATTTCAAACTTTTTTAACAAATAAAAAACTGAAAAATTGGGCGTGCAAAATTATTCAGCCCCCTTAAGTTAATACTTTGTAGCGCCACCTTTTGCTGCGATTACAGCTGTAAGTCGCTTGGGGTATGTCTCTATCATTTTTGCACATCGAGAGACTGAAATTTTTGCCCATTCCTCCTTGCAAAACAGCTCGAGCTCAGTGAGGTTGGATGGAGAGCATTTGTGAACAGCAGTTTTCAGTTCTTTCCACAGATTCTCGATTGGATTCAGGTCTGGACTTTGACTTGGCCATTCTAACACCTGGATATGTTTATTTGTGAACCATTCCATTGTAGATTTTGCTTTATGTTTTGGATCATTGTCTTGTTGGAAGACAAATCTCCGTCCCAGTCTCAGGTCTTTTGCAGACTCCATCAGGTTTTCTTCCAGAATGGTCCTGTATTTGGCTCCATCCATCTTCCCATCAATTTTAACCATCTTCCCTGTCCCTGCTGAAGAAAAGCAGGCCCAAACCATGATGCTGCCACCACCATGTTTGACAGTGGGGATGGTGTGTTCAGGGTGATGAGCTGTGTTGCTTTTACGCCAAACATAACGTTTTGCATTGTTGCCAAAAAGTTCGATTTTGGTTTCATCTGACCAGAGCACCTTCTTCCACATGTTTGGTGTGTCTCCCAGGTGGCTTGTGGCAAACTGTAAACGACACTTTTTATGGATATCTTTAAGAAATGGCTTTCTTCTTGCCACTCTTCCATAAAGGCCAGATTTGTGCAGTATACGACTGATTGTTGTCCTATGGACAGAGTCTCCCACCTCAGCTGTAGATCTCTGCAGTTCATCCAGAGTGATCATGGGCCTCTTGGCTGCATCTCTGATCAGTCTTCTCCTTGTATGAGCTGAAAGTTTAGAGGGACGGCCAGGTCTTGGTAGATTTGCAGTGGTCTGATACTCCTTCCATTTCAATATTATCGCTTGCACAGTGCTCCTTGGAATGTTTAAAGCTTGGGAAATCTTTTTGTATCCAAATCCGGCTTTAAACTTCTCCACAACAGTATCTCGGACCTGCCTGATGTGTTCCTTGTTCTTCATGATGCTCTCTGCGCTTTAAACGGACCTCTGAGACTATCACAGTGCAGGTGCATTTATACGGAGACTTGATTACACACAGTTGGATTCTATTTATCATCATTAGTCATTTAGGTCAACATTGGATCATTCAGAGATCCTCACTGAACTTCTGGAGAGAGTTTGCTGCACTGAAAGTAAAGGGGCTGAATAATTTTGCACGCCCAATTTTTCAGTTTTTTATTTGTTAAAAAAGTTTGAAATATCCAATAAATTTTGTTCCACTTCATGATTGTGTCCCACTTGTTGATTCTTCACAAAAAATTACAGTTTCATATCTTTATGTTTGAAGCCTGAAATGTGGCAAAAGGTCGCAAAGTTCAAGGGGGCCGAATACTTTCGCAAGGCACTGTATATAACGCTGCATCTCCCTGTTTAAAGTCTGTTTTAGTCATGATGGACTAGACAGCAGATGGCAGTCTTTGACGGAGAGCTAATACACTGTAGGTGCTGTGTTAGCTATTGATTTTGTATCCAAGACAGCATGAAAAACTTCAGTAAAGATCTCAAAAGTGATGACAAGATGGGTCATTGTGAAACAGGCAGTGTTATGGCAGGTGTGTTGTCCTACTCCTTTACATTAATCAAATTGTAATGTATGAATAACACATTATTGTCCTGTCATCTTTGATACTTATGAAATGATATTATTAGCAAAACTGTCAGGAGCTGCTTTACCTTTGGATTATACCAGAATTTATATTTTAAGGAAAAAGTAAATATCTTTGATAAGAATTCTCTTGACAGGTTTTAAATGTGGAGCACTGCAAACATATGTGATGCATTCTCACTCTTCTTTAAGTAGGCCAGTCTAAATTTAACAAAGCTATAAATATAGGCTGTTTTTAATTCGACAGCCTCATTAAATAACTACAATATTTGTACAGAAAAAGATTCTTTGGTGTTGTCTCAATTAAGAGTTTTACCTGATTATTTTTACCCCCAGATTGAACTACATTATGGTTAAAAAAAAAAAATCTGTCAGATCCCTTCTACATTCATATACACAGTATATATACAGTCGTACTCAAATTTGTTGGTACCCCTCCACAAAAAACAAAGAATGCACAATTTTCTCTGAAATAACTTGAAACTGACAAAAGTAATTGGCATTCCATATTTAATAGAAATCAGACTTTGCTTTTGATTTTTTTATTCAACATAATATTGTAAATAATAAAACAAATGAAAATGGCATGGACAAAAATGATGGGACCGCTAACCTAATATTTTGTTGCACAACCTTTAGAGGCAATCACTGCAATAAAATGTTTTCTGTAGCTCTCAATGAGACTTCTGCACCTGTTAACAGGTAGTTTGGCCCACTCTTCCTGAGCAAACTGCTTCAGCTGTCTCAGGTTTGATGGGTGCCTTCTCCAGACTGCAAGTTTCAGCTCTTTCCATAGATGTTCGATAGGATTCAGATCAGGACTCATAGAAGGCCACTTCAGAATAGTCCAATGTTTTGTTCGTATCCATTCTTGGGTGCTTTTAGCTGTGTGTTTTGGGTCATTATCCTGTTTGAGAACCCATGACCTGCGACTGAGACAGAGCTTTCTGACACTGGGCAGTACGTTTCACTCCAGAATGCCTTAATAGTCTTGAGATTTCATTGTGCCCTGCACAGATTCAAGGCACCCTGTGCCAGGCGCAGCAAAGCAGCCCCAAAACATAACCGAGCTTCCTCCATGTTTCACTGTAGGTATGGTGTTCTTTTCTTTGAAAGCTTCATTTTTTCGTCTGTGAACATAGAGCTGATGTGACTTGCCAAAAAGCTCCAGTTTTGACTCATCTGTCCAAAGGACATTCTCCCAGAAGGATTGTGGCCTGTCAATATGCATTTTAGCAAATTCCAGTCTGGCTTTTTTATGTTTTTCTGTCAAAAGTGGAGTCCTCCTGGGTCTTCTTCCATGGAGCCCACTTTCGCTCAAAAAGCAACGGATGGTGCGATCAGAAACTGACGTACCTTCACCTTGGAGTTCAGCTTGTATCTCTTTGGCAGTTATCCTTGGTTCTTTTTCTGCCATTCGCACTATCCTTCTGTTCAATCTGGGGTCGATTTTCCTCTTGCGGCCGCGCCCAGGGAGGTTGGCTACAGTTCCATGGACCTTAAACTTCTTAATAATATTTGCAACTGTTGTCACAGGAACATCAAGCTGCTTGGAGATGGTCTTGTAGCCTTTACCTTTACCATGCTTGTCTATTATTTTCTTTCTGATCTCCTCAGACAACTCTCTCCTTTGCTTTCTCTGGTCCATGTTCAGTGTGGTGCACACAATGGTACCAAACAGCACAGTGACTACTTTTCTCCATTTAAATAGGCTGAATGACTGATTACAAGATTGGAGACATGTGTGATACTAATTAAAGAAATGAATTAGTTTGAAATATCACTATAATCCAATTATTTATTATCTTTTCTAAGGGGTACCAACAAATGTGTCCAGGCCATTTTAGAATATCTTTGTAGAATAAGCAATAATTCATCTCTTTTCACAGCTTCTTTGCTTTATTCTATGACATACCAAAGGCATGCAAGTATACATGATAAAATAGCTTTTAATTTCATCACTTTTCAGGAGGAATGAAGCATTATTTCAATGAGCTGTAAGGGTACCAACAAATTTGAGCACGTCTGTATATACAGTGTATGTATGTGTGTGTGTGTGTGTGTATATATATATATATATATATATATATATATATATATATATATATATATGTGTGTGTGTGTTGTCCCGTGAGTTGGGAATCACAGGCATTCTGTAGATTCGGATGTTCTCTGTTAGGAAACGAGAGACCAGCAATATCAACAATTATACTTATAACACCCTGTATTCATGTATAAATATTTCAGGAAAATGATAGCAAAAAAGTAACATTTGGCAATATGAAGTTAACCAATGGATGTTGTATTTATTTACTTGTAGTGAATTTATTTTAAATTTAAGTTATTTCGTTTGTAACATGATTTCCCATTTTTTCCCTGTGTGTGTACGTTCTAAACTAAAGTCTCATTCTAAAAGTTTTTTTTTTTTTTTAAGTTAAAGTCAGATTGTTTCTTTGGAAATTGAAGAGTCTGTAATATTTAGAATATGATACATGACAATACCATAACGATTTGTTTTGTGTGTGTGTGTGTGTGTGTGTGTGTGTGTGTGTGTGTGTGTGTGTGTGTGTGTGTGTGTGCCTGTAACCAAACCTATTGAAATTAACTTTGGTCTCCTGCATTTCCTTCAACTGCACAGGTTACAGGTCCAATTCCAGAGTGAACTCAACTCCTCTCAGGCCTAAGTCTAAAATAGTCTGTAGCCTTTAGCCTCCCAAAGAAGCAATACTCACTTTAGCCCAGTGACCTTGTGAGAGGGCCAGTGTTATTGGTCATTGAAAAGTTTGACAAAACCCAGGGTATTACCCTGAATAAACGCTAGCAGAATCAATAGTAGACATCAGTATTGTCAGCCACAGCAACACAATAGATATGCAAGAAATATTGCACAATTCCTAATACGGTATTACACTAGTACTGATATGGTACAATGGTACTACTCTGGAATACCAGCGTGCATTGTTTTTTACAAGTTAGAAACCATCGATATACCAAATTCTTAAAATATTACCAGTGTAGTAACATTCTACAAATAACAGCCTCTCCCCATATCTACCATTGTGCTTCCATTATCCCAGAGTACAGACCTATTGTATTGCTAAGAACTTAAGAACATAAGAAAGTTTACAAACGAGAGGAGGCCATTCAGCCCATCTTGCTCGTTTGGTTGTTTGTAGCTTATTGATCCCAGAATCTCATCAAGCAGCTTCTTGAAGGATCCCAGGGTATCGGCTTCAACAATATTACTGGGGAGTTGGTTCCAGACCCTCACTATTCTCTGTGTAAAAAAGTGCCTCCTATTTTCTGTTCTGAATGCCCCTTTATCTTATCTCCATTTGTGACCCCTGGTCCTTGTTTCTTTTTGCAGGTCAAAAAAGTCCCCTGGGTCGACATTGTCTATACCTTTTAGGATTTTGAATGTTTGAATCAGATCGTCGCGTAGTCTTTTTTGTTCAAGACTGAATAGATTCAATTCTTTTAGTCTGTCTGCATACGACATGCCTTTTAAACCCGGGATAATTCTGGTTGCTCTTCTTTGCACTCTCTAGAGCTACTGTATTCCCGCTGGGCTGCATTGCATGTGAATATCTTCTGGTAAGGGGACTGTGACTGAGTGCCTAGGTTGTTGTAATTTTATATGAACGATACAGCTATTTTTGTTGTTTGGTACTATTGGGATCTGCAGTGCCATAATTAAGTATTCAATTAAATTGTATTGTTGGTTTCTTTTTAATTATCCATTCGACTATGTACTGAATCAATATCTTTAAATTTTGTCCACAGTATGGATTAGAGAAAGTGAACAGGTTTTGTCTTATTTGCATTTAAATTCAATATTTAGCCACAGTATTGTGTGGTGTAAAGAAATCTGCATCACATCTGATTCTGGGTTTGTTTTGGTGCTTTAAAATGATTTAACTAAATTAACGTGTATTATCAAAATCACTGTTTTACAATAGAACATTTACAAATGAAAGCGGAGCTACCTTAAAAACAGTACTGGAATTGAACTTTTATAACACAAAGGCATAACTGCGTTTGTTAAATAGCATTCGCTTTATTCTATAGCTTACTATGAGAAGAGTAATAAACCAATCCATTTGCAATGTATAGTTTGTGTAGTGTATGATCTTTGGATTTACTGTAGGTGTGGATTCATACAACCAATATTTCTAGTTTTAGAACTGTACCTGTTCACCTGCCTCTCCAAACAAGTAAAACATCCCTGTTGATTGTCCTAATTAGGACACGTCAAATTATGGGTTTTTGGCATCTGTTTGTGTTGAGTATAGGGCTGCAACAAAGGGTACATTTTGACCTTCAAAGGTTCGGAACACATTACCGAAGGAAGATTCGAACCTTCGATGGTACTCATTTGCATAATTTACTGGTGAGGTCTCCATAGCTACTTGTTTATATTTGATTGGAAATCCTATTATTTTACAGGTAATCCATATTAATGGAATAAAACATTCACATGTAGTTTAAATATATGTTATATAGAACAATAATCATGTTTTTTATGTAAAAATAAAAATTGACATTGTTTATTTACACATAGTTGAGCCTGCTTGCGATATATACAGTAAGCATTCCACTACCACCAAAGCTTTATTTAACAGTCACCGTTCCAAGAAGGTTAACAGTCACATTTTACTACTACTAAAAATATTAATAATACTAATAATAATATGAACTTATGCTTGTCAAGTGACCCCAGAGATTGGTTATGCCTCCATGATGATACAAGTTGCTTACACAGTTTGCATTCAACTTTTTTTTGGTCGTCTGAGCATTTAACAAAAAACTCTCAAACAGCAGAGGGGTTTTGAGACATTTCTTTGAATAAAAGCTTATGCCTTGCGCTATACAACTACAATTATAAGTGTTAGCGTATATTTTGTATGTTTCAAACATATTCTACCACAGCCTCCTCACAACCACAGTTCACTATATTTACAAGTTTGTCAACTCCCTTGTTCAGAGGCACTGCAACATGTTCATAGCTATACCAGATGTAACTGAAGCAAAAAGCATTGCTCTGCGGTTCCATCCCTCTTCTCCCGAACGACACCTCCTTGCTCGTTCCTGCAGGTAGGACTGTTTCAGTTTTTTTTAATTTGTCCCTAGCTTGTGGGACTGTGCGCTCTATTTCTCATTCTGAGAGGGCATCAACCACTTGTTGGTAGACCTGCTTGTTGCGCTGTTTCGGGCGATCGAGCTTGCTCAACACATCCAAGTCACTAACTATACTTATTAATGCACAGGTTTCCTCCTCGCTCCGGCAATTTTGAGTAGAGGGTGGACACGCGTTTGGACACGGAGGGCTTTGGACATAGCTGTAATCAAAATCAAGGGAATTCAGTTGCAGACATTTAGTAAGCAGCTCACTTGCTCTTCGTGTTTAACTTTAGCATAGTTTTTACAGCATGGGTATTCTCAAACAGCTGCTTTAATACTATAACAAGGGCATAACGCAGTTCATGGTAAGTGGTTTTATACAGAACTGTAAACCCACAAGAGATCAAAATCAAGGGAATTCAGTTGTAGACATTTAGTAAGCAGCTCACTTGCTCTTCGTGTTTAACTTTAGCATATTTTTTACAGCACGGGTATTCTCAAACAGCTGCTTTAATACTATAACAAGGGCATAACGCAGTTCATGGTAAGTGGTTTTATACAGAACTGTAAACCCACAAGAGATCAAAATCAAGGGAATTCAGTTGCAGACATTTAGTAAGCAGCTCACTTACTCTTCGTGTTTAACTTTAGCATAGTTTTTACAGCACGGGTATTCTCAAACAGCTGCTTTAATACTATAACAAGGGCATAACGCAGTTCATGGTAAGTGGTTTTATACAGAACTGTAAACCCACAAGTGATTCACAACATGACAGGCCAGACACAGCAAAAAACAATAATAAAAAAAGCTGCCCGCATTATCATTAAGGTGAACTACACCACTGCTAACCATAAAACCGCCCATCAGCCACTTACTTTCTGCCGTCTTGGAATCCACAGTAACAACTGACCTGCTCCCTTGCAATATTTATAGTGATGTCACTTAAGGGTAAACAAGCTCATTTACATTTACACGTGAATTGCGGGTTTCCATGTGAAAGTCTAGAATAGTCGCTGCAGTTATTATTATTGAAGTGTACTTGCCGCTCGCTGTGTGTTATTGTTTTCTGTAAAACACTGATATCCTGTCAGTTGAGAAAAGGCTTAATGCAAAAGCTTGTTTTAACGTTGTCTTTATTATGCCGGCTAGAGACTTGCGCTTACAACTGTATTGTCATATTTTCTACATTTTTCTTTAAATTCTCAAATAGAAACCTGGGTAGTAAAAAGAGACCCAGGTAGCGTTGGGTACCCATGTCGACCTATATAAATAAATAATAATAATAACATACATACATACATACATACATACATACATACATACATACAGTAGATGCCGCTTATTAGCAACCTCTCGGTTCCCAGCAAAAAGTTGTTATTAACCAAATGTTGTTATTAAGCGAAAAGCCACATTTTCAAGTGTATGTATATGGAAAACAATGTATACTATAGTTGTAGAAACAGTGCACTGAAATACACGTCTTGGTTCATTACAGTGTTAAAAAATATCATTTGAAGCTTTGCATAAAAAAAAAAGAAAAATCTTTAGAAACTTTTAGAAGCGTCAACATGAATAAAAAAGCGAATGCATTTCAAAACCTTTTTCAAAGGAACTTTCATTTTAAATGCCATCTTGTAACAAAACATCTTAAGCAGACAATAAAAACATGCCATTCACTGCTTTTGATGATCAAGCTTGTTACACCAGATAAATAAACGTTGTGATCTCAGCCATCAGCGTCATGTGTCTTTCTGCTTATCCAAACTATATTGTCTCCAGTTACAGCCAAACCTTCAGGTTTTAATACCAGGGGAAATGCTCTCAAATCCTCTAAGCTGGGACAGTTGATTTTGTGTTGGGCGGCATGGGTGGATTACTCTTAATGGTGGCTGTCCAGAATGAAACAGCCAGTGGTGGTCTGCATTGTGGGGAAAAGAGCTGATAAGCAGGATAACAAAAAGGTTTGCGCAGGAACCGTTCCAGGCAGGCAGAGGCAGGCAGGCAGGCAGCAGAGCCCTTTGAAAGCATCTGATTCTACTGCTATTTTTGTAACCTACATATCATGCTTACATACACACTGACTGACTAGAGCCTACAAATATGGTAAGTTGAGCTAGGAATCCTGGGCCGGGTTCCGCTAAGAGAGCAGAGTGACCTGAGAGGGCATGTAGATAGACGCAGTACCTGTCCTTGTTGACATTTATACTGCAGTAGATTATTGCATTGTTTCAGGAGTCTTCTTGGTGCACTTCTTTTAAAGCAAATATTAGCAAAGGGCCCATGTATTTACATTTCTTCTAAGCAGGTATTTTTGGATTTTACACAATGTCACTCTGCATTTCCTAATTCCCAGTGGTAACTCATTGAATTATCGGGTTTCATTCTGAGCTGCAGGGAAAAAAAAACATGGCAGTGGAGGAGGAAGACGATTTTCTAGCACAAGTAAGCATTTTGTTTTTAAAATCTCCAGCTGAGTATACATGCTTTCTGTTTTTCTATACAATGCTATAGGTATGCTTTTGTACCTATAGTCCTGTCAGTGCTCTTTTGTATTGTATACGGTTTGGTTACACAACTTGTTTACTTACAGTGCGGCTTCCTCAGGACTGGTGTTTTTTTTTTTGCTGATGTTATTGAAACATTTTGATTTCGACCGTAAAAAAGTGGGCTTCTGTTTCAAACACCCATTTTAAATAATATTTAATGGGTTATTTCACAAACATGGCTAATTTATTACAAATATGTTTTAACCACCTGACCTTGCTCATATCCAGGTCATGTACTGTACAACCTGAAATAGTCTATGAAGGTATCATATTGAATTCAGTTATTTCATTCTACTCTAGTAATTGATCCTGTGTCACTAACTGAATAAGTTATGGAAAGAGTGATATGTAAAAGTAGTGTACACATTGTGGAATTAATGTAGATGGTTTGGGTGAAATGGGGTTTGAATTTAAATAAAGGTGTGTAGCTGCCTGCACTGTACGATACAATAATTGACCTTCAGAAACACCATGCTTTGTTTTCCTATGTGAGGGTAAGACCCTCTCTGTAACATTGAACTACTTGTTATTGTGATTATTATTGCAATTTGTTATTCTACTGGCGCTGGAACCATGGTTTGTTATGTATTGTGCATGATCAAGTGTGTTTGATATATGATGGTGTATTGCTGTATTTAGATTAGGGTGCTTCCATTAATGAAGTTGCCGTAGTTATACATGTGGAACAAGGGTTTTGTTATAGCCATATGTTCGGTAATCTTCCAGTGAAAGAGGTAATGCTAATTCAGTCTTTACTGGTAATAGTTAAGGACAACAAATAATAACGACAATGATAATAATAAGAAGTAAGCAATAGTTTAACGATTGTGTTGTAAACAAAGACAGTATTCATGGAGGTTTTTTGCATGTCCAGTGCAAAATAAACATTTATACTTGTGAACATTACCAAGTGCTGTTTCCTGCGTTGTAAAGAACTGTGTGTTCCTGTGAAAATAATGTGATTGAGGGTGGGGGTAAGCTTGCACCTTTCACCTCATTACAATCTAAAAAAAAAAAAACGTAAAATGGTTTTGTTTTTTGGATATTTTATATATTCATTTTTTGTACACTGGTTTGTAATTTTAAAAAAGCTGTTCCTGTTTAACTTCCATTCATATCTAATTTATAAAGAAAGCATGGGCTTTCTTATTGTTTTTTTTTAAATTATCAGTAGCACTGTTCATCTAAAATCAATACTGTGTCTCGAATTTACAACCCGTTACACTATTAGGAAAAGCATTGCAGTCAGGAATATTACTGTAATCAGGCAATTCTTGGAAAAATGACAGGGATGTACACACAATACATAATTACTGTAAATTAAAAACACAATATTGTAGGTACAATGCAGTGTATTGTGAAGCACAATGCAAGCGAAGTAAATATTTCACAGCAGGGAATTAAAGTACCGGTGTAGCTGCCTTGGAGTAATAGATCAACTGAACGTGAATTATCTTCCTGCCAGCAAGTCAGCTCTGCGTTTTAGGAGAAGGTTAACATTCCATTAAAGAGCTGACTGTAAAATACTCGCTGGCTTGTTGTGTGTGCTTCCTAGTAACCAAACCTAAATACAAGAAGAGGCTAAGACCTTGAACCAGTGCTTGCTTTCAATCTTCGCGATATCAAAGTGAGTTAATAGTTAGGCTTATACACAATACAGTTGCCGTCTTATTTGAATTCTGAACTTGCAGAATTAACGAAGGCCAAAATGGCTGTATTTTCTAGTCTCTTTTACAAGGCAATTGATTACTTTTGAGCTGACCGGAATTCATAATTAACATGAAAAGAAACCTATTTGTTGCTGTAACAGGGTGATTTGTTATGTGTGTGGGTCGTCACTGAACAATACTGAAGCAGACACAGAGCATTGGGTGTTGGCACGCCGCACAGGCGTGCAGATTTAATTCAACACAAGTGCTGACACTAGGATACCAGCAATGGTAGCCCTAGTGTCACATTTAATAAAGAAAACAAGAAAACAAAACATAACAAAGTTTTCCACACAAATGACGAGCGCTAGTCCCACTAAAAGGAACGTCCTGTTCCAGGAACCTACTACTCTACGCAAACCCTTGCAATACACTAGGTTGTGGTTGTGTGCAGGGGTAGATGCTCCTGGGGTTAGTGCTGGCTCCATAGTTTCAGCTTGGGTTGATATGAGTCTGCAGTAGCCTTGAGCCGTGGCGCAGGTGCTTTTTGAGCTCCACGCAGCCTCCCCAGGTACGCCCCCCAGCCAGTCCAGACCTCCCGATCAGCTCAGCGCCGGGTGAGCCAACCTGCTCAATTACTTCCTTAGCAACACATCTCCTGATGTGCATCCCAGCTGCTTCATAAAGGCACACATGCACCCAAGAATCAGCAACATGGTCTCCCTGTCATGACTGCACAACAAGATTTGCTGCCTTTGCCACTTAAGGATTTTCATCACATTATGCAGCAAATTTCAACAAAATATATGTTTCAGTGGCTTCACTCATTTTAGTGTTTGCGTTAGAGGCACAACCTGTAACTGCATCTTCCTGTTCTATTTCTGTGCACAATATAAATTAATGAGTGTAAGGGCAAAGTGATTTTTCCTGTACAAAATAGAAAGTCCAGAGGAGAGGACACAACAATATTTCAGCTACCACTTATATTCTACAGTTCATGTACAACTTAATTGAGAAGTTTCCTTGCAGGGAAGTTATAAAAGCTTATTGCTCGAGATTTGGAAACAATTGAGAGTTCATATCATTGTCATGTCACCCCCCTTTTTTACTACTGTAATTTAATATTTACATTTTGTTCAAATATATTTTTAATGTAATATTTATAGAAGCTGTTTATTAATATGTACCATCGTTTCCAAAGATGTATACAGAATGTAGTTTTTCATTGCCTTATCCTTTGCCTTATCTGGGACTTTGTCTCTGCCTCTTCCAGAAGAGCTCTTGTGCTCTACTGGCTTTTAGCCTGCAAGAGCAGAAGAGAATAGGCCTTCAATTTGATTATGACATCAGTTGCCATGGTGCTGGCTACAGACTGTCATTTTGCCTGACTCAGACCCATAACTGTTCTTCTGAGAAGTCTCTGGTAGAGTCAATACACCCTTAATAAAACAATACACATTTTCAAAATTCTACAATGTGGTGTTGGGGGTGCACTTAGTATAGTGTACAGTGTGCAATGGGACAGCTTATGATTAAGGCATTGTTAGTTGAGAGTATTGTCAATAGCTGACTCATTATTAGGTTTTTATAAGAATGTAAGGCTGTGTATGATAAACCAGTTTGAAACTGAATCTCTGTTGTTTTATTTCAATCAGCAGAGAGACCCCAGTAATTAGCAGGGATGTTTCAGAAGTCCTTCACTATTAACATTGTGAGACAGTAAATATCCCATACATGTACATGTCTGTAAATGGATGCAAGGATACAGCATGTCGTGGGTAGATAAGGTGAAAGACATGGTATTTGTCTCCTGGGTTTTATTAAATGTTGCCTCACTGCATATATAAAATAGAGCCAAGTTCATCCAAGGATATGAAATGGGTTACCTCAATACATCACGGCAATGCTTTTTAGAACTCAGTGCCAGTATATCCTTAAGTCAAATTGGTAAAAATGGACTGAGAAAATAAAGAGAAAATTAAGTGCATGTTTAGTCCATCTCCTTCAGTTCTAAAAAAAACCCAATGTGAGATGAAAGGTGGATGTATGTGGAAATCTGTCTATATCTGCTGTTGTCCTGCTCATTTGCATGGTTAATAATCTTTTCTCATTGGCTTTACTTGCATTGTTCAGCAGAGGGCATTCATTACGTGTCTGTGGAGCGGTAAGCTTATGCCCTGTGGCTACATTTTAGAAATGATGCTGATGGGCTATAGAGATAACTAACACAATCAAATAGTTTCTGGTCTCCAGTTCTGAACAAAACATTAGGCAGCAGCAATAGATACTAATCTGGCTGGGGCTGCATGTAATATTGCTGCACGGTGCTGAGTTTTTACCAACTCCGATAAGTCTAGGATATGTAACAGGAAACCATTGAATACAAAGAATATTTTACTAGTGACGGTATGCTTCCTGAGTGAAGTGCTGCACAGTTATTACAAGTTAACCCTAACCACAATGCAGTTAGGTCTGGAATAAAATGCAGTTTTGCAGTGCCATATATAATATAGTATTTGCACATTATTTTATCATCTATATTTTCAGAATATAACATTTATATCTGTAAGACAATGAGGGAGAGTTAGTGAGAAACTTGTTTTCTATTTTAAATACCAGAATATTGCCATTGGTGGTTAAAATGTTTTTCCATGAACTTGGCATTTTAGCCGATTTATTTTTTGCTGCTATATTTGATAGTGTTCAGTGTGCATATCTATTACATGTCTATGATCTATTAACTAGTGGTGATCTACGCACCTGCACTATAATCCCTGTTGGACACCATTGTCTAAGGTGCAGTAAATTTTATAAGTATGCTGTTCTGTCTTTGAGAATGGCTGCTTCATTGTTTTGTGATGTGGACCAAGTTAACACCAATGAACATATTTATTGCGTAACCAGAGCTGGATTCAAACCTAGGCGTCCAGAGGTTAAAGATGTGAGAAGCTGTACCCTCTCTACCTAATAAGTTTCTATTTGTGTTAACTTACTAAGTCCTCTAATTAATTAAAACACTTCAAGCCCTTTGAACTGAGCTCTGCTACAACACTGCAGTATTACTCATTTCTGCTCATTAAAATGAATATGTTTACAATCTATCAGAGAGCTAAAAAGCAATTTGCTGGGAACTAGTATTAAAGTTTGGAAAATGTGTGCTTGAGAAGTCTGGTTTTGTTAAGTTCTTAAATACAGAAACACTGAAGTTGGACAGTAGAATTTTATGAATCAGGGTCATTGTCCTTAATTAGTGTAGGTCTAGAGGTTATGACATTTAATTCCCTCGGTTCAATTTAAATATAATTTTGACGTTACAGCCCCTCCAGACATGGTTTTTATACATTCTATTAACCATTTGTCTTAGCTTTTTCATTCCAAGACCATATTTATTGTGCAATTTATACTTTATGTTTTGACTGGTTTTCAGTTCATTTTGCAGTTACTTGAGAACAGCCCCAGGGTTTCTGACTTTTTTTTTGTCTTCAGTTAGTATAAATGTGACATGGCCTTTACTTCTAGAACTACTAATTCTGGGCAATTGTCGCACAGCCCGAACATAACATACTAGGCACTGAACACATTAATTTTTCTTATAGTACCCATTTTTTTCCATGGCAACCAGACATCACTTGAGACACAAAAATGTCATTCAGTACTGAATTGCTCATAATAGATAGTGGCTATATTTTAGTTTTTGTCACAATTATTCCCGGAGAGTGGCACCGCTGAGCACAAAATGTAAGCTGACTTAAGGTTCAGAACAATGATATAACACAAAGTAATACATTTGTGGGAGAGGTGAAGTTTTAAGGCCAAAACACTGGCAACATAAAGAATTGTCCAGGGTCCATTATATAATGTGTTTCTCCCCTGGAATAAATGGTATGCCAGCAAATGACAAGCCTTAATAAGCCCAACAGCCTTGTATTTTTTATGTAGGCCAATTGGATATTTCTGATGTATGCACAGTCAGTTAAACAACATTTTAAACATACTGTTCCTTGCCACTGTGGTGTGCTGTTTGTGTTTCTGGTTCAGATCCATATCAAGAACGCTATAATGTTTTTCCATTTCCCAGTTTGTGATGAATTTTGAAAACGAATTACTTTGATTGTTGCTGCGCACAGACTTCCATAAAAGCGCACAGAGAAAAGTCCCTGTGGATTCTTGCCTGCTATGCAACTGATAGCAGCTGCTGTTTCTAGTTTGTCTGTGTGCGTATGTGTGTGTGTGCTTGTAGATGCATATGTGTTTTGTGGGGAGGGGGGGGGGGTTGGAGTAACCTCTTTTTAGGTCATGCATTTGTTAGGAATTGTTGTCCAGGGGACATTCCCTGTCATTACAGTTTTGTACATGGTTAGTAATGACAAAACCACACATAGTGAACATATATTAAATGGCAATTACTTGATAATAGCTTACCTAAGAGCAACATGTGCTTCCCTCAAACACCCTTGAAGGCCAGGTGACCCTGTTATGACACTACTCAGTTATAAGAAGTTGAATTCTTCCATTTTTTATTTTATTTTATTGTATTGAGGCCAAATGGTTCATTATCTCAATGCAGTTTTTTGTTCGTTTTTTCTTCTTCGTTATTCTAACCTGATTGCCCTACTTTTTCTTAAAACCCCCCCCCCCCAAAAAACCAAAATGTGCTTTCTTTAGGGGCCATACGTTGACCTAAAGGCCTCAGATTGAGCACCCTTCTCTTATTAGTTGTTTGTGGTACATACAGTAGAGTATGTATATTTCTTGTCGCCAGGGTTCAAGTGTTATAAATAAGTGCCAGCGGTAGAGACGGTATGATCTGATTTCACTAGCTCTCACATGGCTGCTACACCACTAATTTACTCTAATTGCACTGGTGATGACAATGGGGTGAATGGTGACTGGGGTTTAAACACTGCAGTTCTTTGCAATTTAACCACTTTATGAGGTTTATTCTAGTAAAGCTTGTCATGGCAATAAGATCATGTCTCCATATACATTAGTAACAGAATAGAATCCAAATAATGGTTTCATGTAACCTCAAAAATCGTTACTGTATCACTTTAAATATTTGTAATAAAGTTAATCACCGGTGATATATAACAGTTGTATCAGGTTGTTACAACCACACTATTAGAAACAAGTTTTGACAGAGGAACCATTCTGATGTGCCTTTCAGATTAGTGGTTTAACAGGGACTGTTAACTCTAATTTTAAACCCATTATTGCCGAAACATTCTGGTTCTCTCCCCAGAGTATTAGATAATGGGGTGAAAACATTGCACATCTAGAATGACAATTTCAGTTTAAATGAAATGGATTGTTTTTTGTTGTGACCACCATTTACCAAAGGCTCTCCAATGGCAACACGGTAGTGGCAACTGACAGTGGCTGTGAAGTAGTCTAGGGGACAATGGTAGGAGAAGGGAAGCTAAAACCATATAAGCCATTAGGATGGTATCACAGTAGTGACATTTTCCTATATATCAATATAGTACACGGTGGCATTAACCAATGAGCATATTGGCCTTGTGCAACACTTAGTATAATATTCATTGCATTTCAGTTGCTGGTAATGTTTTTTTTCTGCAAGGTTGTGCTAGGGGTTTGTTTTTTTAGGGTAATGCCAGTGGTTTTCTAATGGTATTTTTTTTTAACTTCTCTCTGTAAAAGCAATTAGGGAGGTGTATGGGCATTCCTCTGAAGGCTTAGTAACATGCGTTTAAGTAAACAGATTTTACTGCCAGAGTGCTTCTCAGTTTTAGCCTTATTGAAATTATAAATGCCTGCCTGTTTCCTGGAAAAGCAGCCTGTCAACAGGAGCCTGTCAGTGTAAAGTAACGCTGTTGTGCTTGTGGCTAAATATAGTCTGCAGAAGTCTGGTAATGAACTGTTAATTGCCCCTTTAGACTGCTTTGATAAAACATTTGTTTGTTTCCTGTCTTCTTTTAATAGCTACTGTATATCATCATAGATTTTATATTCTTTTCTGATTTGAGTGATTTTAAAAAGAAATTCTGAGTGTTATTGAACACCCCTGGAAAACCCTTAACAGAACCGTGAGCAGATCACAGCATTATCAGCAATGACAACACCATGGACTTGAAACACATCACACATTGGTCCTGATACGGTTACTCGTATTGATATCTTGCTGCGTGTGATGGATTAACAGCAGTGTATGACACCAGTGGTTTGTCAAGGTATTAACATTTTTCAAATTTGGTATTATACTAATAGCACACACTATTGTAACTGCCCCAGTGCTACCATAAGCCATGGGCACAGGACCATTGTATTGCCTTTTGAAGTGCCACTGCATTACCATTGAATATAATTAAAGGGTACATTTGGTACTTCAGTTAATAACAGCATGCAATTCTTGTATGTAATGACTGCATAGCAACCTGGAAACTGGAATCAGGATCTGTATTGGATCAAACTGCTATGCAATTGGAGCCTTATACCCTTTCTCCACTGGCACATCCGACCTGTGAGGGCTCAGTACGGTACAGGTATTGTTGGGTCTCCACTGGCTATTTGTCGAGCCGAGCGAGAACCAAAACGTTAAACTCTGGCCTCACAAGACATCTGAATCCGCCTGCGAGCCGAGCTGAGCCAGTGGCGGGGTTAAGGATTTTCGTCATTACATTGAATCAGTCGGTACACTCCAGAAAGAAAAACAACAAACATGGCAGGCAGCGAGTGTGATGAGAGAAAAGTACAGCCTTGGGAAGCGGAGGAAGTGCCAGCTCTAGTTTCTCTGTAGATAGAAGTGTTCAGGAAGACCTGGACTCAGAAATGAGAAAGTTTATGCCAGAATTTCTGACGATTTGAAGCAAATGGACATAAATCGTGGGTACGGTACACTTAACTCACACACTCAAAAACACAACATGCTATCAGATTTGTCATCCTTGACCTTTATTATATTAATATAAAGAAAAACAATAAAAATAAAACAATTCTAAACTTATTTACAAAAATATAGTCAAACAAAATACTGTACAGCTGTAGCATTCATACAACTACAGCTCTCGTTGTGCTCGCGCAGCTTCTTTTTTTGTAGCACCCAAACAAAAAACGACTCTATAAAAAACAACAACTATCCTTAAACTGGATATCTTTGGCAAATCATATTTGTACAACCTTCTTTTTTCCCCTTCAACAGAACTAATTGAACTTCAGTAAGTCGATATAATCAGTAAAATTTGTGGATTATAAAGACATTCCTAAATATATTTACAAAATATAGCAATACAAGATACAGCTGTACTGTTGGTCTATTGATTTTTTAACACCATTTGTTTGCACATCTTTTGACAAACTGAGTTAATAACATAACAGCGTCTTTCATTGCGTGTGACGTAAGTAGCACAGCTCTGCAGTGGAAAAACAACCCAGGCTCCCCTTAACTACACTGTGAGCGCTCGGTAGGGCCCTGGCGCGGCTTGGTTATACAGTGGAAAAGAGGCATTATTTCCAATCCTGCATTTCCATGTCCATCCTTTGTTTATCTAAGTCTTCTCTGAGAAACTGACAAAAAGTATTTAATTGAGCGGACCTAACTGGAAAGATAGCTAATTAAATTAAAAAAAAACATGTTAAAGTAAATATGTTTTCAAACCAAACACATGCCTGTCCTCTCTGTTCATGTTTCAATAGCCTTGGGCATAACAAGGCCTTCACTGTTTGACCCAGGATAAGTCAAGGAAGTCTTGGCACGCTTGCATCCATGGAAGTGCAGAGGACTTGGGGTGAAATTCAGAATCATAGGCCATTATTCATATCAACTAAAACCGTACTGGGAGCCAGTGGAATGAAGCCATAATTGAAGCCATAATAATGTTCAATATCCCATGTTAAATTTACCATTTTTTTCTTTGTTCACAGTCTGACAGCAATGCCAGTTACCTGAGAGCTGCACGGGCTGGAAACATAGAAAAGGCCCTTGACTACTTGAAGACTGGGGTCGACATCAACATCTGCAACCAGGTCAGAGAGTTCAATAAAAATGCTCTGCATGTGAAAAGATCAGTATTTAAAAAATAAGAATACATAGAGGGTACCCCACGAGCACTGTATGGGATGTACATTTAGGGTTCTTTTTATGTGTCAAGTACCATCCGTGTAAAAGAGAGTGGGGTCAGTAATGATCTAAACAGTGGTAGATATAAATACCATAATTAATAAAGTTCTGCTGAAAGTCAAACATCCAATACTGCATGTTAGTCAGTTTATTTTTCTTCTGTAAAAATCTAAAACAATGATTTATGTTATACAGTATGTTTAAACCTAAATTAAACAGCTGAATTTGGATAACTACTTTTATTATGTCAATGTACAACGTGTGTACAGTAATTTGCAACAGTGCGATGTACTGATTTGACTTTTTCATGACATTTACAGCTGTGGCGTGGGATGTTACCGACATACTTGCTTTTGATCTGAACTGAATTCCTACACACATAGTATACAAATAATATGAACATTATTACAGTATACAGTGTTAATATAGTATTTCATTAATGTTTTCTTCTGTATAATGTGTCAGGGTGCATGCAAGTGTACACATGAATTGTTATTATTTTATTTTTTTTACCTTTACCTTTGACCTGTGAGAGATTGATATATTCCTAGGTTGTCATGTGACCATGAGGTTGTGTCTTAAACTGTATGTCTCAGAGGCAACCCATCTGAGACATGGCATCTCTGGTAATCACTATGGTAATCCCCACTGTTGTTAATTACAAAACATGGGGATACATTCTCAAAGCTCCTTAGTCTAAATAAAACTTTTTTTTTTTCACAAAGGAAAAACACAACCAATAATGAGATCAAACCATAAACAAACAGGAAAAGTTGCATTTTTGCAGAAATGCCATTTTATTCCTTGGTTCTATACATTCGTAACTGTTATCTATTTCCAAAATGATTGCATTTCACAGTGTAAACTGACTGTCCAGTGCTGTGTTTTGCAATTGTATTCTCCACATGTTTGATATCTTCTTTTTTAATTTTCAGAATGGGTTGAATGCTCTTCACCTTGCTTCCAAAGAAGGCCATGTAGAGGTTGTTGTCGAGCTGATAAAGCAGGGAGCTAATGTGGATGCATCAACAAAGGTCAGCTATCTGCTCGTATAGCCCTACTTGGAGAGCTGCAATATGCTGAGAGAGATGCTCCACCCAATCTGAAACGCACACTTCTGGAGGAACCAATCGTCTTTAATGTCATAGAGAGGCACTAAAGTGTATTAGCCATGCTATCATAGTGGTGCGGCCCTGTTGAGTCGGGTGTGGCTGGACTCAGCACTACACTATGCCTTGTCAGGGAGTCCCTACTGGTGCTGCTGCTGCTGCAGTTTTTACTCCCTATTGGAAAATTAACAACACAGAGCAGAAACAATTATGTGTTTGTTTAACCCTTTTCAGAACAAGGATCAAATATGTTTTTATGCAATGTGAATATTAGCCTCTTGAAATAAATGAAAAAAAAAACATTATAGTTATATATATATATATACACACACAGGCTAACTTGACTATAATGAACCCCCATGGGACCTGGAGAAATGTCTGTTATATCAGGGTGTTCACTACAATAGGGTTTGGTGTTTTTCTGTATTAAAATAATGACAACAGCAAATTTGAATTGAACATCAATATATAGTACTTAGATGAAGATTCCTCCAAATTGATCAACATTTAAACGGTATTGTGACAAGGTACTTGTGTCACATGTGTTGGTAACCGCATTGCAAGACAAAGAGACATGGGAGTTGGAGTTGAAACACCGACACAGGTGCGTAGGATTTATTAAACACAAAACAGAAAGTAAACAAACGGGTCATGTGACACTACCAACGATGGTAACGCACAGAGGACACATACGGAAGACTGTACAAAAGGCAAAATAAAACACAGTACAAAAACTACAAATAAAAGGTACCACACAGGGCGAGCGCTAGCCTTACTGAACGAGGCGTCCTGCTCTGAGGACCAGCACAGCCAATCACTCGCTGCCCTTCCTCTCAACCAAACCTAGCAGGCAGCAAGTCTCAATCGAGCGCCCGTCTGTAAACAATCATTTGATCAAACATAACAACTAAAAAAAGTACACAAAACAAACCTGTTTCCACATACAAATTACACCAACACTAATTTCCCCCTGTGCAGGGCAATCACCCTGCTACAGGTATGTTTAAAAGAAAACAGTAAAGAAATGAAAAAGGAAAGAGTGTACACTTACATGCTGAATACAGTAATTACATGTCCTTTCTCTTGAAAAAACTATCCAGCGTAGATTGCTTTTCATGCCCGTTGCCTGGTTGTAGTTTGTGTGAAGATGACAGACAGTCAAAAATTGCATTTGTCATATATGATTCGTACTACAATAGGTCATCTTTGAATTAGCGTTATCTTTGAATTAGTCAACCATGGTCTTTGTTTTCACTGAGAGAATAACACACTTGACACTGGTGAAAGTTCACTGTCAGTCAGCACTGAGATCGTAGTATCCAGGTCGATCCTGTACGTGATCGTTCTAATATGGTTAATTAGCATTGGAAAAAATGGTTCTTGCTGTTGGGATCATTAAAAATGGGTGTTCGTTATAAAAAGGGTTTTTTTAATGAAGTTTAGCCTGTAAAAATATATATATATATATATATATATATATACTTACACACACACACACACACACACACACACTTTAGGGTCTCTATTAAGGGTTAACATATAGGCAGTTTAGTGTATCAATAAATGTATGCATTTACTAGTATGAAGATTACTTTTATAGTTCTTTATTTTAGAATTTCAAACCTTATTTAGGTATACAGTATTATTTTACCTTGCAATATTTTCAAAGAAGACTGATGCAATTAATCCTTAATTACTACATATTTAATGTACAGCTTATTAGTTTGAGCTTTAAGTCTGTTCTTATAAATGGCAAACTACCTAATGGGAGAAAATGAATACCCCTTTTAATACAAGAGATGTCAATAACAAGTGCTCTTATTTACGAGTTATGTGTTTTGGCTTGCTGCGTGAGAAACAAATAGGTATATAACAATGAATAAATAACCACACAGCTTATACATTAAAAAAAACTAATTTAAAATTACTTTATTTTTGCTAGTATATTAGCTTTGCCACATTCTTGGCAACTGGTTCATTTTTTTTAATGTCAGCACGGGACTGCATACTGTATCAACACTGGCTGTATGTGTGAGCACAGGTGTTTGATATGTTAGCTCACTTGTTTACATCTCTTTTCAGAAAGGAAACACTGCGCTACATATAGCCTCACTAGCTGGACAGAACGAGGTGGTGAAAGAGCTGGTCACGAACGGAGCAAATGTGAATGCCCAATCACAGGTAAGAATTGTTTCTCAGTCTCAACACAGCGCTGTTATTAAATATACAATGCTGCTCCGTGTACACCAGATAGTTCTTGTTGTCTTGTTTCTTGAATTTCTTGAAACACATACAGCTTCAGTGCACTTTACTGCTCCACATTAGAAAACATCCTGCTATGCACTGGCGGTAGTGACAGAGCCTGGGTGCTAACAATCCAATAATGTGGGCCACATATAGTGCTTCATTTCTGAAGCGTGGAGCAGCCTATAAACTGGTCAGGAGGCAGTGAAGAGACCAATCTACAGTGGTTGAACACACAAGCTTCACGTTATAGAGTACTGACCTCCCCCCACAGAGATAGCACTGATTGACAGGGGCTTGAGGCAGAGTCCTGCACGGGTCCGATTTTTACAACCCACTTCCGACCTGGATCCGCTACTATAGGACCCAACCCGAACCCGCAACCCGCTGCAACACAGTCTTCCTACCCGCGACCTGACCCAATCCGCTTTAATAAGACCTGCAACCCGGCCCAAACCTGCAAGTGTTTGTCCTGTACTGACTTCCTTTCTCACACTCTCACATTCACACACAGATATCTCTACCATTCTCTACAGATTGAGTTTACACAACAGGCTGTACAACGTGGTAGCTTTCTCTAGTGGTCTGGATATATTTTAACATTGTAACATATTAACTATCTCTACTTAATTTACTATAAAATACCTGTCTATTCCTTTCGTGCCACCAGTTGAAAGGGGGCTACACCTGTGCTTTCGCACACATGATGTACCAGTTATGTGGCTGTCGTACACAAACATAATGACAGGTTTTATAAGCAATGAATCCAGTCACATGTTCATTATTTTCATTCGCTGTGATTCCAAAAGAATTCCACAATTCTAATTTACCTCTCTAACTATTATCCACTACATGATATAAACCCTGCGCTATCTTTTGTTCACCTCGTCCACAGGCATTTTTAATATCACCAAGCAGGTGTGATAAAAGAATCTTGCGACGTATCAAACAAACGGCAAAATAAACTGAGAACACTGCTTAGTCAGCTGACTTCTCCCAAATCGCCTCCTGCTTTAGTGCAGGAAAAAACGGTACATTTATCTTCTAATGTGTTATTTGGAAAAGGGTTACAGACGAGTATGCTGAAAGGACAGAAAAAAGTTTTTGGTGATTCAAATTCAGACCCGAGCCTGACCCGAAAATGACATTTTCTGACCCGAATCTGAGCCGCAAACCACAAAAAGTTCACATTCTGATCTGAACCCAACCTGCTATGCAGGTTACCCGCGGGTACCCGACACGATGCAGGACTCTAGCTTGAGGGAAGAGCACATCTGCACTAGTTTTCCCAACAGTGCTTCCTAGTGAAGAGTTTAGGCATTACAAAATAATACAAATTAGCATCCCCAGTCTTCCACCCTGATATGGCTACCATTATGTGGCCATGTGATTTTTTGTGGGGGTTTCTGGATAATAAGAAACCTAATACTTTCAAATAGTGGTCCATTCCACAATTTCATAGAAATATTAACATTAATAAATCCAATGACAAAAGTTTTGACTGGAATTATTTTTCAGTGTCTTCAATGTCAATTGAATGATTCCCCTTGTTCTACTTAATGTAAATTTAGGTCAGTGTAACCTTCTTTTTCATGAGCTGTATTTTGTATCTCGCCCAGACTTCATGAAATTTAGTACACAAAGTTCCTCTACATACAGTAGTTTGAATGTAGGTCGCTGTACTAAAATATTGCACAGTATACAGTGCTCCCATCTTTATAAAACTGTAAAATATAAATGCTCTCTGCTTTTACTGTGTAAAGACCCTTTACTAATTCACTGCTCTCAATATTTCATGTTTTTTATGTGGAGCAAGCTCAGTGAAATGATGAAGGATGACTGTACACAAAACTAAAACAGTGGTTATTGTTCAGTTTATACTCACTGGTGTCTATTCACTAGATATAAACAGTATCATATCTAAATAAAACTTCTGTTTATGTAATACAAATAAGTCTCTTAGATAGGGATAACAGTAAAAGTCTCATATAGTTTTATGTTATTTTTATTTCTTATTATATTATATTTATTTCTATAAAATGTATAAAAAGCTAGGGACAGTGATATTTTTGAGGTGGTATTTAAAATGACAGCATTTACACTGAACAGACTACCGTTCTGGGTAGCGCAGTGGATAGTGCACTACACCCATAAAAATCCAATTCACACGTACAGTATATGTCACAAAACTAAATTTGACAAAGAATTCAGGATTTTTTCTTCTGGCTGTTAAATGCAGCGGTTTCTTTGATTTTGGGGTGCTTACTTGAAGCTGAATGGCGACTGTGAAATTCAATCGTGCACCTCACAAAGCCCTGTAGTGTGAGACACCCCCTTTGTCTTTAGGATTAGGTCTCTGCTGTTTCACTAACTGCATTGTTACATGATCAGAATAGATAATGAGAGACAAGACCTGTGGAAAAGTGTGTGGGTTTTAAATAAGCCCTAGGAAGGATTGCTGGAGTATAGTTGAACCTATGTGCATTGTGTAGGCTGCTGTGTTGTTACAGGTTGTCAGCATTCCCTGACTGATGCAGGAAGGCGGTCGTTGTGTGATAGATCGTTTCAGGGTGGACCACGACTGCAGCACTGAGCTGCCATGACAATACTGTAAAGACGCACTCAAATGTTAGAAAGGGTCAGGGAATATTATTCTCCATCATCATCTTTATTTTATTTCTATTTTAATGAGAGGAATAACAGAGAGCTGTGTAGTACAACGCTAATCTCTTGAGTTGCTTTGATTTCTTACAAACCAATTTAAAGAGCTGAATGCTTTGAAATATGTCATCGTATTAACAGCATTGCGATGGATTCTTCATTTTCTAGTGTTCTTTTGGATTGTTCTATGTTTTCATTTGGGATGTGCAGATATATCAAATACTGATTAAAACATTACACTGCTTCCTTATTCATACACATATTCTCTTCCTGTGCAACAGGTCAATTTCACTTTAGTAATTTAGCTGCAACCATACAATGTAACCTACAGCTGCTACCGGCAGATTTAAATCAGTATATCGCAAATTAAAGGGTGAAAAAAAGCACAAAAAAAAAATCTAAAGATTTTCACTGCAGTGAAAAGAAGGGCAAATGTTTTTTTGTGAGCTCTCTATAGAATATATAAGAATATATATAAGAATTTCTCTTATAAGGATTCCAGTGAATCCAGATCATGCTCCCCTTACAACAACAACTCCCCTTACAACAATGCTGGTTTTCTGTTCCCACAATATGCCATTCTTTTCAATCAGAGCACCAGCATTGTTGCAGGAGGGAGCATGATCTGGATACACTGCGATGTTTAGAAGAAGAAATCTAGGGTACAAATTGAAAAAAGCAATTCCCTAGTTGATTTACCTGTGATGTGTGAATAAAAATATAAAAACAATTGGTTGAAAAATATGCTGGCACCTGAACAACAAGGGACATAGAAAAGGTGATGTGTTTCTTGTAAACACTGCAGGGGTTCTGTTACACTTTAACATTGGCTGTTATTAAACCTCTGAAATAGAATCAAGAATGTGAAATAGATTAGCAGTTATTTTCACTGCTCCCTCCCTGTCTTTGTATTGAATTTATCATAACTACAGGGGTCCCCTTTTATATATGCTTCCTGTAATGCACCACAGTAAAAATATAGCATAGTGATTTCAATGCTGGGTTGCTCCTTGCCATTTTCTTGTGTACTATTGCCATTTGTACTTCATCGATCAAATAGCCAACTGGCGGTGCATTACAAAGTGATAATGGACCTGCACTTAGGAAGTACATTTAAGTTGCCTTGTGAACTGTGTAACATTATGTCAGTAAGACTCCATGTACTGTCTAAGGTCCATTTATAATTATCGGTACATGGCAACAGCCAACTTGCTCAGATACCCTGAAATGTCAGCTTAAAGTGTATTGGTGCATATTAACAGTTCTGTTAAATCTAACAGAACTGACTGAGTAACACAGCAATGTCTGTTTGTAATTAGGCACATAATTAGATAAGTTAACAATCTAATGTATTACTTGATAACTCAATGTGCTTTTCCAGAAATTGATGAATTGTAATGTATGGTGGTTGTTTTTGCTATACAGAATGGCTTCACACCGTTGTATATGGCAGCGCAGGAAAACCACCTTGAAGTCGTCAAGTATCTCCTTGACAATGGCTCCACTCAAAGCATTGCAACAGAGGTGAGTGACATCTGCCCCAGCAAATCATTTTTATACTTGCCTCATGGAAATTCCACCGTCCACAGGCCTGTTTCAGAGACAGTTCCAAGAGTTAAAAGTGACACATGTCAAATATCCATGAGTGCAGAAAGGTTAATAAGTGATGATTTAAAAACCATATCACAATATAATAAACATATAAAAAATGTAATATGCAAATTTGGTGACTATAAGGTATTCATTTAATATATATATTTTTTTTTTTATGGGGGGGGGGGGGGGGGGTGGTCCACGCTTTTGTTGCTAATGTTAAATTCTGTCACAAATATGAAGAAATTAAATGAATAGCACCATGATACAATTTTGCAAAACAAGACTGTTGTGGAGATCCATGCTAATTTAAGAACGGAGGACAGTAGGAACCCAAGTGTTGTTAATATCTGTTGGTGGTGTAACTGGAAGCACATACTTGTAGCCCAGCCAGCTGGCATGGGTGCAGTGCTTGCTAGGCATGTACAGTATGATTGCAAGGTAAAGTGCCATTTTATTGTTGGTAACATTCATGGATCTTACAGGATTGAGTATTTGTTTAGAAAGCTGTACTCTTTTGTCCATTGATGCTATTTAGCCTCAACTAACAACAAACCCAAAAATATAAACCAAATATTTAGTTGCATTCACAGTAAAGCTGGTTTAGTTTCTGGGAAGTACTTTTTGAGAATGTGTATTATTATTTTTTTTTATGTAAAAATAACAAGATATATATATTTTTTTAAATCTGTTGCTTTTATGTGGAACTGTTTTGACCTTGAACCCATGGGAACATGATGTAATCACATCACTCAAAGGACACAGATCAATTCGAAGGGAGTTCCTAACTTGGCAACTTTGTCTCCCAGTAGCCTTTGCAAGCAACAAGCAATCGCTCTGTCTTCTATGTTGTAATTCTCAAGCTATGCAAGAAGCAGAAACTTAAGCTTAAACAAAACGCTGAGGTTTACTTTTGGCTTCATCTCGAGGACCCCTCCCAAGCACGCAAATTATTTGAAGTGGTGAGAGAAAAGCACACAAAAAAGTGCTGAAACATTGCCTGGGTTCAGCGTAGATAAACTCACCTTAGCTTTGTTGCTGCTTCAGTTCTTAAAAATACTGTATGATCCAAATACACGTTTCCCTAATTAATGTGAGAAAATGTAAGACTGAGCCCATGGCATTGATCTGGTTACTGTACTGCACTGTACTGTATTGTATGTTAAAAATATTTACACATTTTATGATTTTGCATTCAAAGACGATGTAGTAATAGCTCCTAATTTGCTAAATGCTGCATACCTTTAAGCACAGCCCTTTGGTTGCAACTGTAGGCTGAGGCTATCAAAAAGTACCATCCTCTAAAATACACAAGACTGTAGTATTGCCACAGCTAGAATTCCTGAATTATGTATGGCTGTGGCTAATAATCAATATTCATCAGTAATGTTTTTTAGAAAAATGTGGTCTTGTGACATTGGAAAGATCAAAAGATAATGAATGTCGGCATGGAAATGCCACATGTGGATATATGAGGAACATCAACAATCTTTCCTAATAAGCAGCCAAAGGGATTTAACATCCGATATGATAGGTTATTTAAAATTGTTGGAGTGGCAATAATTATGTACAGTAAGTAATGGTTAAGTTGTGTACTTTAATTAATTATTGTATTCCCCAAAGGTGTACTAAATATCATTTATTTCTTAGCAGACGCCCTTATCCAGGGCGACTTACAGTCGTAAAGAAAAATACATTTCAAACCATACCATAGTAACTGTATGCTATTCGGTGACAGCTTTTTAAAAAGTGATTAATAAGAGTTATTGTTTAGATTACGTCTTTGCATTTAGAATAATGTTGCTGTTTAATTCTTCACTTGACTCTTAATTGCATAATGTAAAATCCCCTTGGACGAAGGCAGTGACGGATCTAAACCCTGCCATCGTTTAAATCATTAAAAGAAGGGACTTTGAGAAAACCAGCATCTCTAGTATGTATTTGAGTCTTAAATATATTTTGTCTTGCAAAATTGCAGTTTAGTCCCAATTCAACATGTTAAAGCTGTTGGTATTTAGATTTGCGCCGTGGTACTGTATCCCCATTCGCTGCAGAGCTCTCAAATGTGTAGTTTTAAAAGAAACACATGTCATAGCAAGCATGCATTTCCATTTTAACACATCATTTCTGGCACTATACTAGATTAAAGAAAGTTCTCGGTTTGCGTGTCACTACTGTTTCACTTCCTAGGTCACCTCAGCAGTGTATTCGGGGTTAAAGCATGTTACTGACTACAATGCCTGTCTGTCAATAGGGGAAGCAGCTGGTTGATTAATGACAGAAGGGGGTGAAGGGGTGGGCACAATTTTACTCCAGGTAAAATGACCAAAGCAGGGAAAGAGAGTTTGAAAACAGATTTACTTAACATAGTTTACTTCTAATATATGTTTGCGACAGTATAACACGTTTTCCTGTCAAAACTGCTATTTTAAGACATACAGTGTATATTGATGGCATTCTTTTGATAGCTAGAAAATGTTTTTATAATTATTTGCATTAAGAAAAGGCACCAGTATTTGAAAATAAAGGGATCATTCACTGATGTTCTGGGTGTCTTCCCTTTAGGATGGTTTTACACCTTTGGCAGTTGCTCTGCAGCAAGGCCATGACCAGGTGGTGTCTCTCTTGCTGGAGAACGACACCAAAGGGAAGGTCCGGCTCCCAGCTCTTCACATCGCAGCCCGCAAAGACGACACCAAGGCGGCCGCACTGCTTTTACAGAGCGACCACAACGCAGACGTGGAGTCCAAGGTCGGTTAGAGTTTCTGTGTCATGCAGTTTCCTGTGGAACTCTAGAATAGGAAATATTGCACTTCAAGTATTTATTTCTTTAAAGATTTTTAGACAGAAACAGTCCAACACAGTTTCCTGGATATCCGACTGTATTTCATTCATAAATCCAGACTTATTTTTTATTTATTTATTTATTTATTTATTTTAATTGTGAAAAGGGCCCAGTGTAATCCTGTGTTTTAGTTTTGTTAGTCCAGTAAACAATATTTTTATGTTTCATGTGAGTTTAGAATAAGAAAAGATTTCCTATTAACGTTAAGTTGTGTTATTCCATCATGGTTAAGCAGATGTGAAATTTGGATAAAGTATACCATTGATTAATGTACCATGTAAGTGCACAGGCATTATTATTGTACTAATGACATGTAAGTACTTTTGGCTGTATCAATTTCTGTCTGGTTGGCCGTCTAAAATTGACCAAATTTGTACTTTTTGGTAAATTTTATTGGGCCAGATTGAAGTGTAATATGTAATATACAGTATATTAGACATGAAGTACTATGTAGGTATACATAGCACTTACTCATTAGTACATGCATTATGCCTATGTATTTAAATTGTTGAAAAATAACTTTTAAGTAATTGAAATCCATACATTAAAACAGTACTGTATCATGCTGGTCATTCCAGCTCCAAGTAGACCCAGTTATGGGTAGGTGGTTGCTCGACCCTATCAGTAATTTCAGGTAAAGTTCAGGGATAATTACCCCACTGTGAAACTTATA
The DNA here is from genome assembly GCF_902713425.1 of Acipenser ruthenus. Classification (NCBI taxonomy): domain Eukaryota; kingdom Metazoa; phylum Chordata; class Actinopteri; order Acipenseriformes; family Acipenseridae; genus Acipenser; species Acipenser ruthenus. The sequence goes on along the minus strand of NC_081195.1, from coordinate 16,585,103 downwards.
CATTTCAGATACACAGTAAGGTCTGTTCCTGAAATTTAAAAAAGATATATGTATATGGCATTTCATCCCTCCCAGTGTCAGTGGTGTGTGCATACAGCAGGAGATCAAACACACAACACATTTTGAGGACATTGTTTTCTCCACAACAAATCTCATAGGCTCTCCACTACAAACACTTATATCGAAGTTAGCCATGTTTGTCTCTCAAGTGTGACCTGAGATATCTTGAGGTAACAGTCAGTCATCTATCTCATTGTTTTCTGAGGAGATCAAACCACCGTCCTTGGTCTACTTGAGCTAGACTGCCCTGTTTAGAAATGTGCATGTCTCAAGGCAGTTACAGCAGGTATCCTTTCTTTGTAGTATATGTACCGTTCGTTCTGTGCTTGTTATCATTGACGTTCTTGTCACTTAGTCATCATGTAGCTTTGTGTACCCATTGTCACCCCAACTGTACACTAAAAGTTCGTTTTTATCTTTTCTTGACTGCCGGTATCGTAGATGGTGGTGAATAGAACGACGGAGGTATACATATATATATATATACTGTATCCACTGACTGCACCACTTCGCATTCCTTAGTGCTGCTGCTGCATCATCTCTTTCCTTTTCTCTGCTTGCTTTTTTCAGTAGATGTTTGCTTTAGTTATAAAAAGTAGCATGTAATAGTAACTGGGACAAACAGCAGGGGTGTATGCAGCTGAAGTTTATTATTATTATTATTATTATTATTATTATTATTAAAGTGAAACTGCCTTACAAATGTATTATTCTCGAAATAAAACATATTTAATTTCTGCCAAAATTTTGATTTCGTTTTCAGTCTATGCTGTGAGAATCTTGACGATCCTCCCCTGTGGTGTTTACCTTAACTCTCATCTTGTAGTAATATCTTTAAATGAGTTAATGAGAAGGCCCTTTTGTGTGGAGTTTTCAGGGATAGGTGCCTGTTAGAGGGGTAATTATCAAGGCTTTAAAAATGTTTTCCCCTTTCATTAGCTTAATAACATTCCCCAGACTTTATTTGTCTTTTATTTGAGTAGTCCACTTGCCACCACATAAAAGATGAACTCCCTGTGCAGCGGGTTTTAAGACTCATTTTTTGTTGGACAGGAAGTGAATCTATAGTGTTGTGACAGGATACATGTACTTCACCAAAAATATATTATGCTAATGAGAGGTATGTAAATATGTTTTTAAAGCATTGGTTATTACCTGTACAACTTTTAACTGGTGCCAGGCTGAAATGTAAAAGGAAGTTTCACTTTTAGCAAAAAAAATTGAAACTGAAATAACCAAAGCAGTGAAATAGCTGTTTTGGGGGGGGGGGGTAAGGGTTCATATTGTAAACCACTCAGTGGCGCAGCTGCAGATAACCCTATCACAACTGTGCATCTCAGATTTAATCCTCAGGCTTCTGCATGACACTTACCCTTGCAGGTGCCAGCGAATAAATAGGACCCAGCGACTCCAGAGTTTGCAAACTTCCTAAGATTGTTTTTCCTACAGTCAGCATGGCTACAAGGCTCGCATTTGCAAATGCACTTCCTTCTAGAGTCTGGTAGTTGGGGAACTAATTATACTGCATGTTCAATATCAGTCTCATTGATTGAAAAAAACAGTTGTGAAGAGCAAATATAAGATTTCAAAATATTATAAACCAAATGGAACTCTCAACTGAATTCTGCTTATTCCGGTGTATGCAGCCAAAGAATGTCCTCTGCCTTAGACATCCAGGATAAAGGTTGTAATATACCAGTATGGTGAATATATTTTTTAAATAATAGATTAAAACAGACCAGTTTATATTGTCTGAACATTTGCAAAAAGTTTAGAACAGCATTTCTTCCCCCGTTTTTGTTAATTGACCTTTTAATGTACACTAAAAATATTATCCGAACAAAATTCTTAGAATTACATTTTGCTGTTTGCTGTTTTGTTGTTTTTCTTTATTTGACTTGTGTAGCCAGTGTATCTTGCCACAGTGCTATACAGTACATTTACTTCCTGTACTATAGGTAATAGTACCAGCCACTTACACTTGTGTTAGTTGTTATACTCTAGGTGGGGTCTTATTACCTTTAACTAAGAAATGGAAAGAGCAGTTCTACCAAATGTATAGCATTGAGGCAGGATAAAAAGACTAGGTCAAAGTGTAAACAAAAATTGTGAGAATAAAGCTTTGGTTAATGCACAAGTCCAGCAAGGGCATTTCTTTAGTGTGGGGTTAAACCCACAGTAAATAGGGGCAAATGTGACCTCACAAGAAAGTCCAGCATTTTAAATGTTTTTTCTTCTTTATAAACAAACAGTTTCTTTATTTTATAAAACATTCCTATGGTTTATAATAATGATAATCCACCCCCAGAGCTGGTGTTTACCACATTTAATGCACTTCCTGTCAGAGCTTTAACAGCATGAGGTGAAAATATCCAACAAGACTGACATTAACCTCTGGTAACCACCTGCTTTGTTGTGGATTATTGGACATACTAAAATCTTTATAATTAAACAGCTCACACCCGAACTGTCTTGCTTAATTTTAATTCACCTTGCATAAAGATAGGCCTCAGTGTAATACATATTGAGGCTGAGCTTTCCTATCACTTAAACAATAGTGCTGTAGTTTATAAGAAACAAAAAACGCTTATTTGTGGTTTAATTGTAAGCCTTGACATGTTAATTTACGTTGCTAGGTTAATTTTCCACACATACAACGACATATATTTAAATGAAATGTAATTTGTGTGTCATTTGTGAGTCACCAGACATTATAAAGAACTTTAAATTATACCTCAGGAGGTTTTATCTAATTCTTGAGCTCTAAAGTAATCCACGCTTTCTTTAAGGGATAGAAAATATATCTAATCAGTGAAATTGCATGCCAAACTGGCTCATTCTTCAGAATATAACTGGCTTGTGGCGAATAGTTAATGTGTTAAATTGTAAACAGAAAGTCAGCAACCACATTGACTTTCACAAAAATGCTAGGCCCAGTCAATGAAGAGACAGTTGTGATTCTCAGCCACAATTCATAACCATTGTATTTCATTTTTCTTCCAGAGTGGCTTTACCCCGCTTCATATAGCTGCTCACTACGGAAATATCAATGTTGCCACACTGTTGCTCAACCGAGGTGCTGCTGTAGACTTCACAGCGAGGGTAAGATATGTACCAAATCCTGTATGCTGTTTTAAGGATGGGGGAATGTATTGTCTACCTTTAAGTACAGTATGTATCTAGTGGTGATAACCAAAAAAATCTGCAAACACATGCAATGCTACCATTGTGTAAATGTACTACCCCATAACTCACTGACTGGCACAAATGACAGATGTTTCTGTAATTTATATAACAAGTGTGGTGTATTTAAAATGTAGTTTACATACAGGTTGTATTGACCCTCCAAGAAGAAGAAAACAACATACTGTACATAACATAAGATCCACTCATACATTCAAAATGGAACAACATAACAAATGCCTACAGCAAGACGAGTGAAATAATCCTAGGCTTCAAAACACATGGATCTACATAAATCAGAGAAAGCTTTAAACAGATCAACCAAACAAAGTCAGAACGTCAAAAAGATCAACTAGGTATTCATTGTGTTGAAGCCAATACACTGTGAAGGAATCTGTGAGAAATGACAAAAATAAATCTTGCAAATGAAGCAGAAACAGCCACGGCAAAGTATGAGATGAGCACTGTTTATAGAATCACAAGACACATCTGAGGAAGTAAGAACCACCCCAACAGCCCAATCCTTGACAAGAACAGGAAATTAGAGGGCAGGAGATAGATAGAACATTTTCTGGAAATGTTAAATTGACCTGACCCAGATAAAACCGCTGACATACAACTGACAGAAAGAGACATTACAGTTGATATGTCACCACCACCTGGAAAAGATGCCCTGTGGCCTCTTTTCATAGAAATATGGGAAAAAGAAGAGCTCCCGGAAGACTGGATCTCAGGAAAGATTATCAAAATACCTAAGAAAGGCAATCTCATCAATTGCAAAAATGCTATCCAAGTAAAATCTTTAGCAAGATTATTATGACCTGGATATATTCAGCCATTTATAAACAGTTAAGACAAGAACAAGATGGCTTCTGAAGAGGCAGAGGAACAACAGAACACATCTTCACACTGCGAAACATCCTAGAGCAATGCAATGAATGGCAAAGGGAGTTTTATATATATTTTGTGGATTTTGAAATCGCCTTTGACAGTGTGCACAGAGACAGCCTGTGGAAAATCATGAGACATTATAGAATCCTGGCAAAAATAGTAGCACTTATTAAGCTGTTCTGTAAGGATTTCTCATGCACAGTGGGCACCTCAGACTGATTTCCCAGAGAAATCTGGTGTCAGACAGGGCTGTGTCATGTCGATGCCCCTATTCAACCTTGCCATAGACTGGGTAATGAAGGCCACAACACACAAACAGGCAGGCATCAGATGGACCTTGTTCTGCACCCTAGAAGACCTAGACTACGCTGACGAAATTGCATTGCAATTCACTTACCTTGGAAGTATCATTAGCCAACAAAGTGGAACTGAAGATGACATCAAGGCCAGAGGTGTGATTGCAAAATTGAGACCAGTCTAGAAATCATTGAAGTACAGTAGGGAAGCTAAAGTGAAGATTTATCAAAGCAATGTACCCTTGGTATGATCTGAATAAACTTTCTAGTTTCCCTAACACCTGCCTAAGAAAAAAACAGCATCTCCAATTCCAGACTCAACCAAACCACAAAGCAAGAAGACATCACCATCATCTCGATGGATCATGTCATGCGCATGGAAGACTACATCCCAGCTTAGACAGCTCTGAAATGAACCCTAGAAGGACGCAGCAGAAGAGGAAGACCCAGAACAATTTTGTGAAGAGCAATCAAGAAAGACCTGAAATTCACTGGGGTACCCAGGACAGAATATGGCAGGACCTTCTGTGAGCCTTATGTGCCACTACTGGGTTTGATTGAGTGAGTGAGAACTGACAGGGATCTGTAACAATGAGTAACTAACTGATTCCATGGCCATTGTTCCGATCTTGGCCAATGAATTGTGTTCCTATCCTACCAGCCAGACAGTCGGTCATTTGCATTATGGAACAAATGTACAGAGATAAACCTCTCCCAGTACAAAGGAACCCTAATTACGTAACAGTTTTATTTTTGCATTTAAGATTTGTATTGGGGTGCTTCATTATTGCCAAAGATAATTACAGGCAGCCGCTGCTAAAAGCTTTCCAAATGGAAAAGCTTATAATTACTGTATGCAATTATCTACACTGGATGTAGAGGGCAGAAGAATATGGAGAATTAACATTAGAGGGCGGTGTTGCATAAGACCACCTTTGCTCTGTACGTAATGGAGTACTTACTTGTACATACTGCCATTAAAGGGTACCGTCTACAGCAGTGAGATTCAGCAAGCTCTTTATTTCAGAGTACAGCTCACACCATGTTTTATAAAACTTTTAAAGTAACAAGCAACCCAGATGATTGTCAGTGTTTGCGCAATGGTTCTGAGAGTCAATGGTAATACAAATCCAGTTCAGTGGGATGTGCATTTGTAGAAAAGTACAGCAGTGGCAACATTTTAATTTTATTGGCATACCAGTAGAATCACAAAGGTTGGAAACAGTACAAAGTATTCCATCTAAGTATCATGGTAGCATTTTAGTACAGTTGAACTACAAAGTTACGAAAACTACATTTACGAACTGACCGGTTAACCAAACGTCCCATTTGAAACCGGAAACAGGGCTCCTGGCTACGTGAATTTTATTTTATTTTATTTTTCTAATTTAATTTTCCCTTTGTTAAAGATGTACACCTTTTATTAAAACAGTATGCATACATTAAATCATTAGTTTCAGAGTTATAGACACATCCTTCATTCCCTGTGTCCATGCAATACATTTAGGGTTTTACTGTATCAGTGTGCTACCATTAGGGTTGTTTACCTCTGAGGTACAAAAACGTTTTTAGTTTAGCGTTTAAGCTCTCTGGAAATCGTATAGTCATCCAATAGGTAACATTGATAATATCACCATTATAGTATTGACCACCAATTAATATTGTGCATCTATTATGCATCTCCACTTATGATGCTGGCATTGCAGTGTAGATTGCTGTAGTAATCTATGTGCATGTGGAAGTATAAGATTAAAAAGGGATAATATTAAAAAACAGTGTCCTGGGAAGGCATATTGAAATCCCGGGATATGTTCCTCAAAACCTGGACGATGCAGGGAAAACAGGGACAGGTGGCAAATCCAGCTACCATAACCAATAAGCAATGTTTATACCACTTGATAACTTATTATCTAAAAATCATATATAATAAAAGAGAATGAAAACCACGTCATAAACACTGACTAGCATACCATAACAATTTTATTAACGTTATTTATTTTCACTGCTAACACTGGGTTATACAAAAGCTGGACCAAAGTGCCCCTAGTTACCAAAATAATGTGGTGCTTTTTAAAAAACAAAGTTATGTATAAAGGAATGTCAGTTTCATTGTACAGAAATGTGCTGCTTCTTGATAAATCAGTACAGGCCAGATATTTCTAGGCTTAATTAAAATAGTTTTATTCCTTTCAGAAAAATAAATTATCACTTGGAAATATAGCCCATTTACTTTTTACATTTGTTTTAGAGATGCAGGCTGGTAAATAAAAGCTGTTCTGACATGACATTGTTGCTCTTTGAACTCACAGAATGACATCACACCTCTGCATGTTGCTTCAAAGAGAGGCAATGGCAACATGCTCAAGCTGTTGTTGGAGCGAGGATCCAAAATTGATGCCAGAACAAAGGTAAAACCGCAAACAGTTTAAAGGTATTTACATGTTGCTGTTTTTGTGTGGATAGACAATGTGGATCCATTTCCAATTAAAAGAGGTGCTGTAAGAAATCAGACCTGCATTGTTTATGGAATTAGCAAAATAAGATATAACTAGTTTGTTCTGAACTGTGTAATTTGGCGTCTCATCAAATGGATGGTGTTTTTCGCCTGTAGCCTGGCTGAGGTAAAAATTTGATCCAAACAGATTTAAGCATTTGACCCCGAAGGAGCGGGCTTAATCGTGTGATAATGCCTGCCTCGTGCAGTTACAATATGGATACTTTAAACAAAATTTAAAAATTAAGTTTTTCTAATAGTTTTATCTTGATTTTATGAAGAACTAGTTTTGGTTGTTAAGCATTTGCCTCAGTATTCCATGAGTAATGCAGTTTTCTTAAAAAACATCAGCGGTCTTTCAGGCTCTTTGGTTTAATCCAAGCGGTGGGCGGTGTCGGCTACTTCCAGTTGTAAATAACAACTTAATGCAGTACCGTATTTAATATTCTACTTACATGCAGCTGTTCGTACCTTGTTTTGTAAAGTGTTTGTTATCGATAACTTTAAAAAAAAATAGGATTTGAGTGCATATTTGTGCAGCCAGATATCAGTATTTACTATTAGACTATTTTTTTTAATGTGTTATTGGTAATCGTGCTGTTTGTTGTGCTCATAAAGTTTATTCGAAGTGCTGTCTGAGAACAGGTACCGTTTCTGTGTTGCTGGTGATGAAATAAAGTTATTGAATGTCAGGCTGCATCCATTTGTTTCCAAAAAACTTTATTTGCTATTCTAAATTTAAATCGATACAGTAAGGACAGCTAGGAAGTAGACACTGACAGACGGCGTTCAGAGTGTGTGCACAATAAGAACAGAGATTTTCTTACATCAAGCAGGAAAAGGTAAATAATATCAGAAGCGAATACAGTTCTGCGGGACGTTTTTTTTTTTTTTCAGGCGGATTGGTTTGGAACGGTGAATAAACAAAGTTTGAATACTAACATTCGGGCGGGCTTAATCGTGGTTTAAACCCGCCTGATTGACCAATCAGGTTACAGGAAATCTCCCATCCATATTCTGATTTACATTTAAAAGCTTCGTGTGGAAAGCTCAGACAGGTACAGGCTGGTGTGACCTCACTATGGCATTGCTCCTACAGTTTTTCTCACACTAGGAGTGCTTTTTCTTACTAGGGCAGTGTCAGAGAAAATGAAAAAATAATTGCATGACTGTGCCTTTTTTAAGCAGCTTAACTCTGTACGCTGCGCAATAGCTTGATAAAAAATATATTCTTAACCAGCAACAAATTGGCGTGTTAATTTATACACCAGATGGCTCAGTTTACTTTTTGTTTTTAGTTGTTAAGCAACAGCAAGCAGTTATATTAAAAACACTTCTGATGGTTTACTGAGCTAAAATAAAACAGATAGGGAATGCACATTTCTACAGGGCATGCTTTCACTGCTTCTGGCACTGCTAAGCACTCAAGTAATTATTAACGGAAATGGGTTGTTGTCTGGTGACGCAAATCTCACATAGACACTCATTAGTTCAGATGGTACTTTAAGATAATTGAATTCTCATAAAAAAGAGATGCATTAACAATAAGGGAAATAAAGAGCACCATCAGGATCAAAGTTAAACAATAACACCTAAAAGGGGGAACAATTTCTTCGAAAACTGCTCTGCTTTTCAGTTTTGAAGAGAATACAAATTGGAAAATAGCGTTGTTCTGTCCCCAGTTTTAATTCTAAACATTGTGTTGTTTTTTTTGGAAAGCCAGCACTTCAACTGTTTATATTCTCCAACAGGACGGACTGACCCCCTTACACTGTGGAGCACGAAGTGGCCATGAACAAGTTGTAGAAATGCTGCTTGATCGTGGGGCCCCCATTCTATCCAAAACAAAGGTATACCAGCAAGTACATAGAGAGTGGGTGTGAGTGAATATACCCTCATTGATAGTGCAATGGCCATCAGTGGTTACCAGAAATTCCTTTCTGCATTGAGCAATTATTCCTTTCTGTGACATTGGACTAATAGAATTACTCAATACTTTTATCATTTGATACTGGAGACCTATCTCCAACTTACCCTTTTTGTGCTATTTCAGTCTTGGCTTACAGTAGAAGGGGTGTTTGTAGTAGTAGGAACACTTTAACATGATATTGATAAGTTACAACTCATGATATAGCTGTAGATTGGCAAACCCCATTTAAATCAGTTCCATAGCCTTTAAATACTTCTCAACCCTCATCATTTAGGGATGTCGCTTCCATTACCAAGCTCAATTGCATCACATTACAGGATTTAATTAATTGTTGTTTTTTTATTTTATTTTTCATCCCTCTGGCAATACACTGGCAGAGCAATCAGTACAACCTACCACAGTGGTCAAATTTACATTTAATGACGACTGTATGAGCCAATGCATTTGTTATTGCTGTCAGTGTGCTACCGTATTAGGACCACTGTGCAATATGCAATATTGTGTTGCCATTGCTGGTAATGCTACTGTCAGGGTTTTCCAAAGGGTAATGTATAATAGAAATGCACTGTTTCCAGGAAAACTTTGCGAGAAACCGGCTTTAGACTAGTGAATGCTCGTCTAATGTAGCTGTGTAAATGTATAATCACTTTGTTCACAGAACGGGCTGTCTCCACTACACATGGCGACACAAGGGGATCATCTCAACTGCGTTCAACTTCTGCTTCAGCATGATGTGCCTGTTGATGACGTCACGAACGACTACTTGACAGCACTGCATGTTGCCGCACACTGTGGTCACTACAAAGTTGCCAAGGTCCTCTTAGACAAAAAGGCCAACCCTAATGCCAAAGCACTGGTGAGTAGAGTGTGAAGTCAATTACCATCTTAGTCTGAGCCACTTTCTACAGGTATTGAGAGTGGATAGCTACAGTTATTTTCATTATTCGCATACTAAAAATAGCCCTTTTTCCTTAGAAACCCTAACTGCTAAGAGCGGTTGAAGTCTAACTTAATGTATAAGGTGACTTACGCAGACTGCACACTGTTCTCATTTTTTTAAACTGGCTGCTTCTAACATCGTCTGTTTTTAACCAAAATAATAACTAATATTATATAGAAAAAAACCCACATTGCTGTGTATTTAAAGGTCTACTCTTTTGTCAATAGTTTTTTTTTTTCTTCTTTTTTTTAATATATAGCTAGGAAAGTTATTCCATTATAAGCCAACTTTAATACCTCAGTTTTCTGGTAAATGTTTTCAGTATAACAGTACATTTAAAAATATAAATTCCCCTTTTGCATTTCTTTTACATTTTGCTTTCTAAGGTATTACAAAGCGTGATCTGTAACCACTAAGAATCAAGGAGACAAACATTTCAGCTAATGTCTTCATCAGTGTTTTTGTAACAGAGCTTACTGCTACTGCAAATTGCAGCAAGTTGGCTAACAATCTTGAGAGACAAAGGTCCATATTCACAAAACATTTGCCCCAGTGCCCATTATGAAGTTAACAACATAAAATAAGTTGATGTTAAAAAGCAGGGATGGAAATAACTATTGCAGTTCAGTTTCCCCCATTGCACTTTTTAAAGTGACCCTGATAAGCCACAGTGTAACAAGCTCATAGTAAAACCAGGAATGGATCAAACTTATTTCAAATAACTCATGAGGTTAAATTACGAGCTCCTACACACACACACACACACACACACACACACACACACACTAATTGTTTCTTGTTAGTTGATTCTCTTCAATAAAAAAAAAAAAAAAATGAAAAGTTGGTGGAAGATGCTTTGTGAACGTGGTCCATAGTGTGATGTTTCAAGGAAGGAGGAAGCTTGTATTGCTACAGCCTTAACTACTTTCGGGAATGTAAACAAACTGGGCTGTCAACTACATTTGACAATGTAAAGTACGATAGTATACTAGGGAAGTACAATTATGAGTACAAATTGAGCACATGCAACTTTAAAGCATTGTAGTACCTGAAGAGTTAATCACAATTTCTGAATTAGCACGAGACAGTGAGTATGCAGCCATGCACTTTAGTACCGAGTGGGTGTGTCATCAGATTTTAATAAAAAAAAATACATTAAAAAACAGAAATAGAATAACAGTGGATTGCATACAGCTTCAGATAAAATAAGCAAAAGGTATTAATTACACACATGGTAGTTTACTTATCTTAACTGGTAAACACATAACTGGAACATTGCAGTGTCTGCTGTGCCAAAAGGGCTAAAGATTATTGCTTGCCTTATTTTTAGAATGGTTTCACACCACTTCATATCGCCTGCAAGAAGAACCGTGTTAAAGTGATGGAACTTTTGCTGAAGCATGGAGCATCGATCCAAGCTGTTACTGAGGTATGTGGAAATAATAATTGAATACCCTTTTTTACTGTTGATGTTAAGATCTTAAATACCACGTGTAATATATGTGACTGAACACAGTGTGAATCCTGTTACTGATAGGAATTTAATGTAATTGGACATCCAGTGATTTGGTAAAATGTCACAGTCAAGGCTACTCTCCTGTGATGTATTACGTGTCATTCGCAAGCATATTTATATTGTTTGTCATACAGATGTGCAATATAAATCTACAATACATAAGGCTTATAAAAGGATTCAGAGTAAATCAAGTATCAGTTGTAGTTTGGCTTTTTCGTTAGATTTTCTTCTTTATAATAATACCCTGATATGTTGTTTAATATTTAATGTAAACATAATAACTTCATACTGTCAAATGCAGAAAGCTAATCTGTCCTTTGTTTTGTACTTTTGCAGTCAGGGCTAACACCAATTCATGTTGCTGCCTTTATGGGACATGAAAATATTGTGGCACAGTTAACACACCACGGAGCATCTCCAAATGCAACCAACGTGGTGAGTGTTGTGCCTGTAGCTTCTGTGTGTAGTGTGGAGATTCAAATATGTTTTGACTTTGTCAGCATAACATTACCACAATTTGTTGTGGATGTTTTGTCTGACTTTATTTTCACTTTGACTCAGACCCACAACCATGTAAGTTTACTTCTTTTGTTACAGATAATTGGACCACACCTAAGCCTTTACTCACGTCCCATGCTGCATAGTAAAATTGTGTGGCGTCAGATGGGGGCTTATTACTTGTAACACAGGAAGTGAATGGAGAGGCCTAGTACAGTACTTCCATCAAACTTCGTGCTTGACTTCACCCGCTTCAAAATGGAAATTTGAGTCGATAAACAATTACAGAACTTGCATGTTGCTACAGTAATGAAATGTTTTTAAAGGACATGTGTTTACATTGTTTAATTGATGTCTTGGCAAACATCACAATACAATTTAATTTGGTGAATGTAAAACCATATTCAGTAACTGATAGGTAAGACAGCTCAAATTACTGTCTGGAGGCCACTTTCCACCCAACCATTTGAACCTATACTCAAACCCACATACATTTCTCGTTTTTAAGCTTAAGGTTTTAAATCCACCCATTTAACTACATAAACTGTTTTCATGACAAGCTACATAGAAAACCAGTAATATAAAAGTATTTTATACAAGGGTTTGTAAAGGTTTCAAAGTATTTTTTTTTTAATGGTTCCCAGCTTATTCTACATTTTTCTTACCGTAGCAACATGTTGTTAACCGGCCTGTAGTAAATGTTTACGACTGCCTTTTCAGTTCAGCAGCTACTGTACAGCAAGGCAGAAGAAAGCCTCGCTTGGAATATATGTGAATGAGCAATGGAAAAACACGCTCCGCCTTGGAGTGCTGTCTTGTAGCACGTATCTTTCCCTAAACTTTGTATTTTGTGTTGCAGAGAGGAGAAACAGCACTCCACATGGCTGCCAGGGCAGGACAAGCTGAGGTTGTTAAATACCTTGTGAAGAAAGGAGCTCAGGTAGAGGCGAAGGCTAAGGTGAGTTTACTTTCATTGCTTTGTAGTTTTTTTTTCTAAGAAACATTAGAACTGTTAGGAAGGAACCGTAAGATTAATACCAAGTTCTACCAAGTGTCATCTACTCTGTACTGCTTCTAACACAGCAAGGAGAGTAGCAGAGTTAAAAGTAGTGTAATCAAGATATGTAGTTTATTTTTTTTTTTTTAAAGAAATTGTGTCATGGTGGACATTCTAGATTTCCAAATGAACGAATAAAGTAGCAGAATGCTCCTTCACATTTCGATTAGTATGTTTCCTTTTTAAAATGAATGGGATTTAAAAAAAATAAAATAATAACATAATCTCAGTAAATAATTATAAAACCATGCCCTAAGCAGGTTTCATCACAATTGGATTAGTGATTGTCTAAGATATACATAACAATAAAGTTGCTGATAATAAGAAAGAAGGAAGTAAACAAGCTGTATAACCCTATACTGTTTTGTATAAACTAGCAGGGTAACCAACAAGATACTAATGAATTCTTTGGTTTTGATTTTAGTTTTTCAGTTGACTGCACATTTGCTTACTGCCTGTCTTTCTTGCTAATGTAACAGGATGACCAGACTCCACTGCACATCTCTGCTCGTCTAGGAAAGGCTGATATTGTTCAGCAGTTGTTACACCATGGAGCATCTCCTGACGCTTCCACGACTTCGGGTTACACTCCACTGCACCTGGCCGCCCGAGAGGGGCATGAAGACGTGGCCTCGGTCCTGCTGGAGCAGGGAGCCTCCCTGGCTGTCAACACAAAGGTGAGTGGCATTCACATACTTTAATATGTTGGGTGTAGGGTGCCTCTTATAGTAATTTTTAGTAATTTGCGGTCTGGGTGAGAGGAGTGTGCACAGCAAGGCTGATCGGTTCTGACAGCTTAAACATACATATAATAAAAGACACTCTACCCGTCACAACGTGAAAAATAAGACATCGGGTGACATCAGTAAGATGGAACTTTGACAAATTCACAAATGTAATGTCTCTTGGAGGTACAAATCTGGATAGTAGATAAAAACCCTACTCAATATATGCACCTGTGAAAGCAGAGGCACACACAAAGGACACTTTTCAACATGTTACTGCTTAGTTACAGTGTGTGTACTGCTTAACCTGTATAAACACAGTAGTAGAAAATGCCAGTACTGTATTGGGCTTCGGGTCCCTAATTTCCATACATTTCCTGGTACCTGCACTTATAAAAGGCACCTCTTTGTGCACTAACAAGCTAGTCGTGTCCAGCACAGAACACATGTCGACCCTGGAACAGTGAATAAGCCTTGCACATCGTATTGCTTTAAGAGCTTATAACCAGGAATCAAGTCTGTTAGTCAGTTTGAGCAACTGGCATGTCAAATCAGTAACTGGGTAGATAAACACAAGAACAAGTAGGTTAGCCAAACATTAGCTATCTGAGCTATGCCTGGATGTTTCATCCATAACTATAAAACATTCAATTTAGGAATACTAAAATTAATTTAAGGAATTCAACAAGAAACGTTTTGACTTAAAAAGAAAAATACTTTTTGTTGAAACTGTCATTTGAAGTTTCTTTTAGTATTTCTTAAAAAACAGAGCAATCTCTTGGTTTACACTACAGCAACAGCGGGGATATAATTCTCCTATGCTTCGTTTTTTTTAAATTTAAGTCTTGTCATTCAGAAAGCTTTTTGGGGACCTGAATCAAATAGCTTCCCATGACAGAAGTCCCCTTCAGCAATGAACAGGAGCAGTGAATGTTTTTATTCTCTCTCTATCAACAGAAAGGATTTACTCCTTTACATGTGGCAGCAAAATACGGGAAAATTGAAGTTGCCAACCTTCTACTTCAAAAAGCTGCGTCTCCTGATGCAGCAGGGAAGGTAGGTGCCTGGAAGATGAAATTGTTAATGACACAGTGTTGTCTGCAGGAATCTGAAACAGGAGACTGTTTAAAAAAGTAGAAGACAAAACCCCAAACAACGACTGCTACAATGATATTGGTACCACAGTGGTAACATTTTCACATTTTGACATACCAATGGTGTCACAATTGTATAAATCCAATACACCTATAGTACAGTGTGCTGCTGTGTCAGAAGCACTGCAATTTGTGTCTTGTCTGATACTGATATTATAGTGGTGGTATCCTAATGGTATTTTCAAACTACAGGGAGGGCCATATAGCAGACATACAGTGCCTTGCGAAAGTATTCGGCCCCCTTGAACTTTGCGACCTTTTGCCACATTTCAGGCTTCAAACATAAAGATATGAAACTGTAATTTTTTGTGAAGAATCAACAACAAGTGGGACACAATCATGAAGTGGAACGAAATTTATTGGATATTTCAAACTTTTTTAACAAATAAAAAACTGAAAAATTGGGCGTGCAAAATTATTCAGCCCCCTTAAGTTAATACTTTGTAGCGCCACCTTTTGCTGCGATTACAGCTGTAAGTCGCTTGGGGTATGTCTCTATCAGTTTTGCACATCGAGAGACTGAAATTTTTGCCCATTCCTCCTTGCAAAACAGCTCGAGCTCAGTGAGGTTGGATGGAGAGCATTTGTGAACAGCAGTTTTCAGTTCTTTCCACAGATTCTCGATTGGATTCAGGTCTGGACTTTGACTTGGCCATTCTAACACCTGGATATGTTTATTTGTGAACCATTCCATTGTAGATTTTGCTTTATGTTTTGGATCATTGTCTTGTTGGAAGACAAATCTCCGTCCCAGTCTCAGGTCTTTTGCAGAGTCCATCAGGTTTTCTTCCAGAATGGTCCTGTATTTGGCTCCATCCATCTTCCCATCAATTTTAACCATCTTCCCTGTCCCTGCTGAAGAAAAGCAGGCCCAAACCATGATGCTGCCACCACCATGTTTGACAGTGGGGATGGTGTGTTCAGGGTGATGAGCTGTGTTGCTTTTACGCCAAACATAACGTTTTGCATTGTTGCCAAAAAGTTCAATTTTGGTTTCATCTGACCAGAGCACCTTCTTCCACATGTTTGGTGTGTCTCCCAGGTGGCTTGTGGCAAACTGTAAACAACACTTTTTATGGATATCTTTAAGAAATGGCTTTCTTCTTGCCACTCTTCCATAAAGGCCAGATTTGTGCAGTATACGACTGATTGTTGTCCTATGGACAGAGTCTCCCACCTCAGCTGTAGATCTCTGCAGTTCATCCAGAGTGATCATGGGCCTCTTGGCTGCATCTCTGATCAGTCTTCTCCTTGTATGAGCTGAAAGTTTAGAGGGACGGCCAGGTCTTGGTAGATTTGCAGTGGTCTGATACTCCTTCCATTTCAATATTATCGCTTGCACAGTGCTCCTTGGGATGTTTAAAGCTTGGGAAATCTTTTTGTATCCAAATCCGGCTTTAAACTTCTCCACAACAGTATCTCGGACCTGCCTGGTGTGTTCCTTGTTCTTCATGATGCTCTCTGCGCTTTAAACTGACCTCTGAGACTATCACAGTGCAGGTGCATTTATACGGAGACTTGATTACACACAGGTGGATTCTATTTATCATCATTAGTCATTTAGGTCAACATTGGATCATTCAGAGATCCTCACTGAACTTCTGGAGAGAGTTTGCTGCACTGAAAGTAAAGGGGCTGAATAATTTTGCACGCCCAATTTTTCAGTTTTTTATTTGTTAAAAAAGTTTGAAATATCCAATAAATTTTGTTCCACTTCATGATTGTGTCCCACTTGTTGTTGATTCTTCACAAAAAATTTCAGTTTCATATCTTTATGTTTTGAAGCCTGAAATGTGGCAAAAGGTCGCAAAGTTCAAGGGGGCCGAATACTTTCGCAAGGCACTGTATTATGTATTTATTATTATTATTTATTTCGTAGTAGATGCCCTTATCCAGGGTGACTTACAATTGTTACAAGATGTCACATTATTTTTACATACAATTACCCATTTATACATTTGGGTTTTTACTGGAGCAATCTAGGTAAAGTACCTTGCTCAAGGGTTCAGCAGCAGTGTCCCCACCACCTGGGATTGAACCCACGACCCTCTGGTCTGGTCCAGAGCCCTAACCACTGCTCCACACATATGGGAGCGATGTGATGAGCTGCTGAAAGAATATATCATAAGTTGTAATGGAACCCAGGCTCCCTGTTTTTCTTAAAAAGCTAACTGACTCTTTTTATAGTCAGATAAAATGACAGGGCCGTTTTAAAACCTAGTCGAGTTTTGAGAATAGTAATCACTTGAGATGTCTCCCATTTTCCAGAATCATGTTGCTTCATAGTACTGGTACTATGAAGCAACTTTTTAATTGGTCCCCAAGCTTCTAATCACTCATACTCCAGTTGAAAACCAAAACAAATTACCCTGGAAAGTCTGGTGCCTGATCAGAACAGCATCCCTTTAATTTCCTGGGAAACAGACTGTGCAGCTCTAAACAATAATCCAATCACTAAGTAGACACTATGGAGCTAACTGTACACAGTAAGAGCCTTTACAAAGGCTTCATAAATACTATAACAGTATTTTTGTGGGGTTTTATATTTACTGTGGGGTTTTTGCACCCAGCACTGCCGTTATGGAAAAACATTGGGGCTTGCTTTGAATGCATTGAGAAGGCTTCTCCCATTTTATAAGACAACAGTCTGACCTACAACTGTGTCAGCTGTTACTCACTGGCTCCCCTCACCCAATTGGGGTGGAGCTACAGTGCGGTTCTTGTTTCAAGCGGTTGAGTCTGCCCCCACGCCCCCTCTTAAAGGAATATATCCCAATTTCAAAAGTGGAAGCATTGTGTGAGAGAAGCATCTTTTTGACATTTATTGTGCAGTCATCACACACGGACAACCAGAAACAACATATCTAGCTATTTTTGACATGAAAATGATATTGTTTTGTTTGATTTGTTGGTATTCACCTATGATAGGTACAGCTTGATCAACAGACCTTGATTTAGCACTAATCTTGGACAAATTAATATTCCCTTTAGCAAGGTGTAATATATCTCCTCCTAGTGGCTGATGAGTTACTAATTCTGACATCAGCATAAGACTCATGCTTACCTCTCAAATACAAAGCTTGCTCTTTAGTTGAATAGTAAGTTGTTCGTCTTTGAACCGTATGGTTTGCAGTTTGCGTCCAGCCTTTGCCTCTCCATTGAATTCAAAGGGCTGGACACAAACTGCAAACCATGCGGTTCAAAGACGAACGACTTACTGTTCAACTAAAGAGCAAGCTCTGTAGTCAAGAGGTAAGCACAAAGATATCAATTACAAAGATATTCCAAGATTAGTCTGTGAAACCGCAGGTTATGGATTGGATGACATCGTAATGTTTTAAAGATTTTAGACTTGTATAAGGTATTCTATTTTATTTCAGCCACTTTGTGAAAATGTTAGAAGATAAATGCTAAAGAAGCTGATGTAACACACTATCACTACTTTTGTATTTGTCTCATGTTTTCTGTCTACTAACGAGGTCTGTATGCATGTATTTTAGAGTGGTTTAACTCCACTGCATGTAGCAGCGCACTACGATAACCAGAAAGTGGCACTTCTTCTCCTGGACCAGGGAGCCTCCCCACACGCAGCAGCAAAGGTACTACATACTGAGTAGAACAATGTGCTAAACTAGAATCAGCATTGTGCCCCCATTGTGCCTGCATTGATTTGGTGTTTTGGCATGGTGCCATCTGCTATAACACATTCATGTTTTTGAAACATAGTGGTAATATACATTGTTCCAACTGATGTGTTTTAATATCAATAGATTTCTACAGACTATTGTAGTTCAACTGTATAAACAAAAGCTCCAGCTTTCTGCATTAAGTGATTGTCGCTAACAAAGTTATTCCATAAATCTTCCCTATTGTGTGCTTCCATTTGCTATGTAGGTCCCAAACTTGCAGTTTTGAAAGAAACACTTTATAGTAAACATTGTTATTTACAAATATGATATTTGGCACTACACTAGGCGAATAAATCTCAATTTATAAGCTATGCTTTTAAATAGTGTTGCACTGCCTTGCTCAGTTCATCTTTATAGACTTCATTCCTGTCATTACTTTGCCCTATTGACTGACATGCTTTCAGCCAGTAGCATTATTTGACCCAGAAAACACTGTGAAATGATCTAGGACGAGCAAGTGTTACAGATTTCCTTAGAGAAAGTCATGGGAATGGAGACCTTTCTTTAATCTAATGTAGTTTTTAAATAAAAATGCATGTTTACTTTAATGTAGCAATAATGCTACCTATATAGCTAATTTTTATTTAGCAGACGCCTTTATCCAAGGCAACTTACAGAGACTAGGGTGTGTGAACTATGCATCAGCTGCAGTGTCACTTACAATTACGTCTCACCCGAAAGACGGAGCACAAGGAGGTTAAGTGACTTGCTCAGGGTCACACAATGAGTCAGTGGTTGAGGTGGGATTTGAACCGGGGACCTCCTGGTTACAAGCCCTTTTCTTTAACCACTGGACCACACAGCCTCCTACACAGCTAATGGGTGTGCAATTATTGTGTTAGCTGTAATCACTTTAATGCTTTTTGCCGCCTTGTGGCAGTATACAGTATTTTCCATTACTAATATAGCCCTGAAACTTGTATTGCACGATTGAACAGTTATTGAAAACTGGTTATGGAGACTGACTGAATGATGTTCGGTACCACTATACAGTAAGTGATTTTGGTGTTTATTTGCTAGTCTGTGGCAGCAAGGCTTAAATTCGGCAGCTACTGTTCCAATTCACATTCTCAGTGCATGGGGTTCTTTATAAGACGCATCAATATTTGCTCATGTTGCTTTTGACTGATTTTGCCGTGTCCAGGCAACCAGAATTGGAGTGATTTCTCTTTTGTATTTGTCGTGTTTGCTTTTTTAAATTTTTATACAGAAGTGTTTGGCTTTTTTTTTTTTTTTTTAACAGTTCTTAGGCATGTCTGTTGTTTTTATGAGTGATTTTAAGTAATTCAGTGTACTGAAATTGGAAAATTGACAACGAGGTTGAACAAAAATCTAGAAACACCTACATTATTACAAAACACAAAGAGTAAAGTAAAATGTCTGCCCCTGAAGGAATTCCAGGTTGTAATCATTGAGGAATGCTTATATATACGGTACCCCTTAGATCAGGGTCGCAATGGCTGCCCATGGTGGAGGCCCTACACTCTATTGACAGCTTTGTAGCAGGTGTTTCAATTTAATTAAAATCTTCAGTTCCTGCTGTCCATAGAAACACATGCAAATACATGAAACGGGTGGCAGTGAATGTCTGCACGTTGTGGTATTAAACATTAGATATGGGATACATATTTGAATAGTAAAATTGGTACAGACAAAAGTATCTGTGTTCACCAGGAAATGAACATACATAAGTATTCAAATCCTAAATTCTGTATATTCATTTTTTAATATATATATATATCCCATTACATAACTTTAACTAGAAAAAAAAGATTCTGACAGGTATTACAGGACACATTGTGCAAACATACGGGGCTAGTTAAATTAAATATATTTATAAAGATGTAAGGGCTATGTGACAGGACAGCATCACTGGCAAGCTGTTTCCACCAGGAAGGAGACTCAGACACAAGGAAGTTGTAGGTTTAAACACTAATACACTCATTAATAACAAGATAAACAAAAATAACACGGACAAACACTAGACAAAACACATTAACAAAATAAAAAGGCACAAGGGCCAAAACAAAAGGTTCTACAAAAACTCACAACACGTCAATAAACACGGACATAAATACAGCACACAGACCTTCACCTTCACCAACATTTACCTTAACCATTCTCTCTAACACCCGTGATCACCCTATGTATACACCTGTGGCTGGAGCCTTAATTAATATTTTAATCATTTATTCAATTCACGGCTCCAGCCACATTCCCACGTGTTTTGACCGGGAGAAACCTAACTCCAACCCAATATTCCCCAACACATACACACGTGCCACACTGCCACAGGGTGAATAAAAAATTACTCAAGACTTGAAAGAGTAAACTTTTAACCAAATTGAACTACAATATACTCTATATAACAGCACAAAAATACATTATATATATATATATATATATATATATATATATATATATATATATATATATATATATATATATAATCCAGACATGAAATGTCCATATTTGTCCCAACACACATTGATATAATTACTGTATACTGATCTTATGCACAGCCTGTAGAGAGACACCAATGAGGGCACAGGAAAAGGCTGTACAGAAACAGTACTACATGCAAATTCTGAAATTCTCTGCAGGTTTAAAAGCAGCTCAGATCATTTTGGGTAGCCTGCAGCCATTGACAGTTCTCTGTTTTACTGACAGTCCAATTTTTTTTTAAAAAAAAGCTACAGAGCTGTTTCACATTCTTGTGCCTGTAACGGGCTCCTAGTTATCCTAAAGTGACCTAGTTACTGCCTTCGTTTCCCCGTGTCAAGCAATTACTTAGCTGATATGAAACGGGCTGGTGACATGCTGTTAGCACAGGACTCATTCCAGGCTGTGAAATCACTATTTGGCTGGTCCTTCGGTCAGCAGAAGTTGGAAATTGATCCTTTAAGACATTTCCAAATCTAATGCTTTTTTTTTTGCTGCATTTCAAAATTGTATCTATCAGCCAATGTGTTCATGTAACTGTTTTGGAAAACAAATAAATCTTTAGTTTATGGCATTGCTGCTGGATGTCAAGCTATGGCCTGAGTCATTCTGCTGTGGAGCATGGTGAATGTATTTTCAGTTTGGATTTCTATTTTTCTAATGCATATTAATTGAAATAGTGCATACAGGAGTATGAAAAAAAAACTGCTTTGAGAAATATTTAAATACTCAGTCATGGTGGTGTTTTGCTCTACTGTAACATGGCTAAATGTTTATCCATATGAATGAGTATTCAAATATGGTACAAAAACTTAGTTGTTAGTAGAAAAAACATAATAAATCTGACCCTGTTGTATACTTGTGAAGCTCCTCAAAAACGTACTACATTGATGTAGAGCTGCTGTGCTACTAGAAAAGATTTCCAATATCTGAGATTAATGACTTTAAAAGCAAAGTGAAATCTGTCCATTAAAAGAAACACAGCCTTGATGGTAAAATGTGTAATTTATTTTGGCAAGCAAAAAAAAGAAAGCCAGTATGTACTTTAGTGCGAATAACAAATTGCTTTTCCAGTAAAAACAGAAAATAAATCTGATTTTTAGAAGCAGGAAATCAATGAATGTTTAGTTCATTATTCAAATATATGAATCAATGTGGCAGGACTGCTCGAAGACTAGGCCTTTGCATCTTTCATTTAACAAATGTATCTGTCCGTGGTAAAGGATAAAGACATACCTGTATATATTTCATAATACTTTACCACCCAGCATCTCATTCAAATGCTTGGCTTCTCAAAGCAGTGCATTCAGGTTTTTATTCTGTTAAATCCACCGCACACAGCCCGACTCAAGCCGTCCCGACTCATCTCATCTGAGTTTGCACAGATTCTGTGATCAGTTGTGCTCAGTTTTGGTTTGATGTCACAATTGAGTTTTTCCCGACTGGGTGTCGCACACTGCTAAGACTGAATCACTGACTACAACTAGATACTGGTGATTACTATATATGCAAATGTAATTAATACTGCCCTGTACACATTTTTGTATTAACTTAGCCCAACATAGCGACCCTTATATTATGCATGGCATCGTATGCTGATTAGACGGTGGAGACAGCACCGCGAGGCAACCAAGAGAAGCGCTTAGCCTATTAATTTAGCCATTGACCATTTACACCGTGCAAACGTTTCAGACAGTGTTTGACTTTTTGTATAGTTTGTCTACTACACTTTAGCCTGCGGTAAATAAAATCCAACCTGTTGATTTTTATTTGACTTTGGCATTTTTTTTCTCAGCATGTGGATCTTGGGGCTTGTGATTTGTGACCTATTGGAGATCGACACACCGGTTACTTCTGTTTTAGCACAGTAAGAAAATGTAGGCTGCCAGTAGATTGATAATAAAAAGGTACATTGATCATTTACTTTTGATTAGTAAACGCCAAAAAAAACTATTCAAATGTGCACATATCTGGTATTTTTGAATTTGAGACACTCGGAGCAATTCAAGATTAATGTATTTTTACCTGTGGAACTAAAGCTGTCAATATTCCGCCATCTTGTATGACAAGTTACATGACAAGCTACGTCACTTAAACCTGCTTCACCATTGATTGACACCCTTATAACTAATCGGTCTCAGTCAGTCTTGGTCGGCAAATGATCACATTTGAACGAAACTACGTCTGAAAAAGATTCAACATGTTCAATCTTCAAATCTGAAGACATCCTGACTGAAATCTGCATAATCTTGGTTTTAAGGGCACGCACACTGATACGATTCATCCAGACTCTGTACGACCAGTTGAGATGAGATGAGTCGGGACGGCTTGAGTCGGGCTGTGTGCGGCGGGCTTTACACTACTTGTTTTATATTCTCAAACCTGATCAAAGACGTGGGCCCAGTCCTATATTTCCATATATGAAAAGGGCATCTGTATTTTGATTATAAAATGATGTACTAACTGATGTACAGTTTCCTGGTTTCTTCTATTATCCTTCAAAGTGGACTGCTAGGCAGGAAAGAATCCTGAGTTCAGGAGCAGCGTTTCCGTTTCAGTTTCAGTTGCCAGCCATAGATACCATATATGTAACATTAGCCAAACATCAAGTAGGAGCCTGTGCCATCTAATGATCAAGTTTCCCTTTGCTTGTCTGGCAATACACTGCAGAGCACCAGATGGTGATGGCGCATACTAATATGCTACAAAGACACTTTGGCTGATCCAGCCAGCATAACATGTGCCTATGGCAAGCAACTAGAACTGAACAGGACCTTCTGGTCTCATAGTCAAAAAAGTTACAAAAAAACACACAATATTTGAGAAATTGAAATAAGACCTGTTCAAAATGATGCCAAACATCATAAAACCTAGGAGGACCAAAAAACTGAAGCTACTTAGGTAATCGACGGTGGATAGATGCAAACCAAGGCTCAAGAATCTTTGCTACAGTGTTTTGCAAGACCTGTAAATTATATACATTTGTTCCAAATCTTCATAATCTTCATAACAACTGAACTGATGGTATTGATCAGTTTAGAGGGATTCTGAAATATGTTAGCTAGGAATAACTATTTCTAAGGCAGTAAAAATCTATGATACTAACCTTGTTGTTTTTTGTGTGTGCACACTCAGAATGGCTACACTCCATTGCATATTGCTGCCAAAAAGAATCAAATGGATATCGCCACAACCCTGCTGGAATATGGGGCTGATACAAATGCAGTTACCCGGCAAGGCATCAGCCCTGTACACCTGGCAGCACAGGAAGGGAATGTGGACATGGTCTCTTTGCTGCTTGCCAGGAATGCCAATGTCAATCTTGGCAACAAGGTGCGTACATTATTATGAAACAAAACATATGTATCTATAAACTAAGGAGTTTTATCTGCCCCCAGCAGTATTTTTGTATTTTGGATTCAATGTACAGTACTGTATATTCAGTGTGTCGACAGTAGAAACACCTACATTTTTTTTCTTCACTCTTTTTATTTCAATGATTTGTGTATAGAGTTAAATTCCCTTAAATTCTGTCTAGAAAGTAATATGATATTCCGAATTGTTATGTGCTTATGAAGATTATCTATGAATGTTATTGTTTACAAACTTATATTACAAATAATTAAAAAAAGAAATGTAGCACACACGTTTTGTGAAAATCACTTGTGTGACTCATTCTCCTTTGTTATGTAAATGAAAAGAATTAGTAAAGATGGATAAGATAGCAAATGTGAAGGGGGGGACAGTAGATTCTCAGCTGGCAGGTGGGTCCATATCCAAGACAATTCTTTTTTTTTAAGTTAATAAAATATACATGTTCTGGTACAATATTATATATGAATCCTTCAAGTTAAAGTATTGTATCATTTTGGGAGCTGAGTGATCAATGATATGCTTGTGTGTGTGTGTGTGTGTTGTTTAACATTACATCAAATAACCAAACTTGTGGATTTTGCTCCTTTCAGAGTGGTTTGACGCCTCTCCATTTAGCTGCTCAAGAAGACAGAGTAAATGTTGCAGAGGTTCTTGTCAACCAAGGGGCAACAGTCAATCCGCAGACAAAGGTACTAGCTTTAACTGGTTTTTCACAATGCCTAGGTGACCGTTTGTACTTTTAAAATAGCATATGGCTCCCGAGTGGCGCATCCAGTAATAGCACTCCACGTGGAGTGCAGGATGTGCCCTATAGTCTGGACATTGCGAGTTCGAGTCCAGGCTATTCCTTTGCCGACCGAGGACGGGAGCTTCCAGGGGGCGGCACTCAATTGGCCGAGCGCCGCCCGGGGGGAGGGAGGGTTAGGTCGGCCAGGGTATCCTCGGCTCACTGCGCACCAGCGACCCCTGTAGTCTGACCGTGCGCCTGCGGGCTTGCCTGTAAGCTGCCCGAGAGCTGCGTTGTCCTCCGACGCTGTAGCTCTTGGGTGGCTGCATGGTGAGTCCGCAGTGTGAAAAAAAGCAGTCGGCTGACGGCACACGCTTCGGAGGACAGCGTGTGTTCGTCTTCGCCCTCCTGAGTCTGAGCTGAACCTAAAAATAATTGGCCATTTCAAATTGGGGAGAAAATAATAAAAAATAATTGGCAACGACTAAATAAAATAAATAAATAAATAAATAAATAAATAAATAAATAATAATAAATAAAATAGCATATGATGAAGTCGTGTGCCACATTCCTGTTCTGGTTTGCGCTAAAATTCCTATATTTACTTAATTTTAGTGCAATTTTTTTTACCTGTGCATAAGAAAAAACAGATCTTTGGCTTTACAGTTGTTACATTTTACATTTTTACATTGAAACAATCAAGAGGTTGATTTGATCATTTATGCCCTGTAAGACAACCCTTCATTTTAATAGTATTTTACAGCACGGGGGGAATCCCCCTGAATTTCATCAACCTACTATTATTATTGCAGGATAACCACTGATATTTTTAGCAGAATTATAGAAGTTTTTTTTTTTCCCTGTACTGTAGATTCTTAAGATAACAGATGTATAATATAAAAAAATAACTGCATTTGCAATTCTCTACATCTAGATGTGTTACACTCCATTACATGTCGCATGTCACTATGGGAATGTGAAGATGGTAAACTTCCTTTTGCAACAGCGCTCTAAAGTCAACGCCAAAACCAAGGTACTCGTCATTTCTTGTTTCAATAATAATAATAATTATAATAATATTTTTTTTTAAATAGCACCTTTCATAGTGGACCACTGTCACAAAGTGCTTTACAGAGGTAGGCTGTGAACTGTGCATTATATGCAGAGTCACTTACAACATTGATTTAACAATAAAGTTATTGGAGGGCTAAACGGTACAGCAGGCTAATTCAATAGCTGGATCTGGTTTGTTCTTTGTGCCTATTGCACATTAGTCTACTGTATCCAAGGCAAATCTGTGCCTTTAAGACTGAGTGTTGTGCCTGCGACAACAGCTGACATAATCTGCAATACTGCAATACTGTACGAGTAGAGAAACCAAAGCCATTACAATCTATTACTCCTCTGTAATCTTTGCTTTAGAAGACAATGTAAACAGACTTTTAATCGCAACATTTGTTATGGAATTTATTCATTTTCTTTCAGTAGTTCTAAAAATCGGTATTTTAATATTTTATATTTTGCATTTTGGAATTAGCGATTAGTTAGATGTCAAAGGAGAGAATTTATGACAAGCACAACATGCCAGTGGCGGCTGGTATACCACAAAATTCTGCACGATTCTCTATAAAATTGTCAGGTTTGAAAGAGAGAGCCCCAGGATTGAATGTCAAGTGGCTGTACAGGGCAGGATTGAATTGTGTTTTTCTCGCTTGCAGAGCTGTGAGGGGGAAGCTGCTGGCACCATGCCTGGCTGCAATCGGGGCTTCATCTTTCACAAGCACTTATTTCACACACAAAGAAAATAAAACCAATACATTTTTCACTTGTTTTATTTCTTCTGCAGAATGGGTACACTCCCCTCCATCAAGCCGCCCAGCAAGGACACACCCATATCATTAATATCCTGCTGCAACATGGCGCTTCCCCTAATGAGCTGACTGTGGTGAGTTACTGGAGGAGATGAATTCATGCCATTTTTTTGGTTGAAACAGTTCAGTCAACGAAGCGTAAAAATGCAGGGCTGTCTACTGTTTACAGTTACAGTTTACTGCTGATTGAGTTGAGTCTGTGTCTAATTCCAGGGCATTCAATAACCAAATTTAAAGGATTAAAGAGATAAATAACCAGCTGGACCTATTCTGCTTGGATTGTTTCTTTTTGAATATCTTGCTGTTTTTATTATTATTATTGTGCTGTATGATGAATATGTACTGAATGGGTTGGACTGCGTACGCTTTTTACCTTGAGTAGTCAACATACAGTAGTCAGCCATAAAATAAAGTTACCAAACGACTGAAATAAAATTAAAAACTGACATTTTACATTTTCTTATTGTCTTATTAATATTTTTTTTTAATAATGACTTTCCTTTCAGAAAAAAACTATGTCATATGATCTTTGAACAGACACACAAATGGGAATATTTTAATTAAGTAAACATAGGAAATCATCAAAGTGTTTATTTAATAAGTCTATTAATGGGGACCTAATGATTATTATATATACATTTCAAATATATCAAAAGTATACTTAAGTATTCTTATAAACATTGCTGAATAAAATATATCAAAGCAATCTCAATTAGGTAGATAGAATAAGGCCCTAGACTTTGTATACAGTATGGTACATCCGTGTTCCATGTGGGTCATCTCAAGATGCTGGACCTGGTCTTGGAAAAATTGCTGATCTGGTAACATCCTTGTATTGTTTCCAGAATGGCAACACTGCACTGTCCATTGCCAGGAGACTTGGCTACATCTCTGTGGTGGACACACTGAAGGTGGTAACAGAAGAAACACTGACCACTACGGTAAGAAGCACTTTCACTGTTCCTTCAGTAGTGAGGGGCTGGGTGCACTGTGACCATTACTGTGCAAAAAAAGCCTTTACTAATGTAGAAATTCATCTCATGTAGTTTTTTTTTTGTTGCAAAGACACAGATATGAAAAAACAAAAATACTGTGTTATTCTTAATCTGACAGACTGTAATAACACAGATTTGATCTCCCTACAGTAGTGCATGCATATTGTAGCCTTTACATTAGTGTCTGAGTCTCCCAATAATCAAGCAGCAATTATTGACCCATGTGATTGAGCAGAAATGTTTTGATTGGGCCACTTGACTGCACAGGCATGTTTGAGATTTTGCTGTTTGACTGAGCAGGTACAAGAAAAATAAGCATGAGCAGAAATGGCATGCATGGTGCACTCTGAGACGGATTATTAAACAGAATGAATATCTGTGCATTTGAGATAGTGACTAATAAACGAAAATTACCATTTATTGGCTAAAAATATTAGTTTTAATGGATTATCTAAAATCAGTAAACATACTATGCCAGTAGTATATAGTACCAACCTAGGGGTGTAATTGTCTTTTTATAGTCCTGTCTCCTATACCAACCACCTGATAGACAAACACCTCTAACACCTCCACAATGTACAAAGTGGGAGCAAAAATGTGTTCTTTGTATGTAAATAGAATCCCTGACATATTCTGCAAAATATAGAAGTTTCATCATTTTCACTTTTTTTATCAAATACTGTAGAAGTGATTGGAGCGGTCTCAGAAGGTATGACTCTACTATGCGCTATTTGGAAAACCGACTTCAGCCCCTAAATTCCCTGAAGGCTGTAATCATCGAGGAATGGTCACATATTCCTCCAGAATTATTTCAAAAAACTTGCAGACTGCCTGGCCATGGTGGCACACCATGTTGATTTTTTTTTTGTCCAACCCATGTAGCTGGTGGGCATATGAAAGATGCTCGAGGAGAAAACCATTCATAATTTCTGTTTTATATATTTTTTGTTTTAACAGACTGTGACAGAAAAGCATAAAATGAATGTTCCTGAAACAATGAACGAGGTCCTTGATATGTCAGATGATGAAGGTATGAAAAACACTTTTTTTTTCAAATTTCACTCCTACACATTTCTTCTCTCTGTTTTTTTCATATATACAGTGGTTTGCAGAAGTATTCACCCCCATGCAAAGTTTTCACATTTTGTTGGCATCTGAGCGTACTCCACGACGCTTTCAAATTAGACTTTACATGTAGAATCCACACAAACTACTCCACATTGATGAAGTTAAACAATGCATATAGAATATAAATAAGTAAGATTTACAGAGAAAAACAGATTAATCTCAGTTGCAGAAGTATTCAACCCCTTTGCTACTACAGCCCTAAATCAGCTCAGGTGCAAATGATTTGTTTGAAAGGTCACAAAATTTGTGAAATGGTTTCAGCCTGTGTGCACTTAACTTGTAGATAATTTCCCTCAGGTATATAAAGACTTTCAAGCTGCAACTCACATAGTGATCCAACAAAGCAACCATGAAGACCAAGGAGCTTTCGAAACAAGTCAGGGGTAAAGTGGTAGAGAGGCACAGAGCAGGGGAAGGGTACAAGAAAATTTCAAAGGCGCTGATTATCCCTCTCAGCAAATGAAGTCCATCATTAAGAAGTAGAAGGTGCATCATACTACGCAGATCAGGTCGCCCTCCCAAACTGAGCAGCTGGGCAAGCAGGAAACTGGTTCGGGATGTCACTCTGAAGCAAACAATGGCCTTGAAAGATCTGCAAAGTTCTGTGTCTGAGATGGGAGTCAGTGTTCACACATCAACAATAAGCCGGTCCCTACACAAAGCTGGTCTGTATGGACGAGTGGCATGAAAGAAGCCATTACTCAAAAAGCCTCATCTTAAAGCACGTATGGAGTTTGCGAAAAAGCATGTAGATGATACTGCATACGTGTGGAAAAAGATTTTGTGGTCAGACGAGACAAAAATTGAACTTTTGCACATCACCCAGTCAACACCATCCCAACTGTCAAGCATGGTGGTGGCAGCATCATGTTATGGGGATGCTTCTTCAGCAGGGACTAGGAAGCTTGTCAGGATAGAGGAGAGAATGGATGGTGCAAAGTATTGGCGAATCCTTGAGGAAAACCTATTTGAGTCAGCCAAGATTCTGAAACTGGGGAGGAAATTCACATTTCAGTAGCACAAAGCCCAAGCCACACTAGAGTGGTTGAACAAGAAGAGAATTAATGTTCTTGAGTGGTCCAGTCAAAGTCCTGACTTGAATCCAATTGAAAATGTATGGCGACACTGGAAAATTGCAGTCTGTTGACGATCCCCAACAAACTTATCAGAACTGGAGCAATTTTCCCGTGAAGAATGGGAAATTTTTTACCATCCTACCGTGCAAAGCTAGTAAAGACCTATCCAAAAAGACTCATAGCAGTAATTGTTGCAAAAGGTGCTTCTATGAAGTACTGACTTAAGGGGCTGAATACTTATGCACCCAGTAAATTTCATTTTGTACATTTTCTTTGCAAGTTTTACTGACATTTAACCTCCTCTCCTCATATAACAGTGTTCAGTTTAACTACTACAGCTTTGAATAAAAAAAGTTTGTTTGAAAAACTGTGCATACATTATTTGTAATTCAACCAAATGTGACATTGGTAGTGGGTAAATACTTCTGCAAACCACTGTATTTAACTAGCTTTTTTTAAATATCATTTGCTTTAAGTGTTAATTTATCTTTATATCATTTGTTTTAGTCATTATATTTGTACTGTATGTCGTCTGTTAACAACTTATCATTTCATTTATTTAAATTATACAGTTCGTAAAGCCAATGTTCCTGAAATTCTCAATGAAGCTGACTATGTTTCAGATGTTGAAGAAGGTATTTCTTTCAATTTGTTTTTGTTTTGTGCTCTTTTGTGGAGACACAATAAGCTGTTTCTCCTTAGCGCAAAAGTAACTAACCTTCCTTTCTGTTTGTCACTTGCTTTGGTGCCATGGAGCTTTTATTTCCTACTTTGGTATTTATGTAATATGCTTTCTCTTTAAATAACTACCCCCTTCAGAATAATGTAAAACAATCATTGTCATTTTACACACGTACTGGTACAGTCAAATATTATTTCTCTTTCCCATGCCACCTACAGAAAGCCTTTTTGCAAGTATGAAAACCTGCACAGAATCTTAACAGCTTTGCTTTTACATTTTTAGTTGAATGCATAATTTTGCTTAAGAGCTCATCCATATCCAAGCATCATGGTAATGACTATGATCTTTGAATGGAACACATCACTATAAATGCAACTTTATGCAGCTTCAATAACAGATCATAAACAACAATATCTAGTGCCATAATTTGCTGCTACAGTATATTGAAACCTAGCATTTTTGATGATGACATTATTGGAAATTTAACGTGATAAATATTTAATCTAAAATCTAATTAAACGAATCGGAAAGTGTTGCGTCCATTTCTATGACAGTATGCAGATGTGATATTCAGCAGATTTTGAAGAGACACTTTACAACACCAACATTTGCAGAATATGTCATTTCTTACCTGCTTGGTGTCCTATTATTCTGGTTAGATTGTTATGTTCAGCCACAGGGGTCTGCTTCAGAAAAGAATCCTTAAAGCTGAGGTTTTGAAAATGACCACTAGGGGTGTTCAACTGTAATTATTGATTTTTTTTTAGCATTATGTTAGAATATTCAAGTATTTATCCTGGTACTTTTTTTTTTTTTTGGCAGAAATAGTCAGCAGTAGTAGTCTGTGGTACCCTCAATATTATTCATTAACTACCAATGCAGAACTATATGGTGGGACGTGACTTCCAAGACTGATCCCTCTTTAAATATTTTACTAGTCTTTGCAGTCACTAAAAATGTGTTTCTTTTTATTTCTTTGTTGTGTTTGTGTGTGTGTGTGTGTGTGTGTGTAAAATAATGAACATATGTCCTCCCCAGTCATTTTGCATTCCCAAAAAATGTATAACATTTTAGAAAAACAATCCACTTGAACATAGATATCTGGTGAGACAAATATTCATCTCTCCAAATACCAGGGTTGTGTATAATATAGATTATCTCTTTCTTTGTGTAGCCAACATTACAGAAGTTCAGGATTACTGTATTTAAGTATTTATTAACGTTCGTGAATAATAGATTAGTTAACATGTATCAAATACCGTTGTGTAAAGAGCTTTGCACTGCAGCTTGTAAGCTTTACATTGGTACTTGTAAGCTTTACATTAAAACTTGTATGCTTTATACTGAAGCGTGTAAGTAAAATAAAAACTAGAGTCTAATGTTTGTGTTCTAATCCATATCCCTAACTCTTGGACTTTTGTTGCTTGCATATGCATATACGGTTATGTAGAGCACCACTGAGATCATTTAGGTAGCTCGTATAAAGTTTTCTTGTCAACCCATAGTCTCAGATATGAGGCCTGTGATGTTCCTGACATTGTAAGGGAGAGTTGTTTTAGCATTAGTTATTGCTTGGAGTACACAGAAGATTTTGGAAACAGGATTATACTAATTTCAAAGGAGCTTTTCATTTCCTCTCTGGGTTTAAACGTTTTCCCAGCATGTAATGACTATATTCTTTGATGCATATGCCCTTTTAAAGATAGGGCGTGATCCTTTTTCACAGAATGCAGTCTGTATGGAGTTGCATATAATACATTTGCAGAAAATGAATCCCCTAAATGTTTGTTTTTTAAATATTGTGTGGTTCCACATTATAGGTTAAGCGTTGCCTACATGACCTTTCCATTTCAATTACTCATCACAAAAGCCAATTACAGTGCAGTGCAAAGACCCACTTTCATTCATGACATAACATCCTGAGTGAACTAAAATCCTGTTGAACAAGCGTCAATGTTAAACTGCTGGTAGGTGCACAAAAGTTGGTTCTTTGCAAAGAGTAATCATTCAAATGTCTACTGAGGGAACAGTTATGTGGTAACAGTAGAAATCTATCTTGAGGCTGTAATTTAAAGTGATTGTTAAATACTGCTTTACAGTAGGTAAACAGTTCAATACATTTGGCATAGACACAGCACACTAGCCTAAAATCCTGTAATATCACCATATCAGCCCAATCTGTTCAGATGCATGACAACACTTGTTTGAAATGATAAGTTGTCCCTTTTATTTAAAATATATTAAAAAAAAGTTTTCTTTCAGTTACTTCAGAGCACCTTCTTGCCAACAACTGAGAGTTAAGTGTCAAATTACAGTGTAGCTACTACACCTAGTAAGAACAACCAACATTTGCATACAAATAACCCCAGGCCTTTGTAGTTGCCATTCAGCAGTCCTACACAGGCTGCAGTGCTGAGGCAGTCTGAAATCCAATCAGGAGCAGATTTAGAGGGCCTGCCTAAAGTATTACCTCGGCCAATCCTGACCTCAGACGCCTACTGCGGTTCTTCAGGATCTTATTTTTTATTTCATTTTTTGCCTGAAAGCCCCCTACAGAGTTTGAACTTTGTGAGCACGACAGTGGCAGTGGAATTTGCAGCAGCAGGCATTCAGGTGCAGGCGGAAAGGAGAGCTGGGCATCTCTCTGTTGCAAGACTAAAGCGTGAACATGACCTCTGGGATTAATATGCCTGTGCTTGATTGGATTAACTGAAAAAAGAAACCTGCCTTTGGACTAATCAGAGTTCTCAGAAGAAGAAGAAAAAAACGTAGCTAAAGCTGGAGGATGGAAATGGCTTCCCAACTACGTAAGGTTTCTTAGCATAGCTTTGGAACATTTCAGGAAGCTGCAATTCTATTCTTATAAATTCTTGTTGGGTGTCTTGTGTTCTAAGTAGTGCAGCTGAGGAATAGCTGCCTAAAATAATCAGCTTGTGCCTAAGGGAATATTAGGAGCTTTTAAAAGGTTGCTTAACTTGTTAATATATCTCAGTTTTTGAAGTACAACGTTTTTACAAATTTTGAAGAAGTTTAGGGGGATTAGGTAAGATGAATTGCCAGTTTGTTGGGTAAAACTGTGTCTTCTAACTTAAAACAAGAAGAGGGAAACTTTTCTCATTCTGCTTTAGGTCAGTGAAGCTTGTTTTGCGGGGGATGGGTTAGAGCAAATTGTATCAGCAGGGGAATGGGGAGTGAGTGCCGGCTTTGTCGCTGCTGGAATGCTGGGTTTTCAGAGTGTTGATGTGCTCTTGCAATGGGTACTGGCTTTTTTCTTTTTTTACTTGGTTAGGATTTAAAACCAATCCAATCTGATTTTTTTTTTTTTTCATATACAGGACCATGAAACTGAATTGCAAATAAAACTGAATTACAACAAAAACTAGAACTCTTCATTTGTGATTGCGACAGTTTGTTATCTTTGAGAATTGAATTGATTGATTAATATGTTGGGATAGTTCTTGTTTCTTGTTGCAGTGTAGTGTTTAATGGACTTTGCATGCTGCTGTTTGTTGGGGTTTGACATAGGCCCATGGGTGTGTGTTTGTGTCTGTGTTCTGACCACATTGATCAGTTATCTGCTACATACAGATGTAGGGAGTTGTATGGGAAGCATAAAAATCCAAGCTTGGCCTCAAAAACGTTTTTTTTTTATTGTGAGAGAGTTGTAATATTGCAGTTTTCTGACAGGTGAGGATGCAATAACTGGAGATACTGACAAATACCTGGGACCCCAAGACCTGAGAGAGCTGGGCGACGACTCTCTTCCTCAGGAAGGGTATATGGGCTTCAGCATTGGCGCTCGCTCTGCCAGGTAATGTAGTCTGAACACTTTTTCAAAGCAGTACTTGTGCTTTTTCAGATGAGTTTATGGTCTTTAATGTTATTTTTTTGCACTGGGTATTGTTTTATTTTATTGTTTCTTTTAACAATGTGGATATGGGAAAATGTTTTCAATTTAAATAAACACCCCTTTGGTTATAGGCAATTATATGTGTCTGCCAGATAGCAGTATTTAATTCAGAAGCATATATCATATACTAGTATAGTCAAAGAATGATGTAGGTATTTTTTAGTTTTCAAATCATGGTGTGCCACTATGTATTGTGTTGGTACAAAGCAAGTTGATTCAATTAAAAAAAAAAAAAAAGCAACGGGGTGCAAAGTTTAACTGCTTTCTGGACTTTAAAACTGCTTGTGTTTCAAAACTAGCTACTTTTTTTTTTTTTTACTGTACATCTGTATAAGTTGTGTATACCTAGTTCTGAAACATAAACATGTTTTAAATCCCTTTTAAAAAGGAGAGAAAATGTTGTACCTGGTGCAAAAGTTAGTAATTCTGTCCCACTAAACTACATATTTACATTAATTATATTCTGCTAACCTGGAAAATCCAGTGAGATACACCATCTGTTTACTGTTGTGTCCAATTCGCATCAGCTGGCTATTGAATACTGTCAATACAGCAAAAACATAGTCTATTTGAGAAGACAAACAGAACAAGAGCTGGTTGCTTATGAGTCCATTTAAAACTAGAGCTGCTGTGCTACTGGCTAAACTAATCTATATATTTGTTGTAAAGGCTTTTTCTTTGTGTTTGTCAGATGTCAGCCCTGACTGGTTTGCTAGCTTGCCCTTTTAAAAAGAAAAAAAGCTTCACTTAATGGCTAATATTTAACCAGCATGTCTGACACCCTGAGGCCATTTTCCTTTAATTTAACAAATTATTCTGAAAGTTTCGCCATCTCCATCCATACCATATACAGTACATTTATCCTTCAGATGGGGTCTCTGCAGTGCTCAATACTGTAGCACATGCCTTAGACAACAACTGACACATTAGTATTGATATCAGCAATAACTGTACAGTCAGCTATAAGCCATAGGCGCAAACCAGATCATTTCTATTGATCCAATGTGCTTAGTGTTCATGTATTTTCAAAACACCAAGCAGTTTTAGACCAAACTTTTTCTCTTGTGGGTTAGCAGAGTTAGGGTTCATGAATTATTGGTTTAATTGAACCACTATTATGCGTTGTTAAGCAACTCATTTTTTTTGCATCAGCCAAGTCTACTTGTATGTTATACTCTTGGACAGAAATATGTTCTCATATAAAATAGTAAGGTATACGTTGTAAATTCAGACATGTGTTGGCATCATGTGGTGGATCGGAGCATATCAAGGACCCTGAGTATAACATGTGGAAATGCAAAACAAAGTCATTAAACCACAACATTTCTGCTTTTTCTGTCTTCTGATGCTTTGCTTTCAATTTCTTGTGTTTTCTCTCCCCCCCGCCCACCCACCCATCCACTAAATTTCTAAACATAGCCCTAAGATCAGGTAAGAGGGCATGACAGTCCCCTTAGTGCTGTGCTATCTATCATCCTTGTCACCTTACAGTTCATTAAGCATTGTCTTGTGATGTTCTTTTGTTGCTATTCATTTAAGTAGGAATTACAGTAGATGTTTTGTTTTTTTTTCGCTGTTGCTTTTACATGGGTCAGATTTTTGGCTTTTTTTTGTTTTGAAGAGTCGCCTTTTTGCTCATTGTCAAATAATCATTCCAATTTTATTGCACCTTACTTAGTTTAGTTTAATCAAAATATCCATGCCTATGGATGCATAATTTATATAAACATAGTATAGCATAGACAGTACTCTTCTTGATCTGGTTTGATTAGACCTTAAAGGTGATGCATACCATAGCATGGACCCCATATCTCACTATGTGCACCTTCCAGGGAACAATTGGCCAAAAATAAAATACCCCCAACCTGTGCTATTTTTAATACCCTAATTGTGCAAACTTTTAAACAGTTAAAGGGATATACATGGATCTTTCTTAAAATACGTAGATTCATTTTGACCTTAAATGTTTTCAATTGACAGACAGCACTATTTCAGTAAAGGCTACTAGTGGCACTTTTCAATTTGGAGTGGTTTGCTTTTGGAATCGGCTGTGGTTTATTTCCTATTAGTTCAGTTTAATGCTTTTTCCCCTCCTCCCATATACTGTACTTTGCGAAAAGAAAAGTATAATACAATGGACATAAATATCCTGCATCAGATTTTTTGTAGTGTTTCTAGCATTTAAATTATTTTTTATTAACAGAAAGAGCCTGTTTTTACACCAGTTTACACTATTTTTATTTAATACTAAAACTACTACTGTTACAAAACTGGTAAGAATGGAGCCATTAACATCCAATTTCTAGTATTTTTTTTAAAAAAATCTAGTTTTGAAACGCTGGCATTTAGAAAATGTGGTGCATTACTTTGCACTGCAGCAAAAGTTTAGTAAAACCAGACCCCAAGTATCATCTTACTAACCTAAACAATCTGGTATTGGTGCATAATTTGAACCAGAGCAAACCTTTCCAACTTGTAAATAGGCCTCGAATCTGTGTTACAAACCTGTTCTCTCTTCAAACTCCTTCAACCCAAATCAGAAGGAAACATGCCAAAATAATGTTTTGAACAGTATTTTATTGGCACAGGACATGACAGGATATTCTTAGCCAGTCAGTTCTGTGAGATACTTGCAGTTCATCTTAAAAGGTTTAAAAAGCCTAGACTGTGACTGAGCCTAGACTGTGGAATCGACTGTCAAACTTTAACTTCTATCCCTTTCCATTATTTGTTTCATCCTTCATCCTTCACTATCTCCAATACGGTGCTATGGATTTTATTTTTGAAATATGCAACAATTCCCTGGAAGTTGCATGCATTAACCGATTTTTTTTCTGTTCATCTCATCACCATCACCCCCTATTGTATGGTAACTTGTAAATACAACAGCCTCCGCTCCTTCAGTTCGGATAGGTCTAACACCCTGAACAGAAGCTCATTCGCCAGGGACAGCATCATGATTGAAGAGATCCTAGCCCCACCGAAGGATACGGTATGTCTCCATTTCAAAGCATAATAGTTTAAGTGTCCATTCATAGTATGTGTGGGGTGTTCTGGTAAGATCACCGCAGGTTATTACTCACTTTGTAAATTACACTTTTATATTAACTCATCCCATAAAGGTTGAATCTAATTGGCCCCTTTATTAAACACAGAACGGAGAAAAGTTTAATATGTGGTTGCTCCAGTTTTTTGACAATGTATTATATAATCCATAACAATATGGATAACCATGTTTCAGAAGTGTTTAACAAACAGTTTATATATACTGTATATATATATATATATATATATATATATATATATATATATATATATATATATTGGGTATTGATTTTAAGACTCATTGTGCTAAATTATCAAATCTATTGTCGTTAGCATTATTTTGGTCTGAAAGGAGAACAAAAAAACATAATATCAGACTACACACAAATCCATAAATGTATTGTTTGAGTTGTTTATTTGTGATTTGGTGACTTTACTGGGTGCATTTGTGTTCTTTGAAAGAATGATGACGTTTTGGAGTAAATAGCTTTGGGAATCTGTATATTGAGAAACACGTTTCTGATAAAAGCATCCGAGTAATAGTAAGTATGGTAGCTTTGAAGTACTGGTTTACAAAGTTCAACAGTGCCCCAGTTTGATCTCTTTCATACCTGTTTTCCTGCATGCTAATTAATCAAGTTGTGGGTGTATAGACATTCAGTACCCCCCCGCAGAGATCTGAGATTCCTGAAAGAAGAGGAAACCCAACTAACACTTTCTTTCAGATACAAAAATGAGACAATCATCAAAGGCTTTGGCTTCCCAGTAGTTAAGTGTACTTAAAGATGTGTCTTTTTCCTTCAAAAGCTTCAGAGTGTGCTCAAAGACTATTCCTTCATTATCGATTCTCAGAACAAGGTATACACAACACCTCGTTATACTCAAGATATTTAAATGCAGACAAATCTTGGCTGTGCTCCCATTTCTCTGTGCATTGCTTTTTAGAAGTCAAGCTCTGCTCGACTGCCCATTTCAATCATTTTTGTTTAAGAAACTGTTCTTTAATTTGCATATTATTGCAAATGCACTCAGGACTTGGAGCATAAAATGATTTTTTACATACATTTTACATGGTATAGCATTGGCAACGGCCATTGAAAAGCATGAATGAGCTGGTACCATATGGTCCCTAAATTAATAATGAGTTAAATAAGATTTTCACATTGTCATAAACGCATGTCTTGCTGTCTGCTAATAAAGTCCATATTGACAATTCAAACGAGAATTGTTAATATTTACATCCAGGTTCCCTTATATATATTTGTCCCCATTCACAAACTCTAACTCATAAATTAATTTAACTCTACTTATTTAAAAAGAGTGATGGATGCATTTTGGTATTCATTGAACTTGTCTAGATTAAAGAAGACAGCAACAGTCTAGAACTGTTTATTGAGCATCATCAAACCACACCTTTTAAAACATCTCTAAATAATAATCCTTTGTGAATATTATTATTATTATTTATTTCTTAGCAGACACCCTTATCCAGGGCGACTTACAGTTACAAGATATCACATTATACATTATTTCACATTATACAGATATCACATTATTTTTACATACAATTACCCATTTATACAGTTGGGTTTTTACTGGAGCAATCTAGGTAAAGTACCTTGCTCAAGGGTACAACAGCAGTGTGCCCCACTGGGGAGTGAACCCACAACCCTCCGGTCAAGAGTCCAGAGCCCTAACCACTACTCCACACTGCTGCCCCACATATATGGGCCAGTGTATTTTATTATACAGCCAAATTTGAAGCCAACTGTTAGTCAAAAATCTGTTAACTGTAATTTTACATGAGATTTAAAAACAAAATAAATAAAATCTCTATATATTTTGTTTTAATCTGCCAGTGCCGGTATTGAGTTAAAAGCGATTTTAAATTGGTCCTGTTCATTAAATCAAAAGGCATCTATTTTTACAACCCAGTTTTATGTTGCAGATAGAGTCTTACTATTTGAGAAAACACTAACTAAATCCTTGCCTGTTTTTATAGCACCTGACAGTGACTAGGGAGTATGACTCAGACTCGCTGAGACGCTATAGCTGGACAGCAGATGCCCTTGACAATGTGAACCTTGTTTCCAGCCCTATTCATTCTGGGTAAGTGCCAAGTTATTATGGGTAAGTGCCAAGTTATTATGTTAGCGGAAAATGTTGTGTCAGTTTACAGCTACTAACAACCAAACAAGCTGCTACTGACAACCAAACGAGCAAGGTGGGCTGAATGGCCTCCTCTCGTTTGTAAACTTTCTTATGTTCTTATGTTCTTATTGGTCTGTTTAACTGTTTAAGTTACTAAGCATTAAAATTAGTTTCCACTGTACATCTAAATGTTTTAAGTGCATACACAATTTAGTCTTGCATTCAGTCGTCTTATTTTTAGGTTGCATAAGATTTCATTATAATGGCCTCTTACAAAAGGTAAAGCCAAATAAGAGCCAAATATCACCAAAAGGATGTTTGGCTCTTATTGTAATTACTCAAATATTGTGTTTTTTAAATTTTTTATATGTTTTTGTGTAAGGAGCTTACACCTGAGATAAGGAGCCGTTCTTTGTTTCTAATTGCCTGCCATATATATGTGTAACTTAGGCTAGACCAGCCAATATGTCTTTACAGAGTCAGTGCCCTACCTAGTGCACAGCACTATACTGAAATCCTGAACAAAAAAAAAAACATCATAAAAAGGAAGGGGACATAAAAACTAAGAAAATGTTATTAGAAGCTACTTAGTCTTTTTTTTTTTTTTTTTTTTTTTTAATCTAGTCGTTGCCAATTAGTTTTTATTATTTTCTCCCCAATTTGAAATACCCAATTATTTTTAGGCTCAGCTCACCGCTACCACCCCTGCGCTGACTCAGGAGGGGCGAAGACGAACACACGCTGTCCTCCGAAGCGTGTGCCATCAGGCTCCCGCTTCTTTACACTCTGCAGACTCACCGTGCAGCCGCCTCAGAGCTACAGCGTCGGAGGACAACGCAGCTCTGGGCAGCTTACAGGCAAGCCCGCAGGCGCCCGGCCAGACTACAGGGGTCGCTGGTGCGCGGTGAGCCGAGGACACCCTGGCCGACCTAACCCTCCCTCCCCCCGGACGACGCTCGGCCAATTGAGCGCCGCCCCCTGGGAGCTCCCGTCCACGGTCGGCTGTGGAATAGCCTGGACTCGAACTTGCGACGTCCAGGCTATAGAGCGCATCCTGCACTCTAGCGAGTGCTTTTACTGGATGCGCCACTCGGGAGCCCTTGAAGCTACTTAGTCTTTTGCAAATAGCACAAACATTTTGATGCCTTGGTTAGTGTACTCTTTCCATTTTGTGCTAGAACTCGATTTAGATCCATGCTTTCTTTCTTCTCTTGCCTGTGGTTCTTTATTTATCACGCAAGAGGATGAGAGTTCCCCTGCCAAGGCTGTGTGTGAAGCAAGGTGGAAGAAAAGCGCGTGCTAAACCTAGCCTGTTAAAACGTTGCTCCACCTAAACCAGTTGACTTGGAATTTAGCGTAGCAAATTTCAATTTAGCATGCAATTCCTAATAGTGATAGGCAAATGAGGGAGGGGCTATGAAAACATAATTAGTTTAGCATACTAATTTTGTCATAGAATGCTCTTTAGTGTAATAAAGTGGAATTTGCGAGCAGACATAGCATTTAGACACTGGAAGAAAAAAAAATATGGACCGACTTTTTCAGTCAGTCCAATCTTATCGGTGTCATACCATAAATGTTGACATGTATATACTGGGGATGTAGGTCTGGGTTGTCAATTTTTTTTAATGATACTGATAGCGGTAATATAGTTTTTATGGCTGTGTCAGGGTGATGTATGTTGCCAGCAAGGTTTACCTCTTAAGAAAGGATTCAATCCATAAATATTGCACCATTTTATGACTCATAATGTTAACAAGTACTTTGAGGTTATTCAGTCTTCACTGAGGACTCCTCAGGAACATACAACTGCATTCAATGTAATCAAAAGATGAACAGGGAAATATGTGGCTGCTGTATTTGCTGATTTAATTCCTGCAAAATTGTATCATACAAATCATTTTTAGTCATACATAATATTATTAGCAACTTTGATTTTTACTGTTGTACAGTATGTGTGCAAAACTAATTAATGTGTTTCCAAAAAATATGCTTGTTTAACACCGATTATAAACCCATTTGTTTTTCTTTAATGCTTTTGGACTTTTTTGTTTTGTTTTCATGGATAACAGGAGCCGTACAGCAGCATTGTTTTTTTTTTGCTTTTTCTGTACCCTACATTTTGCATTCCCTTCTGTTAAGAACAGTTTCTTTTGCTTGCTTCTTATTTACTTTCATAATAACAATAATGCCTCTCTTTTCTTTGCTGTCTACATTGTTTGATTTTATTTTGCAGCCTTTCCTCTCCACTTCCCCAGTATGACTCAAGGTGATAATTCTGTCCTGTAATCAAACTGTTGCTTTACTCTTGTCTTGGTTGTTTGTACCATCCGTACAGTCTTTTCACGTAGATTAGTTACCCATGGTAGCTGTGTTGAAGACATGAATGTAGGTTCCCTGTTTAGGATATGCTCACACTGAGTATATTTGTAAGAAGCGCTATTTACAGACTTACTGTACATGTAAACAGTCACACTTTTTTCAAGCTGCACTTCATAGGTACTTACGTAGCATATTTAATAAGGAAAAGGGACACATTTGTTTAAATGGTCAATTCAAATATATCATTAGCGCTAATTTGGGACATCTTACCTAACGTATCATTACTGAATCATGTACAATCAGACATTAATCATTGATTTTTGGGTAACCTAGACTCTGCCAGGATAAGTGGATGGTGGATTTTTAGAGAATTTGTCCATGGATTGCATCAACCATATTGTTCTTGGTTGATTACCACTAAAATGTTTTGTTGTTGTTACAATCCCTGTTACCATAAAATGTTTAAAAAATTTTAAAAAAATCCAGTTGTGGTTTTTCCTACCAGAGTATAGGTTAATCAGATCAACTCCTTAGTTTCACGATACTTTCACCTCAAGTGGTCTGTCATCATTTCATGGCTGTTTTATTTGTTAAACAAATGGTTTCTCTGACACATTATGTAATGAGTAATAGTTACGTTTACTGTTGCTTCCTGTCTCAATGGGCAAAATGTTGACAGAGTGCCTATAGTATGTTGGCAGACGCTTCTGTATTCAAGACTGCACAAATTATACACAACAGTGTGGCAAACTGAATCAGTTGCACTCAACATGTAGTGTGATGTTAAAGATGTGTCCTATACATATATAAAGCATGTAGTTTCAGTGTAAACGTTCAGTGATATGTACGTCCCATGTTTCCCATAAATATTACATATTTGAGATTAAAGAGTTTCACATTAAGTTATACCTAAAATCTTTCTTTTTGTATAACTAAACAATTAAGTCTCAAAAGAAGACATGAAACATGGCGTCTAGCTA
This sequence comes from Acipenser ruthenus, assembly GCF_902713425.1. Taxonomy (NCBI): domain Eukaryota; kingdom Metazoa; phylum Chordata; class Actinopteri; order Acipenseriformes; family Acipenseridae; genus Acipenser; species Acipenser ruthenus. The sequence continues at coordinate 16,541,966 of NC_081195.1, read as the reverse complement.
TTTTGAAAAAAAAAAAATACTTGAAATGGTCCAATGTTTGTATCACTTAAATTATGTCAGGGGATTCAGGGGAGATAAGAGGCACATTTTAACTTGGTGGACAATATTGAAATGTAATCTAAACTGATCTTAACACGAGAAAGCATTTTCAGACAACAAATTCACAGTCACCTTCTAACTATCTCTGTCAGACTGAAGCCAGGAGAGCTAACCATTTAATTGTGTTGACATTTAATATCAAGCACGCTGATAAGATTTAGTTTTACTTAACCACTGTGATACAATGTGTGTTCTTGACTAGTTTTAGTAGTTCTACACCTCCTTAGATGGTTTTATTTAGTTTAGAGTAACACCTTAACATCAACACAGTGTTTGTCTAATGTACGTGATTAAATCTGTATCACCCAATTAAAGGTTTGGGGGTATTTTACCTTGGCATTTTCCCAGGACAATACAGTATGTTCATGTTTTTCAGTAGGGATTTACTTCACACAGTGCTAAAGTAATGCTGACTGACATCTGATGTAAATGTTTGATTTACTGGATAGTTTTAAGGCGAAAGTCCCTTATAAATCTCTGCAAAACATTTGAATTCCTGTTTCTCAAGGTTTTCAAAGATTTCATTTAAAACAGTTTATATATAAATTTGGTTTGAGGATCACCTGTAAGACTGGTGATAGAAAAGTCTATTTTGAAACAAACCTGACCCCTTAAAAAGGGATTGCGCATCATCAGAGCTTGTGACAGAAGCTGGGATTACATTTTCATTTTTATACTTATAGCAGTACCAAATAACAAAACATGCAATGAAGGCAAATTGTTTAAGGAAATTGTTTCATGTTAACGGTCATCTTCACAATTCTTAATTTAGTGCTTCTTTAACGCAGCAGCGTAACTAAAATGTCATCCCAGCCAGAGAGAGCAAATATCTATAATACAAAGCATCTTTGAGCAGCCTTCAACAAACTACAAAAGACATTAAATGCATATTTAGGAAAAACACGTAAGGATCAACGCTGACAGATTGAAGTCTACTGTTTAAGGGACTTTCATTTGAATAGAATATACATTGTATATCTGAAACATGATCAGTGGGGCAACTGCCAGGGTTGAAAACTCAGAAGAACCTTTTTTATTTGTTTTGAGTAATAGAATGAATACGCATGTCAAAAGGGTATAATGAAAGACTTGCCATAGCGTTATTGAAGGGTACCCCCTGTGTGTTTCTCCACAGGTTTCTGGTCAGCTTCATGGTTGATGCCCGTGGAGGTTCGATGAGGGGCAGTCGCCACAATGGCATGCGGATCATTATCCCTCCTCGGAAGTGCACGGCGCCCACACGCATCACCTGCCGACTGGTTAAGAGACACAAGCTTGCCAGCCCACCGCCCATGGTTGAGGGAGAGGGACTTACCAGTCGGCTTGTAGAAGTCGGGCCTGCAGGGGCGCAGTTTTTGGGGTAAGTTTGGTTGGTCGATTCATACTTTTGTTTCCCATGCCATGGCCACCCATCTTATTTCCTTTTTATTTTGTAGTTTCAATGGGTAATAAAAATAAAGATGGACACCATTTTTTCACCAGCGCAAATACTCGCACTGAAAAGGTATTGTAAGTTAATTTGGTGGTTTAAACAAAACTACATTTTCCTTCATCGCCAATACAGTTTTTTTTCCTTTCATCTGTCTAAAGAACAGAAAAAGAGGACTGCTAAACAAAATAAACAAATCAAAAAGCCTGAAGTGTGTATCGGATTGAAGGCGAAACGATCCACTAGGACAGTGGTTTCCAACCTTTTTCAATGCAGGGACCACCTTGGTGTTTGGATTTTTCCCACGGACCACTTTCTATGCATATTTTCACAACAGCATTTTTAAACTAATGTGTAGGCTTATATGTATAAGTACATGTAGAAGGTAAAGTATTTATATAGCGCACCTAACTTAACGATATCCCTGGGCTTGAATCTTCGCTACCAGTTCAACAGGGAATGTTGTCATTTTGCATTGAAATTTGCTGAAGGCAAAGTTCCTGTTTCTTTTGTTTAAAAGGTTATTTTTTCACATTCTGAATGCTTTGTAGATAAATGGCATCTCAGTTTTGCAGGTTTAAGTTTCATTTGACAAAACCTCCTGACAGAAATAATGCACTGGGGCTTTGGGTCGTCCTCGGATCTAGTAAACGTAAATACCAGTGCTGGGCCCCACAACATTTCTAACACAACTTATTGCACTCACTGAGTCGCCAGCCTCGGTCGATCTACATGTAAAAAACACACCGGAATACGAAAACAAGGTGGGTGGGAAGCAATTTGAAAAATAAAAAAATGATTGGACAGTGCTTCCAGAAGTAGTATTAAGAGAATTTCTTTTTGGCATCTAGTCTTGTGAGATATTAAACCTGACTGAATGAACCCATATATAACATGGAGCTGAAATAGATCATTCACGCTACGGTACAGTTCAAAAGCCAAGCAACAAATATATCCTCTTTTTGTTTCACATTCACTTCTATTACTATATGCAGCTAACCTCTCTAAAAACATATAATATGGAAATAGGGATATTCCTATCCCTGACAACACTGTACTAGAACTGTGATTTTAATGGGGTTTTTTTGTTTTTTTGTTTTGTATTTGTTCATTTTAATTTAGTCATTCCAACCGAGTTAGGAATATTCAATGCAATGTGCTACTTTTATGCGGAGCGAGAAGTCTGGGACGGCTTTCAATGCGATGCTTGGTATTACATCAAAGGGAGCTGTAATATATATTAATTTATAAACACACCTGTAATAAAAGAAATGGATAAAGGGGAAAAATGCAGACTACATACAGTGCCTTGCATAAGTATTCACCCCCCTTGGACTTTTCCACATTTTGTAGTGTTACAACCTATTTTTACCATTTGATTTACACAACATACTTAACACTTTGAAGGTGCAAAATATTTTTTATTGTGACACAAAAGTTAATTAAACAAAAAAAAAGACATTTGTTGGAGCATAAGTATTCACCCCCCTGAGTCAATACTTGGTAGAAGCACCTTTGGCAGCAATTACAGCTGTGAGTCTTTTTGGGTAAGTCTCTACCAGCTTTGCACATCTGGATCCTGCAATTTTTGCCAATTCTTCTTGGCAAAATTGCTCAAGCTCTGTCAAGTTGGATGGGGACCGTTGGTGAACAGCAATTTTCAAGTCTTGCCACAGATTCTCAATCGGATTGAGGTCTGGGCTTTGACTGGGCCATTCTAAGACATTCAGGTTCTTGTTTTTAAACCACTCCAGTGTAGCTTTGGCTGTGTGTTTAGGGTCATTGTCCTGCTGGAAGGTGAACCTCCACCCCAGTCCCAGGTCTCTTGCAGACTGAAACAGGTTTTCCTCTAGAATTTCCCTGTATTTGGCTCCATCCATCTTGCCCTCAATCCTGACCAGTTTCCCAGTCCCTGCCGATGAAAAGCATCCCCATAACATGATGCTGCCACCACCGTGCTTCACCGTGGGGATGGTGTTCTCAGGGTGATGAGCAGTGTTGGCTTTGCGCCACACATAGCGTTTTGCGCTAAGGCCAAAAGGTCTCATCAGACCAGAGAAACTTTTTCCACATGTTTGCTGTGTCTCCCACATGCCTTTTGGCAAAATCCAAACTGGATTTGATATGGGTTTTTTCAACAATGACTTTCTTCTCGCCACTCTTCCATAAAGCCCAGCTTTGTGGAGCATCTGGGTTATAGTTGTCCCATGGACGGTTTCTCCTATCTCAGCTGTGGATCTCTTCAGCTCCTTCAGTGTTACCATTGGCCTCTTGGTTGCTTCTCTGACTAATGCCCTCCTCACCTGGTCACTGAGTTTTGGTGGATGGCCTTCTCTAGGCAGAGTCACGGTTGTGCCATATTCTTTCCATTTTTTAATAATGGATTTAACAGTGCTCTGGGGGATGTTCAAAGTTTGGGATATTTTTTTATAACCCAACCCTGATTGGTGCTTCTCCAGAATTTTATCCCGGACTTGTTTTGATAGCTCCTTGGTCTTCATGATGCTGTTTGTTTAGATATGCTCTCTAACAAACTCTGGGGAGTTCCAGAAACAGGTGTATTTAATCTGAGATCATGTGACACTTTAATTGCACACAGGTGGACTCCATTCAACTAATTATGTGACTTCTGAAGGCAATTGGTTGCACCAGAGCTTATTTAGGGGTGTCACAGCAAAGGGGGTGAATACTTATGCAATCAAGACTTTTCAGTTTTTTATTTGTAAATAATTTTGAAAAATATGTAGATTTTTTTCCCCACTTCGACATTAAAGACTATTTTGTGTAGAACAGTGACAAAAAAATCCTAATTAAATCCATTTTAATTTCAGGTTGTAACACTACAAAATGTGGAAAAGTCCAAGGGGGATGAATACTTATGCAAGGCACTGTACATATCTTATTATATATAATGTGGTTAAAGCTGTTTGTTGTGTTGCTTAGTAATACATATAGTAGTAGCACAACGTGTGATTGTGTAGAAATGGGTTTTTGCAAGAACTGCGTAACCAAATTTTGGGAGTTGACCTGGAGTTGACTCACGGACCACAGGTTGGGAACCACTGCACTAGGACATGGTGAGATTTTTCCTGAACTGGTGCCTTAATGGAAATTACAGGGTCCTTCGGGACTGACAGTTTGTTTCTTATTTTCCCTTTGTTGTTTCTCTTATCGCTGCATGGATGTAATTCAGTAAACTCCACCTTCCTACCAATCTCCCCCCTCTAAATGAGGGTGAGAGCTTGGTTAACCGAATCCTGCAGCTCGGGCCGCGAGGAACAAAATTTATTGGGTAGGATAAATATGTTTAGAAAAGACATAAACTGTCCAAGCAAATTTATAATTTTTTTTCTATTTGGTTATTTTTTTGGTCACTCCCATATATCTTTTTTTCTGTTTCTCTGAAGCTTTCAGTTGATTCCTGTCACTGAAAGACAATCATGGTGGCTTGACTTCTCAAAGCTCTGCTAAGTCTTTCTCGCTTTGTGGGCATGTGAGTCTCACCGCAAGCATTCTGCTTTCATGACTGCTTTACTTTTCTATAATTTCTAATCTTAATCTCCCACGGCTGCATCAAACACATTGTACAATGAAGTGGAAGTTTGATTTTTTTCAATTATGGAGAAGGTATCTGCAGATTTGAAACACTGAAGCACTGGAATAGGCTGATCTGGTGTAATACCGCGCATGTAACAGTTCTTCAGAAATAGCCAACCTTGTTTCAGATTAAATCTTTTTGGTCTGTGTAACTTCAATTAATTGTTTTATTTAGATATAGATCATTTACATATGCATTGTATTATATATTTGTAATAAATCCATACAATTTGATCATTTGTGCTGCATAAAGTTTCGTGAATAAGAAAATTCAGCGTGTGTAATTGAGTTCTGTTTTTGGTACCTTCTCTGTATCATTTTTATTTGTTTATTTATTTACTTTTCTTCACATTAAATGTCTTGCACTAATTGTGAAATCATTTTGGTATTTAATGTTGGTGTAGGCAGTATCATTCTGGTTTAACTACACAGATTGTGTCACACAATATTTTGTTAAGAGCCCTATCTAACATGGTAAATGTGTTATTTGATAAAACAATTATTTTAAAAAATATAATAATAATAATAATAATAATAATAATAATTATAATAATAATAATAATATAAAAAAATATAAATATAATAATAATTAACCTTGATTTGGATTCGGAGCAAAATGTATGCAGCGCATTCTACCCTGTAACAACAATGTATAGTGGTCTTATTGGGCTTTGAGCCATTGGATATACATCTTTAAATCTATTTGTAAGTGACTTTGGGTGAAATGTCCAAACTTGCACAATATGTCCAGTTACAACCTGTGTAGGAAAACAAGAATACTGTCTTGGTATTCTTCTTAAGAAGCTGCAGAGTCCACTTAAATTGTTTTTTTCAAATGAACATATATATATATATATATATATTGTTATAAATCCTTCCCAATGTCTTAAGCTTCTTTCCAAATGTATTTTTTTTTTTTAAAAAATCATCAGATACAAGGGTTTACACAGTGAGTGGTCCCCAAAAAATGATAGCAAAGAGCCGCAAACCATTCACACTGTATGTAACATACTTCACAATTATCTCTACTGCCTGGTCTTGGGGATTTATGCAGTTTGAGAATGACCGTTTGTAACCTTAAAGGTCTTTTAAGAAAGGTTTTAAAATGAATACTACTCCACAGAACCCTTTTCACCACCCCCTCTAATTGTTGTTTGATTTACAATTTGTTTTCTTAACTTTTAATTGTATCTGAAGGTACAAAAAGTCTAGGTCTGTACCCATTTTTTGATGGACACAGTTAAATATTTCTTTTGAGTGCATGGGGACTCCAATACCTGCATGAGCATGGAGAAGTTGGAAGCTCAGTAGTGTACCTTGAGAGATTTATCACTGAGTGGATAGTTGCATCTGTTTGCAAATGGAGCTTCTATTGTCATAGCAGGCAACACTCTGGTCTATGTACCTAGAGACCTGGGATGAATCCTTGGTAGCTACATCTAAATAATGTTAAGGGTGCTAATGTAGAAAGTTTCTTACAAGTGTTTAAGGTTATGGGGAATTCAAGTTTAAGAAAAAGTTTAACTTAACAATGGTAAATAGGGGTAGTTAAAAGGGTTCTGAAGCTTATTAAAAGGGTAATAAGTTAATTGTAATCTCTTGTTAAGACGTCAATATGTATCCCTCATCATTTTGTAGTTTTCTTTATTTCACATTAACTCAGCTGAAGACAATTTAACCTGCCCCACACTATTAATTCAGTTCCTGTGGGACATGACCACATGTACTGTAGAGTTCTTGAGAGTGTCAGGCTCCAGTGGAATGCTAATACTGGCTATCCAGGAAGTGAATGTATATTATAGTTTGTGAAAATAAACCCTGGAAAAGACTAATGAAAGCGAAGAAAATGAGTTTAAAGCGCTTGATAAAAGGAAAATTGATTTAAAAACCATTTATAGATGGTGTCAAGATACTATTCATATTTATAAAGAGCTATAGACTAATGCCACACAGGTGCATTGTGGGTGCCTGGTGCTGGTAAGATTAACTGTACTGTAGTCCTATACTCCCCAATCTCTTTCCTTCAGCTTCTTTTTTTTTTTTTTTTTTTTTTTTTTAAACAGATATTGTATGATTCTGTATGGAAACCCTTGTCACTATGCCAAATGATATGTTAAGTTTTTTAACATTGAACAACAAAAGGGATTGTGCAGCTTTACTAGTGCTTAAGTTTCATATCAAATGTAAATGCTATCACTCTTTGTTTATTTACAGTAACATTGTGTTAACTGTTGACCACAATTTCTGATCTACTTTTTTGAATTCAGGGTTTGCACCACCATTATTTATTCTTTTGTCTTCATTTGAAATGTATCCTAAGGAGACTGAAACAAATGGTGATGTGGACCCCATCCCCCGAAAGAGGAAAATGCAAAGAAGCATCATGCTATTTGTCGGGGGGTGGGGGGTTCAATCAAAAAGTGTCTGTGTGATTTTCCTGCTCTATGTCTATATAGTTAAGTAAGTGTTTTAAGCTGTAAAAAGTTAAAAAGTTTTTTGTATTTGCGTTCGGGCCATGTCCACCTATCACTATAGAACAAGAAAGAAAAAAACCATAAAGCAGCGCTGAATTTTTATTGAATCCACCCCCTCGGTTTCTTTTCTTCTTGTTTAAGATAGGATTGTTAAAAGCGTGTATTTCTTCCAGCCCCGTGATAGTGGAAATCCCCCATTTTGGATCAATGCGAGGCAAAGAGAGAGAACTGATTATACTCAGGAGTGAGAACGGAGAGACTTGGAAGGAGCACCAGTACGACTGCAAGTCTGAAGACTTGAATGAGGTCCTAAACGGAATGGATGAAGGTAGGTGTCCAATATCAAAGGAATGGGATGGGGGTATTTTTAATTAGGACTTGTAAACAGCAGATTCCTTGGTTGATAGACACAACATATGCTTCGGTGGGTTATTTTTCATGAGATCCGTGGAACAGCTAAGTTACAGAAGAACCAAATTGCTCTTCCTAATTTTATAAATATATATGATGGTTGATTGTTTTGCCTCGTGGATTCCTTATAAAATGTGTCTAGTATTATATGTCTGTGTGTGAGGCATGTTCTTCTATTCTTTTGACAATATATTAGCAACACAAGGGATTATGCAGTGATTCAAACCATTGGTACAATGATAACACAGACATTTTTATTGACATTTGATGCAATAACAACACTGGTAATCCATTGCTGTACAATGTTACAATATCAGACAAGTCTTTCAGTACTATCAGTACTACTGTAACAGGAACTTGGGGAATATCTGTAACAAAACCATTGTGTTGCCATTGCTGGCAATGCTGTGATATTATACGTTTTTTTCAGGGCATTTTAGTGGACAATTTAACAGCTGGTAAACAATGTGAAGCAGGGTATAATAGCTTATTATAATAGGGAGTTAATGTCACACTCTCAGAAAGATAACAAGGGTTGGTTTGTATGTGTGTGTATAAAATATTTACAGCAAACCATCATTTCCAGATTTGAATACCTTATTTGAATTTAGTTTACAGAGACTTTTTAACCTGAGGGTGTTGAACAAGTCTAAGCTAAGAGTGAAAACAAAATATATGCATTAATTGTGCAGGTGTCAAATTTTTTCCAGCTCATTTCATGGTAAACCCCATTAGTATTGTGAGGGGTACCAATTCAGGTAATAGTTTCAAATAATGAAATGGTAATAAGTTCACATACATTCCAATAAAATAGTAGTTATTTCTATGGTGTTCTACTTGAATTCTTTGGGAATCAATGACCGTTTTAAGTAAGTGGTTTGTAACATTATTATTCTTTATACAATAACTTAAGGTAGTCAGATGATAATCCTATTAACTGTATTAATAATTATAGATGCCAATGTAAATTTCAATACATCATCCTTATTTTGGAAGTCAACCTCAGACACGCCCACGTGATGCAAAACAATTGCATCGTGGGGGTTTCCTCCAAAAAAAAAAGAAAAAAGAAAGACTTCTCTGCTGGTCTGCAAGGTTTCATATTGCACTGAGGTCCAGGGTGGGAAGTAATATCTACACAGGTCTACTGTGATTAGTCATGTTTGTGAAAAAAAAAATGTTTGCCTTGCAGAACTTGACAGTTTGGATGACCTGGAGAAGAAACGCATTTGTCGAATCTTCACTAAGGATTTCCCCCAGTACTTTGCCGTGGTGTCTCGTATTAAACAGGAGAGCAATCAGATGGGCCCTGAGGGGGGTGTCCTCCGCAGCATTACTGTGCCAATGGTGCGGGCGTCTTTCCCAGAAGGGGCCTTGACCAAGAAAATCCGTGTTGGTCTTCAGGTAATGTGGTGCTGGCACAGGGATCTCTATTGACTAAAGCTTTGTAGAAGCATCATTAAATAATATCCTCTGAATTACAATAATATTCAATTTTCTAACTGTTTAATATCCCACTTTATGTGTATATCCATGCACTTATGGACACTGTATGCCACAGCTGCAGAGGTACTGCAATGGAGTTCAAACTAACAAGTTTAATCTAGTTAGTTAAGCACCACAATCTCTGGTAAAATAAACCTGAATGAGACTTCCTCTTTAAATTTGAGGATTCCTCAATAAGTCTTTCTTTTGTTTCACAAAAAACGTTTTAAAAATCAATCTGGGGGGCTCCCGAGTGGTGCATCCGGTAAAGGTGCTCTGCGTGGAGTGCAGGATGCGCCCTATAGCCTGGATGTCGCCAGTTCGAGTCCAGGCTAGTCCATTGCCGACCGTGGACAGGAGCTCTCAGGGGGCGGCGCACAATTGGCCGAGTGCCGCCCGCTGTTGCTCTGAGGTGGCTGCATGGTGAGTCTGCAGTGTGAAAAGAAGCGGTTGGCTGTCGGCACATGCTTCGGAGGTTAGCGTGTTTTCGTCTTCGCAGCTCTTTACCACCCCTCCCATCGCAGGGGTGGTAGCGGTGAGCCAAGCTTAAATAATAATTGAATGTCCTAAATTGGGAGAAAATAATTAAAATGTAATTGGCGACTACTAAATAAATAAAACATTTAAAAAAATCAATCTGGGATTCTATTTCTTCCTTATTATGGAGGAAATTGAACAGTCATGGATTTCTTTAGATTGGGCTATTATGGAGAGTCAGCATTGCTGCTAGGTTCCACATCATGAGACTGATGCAATCCTACTACCTTCTGTGTAGTTCTCCTGAAGACTCTCAATATTACTTTGCAGGCTCAGCCAGCACCAGATGAAATTGTCAAAAAGATTATTGGAAATAAAGCCACGTTCAGCCCAATTGTAACCGTGGAACCCAGGAGAAGGAAGTTTCATAAACCCATCACCATGACGATTCCTGTGCCTCCTCCCTCTGGAGAAGGTGTAACCAATGGATACAAAGGAGACACCGCTCCTTGTCTGAGACTCCTGTGTAGTATAACGGGTAAGGACAGCAAATATACTGTACAAAATTAGACTTATGGGTAGATGAAGGTATTAGAATAGGTCAGTTAGACTGTTCCAAATACAGTAAACATAATAATAATAATAATAATAATAATAATAATAATAATAATAATTGAAGCAAAGTTTTTGTTAAGGTGCGTTCACCTGAATTCAGGAGCTGATATCCAGTTCCAGTTGCCTGCCATTATTGTAACATAGGCTAGAGTGTTTTTATAGAGGTACTAGTTTCTTAGTTTTTTTTTCTTCTGGCACTAGAGAGTGCTGGTGCTTACTAATTGATCTGATCTAGTCTACATTACATATGTCTCTATGACAGGCAACTAGAACTGAAGAGCAACTCATGAACTTACAGTCGAAGCAACTTAACATAAACAAGGAAAAAAACTTGAATAACTCAAAGTTGAGACAGTTTGCTTTCAGAACATTTGCAGAACATTTGGGCTCTGTTTTGTAATTAACTAGAATTCTGGAGAGTGGCCAGTGACGTAAAGGCAAGGTCTTTATTTAGCAAAGGTCTGTTCCCCACCATTCTTCTACAGCACCCAGTCAGGGACACTAGTTTGATCTTTGTCTGCTGGGTGGAAACCAATAGACATGGTTTAAAATACTGCTCAACTTGGTCCAGATAGAAATCAGCCATTGATGCAAAAGAAAGGGATGATGTGTCAGTACTTGTTTAGTAAATCTTTTTTTGTTTGTTTTTGTTATCAGGGGGCACCTCACCAGCCCAGTGGGAAGATATTACTGGAACCACCCCACTGACGTTTGTGAATGAAAGCGTTTCTTTTACAACAAATGTTTCTGCCAGGTAAGCAAGCTGTAGTAAAAACAATGTAGTTGTGTCTTTCTGCTCTTCAAATAGTGCCCAAAGCAGGCAGAGAATTCTAAGAAAATAAGTTAGGAAATTACTCAATGTGATAGTTCACAAGGCAGCTGCATTTAGTACATATTTCCAGACTAATATCATTCAGCAAAGACCTGTAATTGACCTTTTGAGCAATGTAGTGTACAAATTCTGAGGTATTTAAGTACAGTAATTTATAGAAAAGAAAATGCTTAGGGTTATTTCTCCCAAGGGGTGATTCCATGGCATGTCTCTATATAGGATTTAGGTTTTGTGTCTGGAAAGATTTAAATAAAAAAATAAATGTTGTCATATGCTTTCTGACTTTACGCCAGTGTCTGTGCCAGAAACATCTGATATGATTTAATTTGCAAGTCTTGCTGTTGCTAGGCTGCAGTATGTTGTTGATATAAATAAAACATTTGAACCGTACAGTGTAAAACCAAAGGGAAAATAAATATTTCTTGTTTTGTTTCTTGTAGATTTTGGCTCGCAGACTGCCACCAAGTCCCAGAAACTGTTGGGCTAGCCACGCAGCTTTACAGAGAGTTAATCTGTGTTCCCTACATGGCCAAGTTTGTTGTATTTGCCAAAATGAACGATCCTGTAGAATCCCGCCTGCGATGCTTTTGCATGACGGATGACAAAGTGGACAAGACATTGGAACAGCAGGAGAACTTTGAAGAAGTTGCCAGAAGCAAAGACATTGAGGTGTGTTTACATAGGGCAGAAGTAGAGATTACTAACATGATACATTACTGAACCAGACAAATGTTAGATACATTTGCCATAGCACTGTCAACAGAGATCTGAGGCCTCTGTTGCCAGCTTTAGTGGGATTTGACATGAGAAGTCAGCAAGGTGCTTTAATACTCCTCTACAGACCTGAAGTTCAGTATAATTGAACCCTTTTCAGTGAAATTGGAGTTCTGTTCAACCATGTTATAGAAACATTACACCATATCACAATACAATGAGCTTCCAAGTGCATATAGGCAGCAGCATATAAAAATGATATTATTGCTTATATCACTGTAAACTACACGAGCAGACAGGATTAAAAAAAAAACCTTATATCAGCCCCTATTCTTAACTTTCAGGGCTGTTTTAAAGAATGTTGTGTTAAGGACTGTTTTTTTAAAGCCCATTTTGATGAATTAAATGAAGTTTGCCATTCATGAACCTGTTTTAGAGAGGGTTTATTAATTTATTCCAATTTTTCAATGAACTTTCTAAGCTCTAAATATGCTTATGAACTCTCTTCAAAACACATTCCTTAAAACAGTCCTGATGAACTTTAAGCCCTGGGAAGTGTATCAGAGATTTTCCTAGTTTGATTACGTGGGATGTACTGTGCTGACATTGTCTCCACTTCAGCTGGATTCGAGATGTAACAATGTCAGCAGGGTCTTTGTAAAAGTGTCTGACAACGTGAGAGTTAACCCTCTGAACCTTTAATTGAACTAAATATCCTCCAAATTATATCTCTAGAACATACAGTCTATAACACATGCCTTTTGTTTGAATTAAATGAATATAATGAAATTGCAATTTGGCGCAGTCCAAATAAAAAACGCCAATGAGGTTTAACAAGCACAACCACATAATTATCTGCTAATGACTCATCTCAAGAAAAGTTGCTATAGTAAATATTTGGTAACCTGTCAAGGTTTTTGCCAAGCTGCACATATTCGAATAACAGATGTTCTCAAAGCACTTGATTTGTAGTTATTATGCATTTTGTTTGGTTATCTCAAAGCCCTCTATGAGTCAGTTGGTGGCTATATTGAGTTAATGAAATACCACTTACCTGTATAGGTAGCCCATAGTGATAGTAATAGAATCTTGTTGTCCAACATTTGGTGCACCTTCTAAGTTTGTGTAAGTGTAAAGTGGCCAAATGCCTTTATTACTGTCTTTTACATTAATACATACCTTTAGTTTAATTCCTAGCCATATCATTAAAAGTGATTTTGAATGAGGTGGTTCGTTTTAATGGGTGTTTAATAATTTTTTACAGGTTCTGGAAGGAAAACCAATCTACGTCGATTGCTATGGCAATCTGGCTCCTTTGACTAAAGCAGGACAACAGCTGGTGTTTAATTTTTATGCGTTCAAGGAGAACAGACTGCCTTTCTGCGTAAAGGTAAAGCAGGGGGTGCATTGACTCAGTGTGGTTTCAGGTGTTCAATCCATCATTTCTCTGTCTAAATACATTGTTACTAGGTAATTAAATACTCCTGTCTTTATTTCAACATTTGGATTTATCACAGCTTCTCGATGACTTGTCACAGCATGCACAATATCTTCTTTTTGTCAGCCTCTTCATCCCGCGGTGCTCAGTTCAGAATCGGAGAGTCATGGATATGACCATTGATGTTTCCATCACTGTATTAAAACATTCATCAAACATACTGTGCATGATAATACTGTTAATATGAATAGAGGGAGTCAATGAATAAATGGCCAATTTTAGATGTATCCTTTTAATGAGCTTGCTAGAGATGCTATATTAACATTGATGCAGAAGGGCTGCTAACCACCTCCTTCAACTAAATGGCTTTACAATTTTGATTAACTTTGTAGCTAAGATATATCCCTGACTCTCGTTCCCATTATTTACAATCCACATGTATCCTATGCCTTTTTTAAACAGTAATCCTCACAAAGTGAATTGGATCAGCAGGTTCAATCTGAAATCCCTGGAATGGGCATGATATTGCTACTGCTTAGAGATACAAATAATAATATTACACAGGTCTAGAGACGTTATTGAATTATTTCCAATATTTAAAAAGGAACATCAGCAACTCTGTTTTATCCGATTTAAAAACGGGATGAAACTGATTTGTTTATGTTGTAATACAGTACTTGTGGTTGAAGATATTGAAAAAAGATTCTAGCCGAAACATTTGTCATTGTATTGACCAGTTATGGATGATTACTACTACGACTACTACTACTACTACTACTACTAATAATAATAATAATAATAATAATAATAGATACTGTTGCGTCATTGTATTCTATGGGCTGCAATTGCACTATTGCTGTTTTTGTGACACTTGTGTCACAGTTCTGTTCAGTTTTACTCTGAAACATAACTCCTTGGTGTCTACTACATGCTTTCATAATTTCACCTTCTGTGCACGAGAAACAGACCTTGTTTTAGCTGTAGGGACACAAGCTTGAAGCCAGCTTTCTGCTGTGTCACTCTGAGATATAATTAGACATTCCTGCAGCAGTATAAGGCCCTGTCCACACTCTGCCTTTAAACCGTATTAGTTGCCTTTAAACCAGCTTAAAAGTGCTAAATACAGTTAGCGTCTAAACTATGCAGCGTTTAATACCGTACTCGAGAACCGAACCCGAGACCACCTCAAGGGGGTAGTCTCGAGTCCAGTTCTAAATTAGATTGCATCAGGTAGTGCGGTTTGTCAGAAGTGTGGACGCTGTAATACAAACTACATTTTTTGTGTATCCTCCAATTTCCCCAAATGCTTTCTGATATGTTTTGGCATGTGGACATTACAAATACAGTAGTCAGAAAAGGCACCTGAAGGAGTTGAGAACGACTGTCAATACTGCTGTACAGTATACAATTTCTGAGGCTTGTTGTAAAATGGTAGATCATGGAGTGACGTGATCAGATGCCGAAATCAAGGCACAATGATATCTGGTGCGATGAAATCGGTCAAGGAATTACGCACACATTATGATAGGTGTACCTTGTATTTTTCAGAAACAAAGCCATAACATTCATGCTAAGAAGCGCTATGTCTTCCGTGAGCACAGGCTCCATATTTGCCGGACTGTAAACATAAAATACAGTGCATGGTGAGCTAATGTCATATTCAGTCCCACAGTCCATTGCGCTGCTAGGAACTGTAACCGGACTGTTTTAATAGTGTTTGCACACATTAAGCCTGACTAAACATGAGTGTGGACGCTTTGAGCTGGGTTAATTAAAACTTTTTTGAGTACGGTTCTCAAGATTGGTTATGCAGTGCGGACATGAAGCCTTTATTCTCAGAAAGTATATCTTCATCTTTGTCAAATCCAGTTTTCCACACGCATCTTTAAAAGGTTTTTGATGTAGCAGTTTGTAAGGTGATAAAGACCTACTTCACATAATTCCTGTGGAGTGGACATGACCCCTTGTTTCAATGGCAGTGTCATATCTATAATAAGAAGAAATGGTAGCACAAAGTCAGCTATAATAGCATTAGCCTATTGTTAGAATGGTACCACTGTGGTCACATTTGGTTTCACAATGGTATAAACCAAAATACCCGTCACAGTAGTACCATGGTATCAAATAATGGAATGGTAAAAAATGTTTTTGTACTTTTCTGTAAGTTACTATACCTTGATTGTCTACTAGTCAGAACAATCCAAGCTTCCTGTCTACTAAACCCTTTCATTTTACTCTCTCAGGTACGAGACAATAGTCAAGAGCCATGCGGGCGATTATCGTTCCTAAAAGAGACGAAAATCACAAAAGGAGTACCCCAGGCAGCGGTCTGCAACTTAAATATTACACTGCCAGCCCACAAGAAGGTATGTTGAAATGTTATTTATCTGAGTCTCATATCACACTGTACATTGTCTTGTCATCCCAGAAAAAGGAATTTAAAAAAATTAAATACACTAGACTACGTGAACGTGACTTTTATCTGTTTGTAGCGTTGGTTCCTGTTTTCTTGTTTCGTCCTAATGCATTTTCTTTCGTACTGGGTCTTTTGGTCCTGTAGCTCTTGCTTTGGCTGATGGTCCATAGGCTTACTGCACGTAGTGATTTATTTTTTTTTAATTCCTGTGTTTACTTTGCAATAAATGTTTGGTTCTTTTTTTCTTTCGTTGCTGGCTGTGGGTTTGTTTAACAAGCTTACACATTGCGTGCTTTCAACTTGGCCTTTTTCATATCCTGATACTTCTTTTCCCTGCTGTCCATTATGTTATGCCCTTTCTCTGCAATGCATCTTGGGAAACCAAAAGGAAACCGAGTCAGATCAAGACGATGAGGTAATTTATAAATATTGCATTCATGATTTGCTGTGTGGGTTTTCTTTTTTTTCCTTTTAAAAGTGTGGTACATAATAGGGATAATAGCCATGGCTTTTAAAATCAATTATTTCGTACCACCACATCTTTTCAAATGCCTTATCATTTTGCTGTGGTTTATTCAGGTATCCAGATTATATTTATCTTGCCACCAGACTATAAATTTACTTCCTGTGTTTCCTGGGAGGAAGGAAGGGGATTTATACCGTAGAGGCAGATTACATGATCTTTACTTAAGTCAAAGGAAAAAGCCTTTAGCAAAATCATTAGGGATTATGGTTATTACTAGAGCCCCGTGTTTTTCGCAAATACGAAATAACACGAAATAACACAAAATGTAACATAAAAAATGAAATAAAACGAAATGCAAATATAAAAAGAAATAACACGAAAAATCATTATAAAACAGACATAGAGTGACATAAATAAATACTTGTAAGCGTAGTTGTCTAGAGTCAGACGTTACCATAGACACGGTCTGAAGGGAAACAGAAGCTCTGACTGGCACTTGTGCAGATGTATAATTTGAAGTGAGTCGTTTGGGAATTAAAATTGTGACGGAAGAGAAGAAACGTTTGTTTCTAAAATGCCTAAACCACGCTAAACAATTACACAACGCTACAAAGAATTTGAGCATCAGGGGATGTGGTGCAGTGTGAGTCGAAAGATACCGTTGTTAAGCATCCTTAGCTGTTTATTGTTTTTGGGGAAAATATGGCTTGTTTGCTTGTACAGTATTTTGCATTAGTATGGTAATTATTTGTTTTATTTCAAGTGGTTCAAACTTTGCACTGGAGCAAATGCTGTTTTGGTTTTGAATACCGAGAAACCCCAAGCTTGTTGTATCCTGCTTCAGTGCAATGGGATTGAAATACAATTCCTATCGTTTTTTTTTTAATGGGTAGATTGCTGTATGTGCAATTATTATGACAGACCCACAATAGTAGGGCAGTGTAAATATATATATATATATATATTTTTATTTTACCTTATTGTATTTTTATAGAGGCATGGGCAGTATTTACTGTAAATAGGCATTTGGTTAAAAAGAGTGGGGGACTGTACGATACCGTTACTGTCGCTAATGAGAAATTATGGTAACTAAATTATTTTTCTGTACGAGGTCTGTTTCTCAGAATGTTTTAAAAAATCGGATAATTAATTTTAAAAAATATATGTAGTTAAAACATGATGTATACTATACTATTATTGATATACATCTGTTTGAGTTGTTTTATTAATGTTTATCTGTAATAAAACAACATTTGTGAAAAATAAAATGAAATAAAACGATATTTGTAAAAATAAAACAAAAAATTATAAAAAATAAAAAATAATTTCTAATTATTACTTTCTTAAAGTCATTAAGTTCTATAACTTGTGTAATTTTGAAATAAAGGATTACTAGGCATTACTAATTCTGCTATCTAACAATAATTCTGCTATTAATCAAAGTTACTTTGCAATATTATTATTATTTGTTTATTTAGCAGACGCTTATCCACGGCGACTTACAGAGACTAGGGTGTGTGAACTATGCAACAGCTGCAGAGTCACTTACAATTACGTCTCACCCGAAAGACGGAGCACAAGGAGGTTAAGTGACTTGCTCAGGGTCACACAATGAGTCAGTGGCTGAGGTGGGATTTGAACCGGGGACCTCCTGGTTACAAGCCCTTTTCTTAAACCACTGGACCACACAGCCTCCTAATAGATAGATTTAATTAATTCCTAGGTTCAGAACAGGATTTTCAGGGGAAAAAAGTATGTTATTAAAAGTCAGGAAAAACTGCTCTTGAGCGTTCTCGGCTTCTCTAATAAAAGTATATATATATACACAAAAACACATTTAAAGGTTTGTAAATAAAGAGCCCAATATTTCTGTGCTTGAAAATACATAAATATTAAATGGATAATGCCACCTGCCATCTAGTTTTCATATTTTCATTCCCTGCGCCTTAAAATTAGCATCATGCGTCTTTGTCCAGAGGGTTGACTTGTCCAAAGGGTTGACTTGATCTAGCTATTCACCACTGGGATAAGCATTGCATAGCTTGGGGAATCAACTACAGTAGGATTGCATCAATATTATCCCAGTATTGCAACACATGGAAACTCCCTTTTACTGTAAAATGCTCAAATAAAATAATTCAAGGTATAGGTTGTTTGAATCACACCCATATTTCTCCCTGGACAATATTTTTCGAGACCTTTACTCCAAAAACCGGTAATTAAGGTGCTTAACTGTGTTTCCTTAGAAGCAGCAGAAAAAGGTTACGTTAGTTTAGAAACTCTAAAATAAATGTTGTCAAACTCAAAAGACAAGTGTTGAGTGGCCAGATTAAAGGCAGCAGTGTGGAGTAGTGGTTAGGGCTTTGGACTCTTGACCAGAGGGTTGTGGGTTCAATCCCCAGTGGGGGACGCTGCTGTTGTACCCTTGAGCAAGGTACTTCACCTAGATTGCTCCAGTAAAAACCCAACTGTATAAATGGGTAATTGTATGTAAAAATAATGTGAAATAATGTATAATGTGATATGTTGTAACAATTGTAAGTCGCCCTGGATAAGGGTGTCTGCTAAGAAATAAATAATAATAATAATAATAATAATAACTACCAGTAATTACAGCTTGTAACGTGCATTTAGGATTTATGTCTGTTTTGGTTAATAAAAACCCTACATATTTTTCATGTTTATTGTTTTGCAGGCTGAAAAACCAGAAAGACGTCATACCTTTGCATCTTTAGCCTTACGTAAGCGCTACAGCTATCTGGCTGAGCCTGGAATGAGTGAGTGTAAAAAGTTAACTAACCATTACTAATTGTTTACAATAAATGCCTGATAAAAGTAAATCTGCTAAAAATACTGTATATAAATATTTATATACTGTATGTTCTCTGCATAAATTTACCATCCATAATATGTAAGTTCACATGCCTGACATGGTATACTGCATGCTTTTGTGGGTTGCTGTGCTTGCACACTTTTTTTATGTTTCTGTTATCCCATTTGTGAAGGAATTGTCCTAAGTTCTAATGCAACATTCATAGCATATTTTACTTTGATGGAATTAACAACAACGTTAATAATAAAACACTAAAAGTAAAAGTAAAATTCCTTTTTTGTTATTATATATTTTACCTTATGTTCAAAACTCCTTGCTCTTATTGGCTTTGTGATTGTGCAGCATTACTTTCTTTTTTTACAAAAAGTGCATGGAAGATTGAGAATTGCCTTTCTTCCTATTGTTTCACAGTTTGCACATCAAATGCCTGTCACTAGAGGTATTCGATCTTGAATGAAATAGCTAATATGGATTTAAACCTAGTTATTTGAACCTGTGTTTTGCCATAATATACTTTTCTTTAATACAGGTACAGGGGTGTTTTTTATAGGTTTTTTTTTCTGTTGTCAGAACAACAAAATTAAAAGCAACGATAAACCGACAGCCAAGCATATAAAAGACACGTTCATAAAATGAGACTGTATGAGATTTAGTAAAACAGCACATCAAAAGTCAATAGAGTAGAGTTTTGTTGTCGTTGTTGTTGTTGTTGTTGTTGAGCATTTGGGTTTTGTGTGTCTTGCCATTTTTCAGTTTTGTTTCTCATTGTCTTGCCCATTGCTTCAGTTGCGTCCGCTTCGTTGTGCTTATGGTTTCTTTTTGTTGTATTTTTACACTGGACCATGGATCGCAAGGATTGTCGCTTTTATTTTCTCCTTCAGTTTTATCTCATCCTGTTTCCATTTCAAAAATCTCATGTAAATGTATTTTTATTCCTCTTTTGATGATGCAACGTTCACTGACCAACTTTTTTTTTCTCTGGTCTCTCTGTTTTTCAATCATTTCTGTTGATTTTCTGTTGGATTTTAATTTGATTATAAAGAAACAGTTGACCGAAGTGCAGGACCAGCAAGAACACTGCCTGCTGCTTACGCTTACAAACCTGTCTTTTCAACACGATCTTACCAGGCATGGTCAACTGCTCCAATTACCGTACCTGTGCAAGCGAAATCTGGATTCACATCCTTATCCAGCTCCTCTTCAAACACTCCATCTGCTTCGCCATTAAAGTCGGTCTGGTCTATTTCTTCAGCATCTCCAATCAAGTCCACATTCGGAGCTTCTACTGCATCTTCAGATATAGCATCTCCAATCAGGTCATTTAGATCAATGTCCTCACCAATAAAGACTGTAGTGCAGCAAGCCCAGTACCCTGTTCAGATGTCTACTACTTCAATGTCTTCGCCTGGCAAATCCTCATTAGTGTCAGAAGCTGCCTCTGTAAAAGGACTTGCTTCTTCACTTTCTTCAAGGACTTCCCCAGTCGTTACAGCAGGGTCTTTACTAGAAAGATCCTCAATCACTATGACCCCACCAGCTTCCCCTAAATCCACAGTTAACATGTATGCTTCAACATTGCCATTTAAATCAGTTATGACTTCTGCAGCACCTATCACATCTTCCACTATAAAGTCAATATCTGCCTTATCTTCAATGAAATCCACAGCAGATACCGCTGGTGCTAAAGGAACGCTGACTTCCTCGCTGTCCTCTCCAGCTAAGTGTGCTGTAGCATCTACTGGAACAATGCTGCTTAATGGATCAGTTTCACCAGTTAAATACCCATCATCCTCAGCGACTATTTTAATCTCTGGAGTTACTTGTAGTTTGCAAGAAAAGATACACACAACAACACAAGCCGCAACCACAAGTGTCAGTGCTGCTATTGATGAAGTAGAAAAAACGTTTACTTCTGCCACTGCATCTGCCTATGCTCCTCTGAAATGCATGTCCTCTTCCACTTCCTCAGCTTTCCAGTCTGCCAGAGCTCCAGCAGCAAGTTCCTTGTATGCCTCTTTGCTATCAGCTTCTTCTGCAACAGCATCTGTAACGTCTGCAACGATTACTGTACCAGTATATTCAGTTGTGAATGTTCTATCGGAACCCCAATTAAAAAAACTGCCAGAGACATCTGTAACAAAATCAGCAGCTGCACTATTGTCACCTATTAAGACACAGCCCACAGAGGCACGAACACAGTCTTCCTTTTCAAGGACTTTGTCCCCAATTAAATCCTCCTTATTCATTTCCACCGCAGCACCTAAATCAACCACTGCATCCACTTTATCATCAAGTCAGGAAATACTGAAAGATGTCGCTGATATGAAGGAGGATCTGATAAGAATGACTGCTATATTGCAGACAGATTCCTCCACGGCTAGTAAAAACGTCCACCCTGACGCGCCTAAGGAACCTAAAATGGAAGATGAGGAGCCATTTAGAATTGTTGAAAAGGTCAAGGAAGACCTTGTTAAAGTCAGTGAGATCCTTAAGAAGGATGTGACGTTTGTTGATAATAAAGACTCCTCTAAAGAGAACTCGCCAGAAGAAGACTGGGTTGAGTTTTCTAAAGATGAAATAGAGGAAGCCCAACAGAATGCCAGGCAATGTCTTCCAAGCTATGAGACAGAAACCACTCAAGCGAAAACCAAATCCATTTCTGATAAAGACTTTAACTTATCAAGGGTAGTTGATTATTTGACAAATGACATTGGTGCTAGCTCTCTCTCAAAAATGTCAGACATTAAATATAGATACGATGAAGTAAAGAAAGAGGGGGAAGAAAAGCAGAAACGTATTCTAAAACCTGCTATGGCTTTGCAAGAACACAAGCTTAAAATGCCACCCTCAAGTATGCGTTCTTCTGCTTCTGAGAAAGAATTATGCAAACTTGCAGATACCATCTATGGAATAGATGCAATATTAGAGTCTCCTGATGACTTTTCGCAACACGACCAAGACAAGAGCCCGCTGTCAGACAGTGGCTTTGAAACCAGAAGTGAAAAGACCCCATCAGCACCACAAAGTGCCGAGAGCACTGGACCCAAACCATTATTTCATGACATGCCCATTCCCCCTGTTATTACAGAAACACGAACTGAGGTAGTCCATGTTATAAGAAGCTATGAGCCCTCCTCAGATGAAACTCAGGAACCCCAAACAGAGGTAGCGGGACCATCGAAAACACCTTCTATGTTTGCAGAATCTGAACAAAAGCAAATTGGATCTATAAAAGACAAAGTTAAGGTTTTTCAGATGAAAGTTAATTCTGAGGAGGATGACCACAAATGTGTTGTAAGCAAGGGCATGTGTGTTAAAGAAGAGACTCATATTACAACCACCACCCGAATGGTTTACCATAAGTCCCCCTGCAAAGAAAATAGTTCTGAAAGGATTGAGGAAACCATGTCTGTCAGGGACATTATGAAAGCATTTCAGTCAGGTAGAGACCCCTCCAAAGAGCTTGCTGGTCTATTCGAACACAGGGCTGGTGCTGAATCCCCCAAGGGTGCTGAAACAACACAGAGGTATACTGAAAAAGACACATCAGCAAAACCCAAGATAGAAAGAATAATCGAGGTTCATATTGAAAAAGGTAACAAGGCTGAACCAACTGAAGTCATCATAAGGGAAACAAAAAAGCACCCTGAGAAAGAACGGTATGTTTATCAGAGAGACCCATTGCATGGAGATCAGGGGTTAAAAGAGATGACAGACAAACTAGATGCAGATGAAGAAGCCCAACAGGAAGAGGAGGAGCTTACAGCAGAGGAATCTCTTCCTTCCTATTTAGAATCTTCCAGAGTAAACACGCCTGTCTCCCAGGAAGAAGACAGTCGACCTAGTTCAGCACAGCTCATGTCGGATGATTCTTATAAAACATTAAAGCTATTAAGCCAACACTCTGTAGAATACCATGACGATGAACTATCGGAGTTAAGGGGAGAGTCGTACAGTTTTGCTGAAAAAATGCTTCTATCTGAAAAGTTAGACATATCTCGTTCCGACACAGAGGACTCTATGACTGACCAGACACATGCTCGTAGTTCAGAGTTGCAGGGAGCTGAGAGGCAATACAGTGAAAAAATGCCCTCAGCTTCCAAGAAGGAATTCCTGTTAAAGTCCTCAACACCAGGGAATGGAGCAGGGAAAATGACTAACCAAGATGACCAATACGACAAGCTCACGGTCCTGCACTATACTGCAGAGCCAGGTAGTCCAAAGCATGCACTGTGGATGCGTTTCACTGAAGATAGACTTGACAGAGGTAGAGAAAAACTCATATATGAAGACAGAGTAGATCGGACTGTTAAAGAAGCAGAAGAGAAGCTGACTGAGGTTTCTCAGTTTTTTCGTGACAAAACAGAGAAACTTAATGATGAGCTCCAGTCTCCAGAGAAGAAGCCAAAAAAGAGAGAAGCCAGGGAAACCAGGTCGGGCCCCAGCTCTACCAGCAGTAGCCCTGAAAAGATGCAGCTTAATGATGCAGGAGCCAAAGAGGAGTGGGGTAAGGCCAGGCTAAGAGAGCAATCTGTGGGGAAATTGTTTGGCAGCAGCTCTGATGAAAGGAAATGCAGTAGCTTGCCAAACAGCCCCGAAAGGCGAGTATTTTCACGGTTTACAGAAGAGAAAAAGAAACAGGAGGCAGATAGTGTTTCGCAAAGCAAAGCAGGTGAGGCTTCCCAGCCTTTTCAGCTCAAACAATCAAAAGTGAGCTCCGTAAGACTAAAATTTGAACCAGATCAGTTTCAGCAGGTGCAGCATCAAGAAAAAGGTCCACAATTGGGGCAGTCAAAAACCCCAGTGAAAAAGCTGCAAGAGAGCAAACTTCCAGTGTATCATACACAGTTGTATGGTAGAGACAAAAATATGCTGAAATCAACAGATAACACAGATGAAAAGGCTACTCGAAATAAAGAAACAGACAGTTTAAAAGAAAAACCTTCCCCTGCACAAGGTTGTGATGACTTTATGGTAGAAATGTCTTCTCCAGTGGCTCAGAAACTAACAAGGGAGAACCTGCCTCAGAAAGCCATGTCTGAAATTACTTTTGTGAAACATACGCAAGGTGTTAATGGCAAAGACCTTGATTCACAAACAAATGCAGATAGGGAAAAAAAGATTTTCAGGACTTGGGAAAGCCCTGGAAATTTGAACCGTAAGGCACAGAATGAAAAACTTACACATACCCTTGTACAGGATACATTAAAAGATAGCAGTGACAATGATAGTAAGGAACCTGAAAAACACCAAGTGGTTTCAGTCACAGAAAAAGTGAGACAATTTTCAAAAAATGGGTCTCCGATTAAGGAGGCTATAGTAACGTCTCCTTCAAAGAAAATAAACTACACAGAGCTTGTCATTCAGGAAGAAGATGACAACACCAGAACTTTAAAGAAAAAGACAGAATCAAGTCCATCGCAGATCCCAGTTAGAATGTCGGAAAGCAATGGCAATCAAACCAAAAGGCCAAAGCCAGAATCGTTAATCAAGCCCTCAGACAGAAGTGGTTCACAAATACCAGCTCTAGCAAAAAACAGGTTTCAAACTAGCAATGAAAGGAGTCTATCTACAGATGAGATGGAATCATCTGCAAGCAGATCTCCAGATTCTTTAGAATGTAGTCTCTGCTCGGTAGAATACATAGAAAAAGTAGATCCTTTAGTAACTGCAGAAAACTTCAATGAGATTAAGAATTTACCTGTTTATGTTAGTATTGTCCAAGTAGGAAAACAATATGAAAAGGAAACTACAAATGGGCAACTGAAAATAGTTAGTCATGAAAGCAGGACTGTGCAGGAGAGGGGGGGATTTTATACAGTAAAACAAAAACAGCCTCCTTCTCCTCAAGGTAGTCCAGAAGATGATACTTTGGAGCAAGTCTCTTTTTTGGACAGTTCTGGAAAGAGTCCACTGACACCTGAAACACCTAGTTCTGAGGAGGTGAGCTATGATCTCACCTCCAGAACTCCTGATTCGCTTATAGGATTTATACCAGGTAAACCTAGTCCTATTCCAGAAGTGTCTGAAGAATCAGAGGAGGAAGAACCTTGCAAGGCTTTTTCATTTAAGGAATCTCCACCAGAAAGGACCAAATCTTCTACCTCAGTGCCCACAAACGGAAGTAAGGAATCTGGAAAAACAACAAAAGATAAGCGAATTGCTTACATTGAGTTTCCTCCACCCCCTCCACTAGATTCGGAACAATCGGAGGCAGAAAAAAAGGGGTCCCACCGTTCCACTGACACTGAGACAGAAATGATAGAAGTCAACCTCCAAGAAGAACATGACAAGCACCTTTTAGCTGAACCAATTATAAGAGTTCAGCCTCCATCTCCTCTTCCTCCGGGAGCTGACGATAGTGACTCAAGTGACGATGAATCTGTCTTTCACCCAATTCCATTTAGGAAGTACACCTTCAAGATCAAGGAGGATGAAGAGGAGCACCAAGCTATAGCTAAAGCTAAGAAAATAGAGCAAAATGGAAACTATAAAGAATCTGATGCCAACGGTGGCGGGAAAGGGGATGATTTTGAGTGTGAACAAAATGGGAATGACCAATCGATAACCGACTGTTCAATCGCAACCACAGCAGAGTTTTCACACGACACAGATGCCACAGAAATTGACTCTCTGGATGGCTATGACCTACAAGATGAAGATGATGGCTTGAGTGAACAAGACCTGAAACCGGCAAAAGAGGGTAAAATAGATGTCTGGGCCTCAGAAGGGATGCTGAAGTCAAGTGATCGCTCCTTTAGCCAAAGTAAGCTTGAAGTCATTGAAGAAGAAGGTAAGGTAGCAAACGAGGATGACAAAAAAGGTACAAAAAGTATTTTTTCGGACAAGAAATCTGAAGATGCGACATACGCCAATGGCCAGGATTTCACCTTGGAAGGAAGACCCCCTGAAAGACATGGCTTTGCTGATACTTACTTTAGTTACAAGTTGGAGGAAGAGTTTGCAACCCCGTTCAAAACCGTTGCAACAAAAAGCCTAGACTTCGATCCATGGTCGAGCAAAGGAGGCGAGGATGAAGTCTTTGACACTAGGATTAAAGATGATGATTCCAAGCCTTTTGGTTTAGCTGTAGAGGACAAGTCTCAAGCAACAACACCAGACTCGACCCCTGCCAGAACCCCAACCGATGAAAGTACGCCAACTAGCGAGCCTAATCCCTTCCCATTTCACGAAGGGAAGATGTTTGAGATGACTCGCAGTGGTGCAATTGACATGAGCAAGAGGGATTTTGTTGAAGAAAGGCTTCAGTTTTTTCAGATTGGTGAGCATACTTCTGAACGGAAGTCAAAGGGGGACAAAGGGGATGGGGTTAAAATGACAGGTGTAGCCACTACACAACCACAGTCATGGGAAACAACTAAAGAAATAAAGGTAGATGCTCCCATAAAAATTATAACAACTGAGGTTGTGCTTATCCAGACTAGCACTGAGTGCCTGGACACATCGTCAGGCAGCCACATAGTGGAGAATTCCTCCTGTACTGTAACTACCTGTAACGTTGATCCTAAATTACGTACTCCTATTAAAATGGGAATCACTGCTTCTATGACTATAAAAAAAGATGCTGGTTCTTCAGATGACTGTAATGCAGAGGCTGTTACACCAGATTATCACATTTTAGACAACACAGACTTAGAAACACATACCTATACTAAAACAGATTATAGTGAGGAAATAAAACAGCAACCAGAAAGGAAAGAATTTCCCAAAGATAACTGTAATAACAACAACAACCTTGATTCATTCCATTTCTTTGCAAACTTCAACCAGTTTGACAGTGTAGTGTTTAATTTGCAATCCACACCTGAGCCTTCAGTGTTAAACGTTAATCTTGGAGAAAGCTTGCTTGGTAGGGAGTCAGGGAAAATAAAAGAGAGTAATGTCCAGTGTGAACATAGAGAGCAACACAAACCAGTAGAAACAGAAGTGAAACATCCCAAATCAAGGCTACCAGTCAAGGCCTCTCGCTCCCAAAATGCTCAGAAGACAGTGAAGCATAGGTTGAAACAGCCAGCCAAGACCGATGCAAGAAAAAGAGTAGACAAAAGTACATGTTTGGAACCCAGATCTAGAATCCCAATCAAAGATATTACTAGGAGTAACATGAGCACTCCTATAACAGTGCAGATCTTATCCAGACCAGCAAAGACAGAGAAAGAAAAAGCTAGGCAGTTACCTTCCAAGCTGCCAGTTAAAGACAGAACTAGCTGCAGTGCCAGTACAGTTATTGAAACAAGTAGAGATCAGCTCAGTGAGGTGTGTATGCGTTCCATTGAATATTTTAAGGAAATTAGTGGCAAGACATTAAAACTCGTGGACCGCCTTTCTGATGAAGAGAAAAAGATGCAGTCAGAAATGTCTGATGATGAAGACAGCACGTCAAGAAGCACGGCATTATCAGAAGCTGCTCAAATATGCCAACCCTCCATTCCCTCGAGGTCTGCTAGAGACTTGAAAACTGAGACAGCGCCTATAAAATCAAAGGTTCAAAAGGCCGACAGTGAGAGAAGGAGAAGTAGGAGGACGGGTGGAAATGAAGGCAGTCAGGTTTCTGGGCCTCACGTGGCTCACATCGTGGAGATCAAGCCTAGTTTGTAAAATTTTAAACTTGTTAATCTTAGTGCATGAACCGTTGTGATTGCCTGTGCCGTGACTTAACTGTAGCTGTCATTCTGTCATTGTCATTTGTGTGTGCTGTCCTATAAGGTTCTACAAAGTAGTCAGTTACCGCAGCATGCCGGAGTGAGTGGTGCACTGAAATAAAAATTGCCAACATTGAAATCTCCTGTGCAGTGCTACTGAGTCTGTGTCTGTTGGCTTAGAGAGTGCAGTTATGACTCTTGAGTTGCATCACCAAAACCACACAGCAATTTGCAGAGCACACAGGTTGTCAGCATGACTAGTTCCATTACACTGTGAAACCACCTAGATTTTAAATGAAGTGCAGTAGACTTGAAAACATACTCTTCAATATATATATATTTTTTAAAAAAGGCATTGCCTGTATGGATCAATAGGGTACATAATCACTAATCTAACCAAAGCACTAGTGAATAGTTAACAATTATTAGTTTGTATTAAAGCAACTGTAACCACTTTTCTTGTCATTGTTTAACAAAATCATATGAAACAAATTTATATATATTAAGGTTAAGTATAAGCTTGTTAACTAAGTAGATGTCAAGCAAATGACAGATACTCCTGGAAAAAGAGCCAGCAGTCATACAAATGTTCTGTATTTGACTGGTTAATTGAGGATTCATTATATTTGGTTAAAATCTAATATTAAAAATGGCATATACTGTACATACTGGTTATCCATATATCAGGTTATTACATGTACAGTACTTGTTCATTTTAATAAATATTTTATTACAGTTTGAAATGTTTAATTATTTGGCCAGAAAAGGGTTTCTGTTGTTTAGATATGCACCATTAAATTACCGGAAATATTTTTAATTTAGTATTTATGCATCGCAGGTCCAGAGAGTCCCTGTGAGAGGACTGATCTAAGAATGGCAATTGTAGCCGATCATTTGGGTCTGAGCTGGACTGGTAAGTCATTGTTTTTTCAATGTCGCTGAACACAGTTAGCCACAATGCCATTGGGCACAGTGAGCGCTTCCCCTCATAGTTCTGTCCTGAACACCCACTCTTCTGCCTGCCATTCACTCCATACTTGTCCTAAGCAGAAACTGCAAATTTGTCAAAATTCTATGGTGGTTTTGTAATTTTGACAAGTGGAATGAACTCATTTCACCTCATTGACCTCAGTCGGATAAAAACTGAGAGGCAAAGGGTATAAAAGGGCTACTGAATTTCACCACATAGCCTCTAGTGGACTGAAAGGTTTGACTAAAAAAAGTGAAAGGCTGCCATCTAAAGGACATTTATAGACTGACTGACTGCATTAGTCAGCTGTGCTTAAAATCATTTCTGAAAAAGACGAGTGTATGCAAATATATTCTAGTACTGTATATTTAAAGGAAATTTGAACTGTATGGCAACAAATAACAATATATTTTTAAAGCTGCTGTGTCCCACAATTGTTTTCCATTTTATGTTACAATGGGATTCCTGGTGGATAGTTTACTAAGTCCAACCATAGTCTACCCATCTGCACACTCTGCCAGACCTTGTTGGGTTGCCAGTTTGTTTATAATCCTATAAATGAACAGTACACGCTTTCCTTCCCCTTAAAGCCTTTCGCATGGTCCTCTACTACCTGTAGCTATACATTTTATTTGCCAGCTCCACTGTTCTGGGAAGCAAAAGGAAAATGTAAAGCAAAAAAAAAAAAGTGGGAGGGGAGGTTCTTTTCCTAAATGGTGTCTGACTTTTCAGCTTAACAGTGTTTTATGTAAAAATAGGCTTATGAGGTAAAATAAGGTTTTTTTTAGGAAGCTGTTTAGTGTTTTATTGGTGGTGTATGCTTAAGACATTTGCTTCACTTGAAGTGAAGCTGAAATGACAGGGGAGTGTTTCATCTGCAGCCCTGCTGCAGTGCCACACACATTTTCCAGGGAGGGATTTCTAATCTATTTTTAATGTGTTGCAGAGCTGGCGAGAGAAATGGATTTCTCAGTCGACGAAATAAACCACATTCGAGTGGAGAACCCCAACTCATTGATTGCACAAAGTTTCATGCTATTAAAAAAATGGGTTAGCAGAGATGGAAAAAATGCTACAAGTAAGTGCCTCTGTTTAAGTATACAAAGTACCAGACCTACCAAAGTGACCTGCTTACTTTGTTACCAACTTAACTTTTCAATCAGAGTGATCGTTTTAGATATGTACCTAAAATTAGCACTCTGTTTTTACATTTTAAAGTATATTACACACTTGTATATTACACACGATATTTTCACATATCCAATGGACCCAGGAACCAATTAAATCGGGTGTGACAGATACTACTGGAATAGCTATTTGAGAACATCCATAAAGCTTTTAATATTAGCTTCCTGTCTTTATTCCTCTAATCACGCAGCAGACTAGAGGACTATGTTCTTGTTAAGCTTTGACTGTGTGGTTCGGTTTAATTAACACGCTTTACACAAGGAGAAAAGTGGAACCATCTTAGGTAGTGCTGGGACAAATATCTGAATACTTGAACAAATATTTTTTGACATGTATACGGATACAAAAATCAGACGTTCGTATTCACTAGGAATTACAAAAATACCTTGCTCTTGTTTACTGCCTCACCAGAAGTGGAGCGACAGTTGCAAAAATGGTAAATGAAAAAGAGCTCTGTGTGATATCTGAGATTTGTGTATATACAGTGCCTTGCGAAAGTATTCGGCCCCCTTGAACTTTGCGACCTTTTGCCACATTTCAGGCTTCAAACATAAAGATATGAAACTGTAATTTTTTGTGAAGAATCAACAACAAGTGGGACACAATCATGAAGTGGAACGAAATTTATTGGATATTTCAAACTTTTTTAACAAATAAAAAACTGAAAAATTGGGCGTGCAAAATTATTCAGCCCCCTTAAGTTAATACTTTGTAGCGCCACCTTTTGCTGCGATTACAGCTGTAAGTCGCTTGGGGTATGTCTCTATCAGTTTTGCACATCGAGAGACTGAAATTTTTGCCCATTCCTCCTTGCAAAACAGCTCGAGCTCAGTGAGGTTGGATGGAGAGCATTTGTGAACAGCAGTTTTCAGTTCTTTCCACAGATTCTCGATTGGATTCAGGTCTGGACTTTGACTTGGCCATTCTAACACCTGGATATGTTTATTTGTGAACCATTCCATTGTAGATTTTGCTTTATGTTTTGGATCATTGTCTTGTTGGAAGACAAATCTCCGTCCCAGTCTCAGGTCTTTTGCAGAGTCCATCAGGTTTTCTTCCAGAATGGTCCTGTATTTGGCTCCATCCATCTTCCCATCAATTTTAACCATCTTCCCTGTCCCTGCTGAAGAAAAGCAGGCCCAAACCATGATGCTGCCACCACCATGTTTGACAGTGGGGATGGTGTGTTCAGGGTGATGAGCTGTGTTGCTTTTACGCCAAACATAACGTTTTGCATTGTTGCCAAAAAGTTCGATTTTGGTTTCATCTGACCAGAGCACCTTCTTCCACATGTTTGGTGTGTCTCCCAGGTGGCTTGTGGCAAACTACATCATTCTAACAAAACCTGTGTTTAGGCATTTGATAATCACGTAGTATTAAATTAGTATTATAAGAGAAAATGATTCTGTACAGAGATACTTAGATCTCAACTGGATATCAGAAACCTGTAGCAGCTGTCTAGTCCATTTACTGTACAATCAAGTACATAACAAATGATAGTGTAAATGATTTCTCAAATATGCTTTACACATCTGAACCAGAAAGAGGCAGCAGGGTCTATACAATTGATCTTAGAGCAATGGATCTAAAAATCACCTTCATTTAAATTATTCAAACACCGGTATTCATGGCTTTTTCCATATTTTCACAGACAGAAAAAGTATAGGGTCATTCCATATGAAATCAATCACCAAAATCCTCAACCTCCTTTGATTTGGATAACAAATTTGATTTGGGAGAAGTGATTACAGTGTAAATTGTAGGCCTCCCATTCATGACATACAGGTAATCAAAGCTTGACCTGATTTGGATACCCATCCTACCTTTACATGGCCATAACTTCCTCCATAATTGACATAGAAACCTGGTGACGGTATCATTTTAAATAGGACCATACATTCATTATATCAAAATTGATGTGAAATACAAGATAAAGTTGTGTGAATCTGTGACCTTTGACCTCACCCAGGCCAAATCGCGTAACCTTGGATTTTTGTCATAGACCCTTATCTACATTTCCTGCAAGTTTCATTTTATGCCTGCCATTGGTTGAGGCACAGCACAGATTTGAATGCAGAGTCAGGTGAATCTTCTAATACCCCTTTCACACAGACAAGTTATGACAGCTCAGAACCGGCACTTATGCGGCATTTTGATCTGTGTGAATTGCCTATACCACCACAGAGCCGTCATATTTTATGCCGTATCTGAACCACCTCACAAGGTGGTGTTTTATCAGGTTTTATTGGTTAAAACTGAAAATCAGAAGC
Source organism: Acipenser ruthenus (assembly GCF_902713425.1). Taxonomy (NCBI): domain Eukaryota; kingdom Metazoa; phylum Chordata; class Actinopteri; order Acipenseriformes; family Acipenseridae; genus Acipenser; species Acipenser ruthenus. The sequence goes on along the minus strand of NC_081195.1, from coordinate 16,509,589 downwards.
TCTAATTATTTATTATCCTCCATTAAACTATTCATTGCCATTTTTATATGCTATACTATTCTGTTGATATACAGTGCCTTGCGAAAGTATTCGGCCCCCTTGAACTTTGCGACCTTTTGCCACATTTCAGGCTTCAAACATAAAGATATGAAACTGTAATTTTTTGTGAAGAATCAACAACAAGTGGGACACAATCATGAAGTGGAACGAAATTTATTGGATATTTCAAACTTTTTTAACAAATAAAAAACTGAAAAATTGGGCGTGCAAAATTATTCAGCCCCCTTAAGTTAATACTTTGTAGCGCCACCTTTTGCTGCGATTACAGCTGTAAGTCGCTTGGGGTATGTCTCTATCAGTTTTGCACATCGAGAGACTGAAATTTTTGCCCATTCCTCCTTGCAAAACAGCTCGAGCTCAGTGAGGTTGGATGGAGAGCATTTGTGAACAGCAGTTTTCAGTTCTTTCCACAGATTCTCGATTGGATTCAGGTCTGGACTTTGACTTGGCCATTCTAACACCTGGATATGTTTATTTGTGAACCATTCCATTGTAGATTTTGCTTTATGTTTTGGATCATTGTCTGTCTTGTTGGAAGACAAATCTCCGTCCCAGTCTCAGGTCTTTTGCAGACTCCATCAGGTTTTCTTCCAGAATGGTCCTGTATTTGGCTCCATCCATCTTCCCATCAATTTTAACCATCTTCCCTGTCCCTGCTGAAGAAAAGCAGGCCCAAACCATGATGCTGCCACCACCATGTTTGACAGTGGGGATGGTGTGTTCAGGGTGATGAGCTGTGTTGCTTTTACGCCAAACATAACGTTTTGCATTGTTGCCAAAAAGTTCGATTTTGGTTTCATCTGACCAGAGCACCTTCTTCCACATGTTTGGTGTGTCTCCCAGGTGGCTTGTGGCAAACTGTAAACGACACTTTTTATGGATATCTTTAAGAAATGGCTTTCTTCTTGCCACTCTTCCATAAAGGCCAGATTTGTGCAGTATACGACTGATTGTTGTCCTATGGACAGAGTCTCCCACCTCAGCTGTAGATCTCTGCAGTTCATCCAGAGTGATCATGGGCCTCTTGGCTGCATCTCTGATCAGTCTTCTCCTTGTATGAGCTGAAAGTTTAGAGGGACAGCCAGGTCTTGGTAGATTTGCAGTGGTCTGATACTCCTTCCATTTCAATATTATCGCTTGCACAGTGCTCCTTGGGATGTTTAAAGCTTGGGAAATCTTTTTGTATCCAAATCCGCCTTTAAACTTCTCCACAACAGTATCTCGGACCTGCCTGGTGTGTTCCTTGTTCTTCATGATGCTCTCTGCACTTTAAACGGACCTCTGAGACTATCACAGTGCAGGTGCATTTATACAGAGACTTGATTACACACAGGTGGATTCTATTTATCATCATTAGTCATTTAGGTCAACATTGGATCATTCAGAGATCCTCACTGAACTTCTGGAGAGAGTTTGCTGCACTGAAACTAAAGGGGCTGAATAATTTTGCACGCCCAATTTTTCAGTTTTTTATTTGTTAAAAAAGTTTGAAATATCCAATAAATTTCGTTCCACTTCATGATTGTGTCCCACTTGTTGTTGATTCTTCACAAAAATTACAGTTTCATATCTTTATGTTTGAAGCCTGAAATGTGGCAAAAGGTCGCAAAGTTCAAGGGGGCCGAATACTTTCGCAAGGCACTGTATATATATAAAAACACAGGATCAACACAGCAGCTCTTGAGCCTCTAAAAGTTTTAGACAGCAATAAGTAAGCAAACCAGATTATGCGGCACGCATAGCGATCTCTATGTAGTTTTTATATATATATATATATATATATATATATATATATATATATATATATTGCGACTTTCTGTTATGTGGACTGTAAAACAAGAACCTCTTCATTTTACAACACCATTTCCACGTTTTGTTTTATTTTAAATTTCAAAGTGTTTTAAGTTAAATTTCAATTTTCATTTGCTTGTTCAGCTACAAAAAGGCACAAGTAAACCGCATGTTATTACTTTATGAAAATGTGTCTATGGCCACTGTTTACTGTGAAGAAACAGCAATGGCAAGGAACTTTAACGTGTTATATATTTTAACGTCTTGCTATAAAATAAAGACACACACAGGGGCCACACACCCCTGCCTTGCTGCTGTGCTGTCTCTGACTGTGTTCTTTACTTTTTTTTTACTTTTAGAAAACGAATAAATATCCAAACAAATATTTAAATTATGAGCGAATATCCGAACATGAAAATCCTGCGTTCGTCCCAGCACTAATCTTAGGTCAATAAGTTGATTCAGTACCTGTAACACTAAAAGCTTGATGGATTTCTAAAGCAGGCTTAGCCATATGGGAGCACAAGCTCACTCCTGCCTAGCAGATGTTTACATGTCTGAAGGCTAAAATGATCATCATTGGGAAGTGGAGCATTCTGTAAAAGTAAAAATATAAATGTAGACATTTACCACACACTTTGTGAGTGTTTTGTGATTTGGCTAATACACTTTTATTACATTATGTATGAATCGCCCCCTTTCTCTAGCTACAAAAATGAAGCAGCTGGTTGTCTGTCTCAGTGGTTCTCAAACTTTTTGCTGGGCCCCGCTTTGCAAATGTTTCAGGCTGTGACGACCAATCTGAAGAAAAACTTCATTTAAATGAAGTGAGGAAAAAAAAACACACACACACACACAATTTTGTACCTTCCTGCAACTTAGTGAATTATAAGTGCCTTGAACCCCCCATAGCTTTAGTATTAACCTGGACCAGTGGAGGAGCTAGGATTTTGTTTCAGGGGTGGATGGATATTTTTTGATGATGGGTAATAACACTGGTATAGAGTAAAATAAATATATAAATAACATAAAAAATATTTAATGTTGACATTAAATGCTGGGTGAGATTGAATCTGATTTAAGAAGCTGACTGACTATAGAAGTAGAAGAAATAAGAACACTGTCAACACATAATTAATGATTTAAAATGATTGTCAACCTAATTTTTCTCTTAATAAACCACAAATGTAATATATTGTGAGCAAGAACAGAACAGACCCCAAATGCATTTCTATATTCATCATATCATATACTACTTGAATTTAGATTTCATACATATATATTGTATATTTTGTACAGTAGCTCCTTCCATTTATAATACTTCGACACAGGAGAGGGTAGTACAAAAAAACCCTTCTGGTTTCACAAACCCGATTTACCAATTCCAGACTCCCAGGGGTTTATTCATAAAGGGTTAACGCCTGTCGAAATGAGAAAACAGGAGTACATGTTCGGATTTCATCCATACCCGCCTATTTAACGGCAGTTGAGAGATCATTCATATGCGTCGTTAAGCCCTAACGATTTTCGTCTATGAAGGCATGTTTTTAACAAATTGAGAGAATTGGCATAAAGTTTTCATCTGTCCTGAGTGTCAACCTGCTATTCATAAGAGTGAATGGCAGCAAATGCTGTCGATAACTAGGAGTTATTGAACGCTTTCTACAGTCAACGACAGCCTCGGCAGACTAGTTTTTTAAAGACACATTTTATTACTACACTTGCTCTGTTATACAGTTTGACATACCCCTGATTAACACTGCCTATTTTGAAGAAAAAAAAAAAAAAAGAAAAAAAAATCTGTAGCTTTATATGAAGGAAAATGTTTATTATAAATATATACTCACGCAACAACATATTCTCTGGCATAATCATTTTGAAACAGCGCTGTGAAGCAGAGAGCAAGTGAGAGACTGAGAATAGACAGGTATATTATTATTATTATTATTATTATTATTATTATTATTATTATTATTATTTATTTGCCTTGTTCCGCGGCTGACAGCGGTCCTTTTCTTTTTATTTCTTTTACCTGTGTTCACAATAAACAGTTTGGACGAATACTGCCTGTGTGAACCTGTTTATTTTCATGGAGCGTTACAATATACAGTATACCAGTGCTGCTGATGCAGTCCGTGGGAAATCTGGGCATGCTTGGTATTGCAAGATACACTGATCGAGCCTCCTTTCAAAAGGAGGTCTTTTTTTTTTTCTGCGCACCATAAAACAATCCATTTTGTGTACAGTGTGCAATACAGCGTGAAGCTTTCACTGATTCATAAACAAAAACTCACCCCTGATTTGATTCCCTGCTTTAAGCTAAGAGTTTATTAATAATAATAATAATAATAATAATAATAATAATAATAATAATAATAATAATAATATTAGTTGAAAATTTGTAAGATTAACATTTAAAGTTTTCACAGTGATTATTATTATTATTATTATTATTATTATTATTATTATTATTATTATTATTATTACAGTATTATTCAAACGTCTTCCTACAGTGCTTTTCATAACACATATTATACTGTTAGGGATTAAGTGTATATGCGCTGTAATGAAATGCTAAGGATTTTAATGTTAGGACAGTATTTTGTGATCACGCGACCCCTGCAGTAGCCATGTGACCCCCTTTTGGGTCAGGACCCCCAGTTTGAGAAACACTGGTCTACCTTAAAGTAAAATGGTAAATGGGGGGGGGGGTATGTATTTGTTCTTGTGTATAAGGTGAGTTTGTTTTAAACACAATAGGGTCAGTACATTTGATCTAAGCAGTGTGGATCTAAATACTGCCACTCTTTTAAATATTTATTTTAGGGTCCTTTGTAGGTTATGAACATCAGTCATCTAACAATGTTTGTGATTCTGTTTCTGTCTTTAGTGAGATTCATATACAGCAGTATCCACTGACATTTAGAACAATTTAATAAACTTTCAAAATTGTATTTATTAAAATATAGCATTATACGTCCCCACATGTTGCTACAACTGTTTAAATAATGCACCTGTTTTTTTTTTTCTTTTTCTTTTCATTGTTAACATCCTGACCACTTTTTACACTTTTAAACTCTTTTCAAAATGTCCGCTCTAGTGCACTGGGGTTTGAGATCTGTCCTCTAAATCACTTCAGTAAGAGCGATTAAAAAAAAAAAAAAAAACATAACAACAAGTGCTCTGTCTTTCTGTTCCGTACCACATCATGCATCGTTATTGCTGCCTTACCTGTTTGACAATGTGGGCAGTAATCCTTACACTCGCAGTGCACTAGAGAGGACATTTTGAAAAGAGCTTGAAACGGACTTTAAAGTTTTAAGTGTAAAAAGTTGTCAGGATGCTAACAGTGAAAATACAAATTACAGGTATGTTATGTAAACAGTTGAAGCAACATGTGGGGGGCGTGTAACGCTATATTTTTCGGAACCCCATTACTTACTATTTAAGTCCTAATGTGATTTACAGAAGAGTCTTGGCCAAGATTATGGCAGACAAACATTACACGCATACATTCACAGATTTAAGCAATTGCACAGGTCAACATGACTTTAACAACTTTACTTCAAACTTTACACTTTGACAAAGCTTAATGCATTGATATTGCGTAGGTCCAGATTGCTTCAAAACTATAGTGGTACTTGGTATCAATCAGACCTGGGGTCTAATTATAATTACAATCACAGCAGGTTTATTTGCTGAAATTGTAATTACAATTACCATGCTATTTTGTTAAATTACAATCAGTTACAATTGTGCTGCAGTAATTTATAATTGTAATTACAATTACACTAAAAAGTAACATAAACAACTACACACAGTAACATGTTTACGCTATTTATTCTAAATAACCAAGCAATATATTACTTTTTTTTCAGACAAATAGGGTCACCAAACGTGGTTGAAAATACAATACAAAAATAATGATTGAATAACAAATGCATGTGTAATTGAACTGTACTAATCAATCAAATATATGGTATAATTATGATTACAATTACACAGGTGAACCAAGGTTCAACTACAATGACACTGTGATTGCAATGAATTACAAATTGCACAGTGACACTTGTAATTGAGCCCAGGTCTGGTATCTACCTGCTGACAGAACCCTTGAAGCACTATACTATGTTACAGGATCAATACACCTTTTAAAAGACTTGTTTACTTGACAAAAGAAGGAATTCAGTCACAACGTTGGCTCAATTCAGTCAAAGTTCCATATATCAGAGGACATAACCTAGCAACAGGTTTTTTTCCCTTCAGGTATCATATTAAATATAAGAAACTAAGTCAAGTCAACCTAGTTTCTTATTGTTTTATTCTAGAAATCCTATCAAGTGCTGATATTGTATTAAATACACACTCACTTTAAATTGAAGTCCAATGAGGTTCCGAAGTCAAGCCTTTTAAAGCTTTCATAGAATTGAAATGCAATCTCTCTTTTCTCTGTTTTAGCTGATGCCTTAACTGCTGTGCTGACAAAGATCAATCGGATGGATATTGTGACCTTGCTGGAAGGCCCAATATTTGATTATGGTAACATTTCAGGCACAAGAAGTTTTGCAGATGATAGCGCTGTTTTCCTGGATCAGGCTGATGGTAAAGTTTAGCCCCATCTAGCTGAACTCTTATCTATTCTTCTAAACCTCTAAAACTAATCTACCTTGTAGAATTGTAGAGTGTAGTTTACAGCTAGTCTGTCATTTTGACCTCAAGGTGAAAAGGGCATTCTCCTTCCCCCTCAAATTGTCACAAGAAGTATTATCTTACTTGAACACAAATAAAATCCCTGATTCTTCCAGGATCAATTATTCATATTCTTTCACATGATCCTTTGTATAGTAAAGATAAATACCTGTCAAGTCTATTTTCAGAATACAGATTTGTTTTTGTAGCAGATAAGACACCATCAGAGCATGATGCTTTTTTATTGTTTGGTTCCATAATAGTTATGTTTATATGTATTTGTTTCTGAATGCATATCTTTATAACCTGGCAAACGAGGTATTACGGTTTAACTTTTTTTTTTTTTATTATCTTGGAGAGCTGTAAATAAATGTAAGCAGTATTATCAGTTTTGGAAAAAAGATAATAAATTGAACCCTGCATATATATATACGTAGAAACATCGATTATGAAAACCAAAATGCTTTCTAAACGCTTCACTGGCATGATGTTGCTCCATTGCTTTCAGCAGATTTCCTTCCTTACTTCACAGAAACCTGTTCAATGCCTTTTTTCCTCTAGCTTGGTAAAGAGGGAAAGTCTGCTAGTTATGTAGCTTTGGTATTGCCTTGTACTGCCTTTCTCCTTTTTCTCTGAACCCTCCTAGTACTTCCTCTGCAAAACCAGACCACCTCCACCTTCCTCTCACGCTGTAAACCCTTCCAATACTCCCTTCTTGCTGCCTAAAGATGCGGCTTTTCCCCTCTGCACTATATACTGTTCTTCAGTATGACTCAACTTGCAGTCTTACTCATCACGAATTGACCCAATCCCATAGTTAAGGATGCCATCTCAATCATTTTAAGTATTGTCTTTTTCATTACATTTTTTCTCTTTTTTCTCCAGTGTGTTTATTCATCCCCTTTTCACCCAGTACCCCTAGATCTCCACCTTGTTCCCTTCACTCTCAGCATTCCAACCAGTCTTCCATTTGTGAGGTTTACATTTAGACGTTGTTCTTTGTTCTGTCTCTCCATTCCTTTCCCATTCACGTTTATTTACTCACATTTTTTTTTGTCACTAAACCTGAATGGGTTAAAAAAACAGATACTGTGAAACATGAATTAACTGGTCACCAAACAAACTGAATATTTGTGAAAATAATTACTAGATTTAATGTCAGATGACGGTTAACACAAGTTTTACTGTCCTCTCAAGTACATTTTTGCCATAGTTTCTGCTTGCTGCAGTGCAGTTTGGCATTTCCTAAAATTTTACATTGAACTTAAAAATAAAAATTTTATGACCATTTATTCATCAATTTTTCACGTGCCCAGTAGTTTTAACATTATGACTGTAATGTATTTGAAAAATTGCACGTGGCAAAAAAAGTATAGACGCTTCCTCTAGATTCTAGTACATTGTATTACTATTGCTAACATGTGAAATATAAAAGCAATATTTGATTGATACCAAAGTTATGTGCTGCTCATATTGTGTACTAGATTAAGCAACCTAACATTATCCATTCCATCTGATTATATTAATTTCGCATGTGGTTCCTGTGATTTGATTCTCCATGTCAGTCCAACTATGTTATCTTACCCAGGTTACTGCGACATCCAAAGGGAACTTCAGACTCCCACTGAGCTGAATTATGTGCCCCCCACCCCTCTCTGGCAAGGCGATTTTTGTAGCGATATGTCTAGCATAGACTCTACTTTTAGAACTCCCAGTAGGCCCAGCAATCTTTCATTGTCTCTGGAATCACAAAGCTGCTCTACTGCTGGTAAGCCGCCCGTAGTTGCTGCAGAAGATACTTCCTTGGGAGATCAGCGGTTTGATGACTCAGAAATGCCTTGTCAAGAAAGAGACAAATCTGTCACTGATCAGGATGACCACGAAGAGGACGATGAAGAAGACAAAAGAGTCACCAAAATGCACAGTACATTTTTGGAGAGACTGCAACAAGAGGATGACGAGCCCCAATCGGTGGCATCGGACGTGGCTCGGCCCATTCAGGTTTACGCGGAGGAAGAAGGCAGTGGGTCTGGTTCTGAGGAGGGGGAGGAGGAAGAGATGACAGAAACAAAAATTAAGTCTCTTCTGCAAGACCGGAGACAGGAGGAAGACGAAGAGGGCGAGGAGATGACAGAGGAGAAAGTGCAGTCTATTTTAAAACCAGTGCAAAAAACACAAAAAGAAATGTCTTCAATTCCAGGTTGGAACAGCGAGTCGTCAAGTGTAAATGTGGAGCCCCCCACTCCAGGTCGCAGTTTAAGCTCTGACTTGCTAGATCGACAGAAAAACAGGTAGAAACTCCTTTTCTGAATTAAGTGTTGTTTTTTTTTCATAAAGCACACTTGCTGGTTGTTGAAACATATTGGTTCTAATAAACTCTAGTAGTTGAGTGAGCTTATTTAAAAAGCAGACAGTCAATTGGTCTCAGAGATAAACAGTTGAGAAATATGAAGACACATATAAAGTTTTTTCATCCAGAAACATTTGGCAACCAACTATAACGCTATAGATTAAGAATACCCTCCCAGTCTTTTCTTACACTGTGTCATTTTTTGACCAGCATTTTGTAGTGTAGAACAGTTTTAGTCAATTTTATAGATTCAATATTTCTACACCTCCGAGTAATAACCTTTGTGATAAATTTCTATTCAATTTCACAGCGAAGAACAGTCCAGTGATTCCATGACCTCATCCTCTAATGGACACACAGGGAAGCTCAAGCAGAACAGTGAGCGTGCAGACCTGTCCTCCCCACTGTCAGTGACTACACCTGTGGTGCAAGAACCTGCTAATGGAGTGAAAGGTCAGACCCAGAGAGAAGCACAGAAACAGAAAGTGCCGAAGGGTTCAGTGCGAATTGAGGAGCACACAGGGCTGGACTACCCAAGATCCCAAGAAGAGACGACAAAGCCTATTGTGGAAGAGCCAGTGACACCCTCGTCTGTCAGTGGTAAACAAATGAGCTGGGACTCGCCAGAAGATGGCAAACCAGGATCAAGCATAAAGGAGGAAGACACTCTGCTATCTAAACACAAAGTGCAGGTAATGCTTTTTGTTAACGTATTCTAATCAGATTTTTTAAATATATTTGAACTTAAGCTGATCACAAATGTTACCTAGACTGTCTAGAAATCCATGTCTTGCATCCAGTCCTTTTTCTTTTTCATGTATAACATACTAATGGATACTTCTATCTACATTCCCAGAACATTCAATTTCTTAACTGTTTAATACCCTATTATTTGTGTTTTGTATAATTAGGTATTGCAGTTTCTGTTTTGATCACTATTTTCTTGGCTAGACTAACTATTGTCCTATTCTGCTACTGAAAATACTCCTTACTGAATTTCTGAAGTGTTTTTTTTAGAAATGACTACAAGGGGTGTGCAACATTTTTGTCCTCTCTAGAAGTTAGTAAATGCAAGATCTCTATAAAAAAAATAACTGCCATTGGGGACAGAAATTACAGATCATTTTTTAAACCACCTCACCTGAGAAATTCAGCTTTTAGTAGCAGAGTACTTGGCTGAAAAGGTCAATTTTTGCTAGTAAAACTGACCAGGTAAAATGACACAACAACAAAACAATAAAGAATTGTGGATATTAAGATCATTTTATTTAACTCATATTTGCATGTGTTTGAAATAAATGTATTATCATACAGTATATACATATTTGTTAGAACCAGGTAGCAAAGAAATGCAAAGATTTTCTTTTCCCCTATGAACCACCTTACATTTAGTGCTGATGTCTATCATTGGGTAAGGGCGCCTGCTAAGAAATAACTAATAATAATAATAATAATTAAACACAGAGAGTGCCATAAATGTGTTTTATTCATGAGTTGCGATAAAACATTTTAAATGGGTGCATGCGGTTTCTGATAGTGTGTCACGTTTGAAAGTCATGGAGCCACTGATTTCCTCACTGGCTTTGAAAGAGGTGACTCAGAGAATGAAAAATACATTGCATTAAAATCAACTGCAATTTTGCGTAGTGGCTCTAGCTTTTTTTTTAATACATTATTATTTCCGGGTTTAGAGTTTCAAGTTTGTATTCTTGTATTGATATGGGTCTACAATATACAGCAGCTGTCACATTTGTGCAGGTTGCTGAGGATTTGTGTCTAAAATGTCTATTTTCATTTTAATGTGTGAATCTTGTTTTCTTCATTTTCATCTGAATAATAATATTACAGGTAGGCACAAATACTCAAGCAGGTCAACACAACATGAATTTCCCTGCTCTGAATTATTTCTCATATCATTTTTGCTTATCTCAGGAACAAGGTAAGAAATATACAACCCTGGGGCAAACATACCAAACATCATTCATATTCCATGTAACAAAGAGCAATGTTTTTCAAATCTCTATATCTCCTCCCCCCTGTCAAGATGTATATTCATTTGGTAATAAAATATGCTGCAATACATTTATCAGGCGCATAGGGATAGTGAATCAAGCTCGGATGAAGAACGGACTGTCACCACCAGAGTTATCCGGAGACGGGTGATTTTAAAGGTATCCAGTGGCTCTAGTGAACGTGGCGCCCCTGGCCTTGGTGTGGACTCCTTTGCGTTCTGCTGTGCTGTCGTGTTTATTGCTCTCAAGTAGTGCTCTCATTGCTGTGGTTTTGGCTGGTTGTGACCTTAGGCATGTTTTTGATTCTAATTAGTTTGATGTATATCACGCCATCATACTTTTTAGCTATGATGCATCTTACTTGCATTCAGGACGATTTATTTATTTTTTCTTGGATATTCTGATGATGAAAACAAAGTCCTGACAAAGCCGTGCTGAATAAATTTCATACAATCCAGTGATCTGCTGGTTTACCCATTTTTTTACCTCTTACTAGCACAGGAGGCTGTGTGGTCCAGTGGTTAAAGAAAGGGGCTTGTAACCAGGAGGTCCCCGGTTCATATCCCACCTCAGCCACTGACTCATTGTGTGACCCTGAGCAAGTCACTTGTGCTCCGTCTTTCGGGTGAGACATAGTTGTAAGTGACTCTGCAGCTGATGCATAGTTCACACACCCTAGTCTCTGCAAGTCGCTTTGGATAAAGGCATCTGCTAAATAAACAAATAATAATAATAATAGCATTAGTAATGTAATATATAGTACCCTTATCATTTAGCTTAAGAGATTTTAGTTAGCTGCTTTTCTATTTTATGCAGATTTGTCGAATATAACGCTGTAGATTCAAAGCTGCTGCTTTTCACTGGTACACAATAACTTCCTGTGCTACATGTCTAGTTGCAATCAGACTGTGGCCTACAGCACAGGAAAATATTAGGTACCAGCAATATAACATTTTACTGTGATAATAAGAGGTAAGAAAATTGATTTAAAAGTTTCACACATTTAATTGTGTTCCTCAGTATATGACAAGCATAGCTTTCTGCATCCCCTTACTATCATCAGCCTCTTTGGTTAATAAAACATGCCTTTTTTTTGTTTTTGTTGCATACTGAAAAGGAAACAAATGCTTCAGTCCTTTTGTTTTAGATTATTTCGACAGTTTCTGTCAGTTGTACAGTCTTCAAAAATGTGAATATATAATGTGTCCAGGAGCTTTGCATGTCGTGTTCATACTAGGGATGTGCAAAAATGCTGTGGTTGGCATCACTTTTTAAGATGCTTTCAGTTACCTTTAATTCAAAGGTAAACAGTGACTTAAAGGGTTAATAATCAATCCTTTTTTCCTCACTAAGCAAATTTCGCAAGTTCACAAGTTTGCTGTAGATATTTTTTTTGTTTTACAGACTATTTAGCAAATGTATCTTGCCACCTCACTGAAAATTCACTTCCTCTCCAACTATTTGCACAATACCTGGCCCCATATATTACAGTGAATTGAGTTCTACAGTATCTGTTACCATAATACCTGCAGCACAGTAAGGAAAAGCAAAGAGGGGTTGCAAGTTAAATGGGCTACAGTCAAAGTTAAAATAACTTCTGGAAAACTTGAGGACTTGAGATAATACTACTATGCTGATGAGAGGTAAGAAAGTGGGTTTGGTTATTAATCCATGAATTACTTAAAAACAATATTTCAAACTATCGTAAATGTTTTCTTTACAGCCCTTGTTTATTTTAAGTCTGTCAAATGTACAAGGAGATTATAAAGACACTTAGCAACTGTGTGCTGCTGCTGTTGGGAAAATTTATCCTTAATTAAATTGTAGGATCCCATCTATTATCCATGACATTTGCCCCATTGTTTTGACTTTATACCCACCTTGCATGTTAAATGACAGGAATGTTGCTTGAATAAATGTAGGATTGCCACCTTCTGAAAACACCAAATCAGGGTATTGTATTATAATGTAAAGATGTGTCCAGTATGATTAGAAGGAGTGTCAGGGTGCGGCAGTCAAAAAGAGTCATTTTTATTTCAGGTATTCCCATATTTATTTGAAAACAAAGTTGCGCCCCTTTTCAATTTCAAGACCTTAAAAAAGAAAGGAAAAAAAAGACCTTGAATACAGTCATTTGACTCATAATACAAAAAATAAATTCTACTCAATAAACTTTCATAGAAGGTGCCAGCAACCAAAAAAACAGAAGAGAATCATACAAAACAAACTTTCTGTGTAGTTTAGATACCAAATTGAAAAGGTAAACTGGGGTGTAACAGCAGTTGTATTTGGAACTTATTTCACTTCAGTTTTTAGGTATTCATTTCCAAATTACAACTATACAAACTCCTTGTGGTAACCCTAATAAGGATAACTGGGCACGATGATGGACATTTGAGTCAATATATGAAGTATGAAGTAACTAAACCTATTTTTATCTCAGAGTATTGCTTTACACATCTTTATCACAATGTTCTTTAGGGAGAGCAAGCGAAAAACATTCCTGGTGAATCAGTCACGGAAGAACAGTTCACAGATGAAGACGGCAACATCATAACGAGAAAAGTAATGCTTGGCCAAAGTCGTTTTCTGTATTGTATTAGTTTTATTTCCTCCTTCTTTTGTAAAAATAGAAAGTGCTTTCCACTTGTGAATGTATCCCTTTTAATAGGTCATCAGGAAAGTAATCAGACGTGTGGTTACTGCAGAGGACAGAGAACGTGAAAAAGGGAGAAAGGAACGAGACTACAAAGAAACACTAAAAATAGAGGAGGAGGACTATTCTAAATACTCAGAAACCCAAACTACACAGCCGGAGGTTGGAAGCTATTCAGCAAACAGATGACAGTGTCTGCATTTAACTGGAGGATTCTGACGTGTTCTCTTTTTATCAGAATCCATTGTGCCGAGTTTGCTGTGGTTATCCTCACTTTGCACAATAAAAAAATATATGCTGACGCAAGCACTGCCTTCTCATCTCATTAGAGATTCAAGTGTTAATCCAATTCTATCAAGGCTTCAAACATGAGATTAGGGAAGAAGATAAGAATGATGTTATATAAAACATTGATGGGGATAAGTGGCACAGGAGATGCATTCATTAAACTATCATGCCTTGAATTTTGAGTTTTGTGGTCTCACGCCAACAAGTGACCACACACTTTGAGGTCTGCTCATAGTTTGTGCCACTGTCCTGCATCTGTCATGAGCACTAAATTGACAAAAATTATATTTCAAACAATAATTATAATTTTTTAAAAACTGGCTATTATTTGTTGCTATTTTTTAGTTGCCACTCCCAGTTGAAAAGTTATTCTGCAAATTTCATTCTGAAACCATTGCACAGCATATATTTTTCTGCTTTGGGTGACTTTTTTGATGTGTCACTGTTCATTGGGCATTTAGGCCTGTCTTTTTTTCCCCAGGTGTATTGCAGCACAGTATTTATTTGTTGTGGCGATAAGGTCTAAAGTTTCATGTGTAATCTAATCTAGTATCCCCTGCCGTGTTTGTTGCTAACTTGCACTGCTCATCAAAGGACGTCTCTTGTTGTACTTAAGTGCTTGTTGTGGTGCTCTTTTGTAATGTCAATTTTAACTTCTGGTTCTGATTTGGTTGAATTATTGCACACTTACCCTATAACACTCTTCTACTTCCCTCAGGTGGCTGTTGCATCCCTGTCCTTCAATGTATTTTTTTATCATAGAAAAGAGGAACCACGAGACAGACTTAGCTAATGTTTTTATGTATCTTTTACAGCAGGGTGAAGGATACAAGATTAAAGTGAAAAAAGAAGTCCGACATGTAGAGAAAAAGATCCATTCATAATGTTCACTGTGTTCCCTAAAGGTAGGTTCACAATAGACCTTACAAACTGTTCTAGAACTTTTTCCATGAAACACCAAACCAAACTGTTTACTAAAATCACCTAAATCAAGTGGCATTAGGAATTGGAGTTCAGTGTATGCCATTCAAGCATGGTTTGAATCTGTTGGTGCCAAGTTGCCTCCCCACAGGCAGCACTGCAGTAGCCTTTGCACTTCTGTTGAAGGTTGGGGATAGTTCACCTCACCATGCTCTAACGATCTCTACTGCTTAAGACCTCCCAGGATGGCTCTGTAGCCAGGCAAATGCATAATCTACCATATTTAATTGTCACCAACCCGCTACTAGGACATAGTAATTCACTTTTCTATATGTGACACCACTACACCCTATATATATGCCCAGGGAATAATAACTAGGTAATTGAAAAATAAAAAATAAACAGGACAGAGGAGGAAAAAACAGCTAGAGAAGAAGCACTGAGGAACCATACAATCCTCAAGCATTTATTGTGCTCTACAGGTAACAAGCAGACCTCTTGGTTACTGACTCAGTGCACTAACAAATGAAAATATACTGTAGTTAATTACATCAATTGACCAATCACACTATTAATTGGTTATACTGAGCCCAACAAATAAATATATTGCACAGCCGGTTATATAGCACTCAAATAAGTTACTGAACCCAATAAGTTATATATTATATATATATTTTATATTGCACATAATAAGTTTTAGTTAGTTAAATAGATAGCATATAATAGATTAGTAAAACCATCAATTAAATAAACAAATAAATAACACAGTTATCTAATTATTTGTCTCAAATAGCCAATTTAAATCACAAGCAGCATTTCAATTTCAAAATTCCAAGTGATCAAATAATCATGATTTAGGAAAGGCCATTCATTATGCTATATTGTTTATAATTTGTCCTTAACTGCCACTACAGCCACTATTCTTAACTTAAAAGTCAAAGGCCCACTTATGCTATGCATATAAAAAAAAACTATATAACATAACTAACCAGTTACAATGCATTGCAATACTGGAAAACGATTTACAATTACATAACCTGTAAACCAACAAACAATATATTAATTAATGTTGCGCAAGAGCACGTTTGTCCAAATAAGCAGGAGAAGAGAAAGAAAATGAAGTAAAGTGCATCTGTGCATAAGAACAAATCGCAGTAGATTTCCTTTAGTTTAAGAGCACTTAGGCTAGTAGTATGCTCTCCTTTTTCATTGTAGTCGAAAATCAGCATGAAATAGTTGTAAGATAGTTCGGTGGCAATGCAGTTGTCAGTGTCAGGAAAAAGCTATAAAAAAAAAAGTTTCTTTTCTCAAACCCGATGTAGATTCGACAGCAACACGTCTCCCTGGGTTCCACACGCGCTCCAGCCACAGCCCTCACTGCATCACAGCATCACAGCTCACTCGAATAGTTCTTTATTTTTCTTTACTCTATTTTAAAACATCCGACAGCTGTACTTAACAACTAAACAAAACGCAGCTAAACTTGTCTTCAGTAGCGAGACGCCATATTTTCAAAACTTCTTTTTCCTTTCTCCGTCTCTCTCTTGCTCAGCTCAACCACGCCTCTCAGCAACACACCTTCCAAGCATCACCTCCCCCTGTCATGCAACGATGCTAGCTTTATCCCCTGCCCCTGCAATCCCAATGTTATGTAATTTTTTGTTTTCTTAAAGGAAACAAGTAATATATAGCCAGTCAAACCGACACATGTACCTATCGTCACACTTCACAACTGAAAGCACATTTTTAGACATACATCAAACCATCACAAGTGGATGAGTGGTTCTCTAGGTAAATGCAAATCTAAAGTGAGAAGTACCCATTGCACAGCATCCCTTATGGGGCACAGTAAAGGAATTGATGTTGTGCATTGCTAGACCAAATGTCAGTATCTGCCTTCTATTCTGCTACTACTACAACATATGTTAATCTATATTCTCTTCTTTTTTATTTTAGGTACACATTATTAGAATCCTGGGCAGAGAATACTGGAAAATCACCACAATACAGTGTGTCTGCTGCTTCCACACATTAACGCATGGTTTTTCTCAAGAGGACTTTTTGATTTAGCATGAGCATGGAAACTCACTTTCTTTCAATGAACTGGAGCGTTATAATTAATAAAATGATGTGCCATGGTGTTAAAAAGACCATTTTTTCAGTTGAAATGGTGTCAGCAAAAATTAAACCAACAAAATAAAACAAGAACATTTACTGTGACCAAAGATGGCACAAAAGAAAACAGATGGGTGATATAGGAGGGACACTTTTTTGAATCACCAACTACAACTACTGCATTCGCCTTATATTTTTCTTGGACCCATAATGTCAGGGTGAAAAATTCTGTTTGTCTGTTTTTAACAAAAATGATCAGTGATTTTGCTGTATATAAATGACACTGTGTAAATTCTACAATAAGTAGCTCACATATTACGAAGACACTGACTTAAAAGAACATTACAAGTGCTTTGAAATGAAATGGCAATGGCGTAGTGGTTCCACTTTAAGAAAAAAAAAACAGAGGCTTGAGTGTAACTTTACAGATTCTTGTATAATTATTAGCAGGTATAATGTTTGTAAATGAAAAAAAGCTTGATGTTAACAGAAGAAAACGTTTTCTTTAAAATCCGCAGCGACTTTCAATAATTCCCAAAATGGGAATACCTGTAGTGCTGTGAAAACTTTTCTTCAGAGTACTAATATTTTGATGCATGCGATTCACCTTATTTTAATTACAATTTTTCTAAGTTTGAAAACACTATAATAATAATACGAATAACAACACATTTTATCAGTGTAAACACATAGCCTTAACATGTGTCACTGTCTGCAGTTTTTTAAAGAAAAATATCCTAGACATTATCCAACACGCAAAACAAGGGGGTGGCTAGGGCACTTAATTTTCTTGCTTATAGAAGGGATAACTGCTTGCAAATGAATAAAACGAAGTGCTGCTCTGGTAAGCACAGGCTTGAATACTATGAAAGAAATGATCCGAATGTATATGTGAGTAGACCAGGCACGCTGTAAAATTATAACTGTATCATGTGCATTGGCTATAAGATTTAGAATCTTTCCGTAAGCCGATCATTTATCATTCTAGCAGTGTAATAATAGGTTTTAAAGGCTGCTGTGGTAAAAAAAAAAAAAAAAGGGCATTTTTATTTGGGTTTTGGTGAAATATTTCCTTTTGTTGAGTCTATTCATATGAGGACACCTAAGGCATTCGTTGATAGTAGCTCTAATAACATATATATTGGAAAACAAAAACATCAAACACTGGATGATCTAGTTGATTATTTAAGCATAAAATAAATTGTGTTTAAACTCTGGGATTGTGTGTTCTTTTAGATGCAAGACACTGTATACAAAATGCGAATCTTGCCTTGTTTTATGATATATAGCACTTTACTAACGTCATGAGAGCATTGTTCATGTTTCACTCTTATTCCTGAAGAAAACACAACATGCTACACCTATTACAAAACATGGTCAGCAGCTTGATCAGGTTAAGAAAACTGAACTTACCTACTGTATAGTAAGATCCAGGTGTGTGGCCTTTACGCACCCTTGAGGCCGCAAGATCCCCTTACCACACGGCTCAGTTCTAAGAAGTTGAATTCTTGGATTTTAATCATTTGTAATTTTAGATAAGAAGTCTGCCTGCTTTCTTGCATTACCTAATGAAGCATCCCAGTAGGGCGGGTATGTATGTAGGGATTGCAGTTTGACCCTTGGGGAGCTGCGTGCAACCCTCAGGACAGGTTACACACCCCTGTTTTGGATCCGTCAGAAGTATTGTACATAAAATAATAACAATATAACATAGAAATACATCCCCAAAATAGGCTTCTATGCCTTTAATAGGGTGATCTTTCCATTCATTGTTTATATGGAAGGAAATGTTCTCTTTAACAGCCTGGTTCCCCTTCCCTGGATCCTGCTGCACTGAAGCTGTGAAACTACAGTACTTGAATAAAGAGACATCTGGGTTTTTTCCATTACATTTTCTGTTTTTCCTTTGGTTATTCATAGTCATCCACATGAGAACCAAGACTAATTTATTAAATTGAACAGTAGATCACCACAGGACTTTGCAGGTTGACTAGTTTAATTTACTGCTAAAAATATATTCTATACAATATGAAATGTGTTTCACTGGACCCTGGGGTGGCAAGAGAAAGTATTTCTAAAATAAATTAATTTTACACAAATTCATAACCTGCTTTACTTACTATGCTTTAACTTGATGTTTGTAAAGCCCCTACTGAAGAATTTAAGTGCACTATATAATATATAAATAATATATAAGTGGAACCTTTTATGCAGTAAAGCAATTAGGATTGGTAATGAACTTCATCCAAAGCATTCATCAGAATTATTCTCATTTACCAGTTTTCATCAATGTCAGGTAACACACAAGCTTAATCATATTGTGTTAAGTAATGAGTCAAATGTTATTCTAGAGTTACAAAAAATAAAACACAACATAAGTAAAAAATATGAATGAATAAAAGTTCTTGAGGGTCAGTCGTTTTACACAAACAAACATGAAAATGTAAAAATATATATACATCTTTTAAAAAATAACCAGAAATCTTTGGGAATTAAACAAGATTGAAGTTGCAATTGAATATTACTAAGACAAGGAGGTTCAAACACTCCACTGTATGTCAGTAACATATATCCCCCATCGTGTAGCAAATTCAGAAATAGAGCGATCAGTATGATGAAAAACTTGATGATTCATGAAGCTTAGGGTGTGTCGGATCTAATTAGCATACATATACAGGGTGGGACAGAATATTAGAAATCCCTGTCAATAGGGCGAATCAACCAGGGTGGAATACATTTTAAATGGTTCTGGAAGGATATGTGACTATTCCTCAGTGATTAGTGCCTCTAATTTCTTCAGGGTAGGAGGCAGGAACTGTAAACTGTTAAGACCTCGTGAAACATCAGCCTTTTGTCTTGGATTTGTTTTGGATGTGGAAACACCTGCTATTCAAGCTCCTGGTGTTACGCCAGAATGACTGAAATAGCCTTCCAACAGGGATATTCAGCTTTTCCATGTCAGAGATTTGCATAACAAATGAATCGATCACAAGGGAAAACTTTCTTGTTACCTATCCATGAGGTTGCATTCTACAACACGAAGAAGACACACAGGTGACGCCACTAATATTATACAATAAAAGCCAGAATCACATGGTCTACACATAATGTAAAATGTGCTAAATGTGTTAATGACACCCTGAAGGAGTGGTAACCACCGACCATAATCCATGTTCTTACTTCATATTTGCACCATAGATATATTTATGGTTCTTTGCATGCATATAAATATGAATAGCTGGTACCTAATGACTTCGTGTATGTTGTAGTTCAAACTGCAATGATCTAGCTGTATCGAGACCATGTGACCAGCAACACAGGTAGCAGGATGCAGTATGTATAGCGTTGTATTTGAAATATTTGCATAACCATAAAAAAAGGAGTGACACCTAAAGATTTTCTTCTTTTCAGTTTTGTTTTTAAAGCTAGACATTCTATCTGGATGTTCTGAGGTAAGGCAGATTTTAAGACCTTGGTTAGCACTCCTTTAAACAGTAATGTCTAAATAACTACCACTATCGGTAGCAGCACTGCACAATGCAATATATTTTTATATACATAACCAGCTGAAAAGGAAAACAGAAAATGACAATTAAACAAATACAACAGATACATATGCACATAAACTAATATAAGTACAATAATAATAATAATAATAATAATAATAATAATAATAATAATAATAATTTAATAAAAGAAGTGCCAGTGTCTTAACCCAGTCTCCCTGTGGTTGCAGATGTCTAATATTTCTGTGACGCAAGTCACTCACTAAAGTATACAAGTTTTTTTTATTTTATTTTTTTATTTTTTTCAAAGTGGATTAGGGCACACTAAGGATGACCAAGGAGGCCCAAATATCCAAACCACATTTGCTCAAATATCTGCATTTTGGAGGCTATGTAGTCCAGTGGTTAAAGAAAAGGGCTTGTAACCAGGAGGTCCCCGGTTCAAATCCCACCTCAGCCACTGACTAATTGTGTGACGCTGAGCAAGTCACTTAACCTCCTTGTGCTCCGTCTTTTGGGTGAGACGTAGTTGCAAGTGACTCTGCAGCTGATGCATAGTTCACACACCCGTCTGCTAAATAAACAAATAATAACCAGCCTATATTAAGGTCGCTCACAGGCTGCAATACTACCCAGATGTAACTGCCATTCATTTAGAGAGGGGTCTTCCGTGGATTTCCACCCTCCCGCCAAAAGTTTTCTCCCAATCAATAGCACAGTCTGGAAACAGTCTGCTTTATAGGCAGGAAGGTGTGTTAATATAGAGGGGCATCCAGAATGTAAAGTCTGGGGCAGTAAGGAATGTCCATCTTAACCACATCCTGCAGGACATCATGAACCTCCAACCAGATTTTTTTAATTTGGGGGCAAGCCCACATAATATGAACCAATGATAAGATTGGATGGGTTTGGCCCAGTGGAGATAATTTACTAGTAGCAGAGCAAAAAAGGGTTTTTGTGTGGGGGGGAGGTAGGGAGGGGAGCCAGAGGCAAACCTCTCTATACTAAACCAAGGGAGTGACCTCTCAGGGGGAGTGGACCGCTGTGCTATATGTCTTAAGACAAATGCATAGTGATAGACTATTAATTTAGGAATTCCCAACCGCCCTCCATCCACAGGCCTTTGTCATTTTCTCATTCCATAGAAACTGATTACACAGTCTATCCAATTGAAAAAAGTATTTGCTTGGGATCTTAATAGGGAGAATGTGCAGTAAATAGTTTAATTTAGGTACACTGTTCATTTTAATTTGGGTGGAATTGTAAGGCCCAGGTATTTTATACCCCTCTTTGGCCATTGAAATGATCCTCACTGGAACAGAGATTTGGGACAGACGGAAGTTAGGGGGAGCGCCTCTGACTTTGCCCAGTTAATTTTGTATCCTGAGAATTTGGAGAATGAGTTCACCACTTTAAGTAAAGCTGGAATAGAGTTCTCTGGTTCAGACACGAACAACAAGATATCGTCGGCATAGAGCAGAAGCTTATGTGTTGAACCTCCCACCTGAGCCAATTCAGTTATGTAACTTTTATAGAATTCCCCTGTGAAACCATCTAGACCTGGGGCCTTGTTCGAAGGTAAGGCCTTTGTTGCCTCCATTACCTCCTCCAGTGTTATTGGGGGCATCCAGGGAGTCTCTGTCTTGGTCATTTAGTCCAGGGAGACTCAAATGTTAGGCTTTTTTTAATGTGATTATACAACGTGAGAAATTGCCTGCAACATGTGGTAACAATGTTTAGGCAAAGCCATTTCTCTCTTGTGTACGTGTTTGTTTTCAGTCGCACTTGAAAGTAGCAACATCTGCAATATGTAAAAGCTTTATTTCCCTGTGTTCATCTCAGTCATGACTGGCAAGACAACAACTCTGACACATTTTCAGGGAGGGCTGATAGTCGGCTCTTGGGTGGCAGGTCCTTTCTTATCCAAGACTGCAGAAATGACTGCTCTCTCAAGTGAACCGATTCTGAGATTGCAATCCCAATCTTCCCTGATGAAATCAGAGGCAGTGTTCAATTAAGAATGGTCATGTTTTTTTGTTTTTTTTTAATTGGCACAAGGACGTTTCCGTAGTAACAATTCAGGATGCAATGCATGTGTTTTTTTATTCTAATTATATTTTATAGGAAATATTTACATATCAATAAAGCATGGTTCTGTAGCATAAGGGCAGGTTGGTACAATGGTATATGCCATGTGTGAATGGTATCACAGTAACCAATATCAAAGTTGTATGAACCAATATACATTAATAATCCATTGCAGTACAACCTTACTATATGTGTGCAGTATTTGTTCATAATGGTTGTGCTATGGTATGTAATAAATTGGAATTATAATGCTATGCCAATAAAATAAAATAAATGTACTGGGACAAATGTTTACACATTTCACTTTATTACCCTGAGTGGCTGTACTCTCTTTCAATCACATTTTTTGTCGTTCAGTTTTGTGTTCCTTGTTGCCGTTTCTAGTGTTCAGCAATAGAGGTCGCTGCCGGAGTTGTCCGCTGTTTCTACCACCATACCACTCCTCCCTGCTAGTAACACTGCTGCCCCTCACACTCGCTCGGCAAACATGGCAGACAGCGCAAGCGAAAGCGATACTGATGCAGCCGCGAGCGGCTCGGCCGCCCTGCAATCCGCTTCCAGCAAAGCGGGGATCATAATCTCCCCGTTCCGACTGGAAGAGCTTACAAACCGACTAGCTTCGCTGCAGCAGGAGAACAAAGTGTTGAAAATCGAGCTGGAAACGTACAAACTGAAGTGCAAAGCTCTGCAGGAGGAGAACCGGGAACTGCGTAAAGCTAGCGTCACCATTGTGAGTATGACATTATCACAGCAAAGCAAAGTGTGTGATCAAACATGAATCATGAATACCCATGCAGCTTTAGCACATAGAGCACATCAGCTCATCAAAATGTTGCATGAAGCATCTACAAAAAAAATCGTTTTATTTTTGTCATTGTTTACAAATGTCTTCCTTTTTGGGACAACTCGCCTCGGGCCCATTTTTTCTCAGTAGTGTGCAATATGGTTTTCTGCTGCTGCATGACATGAGCAGGCTGCGGCTTGGGTATTAGTGGGTAATGATTGTTATACTGTAAAACAGCAGATAGGAAACTGTAGTGATGATAGATTTTCCTTTGACTCAAACGTCTAGTTTGTACTTGTTCACGTTGCTAACGGATATTGTCACTGTTTACTGCGACTAGTACTGCCAGTACACAAGTTAATAAATTATATCTATTAGCAAAGTAGCTTTAGTAAAAGGAGAATTCATTGTTTTTACTTGAAAGCATAGATACGTTTATTTTGGTGGAAGCATTGCATTAGATTTTTATTAGTATGTTTGTTTATTTTATTTGTTTAATTAATTATTTTTTTTACAATTAAGTTATTTTTTGTAGTCGGATTTTGGCCTAGGTTGCCGTGTCTTGCGTCAGGCATTATGACCAAGCTAGCTTGTTTTCATGGGAGTTCGTATTTAACCTTTTATGTAGTGTTTTTTTTTTTTTTTTTTTTGTCGTCTCACATGAAATTCTGTTGTAGTAGAGGCCTTTACTACTGTTCTGGCTCAGTTTCATTAAAAAAAGGGGGGATTGGGAATGGATAAACGTTCGTGTTTCTTTCAGTACCATGGTTGTTTGACAGCTATGTACTTTAAAATAACATCAACATTATAGTTAATACTGGTTTATATTTGTTACACTGTTTACGTTGATTTCATTGATTTTGGAGTGGATTCATTACTTAGACTGTCAGTTAAATGCAATGAAAATAGTTGACTATATTTACATAAATTGCTATTCCTGTAAATGTTGTTACAAAAACACTATATATCTTTTTTTTTTTTGCCTCCCCAAGCTACAGCAGATCTTCAAAAAAAAAAAACAATAACCTTCCTGGCTGTGGGTAGTAGAAAGATCATGTCTGTTTATTTCAAAATTGTGTGCTGGCAGCTGACAACCTTTAGGGAATGTAAATAAACTGGCAAAACAACAAGGCATGGCCTCTGAAGTAGCATCTACAGAAGGCTAAACTATGGAAGAATGTAAGTAAATAACCACTCTGGAATCATAGTTTAGTATAATTTGAATCATTTCAGCTTTAACTGTGGGGTACATACAACAGCAAATAACTAAATTAGGAATTTAATGGAACAAAAAACGTGATTTGATTTGCAATGCATTTTTACTTACTAGCGGAATATCCAATTTTGAATTTGGAAGAGGTTAGAATGGTGCAAGCACTAACATGTTTCTTCTGTTCTGTAGAAAAATACTGAGACTGTTAACTGAATAATGGTATTGTATACAAATATAGTGGAGTTCAATATTACCCAAATCTCAGTTTATGCACCTACTGTACATAGCAGGTCAAGCACAGGGTGGATTTTACCATTTTTTAATGTTAGGAGGGAAAGTAGGGAACAGTGTGTGTTTTCTGGTCGTCTTGAAAATATACCATGTGGTTTAATACAGTAGGGACATAGTTTATAATGGAAGTGAACACAAAGAAGTCAAACTCTCTGGCGGCCTGACTCCCTTCATCAGGTTTCCCTTCACTGTGTTTAAAGTGCCCAAGGTTTTTTTTTTATGTTAAAAATAGGTGTCATCTTGTATGTCCATGTTGAAAATACCCGCCCAAACTTTCCACTGCCAACAGCAGCTGGTTATGTGTCACCTGCATTAAAAACTGGAACAAATATAATTGAAGAAGACCAAGTACTTTGATTGATAAGTAAGTGGTATGTTTTGTGAAAACAGAAAACAATTTTCTGCTTGCTTGTATATGGTCAAGAACTACATACAGTACAGTACAAAGCTTAATATGCTGTTACATTCAGATTTGTTTTCATTTTCAAACAAGCCAATTAACTTATTCAGTATGACAGGACTTTTACATTTTACACAGCATACATTTTACACAGCATTTACTCAGTACTGGTCCTCAAATAAAGTACTGTATTATAGATAGAGGGTTGCTTGCCTCTTCGATTCCCTTTGAGAACTCCGTATTGTGAATGTGCTCGTGATGCATATTCATAGTTAGTCATTTCCTGTTGCTGGAGTACATGTTCTTGATTATAGGAGTAGGTCATTCAATTTCTGCTGAATTTAAAAATAATCAGGCCTACATGTTTATTTTATAATTTTCCTAAGGCTTTGGTCACCACAGTTTTGTTTCTTGTTATTGAAATAGTTTAAATTACTTTCCAATTGGAATGCACTGTATGTATTTTCGTTTTGGTAGCCTTCTACTTTCTACATCTGCAATCATGTTTCTTTATCAAGCAAAATTTTGTATATTCCTGATGGCAGATATGAGTTAAAATAATGTATCCTTACTTGTGTAATGACTGGCAACAACCTTTTTACTGTATAAAATGCCGATGCAGTAACACACGCAGTCTCTAAAATCCTCACACCGGCCTATATATATATTAGTCATTTAAGCACTGTGATCGTGTGGTTTGCAGTGCTCAGCTGATGCAGGTGCTCCAACAATGACAGACACAAAGTTTACGGTTCAAACAGTTCTTTATTTTCTCTTGGTTTGCTTGAGGCCGTTAAATACTAATGCTGGCTCTACACAACGATGTGTATTGCCAGCGTATAAACCACGGGGTTCAGTCCCGAAATAATAATACAAAGAACAACATACAACACAGACATGATCACGTCTCCTGACAGTGAGTGCTCTTAGTGCAGGTGCGGTGCAAGGCAGTTTGTAGTGACAGTCGTGAAGTGTAGTCCAGGCTTGATGCTGGCCTGTAGCAACAGCTCCCGGTTACAAACATTTGTCTAACAGTGACAAACACAGACAGTTAGTTTCCACAGACAAACAAAACACTTAACATTTGTTTATCACAGTCCATTTCCTTTCTCGGTCATACTCATAACCACATCAGAGGAACAGATTGCATCATCACATCCCCAATTATACCCTTATTCACGCCCCCTGCGATAGCTAGTTCAATCACTTCTCCTCCAATCCATGACTAACACATCGCATACCGCTTTAGGGAGATGACTTTGGGCATTGTGACTCCGCCCCCTTCCTGGATGGCTGGTTCTGACTGACCCTGGAATGAACTGTCAGACCATCCAGTACGAGGCACTCTGTTCCTGTTAAAGTGCCCTCACAGGTCGGGAGGAGATTGTTGACTAGGATTCATTCGCCCTCTGTCACAAGCACTCATTGATTTGTGCTGTTACCTGCCACCCAGGCATTTACTATCTGCATAAAGTCAGAAATGCAAATGCTATTACTTTATGATATGCTACAACATTATTGTTCATGAGACATCAGGGCTTG
Organism: Acipenser ruthenus; assembly: GCF_902713425.1. Taxonomy (NCBI): domain Eukaryota; kingdom Metazoa; phylum Chordata; class Actinopteri; order Acipenseriformes; family Acipenseridae; genus Acipenser; species Acipenser ruthenus. Next base: position 16,482,883 of record NC_081195.1, on the reverse strand, counting down.
AATTTCAACGCAAGATTTCGGGAATCGCGCATTTTCCAAGTTGCTCCCGCATATCTGCAACTTTCAGTGCAGGAAAATCCTGCAGAGATATTTTAAGACACCAAGCTACTGTGTTTTCCACCCAATTTAGAATGCCTGAAACGCTACAACAATCTCTAAAGAAGTGTGTGTCAGTCCCGAAAGCACTATGAGCCGCATTCTGAGTAGTTCTGGTTAAATAAATAAATAAATAAAAGTAGTGATGGAAGACTTTATTCTCTCGTACATGATTCTCAGCCGCTATCTTTAAGGATTATAGAAACTCAGTACACTGCAGTAAGTAAACAGTTTTTTTTTTTTTTTAAAAAGACAATATTAAGTCTATCCGTGTTGTTTTGCAAGCGGTGACTTTCGCTTTAACTCTTAAAACTCAGCCCCATTCATTTTGGGGCGCCAGCGCACCGAAGGTTACGCACATATTACTCAGGCACTGTAAAAGCCACCTACCTGGCTTGTTTAAAAGTACAGACTCGGGGCTTTCCAAAGACGTATTCAGTGTATTCGGTACTCCTAGCCGGAACTACGATCGCCTGAAGTTAAGCCTCTCATCATGTGACAGAGTTCACAGCTTAGGCTAGCAGCTAAACTGAAAGGGGTGGTATCATTGGAAAGCTTAGAAGCTCAGCTTCCCCCCCCCCATGTTCATTTCATATTGCGGTTCAATAGTGCAGGGTTTTTTTGATTACTGTGATTACAATATATATATAGCAGTGATAAAAATGATTTTTTTGGAAAAGCGTTTTTTTTTTTTAAACGTATATTCTCATCTCTACCACATATAGTATGCCTGATCCTGTTGCAACTTACATAATTTGAAAGGACATTTTGTGGCCTTTCATTTGGTATGTTACATGCATGCAGTACAAACTATCCAGTAGTTAAACATACATAAATGAAAACAGTGAAAAACAGGCAGAATAGGGCTGTAAAAAGAAATGGAGCGCTGGTATAAAAGAAAAGCACCTTTTTCTTCTGCTGCATGCAAAAACTTCACGTCAAGCAATGGCAAAAGCAATGGAGAGTGCTCTGTGTCACAGTGATGAACAGCTGTTAGGTCTCCTGAAAGCAGCTTATATTAAAGCAACACCAGTGTGAAAGTATTGCAATTTTAAGCATAGAATCAGATCTCCTTATACCACATATGATCATAGAATATATTTGTGTAATGTGATTTACGATAGGTGATTTTTACTAAGCTGTAAATTAAAATATATATTTGAAGGATATTCACAATCCATATACAGATCGCTTTACTTCATTTAATGTGGTCCTATGGAACATTCTGATTTATATACACTGTGGTAATTTGCGCTATTCATTCAAATTAAAACTGTTTTTTTTAATGTACAGTATAAATAAACAGCTACTCGACCAAATTCTCACTACTTAAACATTTGAGAGGGGACTGGGAGGTGGTGCGATTTGTCTGTGAAATAGCGGTTATTTGATGTTAGTATTGGGGGACGAGTTGTTGTGCACCCATAAAGGATGTTAAGTTGTTCAGCTCAGAAAAATGTCATAGTCAGTTGCCAATTACAAAAGGAGACTTTAGATTACATCTGAATTAGTGCAAGCTAGCCAGCCTGTGCTCAGCAGAATTATTCAACCCTGTGCTTAGTTGGGTAAATAAAAGCAGTGTTCACCTTTTACTCTAAAAGCTAAATGGAGCTGGCAGAATCCATAGAAGACGACATTTTCAGCATTCAGCAAGAAGCAGTTTCTAGTAGTTCATCAGCATTTTTAACATTTGTGTTATCTGTATTGGTTTCAAAGGAAAGGGGGTTGTTGATTTAGGGGAAGACCAATGTGCCAATGTGTAGGGGGCAGCATGTATTTGAATTGAAACTCTGCTCATCCAAAAAGCAGCAGCATGTGGCACTGTCATAACATATTCCAACTTGACCTTGAGGTCAGAATCCTTAGCAGAGGTAAATAGACCATGCCCAGTTTGTCAAGATAAGCACTACAGTATTTGGAAAATGTTTTGTGTAAATAGGTGGTGCTCGGTTTAGCATTTTGGCTCCAAGATCAAAGAGACTTTTGTTAATAGGATTTCAGCTTGTTAATTTGAGTGACACCAATATAAACTATCAAACAATGGGCTCACTTTTGTTTATTTTTTTATTATAATTAGTTGGAGCGATCAAATTTTTAGTGAAGCAGCTGAAAAATGTACCAGATTTCACAACACTGGGCAGGTCTGTCTTGCAGGAAAGATGGAAAGTGGAGGTGCTTGTTTTTCAGTGTTACATATTTTCATATACTGTAGAGGCTACATGCTTGAAATAGCTTCCTAGGTCTACATTATCTCACTACCACATTACATTTGTCTCCTGATTTAGTTTTAAGTGCTGGTTTTCATTGTCATATATTCTGATAATCATGCTGTTCCATATGCTGTGAATGTAAAGTAGGCAGTGTTTTCACAGTTGGTATTTTGTACCTGTGGCGGGGGATGTACATGCATTGTTTATTTATTTATTTATTTATTTGTATCCAGTATTATCACTACAGTAATATCACATTAAATCCTTCTTGATTTACAGGTTTGCTTGCATAAACGCTGTTTGTATCTTATGATATGAACTAATAACTCTGGATTGAACTATCAAAGCAGAAACATGCTGTTTTGTGTTTTTGTGTGCTAATGTTTTACTGTAAACATGTTAAGTATGTGCCTAGCTTTTTGCATTAGTCAAAATATTGCATTTTTATCACCTAAATTTAATTTATGTTTCACAAGAGAACCTTTTTTCATACTACTTTTGACTGAAGTGTTTTAGTTGATCAGTTGTTTAGTAATATGTACGGTAACCCATGTTGTAGATTTTACTGTGTCATCTCTTCAAACATCTCGAATCTCTTCAAATTCCTGACTATTCTCATTTTTCATGAAGTTACTGGAATGATGCATACTGGGTATAGAGTACAGGAACCATTTACCAGAATCCATTTTTGGTGTGAATTGTATAGAATACTGTAAAACACTTCTTTACTGAATGTAAATATATTTTCTACATCCTGGTTAGTTCTCGTTTGTCCCTATTCAATAAGTTTAGCTCCAGTGAGGGAGAGGGGACTGGAATAACCTTTCCTTTCACCTCAGATAAACTAATATCCCTGTCCCTCCTGCAGAGCTTGGTTGAAATCTGCAAACAACTGATGCAGTGCTGAATTCAGAATCCAGCCAAAGTGGAAATGCTCTCATGTGTACCTTTCTACACTTATTTGATATATCACTTTGCAGTTTATTTCTGTTAAGTCATTTTTGTAGATCTTGTTTTGCCCTTGGTGGTATATCATTAATTAAACTCTGTATTGATATTTTTTTCCAAAACGTATCACTTTGGCTGGATCTTTGGTTCTACTTAGAATGTTACATATTGGCATTTGACCTTGGCTGCAGATACTGTAAGCAAGGGCTTCTGTATGGCATCTTTATTTGTCTGAAAATTACCTCCATGGTGAACTTGGTTATTGAGAAGGCATGTGAAGGGTGGATGGACGGCATTGTTTTAATAACGCAGTACCTAATGTAGCCACATAAAGTTATTGTGCAGATAATGCACAATAACAGATTATGTGCAGATTATGTTTCTGGGGTTTGTCCAATTGGAACTTTTCATGGCTTTTATAAAAAATTAAAAGAATAGTGCCCAGAGTAGTGGGTGCAATTATTTTATAGTGGCTTAAGGTATATTGAAGTTCCTTGATTTTACTGACACAAGATACTTTGAAATGATCTTTCTAGGCCATTTCCTCTTCATGGTTTAAGAAACCACAATACTGTACATAAATGTTTCTCTTTTATGATGGGTACAATCCAGGCATTTCTTTGCAAATAACTACTATATACACTAACCAGTGATGGTGAATATAAATATGTTTATTTTTTTCTGTACTGTAGTATGGGATCTATTGCAGTTTGAAATCAGCCTGGTTTGTTTCCATTGGCAGCAGTCAGAGATCAAAGCGGTTTGAATTAAGATTACATTGAAGTGCATGGACATCAGTTCAAATTGCTATACATGTGTCTTAAATTATTCCCCTAAAAACATTTCTCACAACCTACACTGTGTTGAAATACATAGATATACATTTGAAATAAAGCAAAGTTTTATTCAAACTGAACTACTGTTTGACAAGAAAATGCAATTTAATTGTTTCTCATCATTAAACTGGGTTACAAACCTTCATAACTTTGCCAAAGTGCTTGTCGGTCTATTGCTGGAACTCATGAGGGTGAATGGAGATATAGTCGTCTCTCTCTCACGCTCCATTTTAACAGCTGGTTGTTTTAATTAATTTGTGTGTTTTGTATTTTTCAGCAAGCCAGAGCAGAGCAGGAAGAGGAATTCATCAGCAACACACTGTTTAAGAAGATCCAAGCCTTGCAGAAAGAAAAGGAAACGCTTGCTGTGAATTATGAGAAGGAAGAAGAGTTCCTTACAAATGAACTGTCCCGCAAACTTATGCAGGTAAAATTGCCTGGTCAGGTTAAAAAGGAGAGAGCACCAGCATTGAGCTGTCCTGCTCTTCCGTGTTCTATTTACAACATATCTGTTTCCGAAGCTGCTTGCAGACTTCTCACACGGCTACGCCTTTTTGCTCATAGGAGTTAGTGGCAGCTAGCAGGTTACACACAACTTTCCAATGTTATATCATGTTACAGCAGTATGATTCACCAAATTTGTATTAAACCTGAAGAAACCTAGTCATACTTTTTTGGTTCAGTTATTGCATTGGGACCAGCAGTTACAGTAAACAGTTGCATCATACTGAACCGGACCCTTGTTGACACATAAAATTGACACTAAGTGGCTCAAGTTTGTCCTGTGAAGCTAATTTATCTGCTTGATTTTTAGTTACTTGAGTGTTTTAAGTTAATACACATGCAGATGTTAATGAATTGAAGCAGTGCTGTTGCAGTTTTCACTGAAATGTATTTGTACATTACTAATGATTTATTTTTCATTGTTGTCATAAGACATCAGGATCTTATCACCTGCCTAAACGTTAGAACACCAATGTGCAAAACACCTAATCATGTTCACATTGAAACAATAAGAATGAGAAATGCCCCCATCCCACATTTGAAGTGAGCTGCACACAAAAGGTCTGTGGGAAATGTGTTTATATGTAGTATATCTCTTATTAAATCTATAATGTCTTTTTTTTTACCCTTTTTTAAAGTAATTAAAACCAGATAAGGTGTGTAATTTTCTAAGCCAGGCATGTAGGATACAAGACGATGTGCAATAAATGATTCCTAAATTGTCCAAGATCTTGATTTATGTTTAGATGTTCCATTATCAGTCTTACTTGTTCCAGATATTCAGATCCGCTGCAATTTCATTTATTTTAGTCCCATTCTGTGGGTTTTTCTAGTAGAGATGTGCTTTTGGTACATTTTTATGAACGTTTAACCCTTTGCGGTCCATTTATTAATTGCGCGTCAGGCACGCCAGATCTAATTAATTTTCACACGCGCAGTTAATTTTAGACGCGCTGTTTAAAAGTATTTTTTTCCCACAGTCAAACTGGTTTAAATGGCCCTGCATATCAACAAAGCACTCGCTAGGCATCTCCAGCCCCACCCCACCCTTTCGTTTGCTATAGCGTTCACCTGTGTAAGAAATAAATAATAATAATAATAATAATAGTCGTACATACCGATCGATCATCTCCGGATCACTCGTTTTATCACCAAACTCCTCAATAATGCGATCCAAGTCATTATTTTATTACTATTACATCTCAAAAAAGCTCTGCAAATGTCCGTGTTTTCTGTGCGCTGATTCAGTCAGCCAACTTGTTTACTTCAGACTGCCCCCGTTATCTGATACCTGATACCATGTATGACTATTCATGAGATACGCCTTTTTTTTTTTCGACTTGTCTCAGCTCCTGTCGCTCCCACTCGGCAATTGAATGGTTTTCTTGGCTTTTTCCGGAGAAAAAACGACTAGACACCCGTTTATTGCGTTGCTATAATGATGTCGGACCCAGTCCGACAAAGGACCTGTGAGGAATAATTGCAATGTCGGACCCAGTCCGACAATGGACCGCAAAGGGTTAAATGCTATTCAGGTGTATGGCAAAGTGGTTTGTAGTGTAGAGGTGATGTGATTACGAAACAGAAGATAGACAACAAAGTTTACGATCCAAACAATGGTTTATTTTTGTAATCCCGGTCTGACGACCGCAAAGAATAATCTCAGCCAATACACAGCAATGTGTATTGCACTGTGTCAAACAACAGGTTACAGTCCCGAAATATTAAACACAGTATAACACACACGTGCAAGTGGTGAAATACAATTTATTTATGTATAGTTGTGAAGTGTTGTCCGGGTTTTTGCTGGCCTTAAGCGACAGCTCCCGGTACGTGTTAGGCGTCTAATAAACAAACAAGTATATAATTAGACACGACAAAACAAACAAACAAACACTCACGGTACAATTTTGGTTCTCCTTTAGTGGTTCGCTCTTAACCATAACAAAGGAACAGAACAACAGCCATGTCCCCTTTTGTACCGTCAGTCACTCCCCCTTGGTTAGCAAGTGCAACAGTTTCTCCTCCAATCCGCGGTTGCCACATAGCTTCCCTTCTGGGGCGAAGACTTGGTGTACCATTGCTCTGCCCCCTTTGTAGATGGCTGACTTCCACCTTTCCCTGGAATTAATTGTCAGACCATCCAGTCCAGGGCTGTCTGTTCCCTTTACACAGCGCCCTCACAAGTCGGGAGGGAGATTTATTTTATTTAATTTTTTAAATAAAAGGGAAATCCATTTATTGTTGTTTTTTTAATATCCCCTTCTGTTGACAGATGCATACCAAACCCACTACAGCATGAACAGACAGTGTACTAATGAAGCGCCAGATCGACCGAGAATAAAACCCGCCCCAGTGTCGATCTTTCTGTTGCACCAATTAGAAAAACTACTTGGAGGCAATAGCCAAACCCCATCCTTTTTATACTATCCGCCATTACCGTGGCATCACAGAAGTTGGAAATGCAGCGGGCTACTATATATGATGATAAATTACTAAAATTAATACTTTAAAAAATATGCGTTTTGCCAGGTGACCGGTTATACGTCTAGCATATTATTTGATGTTTAACCACTTCTTTAGAGTTTAAACGTTTAGAATTCCCATCCCTAGTCTCTATAGCTGGCCTGCTTGACGTGGATTAAACTATTTTAAAAGCCTGTGTGTGCCTGTATGTTATTAACTGTTTGTCTAATTCCACAGTATCAAATTCCAAACTCAGGTGCCAAGAAAGAGATGTCTCTGAAATGGATGGCTTTAGTCTTGTTTTTTGTTCTTTGTACAATGTGTCCAGTATATGGGCTGTTACTTTGGTTCCATTAAAGAAAGTTGCTGGAAATATCTAGGGCTGTAACGAAGGGTGCATTTTGACCTTCGAAGGTTCGAAACTAATACTAATTTGCATAATTTACTGGCGACATCACCATAGTTACTCATTTATATTTGATTGAAAATCCTATTATCATACAAGTAATCCATATACAGTGGCTCTCAAAAGTATTCACCCCCTTGGACTTTTCCACATTTTATTGTGTTACAACATGGAGTCAAAATGGATTTAATTAAGAGTTTTTGCCACTGATCAACACAAAAAAAGTCCATAATGTCAAAGTGAAAAATAAAATCTACAAATTGTTCTAAATTAATTACCAATACAAAACAGAAAATAATTGATTGCATAAGTATTCACCCCCTTGAGTCAGTATTTGGTAGAGGCACCTTTGGCAGCAATTACAGCCATGAGTCTATTTGGATAAGTCTCTACCAGCTTTGCACATCTGGACACTGCAATTTTTGCAAAATTGCTCAAGCTCCGTCAAGTTGGATGGGGACCTTTGGTGAACAGCAATTTTCAACTCTTTCCACATATTCTCAATTGGATTGAGATCTGGGCTTTGACTGGGCCACTCCAGGACATTGACCTTTTTGTTTTTAAGCCACTCCAGTGTGGCTTTGGCTGTATGTTTGGGGTCATTGTCCTGCTGGAAGATGAATCTTCTCCCAAGTCCCAGGTCTCTTGCAGACTTTTCCTCCAGGATTTCTCTGTACTTTGCTGCATCCATTTTGCCCTCTATCTTCACAAGCTTTCCAGGCCCTGACGCAGAGAAGCATCCCATAGCATGTTGCTGCCACCACCATGCTTCACGGTAGGGATGGTTTTCTCAGGATGATGTGCGGTGTTAGGCTTGCGCCAAACATAGCACTTAGCGTTGAGGCCAAAAAGCTCTATTTTGGTCTCATCAGACCATAGAATCTTCTTCCACTTGGTCTAAGAGTCTCCCACATGCCTTCTGGCAAACTCTAGCCGAGATTTGATGTGAGTTTTTTTCAACAATGGCTTTCATTTTGCCACTCTCCCATAAAGGCCAGTTTTGTGAAGCACCCGGGCTATTGTTGCCATATGCACAGTGTCTCCTAGCTCAGCCGTGGAAGACTGTAACTCCTTTAGAGTTGCCATAGGCCTCTTGGTGGCCTCCCTGACTAGTGCCCTTCTCACCCAGATACTCAGTTTTTGAGGACAGCCTGTTCTAGACAGATTCACAGTTGTGCCATATTCTCTTCATTTCTTAATAATGGACTTTACTGTGCTCCGGGGGATATTCAATGCCTTGGAAATGTTCTTATATCCTACCCCTGATTGGTGCTTTTGAAGAACCTTATTTCCGGATTTGCTTTGAATGTTCCTTCGTCTTCATGATGTAGTTTTTGTTGGGAAATGTACTAACCAAGTGTGGGACCTCCCAGAGACAGGTGTATTTAACCTGAAATCATGTGAAACACCTTAATTGCACACAGGTGGACTCCATTCAACTAATTATGTGACTTCTAAAGACAATTGGTTGCACCAGAGCTTATTTAGGTGTGTCATAGCAAAGGGGGTGAATACTTATGCAATCAATTATTTTCTGTTTTATATTTGTAATTAATTTAGAACAATTTGTAGATTTTATTTTTCACTTTGACATTATGGACTTTTTTTGTGTTGATCAGTGGCAAAAACTCCTAATTAAATCCATTTTGATTCCATGTTGTAACACAATAAAATGTGAAAAAGTCCAAGGCAGGTGAATACTTTTGAGAACCACTGTAAATGGAATAAAACATTAACATGTAGTTTAAAAATACGTTTATATAGAACAGTAATCATTTTTTATCATTTAAATACAAATAAAAATACATGTAATGATCCTGCTTTTAAAATAGTGGTTTTGTGTTTCTACCTAGCAACATGACCTGAATGCCGTAGATAAAAAATAATCTGGTGGTTGACAATTAATTGTGTGAGCCATAATAACCGTGGATGTAGTAATCCCACTGTGGCACTGGTACAGTAGTTTAATATTAGATACACCGGCACATACGTCGCACCGGTGTATTAGTCGCTCCCCCTTTTTAAGGGGTCCTCGACTTAAGCAATGTTTTTTCCGGTACGTGCATTTTATGCTTCTTAGTTACTCTAACATATTGCTTCTCTTACGCCTTGTACACTAGGTATTCAGTACTTATTTTATTGAAGCAATATTGCCGCTATCAGTACCCCCCAGTGCTTTGGTATTATACCTTGCTCCAGTGCACGGCAGTGGCATCCTTGGTAAAGAGGTGCTACGTATAACGATCTGGTAGTAGATTTTAATACAACAATTTTTGTTTAAGTAATAAGCATTATATAAATCAAAAGATCAAACTTTGCAGTGACATTTAATGTGTGATTTATAGTATTCACACATTGTCAAAAGAATACTGCAGATTGTTGCATTCTAACTAATTCTTGCTTTTCTGCATTCACCTAATGATTTTCTTTATAGCAGGTTTTAGGTACTCTTTAAAAATGCAGATCCTATATGCATTGATCATGTCTGCCTGGCACACTGTAAGAAAACAATGACTAGGTAGGCTTGGTGGTGCAGTGGTTAAAGAAAAGGGTTTGATACCAGGAGGTTCCCGGTTCAAATTCCTGTTCAGCCACTGACTCACTGAGCAAGTCACTTAACCTCACTCTGCTCCGTCCTTCGAATAAGAGGTCCTATTGTAGTGTCATTCACCACTTGGTCTCTAAATTGCACTAAAAGAATGTCTTCATTTAAATGTATTTGTTATTGTTGTTTTTCTGTTTAGTTGCAACATGAGAAGGCAGAACTTGAACAGCATTTAGAGCAGGAACAAGAGTTCCAAGTGAACAAACTGATGAAGAAAATAAAGAAACTGGAGAATGACACTATATCCAAGCAGCTCACACTGGAGCAGGTAACACCTCACACTGTTTAATAGAAACCCAGCCTGTCTGCTGCAGCACAGAAAGACAGCTCTTTTTTTTCAATCATTAACTTTTTGTGTTTGTTTGATTTGGAATTTCACTTCCTTAGTTGCACCAAAGTGAGAGACAAATTTCTCAAATGTTTTTAACTAAATAGTTTCAGTTTCTTATCTCTGCCAGATTATATACTAGATTAGTTTACTGGTCTGCAGTTCTGAGTGGAGCTATCTTTACTGCTAGAGCGGTATGCAGTTTTGAGTGGTGTTATCTAAGGCTGGGGTGATGCCTAATTTCTCACTATCGATATGTCGTTCTCCAGAAAAGCTGATGCATTGATTCATCGACGTTATGAAAGGGTTAAAAAAATATGTGGAGCTGTGGATTACTGTGTAACATTGCAAGTAACGCTTTAAAAACTGTTATGCATATTCAATTGATTACATCAGTTTATGTATATACAGTAGTAATTGTAATATATATATATATATATATATATATATATATATATATATATATATCAAATTTTTTTTTTTTTAAACCTTCGTATTGATTTGTCCCAAAAAAACAGTAGTTTAAATCCATAACCAGTCAGAGTAACAATCAATCAAGAGAAAAACTATGTAGGACATTTTACTAAAACGCAAACAATAACACCAGTGCGTTTCTAAAACGCAGATGTAAAAGACAACATTTCCCCTTGTCATCCCAATCCAATAATTTTGTTTATATTACAAAATAGTTGTATGCAATGAAACGTGTAAAAATGGTTCCACTACTCCCTGCATCCTCTTTAAAAAAATAAATAAATAAATAAATTATATAAAAAAAAGCAGCGGAGGTCTTAGTATCCCATATAGAACTGCGCACGTCTCTGGTGGCGACTCACTAATCTGTATCAGAGCATCTTACCTATTTACTCTCAGCCAAGAATTTGGACAAGTAAAACACATGCTCAAAATATCGTGGTTTTAAGACCATGGATGAGGCCTGCAGGGTTTTTATTGAGAACTATTCCGACATCTTTATCTTTATCGACCTCTGCATCACGCAAATTAGTGGTGTTTGGGATACTTACTTTCTTTACTTTTCTTTCTTGCCGTCTTACTTTAGAAATCAATTGTCAAACATCGAAAAGCACTGTAGCTCAGTCGATACAGTGTTTGTAATTCTAGCACAATGCTCTTAACTCCTGCACAGATCCAATCCCATCAGTAAACACTCACAGGGGCGGGGCAGGGGGTGAAGGTGAGCTCAATCGCATGCAGAGTCAGTGAGTCAGACCTGAGGGGAGCAGAGAAGCTCTAAACAATGCAAAAAATAATGGCCAATTCCAAATTTAATAAAAAGTAAAAGCTTTTCTTTGCTTAAACCCTTTACACAAAAACAGTGCACAGGCTTGACTATCGATAGTTGTCAAACGATACAATGCACAATAAATCGATGTATCGCCTCAGCCTTAGTGTTATCTTTCCGAGCCCTGTACACAGATCTGTAACATTGAATGTGTTTATATAAAATTATCACCACAAACATTTGGACCAAATAACTACTCCTTTTGTATTTTCCAGGACAGTTAACCATGTAACTGGTATTTGAGTGAAATAGGCTTTCCATTAGTCAGATTAAATCACGCATTTATTTTATTTATTTAACCTATCAACAGATTGATCATCCGTAAATACAAACTGTTAAGTTAAACCTTTTGTATTGCAATAAGCGAGTGAAAAAATATTGCTGTTTGTCTCCCCCTTGTGGACTTGGCTAAAATTGATAAAATATAAATAATATATTGTTGTTTAGTTCATTACTGTGCTCTATCCTTTGAAAAACAAACTTGGTGTGGGCTGCAAAAAAATCCTACTTGATTTGTTTCTGCAGCTGAGACGTGAGAAGATTGACCTTGAAAATACATTGGAGCAAGAACAAGAAGCACTAGTAAATCGCCTCTGGAAACGGATGGACAAGCTAGAGGCAGAGAAAAGGTCTGTATTTCAGATCATGAATCATCCCTGTGAGGGGGCGCTTGTATGATTTTGAAAGTCTGCCTCACCCACACCTACAACTGTTAATAAACCATTGAAGCTGGGGAAATACCTCGGGCAAAATCTTTTTAGCAACCTTGACATGTCACCTAAGATAGCTGCCCTATTGGGATCATATGACGTTTTAGTTTCAATATGATAAAGACCAAATGCTTCTAGATATTGTCTTCGTACTTGGTACACAGCTGTATTTTTTTTAAATTATTTTTGCAAAGCTGCTGTTGCCACAGTGTCAGAGCATTGTATTTTAGAAACCATTTGAGGTGGTGACTTGATGTTTGCAGGGCTATATAAACCCTGCATGGTAAATGTGTTTCTTACCATGGTATTTACTTCTGATTGCCTTTACTTACAGAAGTTGCATTCTCAGTGTTTCAGTAAAAATTAACCCTTTCTCTACTGCATTGCCATATCACCGATGTAGACCACACTCATAGTTGGTAGACTGCTGTGTTCTAATATAAACTCAGATATTAACCATTTCCCTTTTCCCTCCCATTTTTAGTTTGTTTGGGTTATGGACACAAGGGTGTTTATATAGCCACAGACATGGTTCAACTTCTGTCTTTTTAATACAGAATGTTATTTGATCAATGTAAATCCAGACTAGTATATGTGCAGTGTGTTTTTAAAAGCAGAGTCCTATAGGCTGTTTATACAAGTCATCTTGCGTTGAATACATTTTTCATATTCAACACTTTTTACTGCTTACGATTGTAAGTCGCCCTGGATAAGGGCGTCTGCTAAGAAATAAATAATAATAATAAAAAAAATAATAATATTATTTGGGGGATCTGTCTTGCATTCACTCAATACTTTCTTTTTCATATATTTTGCAGAATATTACATGATACATTGAATGTTGTTTTTATTACACTGTATAAACATCCATTTCTTTACAGAATTCTGCAGGAGAAACTAGATCAGCCAGTATCTGCCCCACCATCACCCAGAGACATATCGATGGAAATTGACTCCCCAGAAAACATGATGCGGCATATCAGATTTTTAAAGAACGAAACGGAGAGGCTGAAGAAACAGCTCCGAACTGCTCAGTTACAACGTACGTGAAAGCACTTCTATCCATTAAATGGAAATGTATTTAATTTCATTTTCCAGCAGTAGATAGGTCAATACACATGAAAATTCTGTATATGCTCCTTTTTCTGATGAGTATTTTGCTACATAAATAGCTTCCCCTGCCTCTTGTTGCAGTACTGTATATCAACCCCAAGAGGGTGCCACACTCTTTGTAAATGTATATGAACAGTGAAAATGCTGCTTTTTTCTCTTTTGCTAGATACCTAAACTTTTTTTGCTTTGGCTCTTATCATAATGTAAATCTTTCACCACTGAAAGGAAATGAGTAACTTCACGGTTATTTTTTAACCATGTCAGCATGGTTATTAACAACAAGAATTGTCTTGTTTTTTTTTTTTGTTGCACATCTACATTTTCATACAAGCGGAGTTTGCTTTCAAGTGAACTTGGTCCTTTTGCAGTGAAGTGTGATGTGAATTCAAAAGGATTTTATCCACGACTAAATTTAACTGAAAGTCGTTGTCATTGAATTTTACTAAGTTTCTTGAAGTATTTCAATATTATTATTATTATTATTATTATTATTATTATTATTATTATCATTATTATTATTACTACTACTACTACTACTATTGGCTGTTTTTATGGTTGATCATAAATTAATGTTAGAGTGCTTTTCAAGTTGGTCAGATAAGTTGCATGAGTGTCTTGAGCTGATTTGTGGAGCTTTGTAAATACTTGTAATTCCTTTTTACTGTCTAAGTGAAACTTTTGATCTTGTTCCAGATACGGAGAACAGGGCACAGTATATAGAAGAGGAACGTCACATGAGGGAAGAGAACATCCGACTCCAGAGAAAGCTGCAGAGGGAAATGGAGCGGAGAGAAGCCCTCTGCCGGCAATTGTCTGAAAGTGAATCCAGCCTTGAAATGGATGATGAAAGGTGTGTACAAAAAAAAAAAGTGTTGTTATTTGACATGCATGGTTTTCCTCGTCTAAACATTACCATTTTATAGGATTTTCCCCTACAGTTTAAACAAAAAAAAAATCTCATTAAGAGAACTTTGAATGTCTAATGCTTTAGGCTTTAAAACCAGCGCAGGGTCCTCATAATCGCACAGTACATGACAGGGCTAGTTCTATGTTATTACAAGTGTAATGTTGTTGTGAGGCACAGTTTTGGTAGAGTTGTGGCGCCACCACAGCAGCAGTTTGAATGTAAATTTGTTGGATTATAGCCTAATCCAAATGGAAACATCTATAGGAGTCCAGAGAGTGTGCATGATAGTTTGGAGAAGATGAGTGCAAAATCACTCTTTCACATTCTTACCTTGGCACTTCCAATCAAACTGCTGTAGTGGTGCCTCAACTGTAGCTAAACTCTGCCTCACTGAACAACATTCATATTACACGTGTAATACAATTAGTACTCTCCCTGCTCTGTTACTCTCCTTATAATAGGCAAAGTGTTTTTTTTCTTAAGTATGTTCAAAAAGGTGGTCAATCCCATATAATTTATAGCCCTGAATATTACCCAGGCAATTATACTAACATGTTTGTTAGTATGCTGGTATTTAGATCCGCTAGTGTTTAGAGCATTAAAATGGACCCCAATAACCTTTTTTTTTTTTTTTTTTTTTGCCCCATTAGGTATTTTAACGAGATGTCTGCACAAGGACTTCGTCCTCGCACGGTGTCCAGTCCAATACCTTATACACCATCTCCGAGTTCTAGCCGACCAATATCACCTGGTATGAACGATAATATTTACTACAATAGATTGTACTTGGGAATAACCAGGTCTCTGCTTTCATCCTATCAGATTAGGGATTGTTTAATACTGTGTACAGGAACATTCTCCCATAATGACTACCTTTGCCATCCAACAGTTATATGAGAACCAGCTCAATTGTATTGCTAATTATTGCCACAAATCATCTGGCTGTACTTCAAATACTTTATATAATTGTATTTAATTCAGCAATATGGTATTAATGATGGCCTCTAAACAGACAACAAAGCCTTAGTGTAGAAGATATAGCCTGAGGATTAAATTCTACAATTAATAAATTGACAAAATACAGGATTGTGTTAAATGTGGTTTGTGGCAGGCTGTGATAATCACAATGTAATGATGTACCATGAGATAAAGCCGAGAATCCTGTGCTGATTTTAGCTGTGATAAGCAGGGAAACATTTGAACTATATTTCAGATGTTAACACTAGAACCACCGGGTTTATGCTACTACCTAGAACCACCAGCATGATGGATACATTTTAAACAGCTTCGATATGAAAATGAAACACAAACTATCAGATACAACTCAAAGTTTTATTTATGAACATCATATCTGACATTTTCATAGCAGAAACACTTTAAATGAAAAAATAAACATAAAAAGGCTTTATTTTCAAAATTAGCGCATATAATGCATGATGTAAAAAAATGAAAAATTATAATAAAATAAACATTTCAAAAGAAGATATTGTGTAAACAGGTGTAAACTGCTATATGTACATACGAAATTGTAAAAACAAGGTAATTATTTACAAAAATAACAAGGCTTTATTTTCGAAATTAGCACATATAAATACTTATGCAACCAGTAGATTTCATTTTGTACATTTTCTTTGCAAGTTTTGCTCACATTTAATTTTTTTATAACAAAAAATCCAACCCCAACCATGTAAATATAGCAATTCTAGTTATGCTCCTGCTCCAGATTCAATTCAAACACTGCACAACTCGTTTCATTACTGAATTGCACCCCTGCTGCTGCAACACCTTCTTTAGATTGACTAGACTACTCTACCTGTGCTGGACCAGCTGCCGTTAAGCTCACAACATACGATCTCTTTAAAACTAAACAATTAGAAGGAAACGTAGGCATTAATTGAATATTTGTGCAGCCTCACCTAATCAAAATGACTCCTGAATTTTCTTTTACTATGTTGTAGTTCGTTTTGGTATTTGCTTCAGTTTACAAGTGAGGCTTAAGTAAACAATGGCCATAGTGAAGTTTAGTGTTTTCTGAATTTGTTTGATATGTAACTTAGCCTGAGGTGTGTTTCTTACTGTTAAGGAAATACTACAACGACTCCTGTTTGAACAGAGGATTCACAATTTCTCACGGTATAATTTGAGGTACGATATATATTTATATTGTATGTGTGTAATTTTTTTTTTGGTAGGTCTGTCGTATGCAAGTCACCCAGTTGGTTTTACACCACCAACTTCATTGACAAGAGCCGGAATGTCTTACTACAACCCCCCTGGTCTTCATGCGCATGGTGTTGCCGTGAGTATTTGTTTCTGCTTCTGTTCAATTATGCTCAAATAAAGAGTTAATGTGCAAGTAACTCCTCTTCTACATTGTTATGATTGCAGAATTTCAGTTTCTGCAATAAGAAGCACACAGAATGATTGCGAAGATTACAAAAAGGGAAGGGCGAGAGAAAGTAATGTGAAGCTACTTCCTCTTTGTCAACAAAGCAACTGTTCATTTCTGTGTGTTGGCTGAAAAAAAAGTGTTAATGTACGGGTAACATTAATTTAGCAATTGTCAAATAAAATACACTAGCTTTCGATTGTCTGCATGAAAGACACAAACTGTAAAATCCAATTTTAATACTGTGCCATACATTCTAGATAATTTAAACGGTAACTTAATTTACTGCTCTGTGCAATTAGCAATAGTGTTTTTTTGTTTTTTTTTAGATTGTAGCACTGCTTGGAATAATGATAAAAGACTGCTGGGAGTCATCTCCCTGAATGTTTTACTAATAACAAGTCTCTTTTGAGTACACTTAAAGGCATTAGCTGAAAAGTCTGTCTACTTTACTTAGTTTCTTTTAGTTTTAGAATTCTGAAGTTATGGATGGCAGGTTTCCTCTAAACCTGTGTTTGTGACAAGCATAGTTAATAGCCCTGCATTTCACAAGGAAGTTTATTAAATTTTTTTATAAGGTAGTAGTCCATTCAGATGATGTTTTCGTCTTTACAAGTGGCTTGTTTCTCTTGGGAACCATGGCTTAAAGTGCTGACTTTACTGAATTTGAAAGGCCGCTTGAACATTCAGCAAATACCAGCATCACAAAGACTGCTCATAGTCCTGGAAAACCATGCTGTTGTGTGTCCATGATGTTTGATAAGTGGTGACAATATGTACCAAGTCCAGGATGGTGCCAATCCACCAGGCTGCTTTTGCATCTAACAAAAAGAATGTTCCGATTCTCTTGGCAGGACCTGTAGGACATATTCAGTATTCAAGCATTTATATCCGATTACCAACCTAAATACATTTCTTCACTTAAACCAATAGTCTTGTTATTCAAGTTGTCAAAGAATAAAGTATTATGCTTGGGTCAGTTAGTTGGTTTAAGTGTTTCAATATTGTTACTAGCGGATTAGGCTGTGTTACCACCAAAGAAATATGTAGTATGCTAAATATATGTTTGTTTTATGTACAACTGAACTAGTTTGTTTTGGAGAGACCGCATATAACTGACTGAGGCAGAGAGTAGGGTAATGGAGAGAGTGTGAAAGTTATTAGGCAGCTATAACTTGAGCCCATGGGGTACCAGCAGGGTTTTTCCTGGCTTTTCTATTGTAGTCACTAGTGACTAATGCTTTCAATAAATTTTATTCACTGGATAAATACAGTAGTCGCTACTGATACAAAACTCCACAGTCCTCAAGGGGTGTTATGCATCCTGTTTTTATTCCACCTGTACTTTTAAATTACTATAAGATAGATAGACAGATATAATGTATATACACTGTATACTCATGTCTCCATAACATTTTGCTTCCTTGTTTATTTTGCAACTTTTCCAATTGTTTTGTAATATGACATGGCAATAAAACACAACATTGCACTAAACAGAAATATTCCAGTGTAATTCTTATAGCCTACCAAGTGCTTTTCATATAAAAATAAATCCTATTCATTTCCCGTTTTTCCTTCTCTAAATATAAGGTATAGGGAAATATATTACAGTTGTTGCAGGCAGTAACTAAAATCATATTTTAAATATAAGTGTGGTATAGAGTAACATTCCATTCATTTCTAATGTAGTCATACTAATTTACTTTCAATGACAACAAAAATCTAAAAATTGAGATGTATGTGTATATGTTCATGTATATAGTTTGTTTTGAACAGTACACATGTACTGTCTGGCAGAATATACATTTGCTTCACTTTTACAACACTGAAAAGGACTTTCAACAGCTTTGCAATACATTCAATATATCCAATATTGGAAAGCCTCCTCAAAGGCAAATTCAGGCCACAGACATGTGCATTAGCAGGTGTACACGTGTCACTTTAAGCAGTTTTCTTAGATCTTTTTTTATTACATTGTAGCAACTGAAACCACGCTTGCAGTCACCTGTTCAGATCAGTACTACATTTACAATGGAGGCGATTTTAGTTCTGCAGGGAAAGCTAGGTGGTACTGGTAGTAATTAACAGGTTTTTTTTTGGGACTGCAAATAATGGTGACTTTATTGGAGATCTATGAAATCAATGAAAGCATGTCAGGGCTAATAATTTGGCGCTTTAATTTCACGGTAACCTCTGACATGGCTGTTAAGTGAGATTTTACTTTATATGCATGAATTGAAAGCTAGGTGACTGACTTGGCTGGAACATAATTAAATCCACAAAGTCTGAATTCGGCCAGTTTTTCTTGGCAAGGTAATATGCAGTCTGCATAGCTGATCTAATGTCTTCGTTTTCTTTACTGAAGGTATTGATGATGGCACGCTCGGTACATGGCTGCATTGCTCTTGCTTCACGTTGCTGCAATGCAATAACTACAGTTCATTAGAATATTTTCTGCATCATAGACGACCTATGGGAATAGGGATTTCCAGTATGTCAGAAACTTTGCCATTATTATTATTTGTTTATTTAACAGACGCCTTTATCCAAGGCGATTTACAGAGACTGGGGTGTGTGAACTATGCATCAGCTGCAGAGTCACTTACAGCTACGTCTCACCCGAAAGACGGAGCACAAGGAGGTTAAGTGACTTGCTCAGTGTCACACAGTGAGTCAGTGGTTGAGGTGGGATTTGAAGCGGAGACCTTCTGGTTACAAGCCCTTTTCTTTAACCACTGGACCACACAGCCTCCACAGCCTCTTTTCTTGTTGTTTTGTCTGACGCATTTAAATGTGTTGGTTTGTTTGCCTCAGGTTGCATCTTTTTCAGGTTCTTGAACATTATCACTGGCACACTTAAAGTAGTCTCATTTTCTCTGACATTTTTTAGAAAGTGAGAACTACATAAATCTTAAGGCTCATCTTTCTCATTGAGCAAGATTAAACACAGGGCCTCCCAAGATTATACACTTCATATAGTCACAATATTCGCTTTATATTAGCACAGTAACAAACAGTGTGAAGTTGATAAGCTTGGATTTAGCACATTAAGGATTCATGTGTGTCACTTCTACACATCTGTATGGACAGGGATATAGTTTTTTGTGCTATATAATGTATACAATTATACTCAAACAGTTAATTCTTTAGCACACATTTGAGAGTATAGGAAGCCCCTCGGACATGCTTAGTTATCTTGAGAACTACTTCTATTGTGATTGAACTTGGTTAGGACATTCTTTGGTACAACTTGTTGAACATATTTACTGTATAATGGAATGCCTGCCACCCTTTTCTACTTATCTAGACTGCATACATTGTGATAAGATTGGTAAACATTCTTTACTGCAAGTTACTGAGTTGGCCCCTCTCACCTTATGCACCATAACAATAGTGAGCCTTACCTTTTGATTAAAAAAATTAATAAAAAAATCCAGCCTTACGATAATGACTTCACCTGCTGAATTTGTACATTGCTTGACAAAGGGGTATGCAAATATTTTATATGAAAGGGCTACATGTAATCAGATCATGTGATTTTTCTGTGCTTTCCTAATAGTTGGAACCAATTTCATTTTACAAATAATTGCATTTTGAAGAGATTAACAAGTTGTTAGGTTATTGGCTAGGTTTGTTTTTTCTTCTAATTTTGTTTCAAATCACTCTTAACAGCAGACAAAGGAGTTGTGCTTTCTACTCTTTGTTACTATAGTAACGAGAAAATATTCCAGAGATTTGCATGTTGTCAGAATATATTTAAGCCAGCCACCCATGTGCACTGTGATAAATAACATGTGCTCTGAAAACTTGAGTGTAGTGTTGGGGGGTGAGGTCCACAAACTAAATTATTATAAAATAAAATTGAAGAGGTGGCGTGGAATTTGGGCATCTTGTTTTGGCAGTTTTCAAAAGTTAATATGTAGATAATGTCTATAATGGTAAATTCTTTAAGGTATAAATATACTGTACTAGGTTACTTAACTCTTTCAGCACTAGTGTCTTTACAGAAAGACTACTCTTGGATAACTAATAAAATAGTTAAGTATGTGCATAACATTTGATTTACGATTAGATTACGTTTATGGGTCTGCTGTTTTAGAGCGGCATTGTATTTCCTTTACTACTTGAACGCACTGATACCACTCGAACAGCATATTGGAGTATATCTTTCCAGTAAAGCAATTTCAGAATGACCTTTTCAATTAGGAGACTTCCAAGCATCTTTCATTGCGAGACGCAGTATCAAATAACTCCTTGTCTTTTACGTAAAACTTAGAAACCAAATGGAATATAGCCAACCTTAAACCAAAAAGATGTAATCCTATCTGTCTTATTATTTTATGACTTTTTTAAATTGTGTTTTCTTCCAGAGGCCTTCCCCCAGAAGAAGCAACAGCCCTGACAAATTTAAACGTCCAACTCCCCCACCTTCTCCAAACACGCAAACAGCAGTCCAGCCGCCACCACCACCTCCTGTCCAGTCGACATCGCCACAGGCAGCTACTTCCCAGCACTCGGTGCATCCCTCCTCACAGCCGTAGTTCATGTACTCTGCAGCAGCTTCATCCAGAGTGGACTTGTGACACAGAGCGCTTTATTAAAAGCCAAAGGCTTAACTGGCATATTTGGATTTGACTTACTTGCACTGAGATTATATAGGCTTCACTGTTAACTGTGTTGTAAATGCTTTGTTTAGAATGCAGCCAGTGTTGTGGCCCTACAACACTAAACCTAACAACATATATTATTGTCAGTGTTTACTGGAACTGTGTTGGACATTCTCTGGCTGAAACATTTGCCACTCAAATCTTTTGAAAGTACTGCATTGTTTAATGGCATGCTGCTCAACTTCAACGGCTTTTGAGGCTTGTTTAAAAAAAAAAAAAAAAAAAAAAAAAGGGAACCCTTTTATTATTATTTTTCCCCTCAGTACAGAACTAACAGGCATAAAAAAAAGATATAATCAATAAGCAAAAAGCCTCAGTGTTTTAATGTGGATTTGCCAAGCGCTATTTAGAATCAGCACTACATTTTAAGTATGTAATAGCTTCTGGTACAGAAGTCACAGACGCATCAATCAGTGCCAGATAATTATAATCTCTGATGTGCAAAACAAGCTTTTAGGAGATGTTCAGTGACATATCTTGATGGTCTGTCCTTTTCAAGAAAAAAAGAAAATGTATATATAAATACACACAAATGGCAGGTACTATGTAGAAATAAAAATACAAGAGATGTTATATATAGTAAGAGAACATGTATAACAGGGGGCTTATTTTTAAATTGGGTTTATTTTGAGGGCTTAGGGATTCTGTAACAATTTATTAACCTGTAACCCCTTTGTATTTTTATTTAGAAAGCAGCGACCACTTGTGGGGTATTCACTATACTTGTAAGTACAATGAAGTACACAGTTCAGAGTGCTTTTGTTGGCTATATATATATATATATATATATATATATATATATATATATATATATATATATATATATATATATATATATATATATGTTTGTGTAATAAATATGTAATAAATATAAACTAATGTGCTCTATAATTATTGCTTCAGAAGGCAGTAGATGAAGATATCTTGTCAGAGTTTAATAATGGGTGTTTATCTTTTACAAAGTTGTTTCATGCTTTCACATCCATGGGTTAACAATGTTGAAACTTAACCAATGAAAGAGTGTGAGTCCTTGATAGACTGTTAATAAGAAAATGTATATGTTTATGATTTACAGTTGTATGTGACATCTTAGCAAGACGTTGTATTGTTTGTGTGAGAGAAGCAAAGCCTAGCATTCATGCAGCAGCTTCTAAAAGTATCAACCTGGTACAGTGTTCAAATACATCTTTTCCGTTTCGTTGATACAATAAATCATTTGGTTGGAATAGATGATAGGTGTCTTTTTAATTGGAGGAAGTCTGTCTTATTGTAGCGCTGCTATTGTTTGAGGCTTCATTCTTCATATCCATCTTACAAAAGTACACCTGCGTGTTGACATGGTCATCCTTTAACACATTCGTCAAACTCTGTATCCAGTTTTTATTAAATACCATCTAACATTATATTCAATTACTTTGCTATGTCAATGTGTATCACACTACAAACACAGGATAAAGGATTCTGTATTAATAATAACCTGTGTGCTATTGCATTAAATACTTGCAATGGCCACCATTTATCTACTGTAAATGAGAGGTTAATTTAAGTAAAATGAATATACAATGATTTTTCTATTCTTTTAATTATTAGTGTGGTAGCCCCTTAGTGTTTGCATGATTAAATATATTAAATCAGAGCCCTGGATATATGGTAAACTAGGAGATATCAGTATTCTGGTTTTAATGATTTGGGAACAAATCTTGCTATGTAAGAAAAGTTGTATTCATTTTGTGGCTGGAAAGGTTGTAAGAATAAATGAAAACCAGAATGAACCAGTCACAAACAGGGACTGAACAATGGTGGATGCTAAAGAGAGGTGGCTGCCTCATCAACTCAACAAAAGGCTTCGCTCAGTAGTATTAGTCTTACTGAGATTGGTATTCAGCCAGTTCAAACAGAATAATACAACTCTGAATAACTAGACTCTGCATGATGCATACAACCTGTCTCTGCTTAGATATCTTCTATGTGGTTTCCACAATGCATCCGACATATGGGAGAATGGTATAAAATTGACAACTGATCAAAAGCTAAAGCTATCTTCAAATAAGCAGAACCTTAAAGGTGCGTTATCTACAGGGTTTAGACATGAACAATACATTTAATGCTAGTCTGAAGATTATACAAAAAAAATACATTTGTTTTAATTTTTGTTTTTCAAAATTGAGCATGTTGATTGGGTATCTGTGAAAACTGTTATATCTTTTCCTAGTTTTAGAGAGAATCTGAAAACAGCAAGTTTATGTCGTCCTGTTGGTAACTTAATATTGTTCTTGTGATGTGTATTATTATTTTATTAATAGTAAAATTGCTACCTAATTCCCAGTATGACAACAATATGCATTTATAATTGGCGTGCACCACAGGAATATGCTTTGGGAGTTATCTGTTCTATTTTTTTTCAATTATTTTTTTGCAAACTGCTAAATAGACTGTTGACATTGAATGTAAAAGGTTTGCTTGTGTTTAACTGCGATCATTTCCAGAACACTATTGAGCCTTAACTTGCTTTCCCACTTCAAACAATTAAAGCCTTAATGTGTTCTACTCAGTCTTTTCATTGTAAAATGTGCATAAAAGCCTTTTCGTTCACTAAGCAAGTTCATACTCTCCTTCAGGGATGGATGTACAAAATTAGACCAGTATGACTAGTGGGCCTAGTTACAGCTCAGTCTTTATACAGACAGTCGAGATGCAGTCACGTTTATTGTGTCTGTTCACTTTTTTACATGCACAAGTTATAAAGTCATTTGAGGACTAATCTGTAACTATGAGGAGTTATTCATCACAGTGCTCACTGACATTTGGTAGGTGCTGTTGCCACATGATGTGCTTTTAGTAGTGTTGCTCTTGTTGGTGTAATAAAGTCCACATGGAGTTGTCAGTGCTGGACATTTGCCTCTTTATGAACCAAGGGCTGCAATTTATATAGCACAGATGCCACAAATGTTCAAGCATTTATTTTTTTTTCTTTTAAATTTGAATTTCTTGAAACAATTACAATGTTTACATGCACAAAGAACTGATCCTTGTGTAATGTATTCTGTTGAAAACAAATGTGCATGACAGACGACTTAACTATTCTTCTCAACCACTGCACTTAAATGCAATCAAACCCCCAACCTGATTACCATAACTAGTTTCCATTCAGAATGCAGTATATAAATGATTTGAGAATAGATTTCTCAAGTAGTTAGCCGGAATCCAAATAGATTGCCTATGAATAGGACAACAGTCCCAAGTTTCAGTATAGTATTTTTTGGGTCTCAGTAGTTTAGTTAATGGATTAAAGCAGGAGTCAATTATTTGAAACCTTTTCTCCACTTTTAGTCCCAAGTTATTTTATAATTAGGGCTTCTGATTTTCTGTTTTAACCGATAAAAGTGATAACACCCCCAATACACACAAAAAAAAATGTAATCTGTATATCCAATAAACACTGGGAAAACACTGGAAATGGCTACTCAATTCACAATACTTGACCCCTTTCCCTGGGAAAAAAATAATAATAACATTTTAAAAAAAAAACATAACCAGTGCAACTGGGCAATGTCCCTCCTTCTTGACTTGTACCTCGCATTGATTCGTTCTGAATACTTTAAACCCAAATTCCTACATTTCTATTGGAGGATTGTAACATGCTTGTGAGATTTAAAACGAGATGATAATTAGAAATAGCATGTTCTTGATCGCGAGATTTGAGCTAATAAATTGGTATGGAAGAACTCAGCAACAGTTGGCGCAACCATATTCAGCCAACTCAGTTGGACGGCACACCTGGTTTGGACCAGTCTGGGAGGCCACTATTGAATTTGGAGCTCATCTGAATCCCAGTTCAATTCAGCACTGGCCAATAGAAAACTGTCCTGATGGGGTCATTGAAGCTTTTAAATCTGTGAAATGACTGACAGAGCCACCTTTCTTTCAACTTATCAAAGGAAAAAGAAAAAGGTATTTATTTTGCAGCACCTGTATAATATCAGAAAAAAAAACAGTAACATGGCTAATTAAATGTCTTCTGTGTCTGTGTATTTTGTAGCAAAGCACCGATTCTGGGTAATGTCATAAATTGCAACCTTAACAGGTGTACTTCTGCCCTCTGAACCAATGTACTATTAGTGTTGCAAAGTAAATGTCCAGTACAGTGAATTGAATGTTCTTTTACACTTTGACCTAAGTTTAGGAGCATTTGTTATTTTATTAACCATATGCATTTGACTAGTATAAAGGTATTTCATACTTCTATGCAATATGAAAAAAAAGATGACACATATAACAGTTTTGTTTCCTTGGCTTTTGCTGCCCATGTTTTCTTTGTTTATAAACAATTTTAGTAATACCAGCATCGACACAATTTTTTTGTTTTTTCAGAAATCAATTGTTTTTCATATTTGTTTGTGGCAAAGAGCCAAACCCCTAACTCACAAACAACTAGACTCATGATTCTGATTAAGGCAATTGCAGAACCTTATGTTATGCAAACAATATTGACATCTGTATCTACTTTATAATACTAAAAGGAGTGTACTACATTCAATGGCAAATGTTTTGACTTTCTCAATGTCTTTTATTTAAGTATTGCTACATATACCACCCCTCTCGGATTTACAGTTTTGGATGTAAACCCTGTGTCTGCTACATACATTTCACTGCCACTCCAGAAACACACTAGTTGCAATATTAAGCAGAGCCATCGTTGTGTCCAGTAGTATTGGTGGTGCTTTACCTAGTTTGAATTAGTAAATGACTACTGGTGTTCTGTTAACAAACAGCTTACTTCAGTGCTTTTCAGGTTTCCAACAACCTCAATTAGTAAATGTAATACATTGTACTACTGTACTTAACCCACTAGTTCAAATCCATTAGAGGAAGGTGAGCTGCTTGATGCTTCTGTTGTCTCGCAAGAGCCGAGGGAGGTACATTTGACACTTCTGTGAACAGAATTATCATGTGTTATAAAATAAGAACAGTATTTGCTCTACATGTCAAAAACTCCCGCTTTTCTTTTTATTTCAATGTTCATTAAAAGTGCTATACGTAAGTATATATGTCGCACATTTATAAGCACATTTGCCATGCGGTTTATGTAAATTGCAGTAATTTCTATTATCCCTGCAGTTTTGTAATCGGGGAAAACAATATGGTTTTAAAGCCATTACATACAGTGTAGATCTGTGTATTTGGTAAACGGCATTTCGGACAAAGTGTATATGTGGTGTCTATGCCTCAAAATGTTATTTTAATCTTGGTAATTACATTGATTTAACATTGTGTAACTCGCGCTGTAACCAAAAGGCACTGCTAACACAAAATACATTAACCAAGACTTCCCATCAAAATGTTTGACAAAGGTCATATCTTTTTTGTACCACTGCCCCTCCAGAAGTACACTAATAGCAGAACATAGCGGTGTTAGTGGAGTATATGCTTCCTGAGTGCTACTTAACCTACTTTGATTTGACTGAATGACCGCTGGTGTCTGTAAAGCATTGTTCATGACTTGTTTTCTTCAAAACTTGATTTCAGTTAGTTAAACAATCAGTAAATGTAGTACTTCCACACAAGTAATCAACCCCTAAGCGCTGGAGTAGGTTGTGACCCATGTTAGTGTTTAGAGTAGGTTGTGACCCATGTTAGAGTTTAAAAACTTGTTTGTTCCCTTTACCATCTGAGGGCCAAAGTTCTTTTGCTTGGGGCAACAAGCTATTTGTCTCTGGCTACTGGTATAGTTAGTAGTAACAAAGCAGAACCTTTTTTAAGGTTGAAAAGGATTTAGTCATGTAAATGTCCACTTCTAAAAATATTTATCCAGCAAGAAACCTGTTATTCCAGAGACAAGCATGCTGAAGGTCAGATAAAACACATTATCCCATGGTAAGTCGGATGGTTCTTGTCAACTGACTGTTTTTCTGGACTTGGTATTTAATTGACTGGAACATTCACATTATCCAAAAGAGCTGATCCGACAGTACATAGAACGTTAATGAAGCTGCTGTTGGGTAAGATATAAATAGGAGTACCTATAAAGTACATGGTGAAATAGACCATTTGTCAAGCTTATAGTTTAACACAGTTTTCCCCAGTTTTTTGGCTGGTAGACATTCACCTGGTAAACTATTT
The DNA here is from genome assembly GCF_902713425.1 of Acipenser ruthenus. Lineage (NCBI taxonomy): Eukaryota > Metazoa > Chordata > Actinopteri > Acipenseriformes > Acipenseridae > Acipenser > Acipenser ruthenus. Next base: position 16,455,275 of record NC_081195.1, on the reverse strand, counting down.
CATGCATCTCTATATAAAAGGTGTGCGTCCTACTTTTAAACACGTTGGCTGTTATCAAATGTTGGCCATTCACTTAAAGTGATATGAGCAGTAAAGCATATTAAACAGTTAGTTTTAGGCATTGAGAATGCTTCATTTATGGAATTATGGTGTATCTGCATATTCTATAGCAGTTGCTGATGACTCTTTAAAGTGCCAATTGGAGTTGATTTTTTTTAAAATGCTTTATGTGTGAAAAAGAGCATTATAGTCTTGTCATGTGTTCACTGTATCTTTCCTGAGACAGCATAACCTCGTCGCCTCTTCAGGAGTGACAAAAGCACTGTTCAGCCTTTTTTTATTATTATTATCATTTCTATTCTTCCAGTAACCCAGATGGCAGCAGAACACTGTAGGAACCTGTCCTTTTTAAGTCATTTATTTATTCAGGTGGACCTGCGGCATTTACCTACCACCCTTTCACAAGGTAAAGGTCAGTGAATTTGAAGATGTTGGAAAGGCCAGCTGTCTTTGCTGAAAAGGCTGTTATCTTTGCAAGTTGGTCAAGACAGTAAAAAGGGTTCATTTTCCTTGCTCTTTAGATTTGTGGTTAACCAAAATGTATTAGTCTCCTGTTCCGCAGCAAATTTGGTTCATTCCAGCTTTAAATTCTGTTAATCAGATATAACTTTGTTTGTTAAATATAATCCCAGGCTAAACTAATAGTAAAACCTGCGATAGAAACAAACTGCTGTCTAATGTTAATGCAAAATTGTCAGGGACTGTATCCAGCAAACCCTACTGGCAAGGCACCTAGTGAATTTAAGCAGACACTTGCAGGGTTGGCCTGTCCTCCAAGAGACAGTAGTTCATTGATGGTATCCAGGGGCTGTTTTTTCAAAGCTTTTAATCTAGATCATTTTGATCCGGTTTTTCAGAAAATGTCATGCTGGATTACATTAATCCAGATAAGAAATAATCACGATTACGAAATCCAGTTTTTTGAATAGGCTAGTTCTTAAGAAATATGATTGTGGTAATAATGATTAATACACAGTTTTATTTATTTTGTTTTATAATATATATATATTTTTTTACAAAATCTAAATCACTTTTGATGTTAGTGCACATATAACGCATTCAAATAATGGTTATTTTATTTATGCCTACTTAGCAGAAATTAAATAACTAAATCTAAATTGAATTAAAAAAACTTTTGAAAAAAGGCTATGTGTTTTTAGACATCTTCATAGTCTTCCTCGTCGGTTGGGAGTCCAGCATCTCAGATGAGCTTGAAGGAGGCGTATGTGAAGGCATATGCTTATGATAATGATTTTTTATTAAAGCCATACCACTAAATACGTGTTTTCCTTTTTGCTTGCAAGGAAACAAAACTTAAATAAATATGTCAATATTATAACACTCTATGGACATATAGTGTGTGTTTGCAATGACAATTCAAACAAAATGATGTTCTATGATCATTTAAAAGCTAAATCCATCTCTGCAGTAGGATCACAATAATCCTGGTAAATCGTGATTAAAAGTGCAATCGGATTACCAAAACAAAATCTGGATCACAGTAATCCTGATCACATTTCGATATTTTGAAAAAGCTAATTGCACAATATAATCCAGATCAAATGCAGAAACCCGATTTACCAAGGTTTTGAAAAAACGGCCCCAGGGGATCAGAAGATCCCCACTGACCTTCATATCTCCTGAGCTGTTGAAGGGAATTGCTGTGGTGAGAGAGCACAATTTGACACAAAATAAAAATAGAATATGGTTTAATACCATTATACAGGACTAGCATGAAACTCTTTGATGCACAAGTTTGCAGTATAAAATATTATATATCAAATAAGCTATATAATCACTACTGTATGACACTACTCTGTAGAAAAGACTTGTGACCTTCAGAGGTCTTTTTCTGGGGGGATTACATATTGATTGTGGTTGAGGCGTCCCAGCCAAAATCTTTCCTCTGGAATATATGTGACACAGTGGACCTTTTCCACTTGCTGCCTGGTACACAGATACCACGCCTAGTTAACACGCCTTTATGAAACTCATATAAAGCTTTGCTGCTACTGATTTTTACTGCTAGTTTACTAGCAGCTAATTACTCAAGGCCTTGTATATGTCAGTGAGCACTGGTGACATAAAGCATGATGTGACTTGTCAGTTAAACTGATGAGCTATTTACAGTTTTTAAGATTATGTAAGGACACTGCTAAAGGTCTTTTGCATTTGGTTGGAATTTGCGGAATATTCATTTTTGGGGGTATTAAAATGTGGAGAAGTTACCAAGCCAATAATGTTTTTTGACTTTAACCTTTTAAGTAGAGAGATTCTTTCTTAATAACACATGCTTTGGTTTAGTTTTCATTTGATCAGATTTGACTTGGGATTAAAATTACATTTAATGAATTCACTGTGAGAGAATTTTATTAACTACAGTCTTATGTAAGCTTTACTTTAAGTAAAATCGGATTAAGGCTTTCCAGTACAGTAGTTCAATTAGTTTTTCCATTCTTAACTGTGGGAAACAAATGCCTTCAGTATGTGTAAAATACAGCCACTGTGTTATGTGTACTTTCTGTAACCTAGGAATTAGTCAGTGCCTCTTAAACACCATGATGGAACCAACGTAGTCAACCAAAGAATAACAAGATTTTGTTTTTCTAATGTATTCCAGTTCTGTAAGTACCAAAGCAATGGAGTAAAGAAAAGTGTGAATTCAATACAGTGCTTGTTGGAAAATATATATGCATAGACTGAAGCAACTTACTGAACTAGACAACTTATTGTTGTGAACTTAAATGACATTGAACCTTTCTGTCAGTCACAGCAATCAAAACTGATCTCCCGTGTCTGTTACTGAACAGTACCACAATGCCACCATTTACCAACATATACCATGGGGCTCTATTCCTAGCGGTTACATGAGAAAGACTAAATTGGTACTATTAGTAAAAATCTGACAAACAAGTGACATTTTGTGATTACGGTTTACAGAGGTATACCATGATAAAAGTGTTGCAAAGGACATGGAAATATGCAATATTGCTAAATAATAAACTATTCCCACTACATGAACTATAAGCTAGTCTATGAAGTGAAGTTTGAGGTAATGTGCTTGGAAAGGCTGAAGGTTTGATAAAAATTACCCTTATTCATGAAACCTCTGGACTGTTTATGACTTTTATTAAGTGATTGTAATAAGCAAAATAATTGAATATTTTATATAGCTCTCAAATGTGCAGTTTTGTAAGAAATACATTATAGCCTTCCTGTGCCATTCAAAGAGTAAAATTGTATCCACCCCTTCACTCGATTCTTTTCTGTCATTAACCAATCAGCTGCTATCCCTATTGACTGACATGCTTTCAACCAGTGAAATGCTCATAATTGCACATTTGAGACCTATGTTAATTAAAGTGCAAAACCGGTCCAATTTGTTTTTGATAATCTTCTATGTATAATTCATCAAAATCAGTAATAAACTTAAAGTATGAATAATACATACTGCACATAGCTGTCAAAGTTTTTAACTGTACAGCTATGGGTAAAAGTTTTGCATTACCCTATAGAATTAACAAATTGTGCCTCATAAAGTCGGAACCTGCTGATTAATGTTACGTAAACATATTGAATTACCGTACATACCACTTTGTCGTTTTCCATATACTTAATGTGACATTTTGAAATCTAACATGAAATACTGTACTACTATTATGGCTTCCGGTAGACTTTTGCAATATCATTTTTTTAGTTTCTTGAATTGCATGATGTTAAATAAAAGATCTCAATTATGTTAATGTTGTTGTTTTGTTTTGTTTTTTAAATGGTCTCAATCCTAAAATTCTAAGTGATGCAACACTTTTGGCCATAGCTATAGTTTCTCCAGCTGCTGTCATCAAGCATATTGTCATAAGAACATAACGTTTAGAAATGAGAGGAGGCCATTCGGCCCATGTTGCTCGTTTGTCATGATAGTGTGGTGTGGATTATAGGTCATTTCAGACTATCAAGGTCAGGACCAGTTCGAGTCGACTGTAGCTACTGGTTAACATTTAACAGGCTGTCGACCGGAAGGGAATTCTTGTTCAACGTAGGCTTGCCCTTGTAATACAAGAACACAGATGTACAGAAAAAACCCTGACCCACGGCTGACTGGAAATGCAGACAGAGGCTGTAATTCTGCCAAGGCAAAATCTAAAAATAAAAGCAGGGATGGATTGTGAGGGTCATATCGGGCCAAGGTAAGTGCAACACAGAGCCAACACAGTTCAAGAAGAAAGAAAAAACAGCAAATGGTGCTCTGTACAAGTAAGGTCAGCAGTGCTTTTAGAAAGGATGGATGTTTAGTAATTTGAACATTAGAGACAGGGAGGCTGGTTATAAGGAAAACAATTCCACAAAGTTGCTGTATTTGTAGGTTTTTGTGCTGCTCACTGTGGGAGGTTGTTTATTTACAGCAAGTTATTTACAAGGGAGACTGCAATGTAGGCATTGTGGCGCTGACACATCCAATGTTTTTGGGGAACGTTTCTTAAAAGTTCTAAGTGCCAAGGTCCACAGGTGTCCGTTTCCAGGTCCCTCTTCCATGCTTATCTGTTCTCACCACAGCACGGCAGCCGCTATTTGCTTGTAGCATCAGCTCTCTCCAGTCTCCTCTGGTCTAACTGAGAGCTATGAGACCACACAATCCCTTTAGTATCCAAAGCTCTGCCCCTGCAGTCAACCTCACCAATCCCCACAGGGCAGGTCTTCCCTGTCATTAAAGGGTGATAGAATCCCAGTCCTGCAGATCTTGATAAGGGAAAGGCTTTAACTAGCTTCAACATCTCCTAGTCAGGAGGTCAAATTTCAGTCAGGATACCTTTCGACTTGTCACACTCACATTAGTAGATCGAAAGTAGGTCAATTTTACAAAATGACATAAGTGGGCTTATATAGGATTTGATACACATGGGGGAAAAATACATGTACTGTGGCCATAGACATGTTAATTTCTGCAAATATAAAATCAAACCAAATCAAACTTTATTTATATAGCTCCTTTCATGGCAGAGCCATCTCATGGTGCTGAACAGAAAACAACAGTTCAAAAGATCAACAATAAAACTGCAACAACCATAAAAACAGTAATAAAACTGTAGTACATAAAAACAGCAAAACAATACAAAATAAAATAACAGTGAGATTAAAATGGAAACAATAGATCATAAAAATAGGTTTTCAATCTTGACTTAAAATTTACAACGGTTGAGGCTTCTCTTATAGAGCCAGGGAGAGTGTTACACAGTTCAGGGGCCCTACAACTGAACACACTACCACCTGTGTTATTCTTAAGCCCTTGGGACAGTAAGCAGCACAGCATCCTGGGATGGGAGAGACCGCCCAGGAATATAAGGGACTAAAAGATCCCTTAAGTATGATGGCGCCTGACCTACAGATTGATATAAAACAAAGATTTGTCAAAGAAAGTGTTCTATAATATGCCAGCATTTATTGCTGATGTATACCAGAGGCATTTATGTGATGTTCACCAGTTTATTCAGAGAAATGCCTCCAAGAAAACAACAAAATTGTTCTTAGTTAGCTGGTAAGTGAGTCATTTTTATTTAATGTTTTTCAAATTACTTAATACAATTTATTTGAAGCAAGTTATTGTAAAAAGCAGTGTTATTTCAAAGTATGACTGTCTTTTCATTCTCTTTAGTGAAAACTCTTGCTGGAAATGCACCTCCCGCTGCTTTAGTAACTCTTGGAAGCTCATTGAATGAACCACATTCTGCACAAACACATCAATATTGAGGATTAAATGAAATGGGCAGTAACACAACACCTCTCAGTAAACAAAATGTCAAGTCTAGAAAACAAAGATCAATTATATATTTGACCTGTCTTCTTTAGTGTTGTATGATACTGATGAAGATAGAAGCAGAAACGTTTGTATAGTTCATATAGTTCTTTAAAAAAAATTATAAAGTGTTGAAACCTAAAATACGATTACAGCTCCCTGCAATGTTGTGTGATCAAGTGTATTGTGGTTAATTATGAATTTATCCAGGATGATCATTGCTTCTGCTGGATGTCTGTGGATCTGTTCCAGTTATTATACCTGTTTATTTTAACAAGATAGAATGTTATAAGTAGCTCAAAAATCCTTGTTGTATTATTAAATGTAGGGTTAATTCAATCAATATTAATATAACTAGTGTAAGAGGTTTGATTTCTTCTCAAAAATAATTAATCTTCTTCAGATAAAGTCAATCAAAAATAGTTTATTGAGGTATGTGGCAGTGTGCCCCTCCCATGTGTGGATTTTGTGTTATGTGTTGCGTGTGGTGTGTTAATGTTGGTGATTAAATGTTGGTGCACGGGATATAAATGGGTCTGTGTAGAGTGATTTAAAATATAATTATATTTAGACATGAGGATGGTACAATCACTTCACATGCAGATTAAAAGGGGTATTTGTATGTGAGCACGGGGAAGTGCACAAATTAGTTCACGTGCAGATGTACTGAGATTCCAAATTGAATGATTGCTTAGCAATCGAGTCCCGGTACAGCTGCATAAAAGATGCAGTGTATTACTCACTCGGGGTTGGGTGTTCAGGGTGAGAGAACGGGAGAGAAAATTCAGGAGTAAACTTTAAAATAATAATAAAATTACAATTGCCATACGTGCTGAATTAGATCAGCACAATACTTGTTTGTTTAGCATTTGTCCCGTTTGTTAGTGTCTGTTTCGTTTAGTGTTAGTATGTTTTGTTTGTCTATTTATTTTGGCCAGAAGTGCTGTGTGCTGTTTTTGTTTAACTGTTTTATTTGTTTGTTTATTAAACACACTGAGCACCGCAGCATCTCAGTTTCACCCCGACAGCCAGCCTGTTCACAAGGAATCAAAATGCAAACAGGAACAAAGCAAATCAAAGGTGTACATCAGTCATCTCACACACAGGCCTCAGTTGATGGTGTTCTGAGCTGACATCAGTGTAGATGTTAGTTTCTGAGCTGAGCTTAGCAATTACTTCATACAGCACAGATCTACAGCTAGCTTACGTAATTTCCTTGACCAAATGTGTTTGGTGTTATTTCCCTTGCATGATGCATGGTGCGAGACAAAGCACATTAATAGTTAACATCTGCATTTCTTCTTCACTTCACCAATGTTAGCAGAAACCCAGATAACAAGAAGTTACATTTAAGAGTTTTGTTAAATTTTCACAAGCAGCAACACACTATACCCATGCAACACAAGGTCGAATAACAAGGCTGGTGATTGCAAACTGCTGATGTAAACCAGCAATGTACAGCTTGATTTAAAGAGTTCATTAACCCTGCTTACGTTAAACACAGAAAAATCACACGTTTACAGACAGTTTCAATGATTTCTTTACGATTTAATGGGGCAACATAAGGTTGCATGATGGAAAGGAACAAAGGCTGATGACACAATAAGAGCTTGTGCAATTTTACTGGAACAGACACCGCCCCACACAGGACGTGTGTTTATCAGAAAAAAACCTAAGTGTTCTATTTGTATAGTGTGTTATTAGGCACTCTGTGACACTTACCTAAAGTTATGGCATATCACAACAAAAGTAAATGGTTTTAGAACCAGTTTTAATTGGTTTAATTATGGTAGTACATAGGCTCAAAACAGCTTATTTAGCTTTTTTTTTAAAAACTTATTAAAAAGTTTTATTATCCCTTCAAGGTCACAGCTGCACTCTGAGTTATGAAAAGCCAGTTACTCCCTACAAGACCAGGGCAAAATACATAGGCAAGAGTTTCAAAATCCTTACATAATCCCCTCTTTGAACCCTGGCCACAACCACAAATGCCAAGAGTACAAACATGCTTATCTGGGCAGCATGACAGGCCTGTCTTAGGTCTTTAAATATCCGATTGTACCCGTCATGGGAGCTTCCATCACCTGCATTCTACCCATTCTACCAAAAGTAATTACCTTCTTAGATAGCCAATATTCTTACCCTTCTGTTTAATCTGACACTTTTGGTAACAGAACATAACGAGAGTGGCCATCAGTGTGAGAACTGGCAGACATAAACCTTCCCTGAATATCCTCAATGTCAGGTAGACATGCCAAATTCTTATTTAATGCATAATCATCCAATCCAATTATTTCTATTTTAAATGGGATCCAAATTATTTTCTGATCATCCCGAAACATTGTGCATTTTATTCTTGCGCAACAAAGACAATAATTAAACATAAAATGAGGTTTCATTCTTATCAGTAGTAATCTATTTGTTTTTAACTATGTTAATACAAAACTTATTATATCCAATAGGTTGTATTTTAGTTTACCCCCGCTTTAACCTTCTCCACATTCATACCATAAGTTTATTATTCCCAACCCTCTCACACATCCATCCTCACAAATAACACTCATCCAAATACCATCTCTTTACTATTATTGTGAAGGGTCTACTAAACTTTACTAATACATTTCTTTTTAATATTCCCATATTAATATCTTACCAGTTCTATTATGCAGATCAGAATCTTTAAAAACAAAACAAAAAAAAAACTGGAACTATAACTATAAAAATGATCACCATATGCTGAATAAGTACTAAAATAGTACATGCATGCCTAATCATCTATTTAACACATTGGGAGCAATTGTTTTCTTTTTACACAATTACACAAACCTCCATTATATGTTGTGATATCCTCTTATACAATACCCACAGATGTATTCATTTTGTAAAGCACTTCTTTTGCTATTGTTACAAATAACATTACCGTTTATTTCCCTACATTCATTCTCTCCCCAATTTGGAAAGCCCAATTATTGTTATTTCAACTCGGCTCACCGCTGCAACACAAATAAAAAAGACAACAACATATAGTGTAAATGGTATTTAATTATTTATTTATTTATTTATTTAAAATGTATTTATTATATGCAGTTATAGGAGCAATTGGAAAGTTCCAGAATTTATTTGGGTTGATTATTGAAAGGTTACCTAAGAACAAAAGGGTTCCTACTGGTCAGAAAAAATCGTGTCTCCTAACCCCAACCCTAGCCCTAACCCTAACCCTAACCCTCATCCTCATTCTGGAACTTCTGCCAGTCAGTGGACCCCGCTGTACTTTGTCTTGAGAACCCGTTGTTTTAAAAATGTCCAAGTTATGCAAGATTCATCATTATGCATAAATAAATAAAGCACATAACATTAAAATGTGTTACCTCCATATTAAAAGGCTTACTGTCCCCTGAAAATTTATAGGTGAAAAAATAAAAAAACAAACTAGCAACCAACAGATTAGTCAAATGATTTATACACATTAAATATACGAAAAGCAAGTGTATACATTAGTGGTATGCGAAACTGTACAACCGAAACAATGTAAATAAGTAACCAAAAAATAATAATACACGTAATAATTAAAGTCTGAATTACTTTGGGTAACTTTTGATGTACTGTATGGTAACCTGAATGAATCTTTAGGTTATCACTAGAACCGCCGCGTGATTAATGGGACTTAGAATGTAAACGATGCTGCGTTTGTGAATGCAATGCGGTTGTCCATTTAAAAAAAAATGAAAAAGAAAAAAGAAATAAAAAAGGACAACCGCAATGCATTCACAAACGCAGAGTCGTTTACATTTTAAATCCAAACCGGTCAAATTGTGACCGGTGTGGCGGTTCTAGTGCTATATTTCAGTGGAAAATAAACAAAACAATATAAGTATAACAGGAACAATAAGGGAAAAAAGACACAATACCAAGATCTAGACACTTACTTTTTTGTTGTAATTGTTGAGTTTCTACGATCTCCATCCCTCATCCTGAGCATCATGTTGACTTTAACTTTCTACACCCGTCCCCCTCTCCAAACCTCCCCCATTTCAACTTGATTGAATCTAGAAGTAAATCACAGATGATATACCTGCTGCTCACATGAGAGACAGTAAGACGCCAAAGTTACAAGAGGCCGATTGAGTTACAGTAGGCAGCTCATATTACAAGACGATATTCACATGGCTGCAGACTGATCTAATCACAGTTCAATACATCGCATGCACATTCCTGATTGATAAATACAAATAATTAAATGGAATACTGTACATTACAGGGTAATTACTACAAATAACTAGAAAAAGTCATATCTGCCAGATAGGTGGAGTAAATCAAACGTGGTTGTGAGCATCTATATATACAGATCTCGTCAAAAGGTTTACATACCGCAATGTATGGACATCTGCATACAGTGGGGTATGTAAACTTTTGACAACTGTGTGTGTGTGTGTGTGTATAAGATGTAAGTATTCACACCCTCTATTTGCAACAATGTAATTTACAAATGTATTAAGTGTTACAAATATTGTTGGTTAGACTTAATGCATCGATTACACCTCTTGTAAGTGTATTGAACACTCATTCGTCTTAGCAAATGGTAGTTAGAAATCTGGTGAATTAGGCTAAGTAATTTAAGACGCAGGCATCAATATTTATTACTTACTCTACGAAAGTCAATAAATCAGAGAATAACATTGTTTCCAATGAAGGGTGCAAATACTTTCGATCGCCAATGTATGTATGTATGCATTTTTATAAACACATTTATGTTCATTTTTGTTACTCATTTACATTTTCGGTTTTGCAGATGTTCTATATGCCGCGCATTGTTGAGGGTCAATGAAGCACTATGTACATTACGAGTTGCGTTTGGCCAATAGTGCATCGCCCCCTGGGAATTCCCGTCCACGGTCGTGAGTGAAATAGCCTGGACTCGAACCGGCGATCTCCAGGCTATAGCGCGCATCCTGCACTCCACCCGACTGCCTTTACCTGCAGCAAATCTGCCAAGAAGAATGGGCCGAAATCACTCCGACACTGTGTGCAAAGCTGGTACATACTTACCCCAAAAGACTTAAAGCTATTATTGCAGCGAAAGGTGGCTCTACCAAATATTAATGTGTGGGGGTTGAATACTTATGCAAGCAAGATATTTCAGTTTTTTATTTTTCTTAAAAATATTTCCCAACATAAAACCAATGTTACCTTACTATAATTGATTTTGAGTTTCAGTGTTTTAAAATAAAATATCAAACAGAATTAAATTTCAATGTACCATTTGTAATTCATATATATATATATATATATATATATATATATATATATATATATATATATATATATATATATATATATATATATATATATATATATATATATATATATATATATATATATAATTACTTTTATAGTTGTAGGTAATAGTGATTATTCCACATTTAAAATATATGTAACAGAGCCTTTTAATTTCTGTAATGCAGCTGTAAGAGTTTCAGTAGTGCCTTCATTAAGACTAAAGTAAGCAACCGGAACCCCACGACCTGCTGCATTTTGAAAAAGGACAGCATGGAATGCATAACCATAAGCAGTGACCCCTTTGTATGTTGCATCCATATAGATCATTCTGTTGCTGTACTTCTCTATCTGTTCACGTTGCCATTTGCATGACAGCATAATTATAAGAGGCTGCTGAACACTGAAATAGGGGCTGATAAAACAATATATCCTCCTGTTTTCTCTGATCAATCATCTCATCTCCTCCCATGGCTTCTCGTATCATCTGTATGCTGATGATTCCCATATCTTCCTCTCCTTTCCCCCCCCTGATCCCGACGTTTCCTCCTGTATCTTGACCTGCCTTTCGACCATCTCCTCCTGGATGCACACGAATCATCTCAAACTCAACCTCTCCAAGTCAGACCTCCCTTTCTTCTCCCTCTTCCTCTCCCACCACTGATCTCTATCTCTATTCCTCTTGAATCCACTATTCTCTCTCCCTCCTCATCCACCAAGAACCTTGGTGTCACCCTCGACCCCTCCCTCTCTTACTCATTACATCTCTACGTTGGCACAATCCTCAGCAACATAGGCAAAATTCACCCCCTGCTCACGGACTACTCGACACAGCTCCTAGTTCAGGCCCTGGTACTGTCCCATCTTGAGTACTGCAACTCCCTCCTGGCCGGCCTCCCTGCCATCCATCCGCTCCAGCTCATCCAAAACTCTGCTGCTCGCCTTGTCCTCGTTTCTCCCACACTACACTGCTGCTCCGCTCTCTGCACTGGCTCCCTATCGCTGCTGGCATCCAATTCAAAACTCTGGTAGTCGCCTATCGCTGTTTTGACCTTTTCTGCTCCCTGTTATCTCCAGACTATAATTTCTCCCTACACCCCCTCTTGCCCCCTCTGCTCCTCCAGATTAGCTGACCCCCCCACCCCTGCTCCCCTGCTTCTAGAGCCTGCTCCTTCTCCACCCTTGCCCCTCAGCAGTGGAACAACCTACCCATGGATATCAGGACTGCTCAGTCCCTGACCACCTTCCGGCACCTCCTCAAGACACACCTGTTCAGACAGCATCTGTAAACCTCACAACTCTCGACTATACTGGTCTATATGGCACCCAATTGTACTTTCATCAGCTTGTACTTGCACTGAACTGCTCCATACCTTGCCGTATTTTACTACTGCTCTTAATTATAACTACTTCCTGTATCTTGTATTTCACTTTACTCTTATAGGTATTTACAGGTAGTAGACAAAAAATTGAAACATCAATGTAAAGTCACTTAATAGGGCGTCGGGCTACTACGGTATCCTGCTCTATGGAGTTCTCGGCAGACTGTTTTTGATGAAACTGGCTGCTCGCGCCCCAGGTTGAAATTTGCAGTCAATTGATCTGCAGTTGCTCGCCTGTTTTGACTTGCACTTCGAATTAATGCACGGATATCATGATCCTGGAGTATGCTCTTTCGCCCACTGTTGCCCTTTGCTGATGATGTCTTTCCCTCGGAGTTCCATGCCGACATCATCTTAGACACCGTTGCTTGTGAAATATCAGCAAGTTGAGCTGTCTTGGTCACTGAAGCTCCTGCCAAGCGCACCCCAACAATCACCCCTGTTTCAAAGTCACTGAGGTCTCCTCTTGCAGCCATGCTAGCCATAATTATAGGCAACCAGGCCTGTCCAGCATTTTTATACATGACCCTAAGCATGCTGGGATGTTATTTGCTTAATTAACACATGAGCCACACCTGTGTGGAAGCCCTTGCTTTCAATATACTTGGTGTCCCTCATTTTCCCTAGGTGTTTCCATTTTTTTTGTCCACTAACTGTATTCATGTTATTTGTAATAGCTGTTATTGAAATCATTCTCATCCATTCATTGTACTTATTACGTGCTCATACTGGACTTTACTCGTATGAGCAAATATTTGTATTATATAAGTTAACTGTTCTTAGTCAAACCTGCTCTTAAATGTAATTATTTACTGTATTTTCTATTTCCTGCTTTTATTTGAATTTGATCTTTTGCTACTGATTTCATTGTATTTTACACCTGCTCTTATCTGTAATGTGATATTTGTAATGTGATACTTTGTAGTGTGACATCTTGTAACAATTGTAAGTTGCCCTGGATAAGGGCGTCTGCTAAGAAATAAATAATAATAATAATAATAATAATAACAGAGTGTGTGTGTGTATGTATGTATGTAAATGTGTGTGTGTATATATATATATATATATATATATATATATATATATATATATATATATATGCATCTCAGACTCTAAACAAATGTGTATCTTCTAGATTTATTTTTATTTTTACCAACGTACTGTATTTACAAATAACACACATCTGAACTCTACTGAGTCTCTAAATTAAAACATTATGGTTTGCTTTCACAGACTATACTGGAACTGCAACCTTGCCAATCTGTGAATCACAAACAAATCAGCAACGGTGTTAAAGTTGATAGTTAGTTAGTTGTATTTAATCAATCCCATTGAAATCTCTTTTGCAATGGTGACCTCACCAGGGTGCATAGAACTCCTGAGGCCAAGTCATTCACAAGAAAAATGTGAAAGGGACTCCCCTGAAGTGTTGTCATGACCCTGAAGTACCCACAAGCTCTTGGAGAAACAATTGCCATTTTGGTTATGTTGGAGTACATGAGACAGGGACTAACAGTGTTAATTTAGGTGTTGTTCCAAAGAAAGAATACAGTATTTTGGCATATAGTTTAAAAATAGCTGTGGCCTATTTTCTTGGAACAGCACCTCACAACTGGCTGTCCAACTATTTATAACAGCTTGTTTATGTTAATATGTACTTGGCTCTACTTTATAAATCTCTTTACAAATAATTCCATATCCCCTTTCCAAGCCCTTCCTCTGTTGAAAGTTTCAAGCCACATCAGCATTCTTTTGACTTCCGGCAACCGCTTTTCTTTATACGTTCGGCCACTTGTTCAGCTTGTTTAAGTTTTAAGAATCATTTCAAATCCCATTCAAGAGATGGACAAATAAATGGCCCCTGCTGCTACATGTACCCCACACGTTTATGTCAATGCGCTGTCACTCACATGCAAATTAGACATGGAAACGACAATGTGTAATATAGCAGATCTGCTTTCCCTGCTCCAAGGCAGTTTCAATCAGTGTGGGTGAATGGGTCTGACAGACTGATAATGTAGTAGATTATTGGCAGTTGTGTATTGATTTTTCACAATGTCTCAAAAATACTCACTGTAGTCTATTTCTAAGGGATTAGAAGGGATATTTATTGAGGAATGGCTACATATCCTCTGGAACAGTACAAGCTTATTGAATCCTGGATGCCTATGGTGGCCTGTTACACTATTTGTGGTAGGTATAACTTATATGTTGTCCAACTATTGCTGAAAAGGGAATATAGGAATGCCCACAGAAGAAACTGAATTTAACTTCAGTTTCCTCTTTCAATTTACAATTTTCCAACAAAGAGATAATGGCTGCTACCCTCCTGGACAGTTAAAGGATGTGGTCACTTTATTAGAACTGATTGGGACATTTGTAGCCAATCAAGGGGATTGTCATGCAATAGAGAGACATTGTGGATCATTATCATGCACCTCTGGAATGGAGATCTCAAATGAAAACTACCAAGAGGACTGAAAGTTTGGTAATTTGGTTTGCATTGTATACTGTATATGCATGGTAATTTGGCAGTTTACACTGTATAATATAATAGGAATTACTGTGGTGTACCATACTTGTATGTAAATGACCATGCTTGATTGTGCTTTACAATGATTCCATATTGATACTACACTGGCTATGCTTTTAACCTTGCATTGTGTAGTCATTCTATATAAGGGAAGAACTGAATGCAGGTTTGCTGATTTATTTTAATTTTTCCTAGTTCCCAAGTCATATTGATTGTATTACAACATATTGATTGGTCATTATTATTATTATTGTTATTATTATTACACATTGTGAGATATATGGAACACTAGCCCAATATTAACATTTTTTTTAAATATATTTCGTAATATATTGTCATACAACATACTTCCATAGAGATATTAAACAATATATTCAGTCATCTGCAATATAATATTGCACACATTTATAAATGTTATTGTAAATAAATATAAACTTATGGTCACATACTGTAGTATTTTTATTACGTTACTAAAGATAGGAATGTTAAACGTTATTATTCTCATAGTTTTGCTACCCCTACACATTTTTTTTAAAGGGGAGAGTGACATTAACTTCATTATTATTATAATAAATATTACAATTACTATTAGTATTATTAAAATAAAACATTACATAGGCTACCTCGAATGTTGCTCGCTCCATCCGAAAATGAGCTTTAAATGCAGCATCGGTGTAGCTGGCTATATCACAACATTCTCAATGTAATTTTCTAACCTCACTGGACTATTTGAGTTCACTGCTGTCACAGTCGCTAACGCTACAATATTCGTTGCTAAGAGTATACTGTCATGTAGGCGTGATGCCCTATATCTTCCAGAAACTCCTGCAAGACTAACCCCATTGCAATTTCGTCCGCCATTTTTGAAAACGTTTGCTAACATACAGTTCAATAAGACCAAGCTTCACGCAGGCAGCTTCCTGCTAATGAATGTACAATACCAATTCCCACGCCCTCTACCTCCTGGGAGAGATCTGTCCCTAGTCCTACGTCATAGGCAAAATCAAATGTGTACAGTATGCCTTTTTATATTTTAGAAACTTTAATTTTTCATTTGAGGGTTGGAATTTTAGTTTAAAAAGGAGGGTAAAGGTAAACGTGTACAATGCGGGAGACTGAAGGAAATTCAGATGTGAATGTCTGCAGCAGGCAAAATTTAAGTCCATAGTGTTTGTTTCTTTCGCTACAAAAGAAACCCCCAAAAAGAAGTAAAGGACAGAAAAGTTCTACCCCTTTTTTGTTAAAGTACATTGTTTTGTTCTATTGAATGCAATGCTACTATTGGTCCGTTACTAGAAGGATTCTACGAACAGGTTTGGAAGAAAAAAAAAAAAGTTTTTGTTTTGATATATGTATAACATAAACCACTGACCCATTAACCTCAGATGTTATATTATTACTGCCTGGGACTAGAGGTTTTTTTTGTTGTTGTTGTTATGTCTGTGATCCATATTGTATCATTTTGTGTTCTTTGTTCTCACAGATGTTTGAATGTTAATTAAAATGATCATTAACAACAGTGAGATTTAATTATTATCAATCGCATGTGATTTCTGTCGTATGGTAATAAAGGCATACACAGTTTAGCCTCATGCCCAGCTATGATCATCAAAGAAAAAAGCCTACATAACGTGTTCAGATAAGTTATCTAATTCAATTCAAAGTCGTTTTCACATTATTATTGATTGGTACTGAAAATGCAAATTGTAAATAAACTAAAAGTTAGGAAATCTCATCTTGCAATGAATAGGTTTTTACCAGGTCCCTATGATGTCATGTATGGTGCACTCACATATTTCAAACTTTGCATATGATTCATATCAAATTAACTTTATACTGGACTTGTTTGTATCCGAGTATCTCCTAGGGAGTTCAAAGCAACCCACAAACACATATGAGTGAGTCTCAACGGGGCTGACGGACCACCCTGTAGTGAATGAAATACAGTATCCTCAAGAGTGCAGAAAATATAAACCGTGTTCACAACGCTGTATTGGGGCATAACCGTAGAACTGTATAAGAACAATAGGCTATGTAATAACTGCAGACAGATGGACACACGGATGACGTGGCTCACATTTTTATATGGCAGCTCCACAATCTGGAGAGTATCTTTTTTCTCTCCATAATGAATTATAAAATGCAAGGCCAATCACATTGACTATAAAAGCTTTTTTTTTAAATGCAATTCTCAAGTCTGCAAAAGTGCCTACATTTGGTTTGAAACTAGAAAATGAATGGTTACCATGCACAGGCATGATGGAAAATACTGTAAAGTGACTGCATCTGTATTTGTCACCTTTATTTGTTTATTTTTTTTAATTTTCTGTGCAAATTCCATGGCCGTGCATGTATTTAATTCTCAGCGCGTGCTGATAATGTCTTCTCCCCGCTCCATATGCAAAGAATTCGTGCCTCATCTGCTCTGAGACGACTCTATGTAAACGAACATCGTTAAAGACAATAATTGATATAACACAACCAATATTACCTATATATACAAAGACATTTTACGTACAGTATTAGGATGCAAGTGTAATATGGCATTTACAAAGGCAACGAGAAAACGATACAAATGTAAATCCCATTTACGCTTAGTTCCGTTCCGGTGTAGCAGAACGCTGCGTTGAAAATTGTTGTCGGTAGTTTATTCTGCCACAGTTCAATATTTGTGCATTTACTAGCAGAACGAACGGTTCGAATACCGGCGAAACCCAAAACATGATCTACGCCTTATATGCAATAAACTAAGATTTGTGTTGTTATTTTCATTATTGTAAATTAAATGCATATTATTTACAACTGTCGTTGAATTTAAAACATGACACATAAGAAGAACAGTTATATTATGTTCTGCCCCTTACAGCGCCCCTTGCACAGCAAGTATAGCCGTACATCATCTGTTATTGTCATGAAACCGGTTTTGACTGGAGGAGCTGGAGCATATAAACAATGTTACAGAGCTCGTGTTGTTTTTGTACTAGCGGAAGTTTAATGGACGCGATAGGTCACTCAAAATAAGAATCTCTATCTGAAAACGATACCATGCTAATTATTTAGTTTTGTGTGCAGTAGGACAAATATGCCGTTCAATGTTCTTCTTAATGGCATACATTAGAATACCTGTCCAATACACCTCAAAGTGCACTTTGCTAATCAAGACTAACCGGCATACAGATACAAAATACTAGGACCTAATAGCAAACAGGTAAAGTAATTGTTTTTATTATTGATATTTTTATTGGGGACATGTAATATGGGTTTGTAAGTATACGCTAATTTATTTATGCATTTTAAAAATAATTTATCAAAATTCTCTTCAGGAAGGGCACGAGTACGCAGCCTGTTTTTTAAATATATAAAGGCAGTTTCTTTTGTTTCCAATACCTGTGTCTTGTGCACTATTATTGTAAATGTGAGTTTTTAGAGAGCAGCATAGCACATAGCAGTGGAAACAGCTTTGAACCGGTTACTCGATGGTAACAATGCAGACTAAGCTGAGCTTGCATTGGCAAATAAGACAATGAAAATGTAACGCAACTGAAAACTAATAGCGTGTTTTGCATCTGTGGGTTTTGATCCTCTAATAAAATAAGCCCTACTCATACTGACTAATGCACTTGCCTAGCCTGCACTTAATGTACGTGAAAAAAAAAAACGAATTGCCTGTGTCGAGATTTCGTTTTTTACTTGATATTGTGAGTTATTTTTATACATTAGTATAACTGTGCTGTAAAATTGCAGTAGGCTGGCTTTATATCCTTAGTGGGAGTGGCCTATTCATAACAAAGGGGACAAATTGAAGGAGCCCAGCTAGGGGTGCCAAGTGAGGCAGGTTACCTGCCTGGATTGATCAGGGTCTTCTACCCAGGAGACTGAGAAGTACAGCTGACGACTTCTGGTAAATATTATGCAGTAGAAGCAATTGAAAGCAATTTAAATGTGTTTTGGGCTTTTTTTCCTTCAGATCATGGTTAAAGATCACCACTGTATTTTCACAATTTATTGGGGTAAATGCAAATAGATATATTTTACTGGCTAATACTATTTATTTATTTCTTTTTTTACTTTGTGCAATAAGTTTTTTGTTTCTATAAATGTTTGAATAAGTCATCCTGTGACCTCTGACTTATTCAGAGATACATTTTTTCTTTTTTACACAGTGGTCAGTCTTAAGTTTTTAAAGTGTGTGTGTGTGTGTGTGCAATTGTGTTGCTATTTTCTTCTAGGAACGGTAAGAGAGACCTTAAAGACTAAGCCCGAAGATGACAAATCAGAGTTCCGCAAAGGCATTGGACGGTGGCTGGGGCTGGGTCATCGTGGTGGCATCTTTCCTGTGCCAGTTTCTGGCATACGGTTCCCCTATGTCTGTTGGCGTGCTGTACCCAGAATGGCTGGACACTTTCAGACAAGGCAAAGGCATGACTGCTTGGGTTGGTTCTCTGGTATCTGGGATCGGGTTGATTGCAAGTAAGTTTGTTGTTTGGTTCAAATGGCTCCCAGAAATACACACAGCACTGTCACACTTTACTAAGGGATAGTGTATGTGTTTAAAATGAAGGGTTGAATTTCAACACACATTTTTGAAAATGTATGTTTGAAAGTTTGATTAAAATTCTCTTTAAAACAGAAATAACGCAGGTGCTGTGTTTTTATGAATAAATCTACCCTTTTATCAGGATAGTTAAATAAATATTCAGAGACTGCATATGTCCCATTATTTTATAACACTTTGTTCACATGTGTCTGATATTCTTTATGCATCCTTTTTTTTAAAACATGCATACATTCAGAGAAAACTGACACCAGTGTAAACTTGAAGGATATGTTTGTTTATTTGACTTAGTTATCACAACCCTGATGAGACAGGCTGATAAACCAGGAGATAATGCTAAAAGTGACAATGGTGAGCAACAGATTGTCATGGAAAACACAATGCTACTGTAGAGAAACCAATGAGCTAATTTCACAGATGGGACATTTGCAGAAAAAAATAACTGCTTTGAATAACAAATCCATCAAATCAAACCATGCATGTTGGGAGTAGTATACTGCCAGTGATATGGAGGACCGGTATCTCTGAACTGCACCATATACAAAGCATGAAAATGTATAGTTCAAAAATAAAAACAAGCAGACATTCTACACACTTTTAATGCTACAGTCATTGTCATACCTGCAGTTAAACAATGTATACTCTGCCTCACCTAATCTGAAAGATATACAATTGTTTTATATTTATATGCTAATGGTAAGCAATCATGGAATAAACAGATATCTTTTTGTTTCACTTTGAACATAAGAACATAGGAAAGTTTACAAACGAGAGGAGGCCATTTAGCCCATCTTGCTCGTTTGGTTGTTAGTAGCTTATTGATCCCAGAATCTCATCAAGCAGCTTCTTGAAGGATGCCAGGGTGTCAGCTTCAACAACATTACTGGGGAGTTGGTTCCAGACCCTCACAATTCTCTGTGGAAAAAAGTGCCTCCTATTTTCTGTTCTGAATGCCCCTTTATCTAATCTCCTTTTGTGACCCCTTGTTTCTTTTTTCAGGTCAAAAAAGTCCCCTTTCAGGTCAAAAAAGTCCCCTAGGTCAAAAAAGTCCCATTTGAACTGGTTGCTCTATATCATATACGTCAAACTATGCAACATATGCAACATTTGCTATAAAAACCGAAGCTAGTTTCAACCAGTTATTTGGCAATGAAACATTATCATAAGATGCCGTGGCTATCACTGTGGCACTTGTACCAGGATTTCCTGAGGTACATTTTCTTATCAGTGTCTTCTAGTTATAAACAAGACACTAGTAAAAAATGAAACCAACTGAACAGGGATATACTGCAGACCATATATCAGGCTGCAAACAATTGCTTAGGGACCTGGCAAATTGGGGGTGAGAAGATGGAGCGTCACTTTCCTGCTTCACCTAAAGATTAATTGTCGCCCTTCCCCATTTATGTGATAAACCTTTTTTTATCCATTTAATCCAGTGAATTAAACCCAGTCCAAGCTCTCCAGGCTTCCAGAAACTTTTGTAAACCTGGAACTTTTAATTGTATACCACGCTAATGTTTGAATATATAAATAGCAACTAAAAAACATGTAGGGAATTATTTTATATGCTGAAAAGGTTTTCTTTGTAATTTTGGTCACATGTATTTAGATTTTCTTTTAGTAATATTGACGAAACATATTTCAAAGTCATTCTAAATATGCTACAAGACTAATGAGCATACATCTTATTCCAGAAATACAGTGTGTTTAAGACTTCTTAAACACACTGAGACATCTTTAGGGCTACTGATTTTCCACGATCGCGGAATCGGACGGAATCACAGAATTAGGCATTGGGAACGGAACTGGCATTTTGGGAATGGAATTCTACCTGGCAACTGCACCTTTTTAACAGAAAAAAAGTGCAAACAGTCTTTACCGCTGTTAAAGAAATTCTCATGTAAAAACAAACACAACATTGAAAAGAAAAATATAGCTGTTCCTTGATGTGGTTCTGTAAATTAAGTTAGAGGTTGGCTGTATCCCTGTAGTGCAATTTATAATAAATACTGGCAGTTCAAAATATTTGGCTGGAGTTTGCAAGTGGTAAAGTGATATTCAGATAATTCGGAAAAACAAACATTTATTGTTCCACTTTGGCTTGGGTTCCGGTCAACTTTCTTTATTTTTAAATTTTAAACATTTTTGTTTAACGACATGACATTTTATGATCTGTTTTATTCATTAGAACCAACTTGCAAAGTTCAGAAGCCCGGATAAGATCTGTGTTGCTATTTTATTCTTGCTTGAAGTCTGGCACAATGTCAGCCTGTGCCTTCCTGCTAATGGAAACATGCAGATATTTTTAGACACAAAATGTATTAATCTATTGACACATATACATCTGAACTTTAGATCCTGTTTACCAAGCAGTTAGAGCAATTTGTCTTCAGTGAAAACAGGTTAACCTTTTTACTATCTTTTTTTTTAAATTTGGTTTTATATGATTTCTTCCTTGTCATAACTAGTTTTACATGATTTCTATCCTTGTTATAATTGGGATTACAACCAGCTTATTTTGAATACAGACTCTGATTCTTAATGTTAAAAACAGAAACAGTTGGAAGATAGTAATATCTTGCAGAAACGTGTACGGTCCCACCTTAAGCCAACCATTTAAACCATCATTGGATAAGGGAAAACAATGACAATAAAACAAATGCAAATAACAAGTTGATGTAAATTGGTGAAATAAAACGGATTGATGTGGGGGTGGAAAAATGTTGAAAAAACACAAGTATGGTAAAGCACAGTACAAGTGTTTTTTTTCCCCTAAATAAGCATGTTCTTATAGTAATCATATCTTACATTTGCATTTAAACTAATATTAGACTGATTTAAGAATTGAATTAACCATTCTTTTTTTTTTTTCATTTCCAGGTCCTATTTGCAGTGCCTGCGTAATAAACTTTGGAGCCAGACCGGTCACAGTTTTCAGTGGGGTTATGGTGTCTGGCGGCCTGATGCTAAGTGCATTTGCTCCCAATGTTCAATTTCTGATTTTTTCCTATGGAACAGTTGTTGGTAAGTGACCATTGCTCTTTTTGTTTTACATTTATTTAAATTCTAAAGTTGTACCTGTTTTATGTTACATTTTAAAAAGAGTGGCGATAGTATATACCTGTATATAAACAGTATATACTTTTTTCATAAACAGTGCTGAAAACGTTCTATCTCTTTTATTTTCATTTTGAGATCTTGATTTCATACTTTTCTTTCAAACTCTTACAGTTAAATATATCAACAGGACACAGCGTATTTTGAATGATTGTAATTTGTTTGTATATTTGGAAATTAGAAGAATTTGCTCACTGAAAGTCTGAAGTGGCAGGGAAACCTTAATGCGAACTCGATGTAAAGAAAATCAATATCAACGTGAACATAAATAAACAAACTCAATTAATACGCCTTTTCTGGTTTAAAATAATCTAAGTTGTAAGTTATATTAAAACATTCATGGGGTTTCCATGCAAGTTTTTTTTTATACTAGAGACATTTACATGAGAAAAATGTCTCGTGTAAAATGCTTTTTTCGGTTTCCATTTGCTCAGTTTATTTTACTCGAGTAATGCAAATGAGTATGAAAGGTGGGGGTTGATATTTAAATTAGCTATGCTATGCTTAAAGTACTTGTGCTGTTTTTGAAGATTATTAGTGACATTTTGTGAAAATGTGGTTTCCATGCGCAGAGAACTGGTACACAAGTGAATCTAAGATGCTGTAATAAAGCAAAATACCTCGTGCCTGCTTGGTTAATAATGTGTTTTACTGCTCTTACCCAAATTGTTTTTCAATGTCATTAGTGGGGTGTCATGTCGTTAGTAGTGAATACTGTTTCAACTAATTTATCTTGCGACTCATTAATTAAAAATTAACTCTGAGGTATAAAATTAAACTGACCAATAGGTATTGCAGATCACCATGGCTGAAAACCAGCAGAGACGTTATATATATATTTCCCTTTCATTCCACTCCCAGAAATATTACCTGCTGTGGGCTTCCATTCGTTTTATAGGACTCAAATGAGCAGCTTTGAAAAATAATCTATGATATCTGGGATCAGATGATGCTGTGTATACTACCCTGGCTTAGAAACCCTACCCGTCCAGACGGCTGACAGCTGCTGAGGAAGCATTCAACACCATGCTTGGGCAAATACAGGTAGTGGGCACTTGAAAGGGAGGTGGCAGATACTGATGAAACGGACTGAAGTGCATTAATTCGTTCCCAAAATTGCCAGTGCTTGCTGTGTCCTGCACAAACTCTTGTCAACAACAAAATTAGGTGTTCTAAGCCAGGGTAGTATACGCAGCATCACCTGATCCCCTATATGCTGTATTGCCTGAATGAAAGAGATATATATATTTACATATATAATCGACTCAGGCAATTTTGCTTTAAATTTAGTAAACATACTTGTTCAATAAAACTGCATCTGGTGAACAAGGCACACTCAGCGTCACATTCATGCTGAAACGTAGCTGCAGTTTACTTCAGTATCCACTGTGTTGTTACTACTCAACAAACTGTTTAAAGATGCCAAACTATAGAAATCACACCTAAATATCAGATCAATAAGTTTGGCAATATCCATCCAGGTGACAAAGACTAACTCAAGATAAACAAATATAAGTACTGTTTATTATTAGTACACAGACATATTTGTAATGTGTAAAGTAAAATGGTAGGCCTACGTTTGTTTATTATTGATTGATGGCACTCTGGTAAGTTTGTGGAACCTCCTTCGAATTTGAAAGTGTACTAATTAATGCTTCATGTAAAAACTAACTGTTATTCAATAGTACTGTTTGTGTATCTTATAATGTGACACGAGGGGCACTCAATTTTAGCCTTTTATTTTAATTGTGGAATAACGCTGATACAAATCATACGAATCAATCAATCTTTTCTTTAATCAAAATAATAATGAAAACAAAAGGCAAATTGAAAAGGGAAAATAAAACACAGTAATAAAACTACAAAATAAAGGTGCTGCTTACGCAGTGCCCCCACTGCCGCTAAGCCGGTCAGCTCGGGATCTCCGTCCTAGGCTGTTATGCAGTATACACTGGGGTGGCAATGGTTGCCCTATCAGTACACATGTCCCCTTGGGTACATAACAAGAGATTTTATTATTTATTGCTGGCTGTTTTCCTCAGCTGTGCTTGCCTGTTTTGGGCGCTCACTCCAACCACTGGCCTTCTCAGCCAGGGTCTCTGTGTGTTTTCCAATCACAGCCACCTGAATGCACAACCAAGCGCAGTTCTTATGGGCCGAGCAATCCCCCAAGGCTCGCCTCTCAGCCACTCAGAGAGAGGGAAAGCCCACACACCCTCTTCCCCACCTCTCTGTGTCATCGCCATGATTGACGGGCGGATCCTACGAGGCTGCTGCCGTCTTCCTGCAGAACCACGCATGCGCCAGATAGTCAGCACAGATCTCCCCTGTTACAGGGCTAATAATTACATTTGTATAATTGCTGTTTATTTTGTTTTAAAATAAATGTTAACAACAGTTTGGATACAAAAAAAAGAAAAAGAGAATCAATCCCAGTGTGTTCATACTTCATCTAAAAACCCAAATTCCCCTAATATACAAGGAGAAGTAATACTTTTTTTTACTTTGTCTTCTTACAGTATAAGGTCAATATTAACTTTTTTTTAATCAATTAAAATCATGCCTTGGGAAGAACTGTGGAAGGATGATTTATGGATTTTTCATGTAGCTCCCAATCCTTCAGGATTAGCACAAAAACATCACGTTTAAAGGTGACACTCACTCACACTCAATATTATCAATATTATATAGTGTTAATAAGCTCTAATCTTCTTTTAAAATTTTGACACAAGGTCACAGGCTATGGATCTTGATGCCTGTGTGCTTTAACAATACATTTGAATATAGTGATTGTTGCTATGACACTTAACTAGAACAGCTGTGCAAAACAGGGCAGTAAAAGCACTTCAATCAGTACTGACAACACAGCATTTATTTTAGAGAGAGAATGCCTGTGTCAAGTTTGATTAGTGACCGACTGGGAGTGTTTTGGAAAATAATATGATACTTGGACCAGATGTAAAAATGTACTTTTGGAATATTAAAGTTTTTTTTTATGTTTTTGTACACCGCCTTCTGGTAATATGTCTTGCCAGTATTGCATAAGCAATATAGTGTCTGCCAAGACTGTCTTGTGAGAAGTTAGAATGACAATATTTGTCATAAGTCAGGTATCATGAGCAATATCATATATCATACTGATTAGGATGTTTGCTGTTAATTTGGGCGTCCACACCCCCCTGACTGTCGGAACTACTAAAAGAAACTCAAATACAGTGAAATAGAGAGACAACCAACGAAAAGAAACATACCTATACTGTCTGACTGATAAGACGTCCTGTATAGGAACATACTGGGATACATTACGATACATTTTTTGTTACAAAAGCAGTAGCAAAACTGGACTTGGGCCATATTTAAAACCAAATAAAAATAAAATAAAAATCGTGACCTTCAGAATATTACCAATGGAATATACAGAACAAAATCGGTTATCCATCTCTTTAACAAACTTGTATTAATGCTCAGGAACAAAGAGACCAAATGTTAAGTCAAGTAACATATACCTCTTCAGAATTCTTTCTCACATCCAGTTTCTGCTGGCTGCTGCAGAGTTGTCTGCATGTGTTACAACTGAAGTTCATAACCATTGGCTGTGCTTTCTAAATACAGCTACAGTGGTACTGTGCTGGTTTATCATGATTAACTGATATGCAGTAGCAACTTGGATATTAAGGAAATTACATTAAAAAGAAGTTCAAACATATATGAATGTATCTATGTATATTTACACAGTACATTAATGTTTATGAAAAAGTTTTATGTATGTCACTTATTCTTTAAAAAAAAAACAGTATTATGTCAATTTGTTGTAAACATTTAACTATGCTTTTGAAAATGTTGCTATACTGAGGTCCACCAAAGACTCTTTATTGTGACTCTTTATTGGTTGTCAAAAACAGGTATGGGATGTGGTTTGGTATATGCTGCTACAGTGACCATCACTTGCCAGTATTTTGACAAGCGCCGAGGTCTTGCCCTTGGAATAATAACAACAGGTACCCAATTTTAAATATTTGTATAACGTGTGTGTCAACCGTTCTCGTCCCAGTGTTCTGCTTATTTACGACTGTTTGAATTAATTGTGCTATTACTCTTTAACTGATGTCAAATGAGGTCATTTTTGTTCAGCTATTACTTTTTTTAATTTACAGGATATGTGTGCTGGCTTGTGTCAAATGAATTAAAAAACACAGTGAACCAAGATCAGATTTGACAGTTTTGTTCTGCCTGTGCTCGCCATAGACCATGAGGTGTAACCCTGCTATCCTTCCTCCTTAGGTACAAGTGTTGGAGGTTTTATTTGTGCAACTTTTCAGCAAGTGCTTGTGGAACTGTATGGACTTGAGGGATGCTTGCTAATAATGGGAGCGTTGACACTCAATATTATGGCATGCGGGGGTCTAATGAGGCCTCTGAATGTTCCAGAATACTTCCTGAAGCAGAAAGCAGCACTAGAACGCACGACAGAGCAAAAAGATATACACCGTGAGAAGCCTCCTATTAAAGAAGAATCCATCAACAAAAATACTTTATCGAGTGTGGAAAAAGGGTTAACAGTGAGCGACCTGCTGATGAGCAGTGACACTAATGACCCGTTATCTTACGAAAAGAACTTCCTGGGAAGTTCTTCCCTTGTAAAGACGATCAAGAACAATAAGCACACTTACTCAAAGTACATAGCCACGACCGCTGAGCTGCTGCAGGACAGAGTGTTTGTGGCCCTTTGCATGGCTATTTTTCTGTTTGATATTGGCGCGTTCCCACCTGTGCTGTTCATGGAAGATGTTGCCAGGAGCTCAGGCCACAGTGACGGAACCTGTCTTGTACCTCTGGTTTCTATTGTGGCTATCATGGCAGGAGTGGGCAAGCTGGTGCTAGGCATACTGACAGATTTGAAGTTTGTGAACAGTTTGTACCTGTACACTTTCACAATACTTGGTAGTGGAATTGCTCTGCTTATAACTCCAATTGCGAACAACTACGCTGCACTTGCAGTACTTTCTGGGGTGCTAGGGTTTTTTTCTGGCAACTGGTCAATTTTCCCTTATGTGACCACCAAAATCGTGGGGATGGACAGACTAACACATGCCTATGGAATTCTTATGTTCTTCGGTGGATTTGGAATTGTACTAGGGCCCCCAGTCGTAGGTAAGGCATTCCTTAGTTTTTTTTCCCCATGTTTTATTAGGAAGTGTTTGGTGTTTAAATATGTAAAGAGATGTAACTCTGGTAGTGAATTTGCTCAAGGTCTTTTGTCATTTAGCACTGTGTCAGTACTGCATAAGCAAAAAGCGGTACATTTTGAAAGCGTTTGCTCACCTTTTTAAAAACCAGTATTTTTTTAAGAAGAAACTTTTTTTTTCTCCTTTCAAAAACAATTTGATAACATTGTTAAATTACTTTTAAAAGACAACAATAAAACAACTGTTAGCCTACTTTATTATTTTATTTAAAGTACAAAGACACCAGTACCAAATCTTTTTCATTGGCACATGAGTCATGTTTTCTCTGTGACCATCCTGTGTAACACTGAATGACCTAACCCTGTAATATAATTATTTATTGAACACACAGTAATTAACTTACAAGATTGTTTTCCCCTTGGGGTTTAGTTGGGCTGCATTTCCTAATCTCTTTCCTAATTTAAATCCAGGGAAACAAGTTTGATGGGTGCTCAGTTCAGGACTGAAGTGTGCTTGCATGTAAAGATGTGGGGTTAAACAATATAACAATATAGTCTAAATGCATTATTTTGTGTGTGTGTGTGTGTGTGTTTGCAGGCTGGATCTATGACTGTACAGAATCATACGACCTGGCATTCTTCTTCAGCGGAGCCTGTGTGCTGCTAGCTGGATTTAGCTTGCTGCTGGCAGCACTGCCTTGCTGGGACAAACCCAAGAAAGACCATCCCAGACCTGATATCAAATACACTAACAACTGTGACAAAGTTGCATCTGTAGCTTAGATAACATTTTATATACCTTTTGGGAAAAAATATTTTTTTATGACAAAAACATGGAGCCAATTTAGTACTGTCTTCAGATTATTATTATTATTATTTTTTAAAATATAGAAAAACACCAGATTTTACACTCCGCATGTGTAATTTAAAAGAGAAAGAAGCATGGTCCTATCTGACATGAGATTTCAAATTTAAAATGTCTTTTCCATAAGGGGAAGATATTTATGATCTATTTGTCTCGTTTTAAGAGGCTTTTCTATAGTCATGTATCTATTAAGACAGGGGTTCTCAAACTTTTTTTGCTGGGCCCCCCTTTGGAAATGTATCAGGCTGTGATACATTTACTGTAAAGGATAAAGTGTATATGCGCTGTTATATAATGCTAAGGATCTTAAGGTTATGTCAGTATTTTTTGTGATCACCTCCCCCCCCCCCCCCCACAGTACCCTTACAACCCTGTGTTGGGTCGGGTTTGAGAAATGCTGTATTAAGAGATGATAAAATGTCTAGATCTTGTTTACTGCAATGACTGTTTGCTGTAATATGTATATCAGTCAGGCCCAGAGGGAGAAGTATATATATATATATATATATATATATATTAAACTAAAGCTGTAAAAAAAAAATAAAAAAAATAATAATAAATAGATAAGTAACCGGAATAATGGCTAAGTAATTCTTTACTGTCAACTAAATATTTTAAGCGATATAAAAAAGCCCCGGAAAAATGTTTATTGCTTTTGTAGCTGTGTAGCATTTAGATAGTATTTGCCCATTCTAGACGTGTTTAATCCTGTACTATGTGTTATCTGTTGTATGTAGTGTATTCTTGTTGGTGTATGTATTGGTGCACGGGATATAATGTGGGGTTAGGTGGCATGATTGTTGTTAATGTATATGGCACAATCACTTCACATGCTGATTAAAATATGTAGTAGTTCATGTGCAGATGTATCAAGTTTCCAAATTGAATGATTGATTAGCAATTGAGTCTTGGTACAGTTGCATAAGAGGCAGTGTTTAACTCACACGGGGTTGGGTGTTCGTGAGTAGATAACCGAAGAGAGCGAGAGGAGAAATAATGTAATAATAACAACAATTGCTACTGGTGCTAAACCACCTCAGCCCGGTACTTGTTTGGGTCAGTGTTTTGTTTGTCTATTTATTTTGGCCAACGTGCCGTTTTGTTTTGTCGAAGTGTTTTTGTTTTCTCTTTATACCTTTTGATTTACAGTAAACCGGTGCATCAGCGTGTTTCATACCCCAGCAATGCTGTCTGTGTCCACTGTCTTCCGGGTCTGACGTCACCACCACAAGCTATCAGTGACAATTATTTATCCTGTTATATTTTGTTTCTTTTTTTAAAACGAAACATGCCAAATAAATAAAGTGACCATATGACTGTGTTCAGTGGGACGGTTTAGGATAGTTCAGGCTTTTCAGTTCGCAAGCCAATGCATTCTGGTACGTTTTACCTGTCTCAGGTACCATTCTTACCTTTAAGAGAAGCAGGACTATGCTTACCAGAATGCATTGGGTTGTGAGTTGAAAAGAATGAACTATTGCAAACTGTCCCGCTGAACGTGGAGCCATATGGTCACCTTACAAATAAAAGAGAGAATCGTAAATCAGTTGTGTGTACTATATCTTCACAATCCGTCTTTTAAATGTGTACCCAGGGGTGGAGAGAATGTTATATGAAGACTGCTTCTGCTCTGGAAACAGGGTTGCTGTGGACACAAATTTTTGAGCTGGAGGGAGTGATAGTTTAACCTTCAGAAGAGGTATTTGGAGGGGGGGGGCATATAAGCACTGCAGAAACGTTTATTTTTTTGTAAGCATTAATTTATTTACCATAGTTAAACAAATAAACAAAATAAAAATTTAGAACTCCATTATAAACAGCGACCAGTAATACTGTAAATGGATATAAACAGTGGCACACCTAAATACTGTCCCTGTGCTGACCAATGTCCTATATATTTAACATTGAGAAAACAGGCATTAAATAGGTATCGGTACATACCCTGGGCAGTAAAGGGTTAACCCCACATGCACGTACTGCATATCCATTATATTTTTATTCCCTGGGAGGAAACACTGGATGCATTAATATAGAGTTTAAAGGTGACAGTTACACCTCGGAGAATTACGCAATTCCTCCTCTTATAAAAAGGAAACATTGTATATCCGGTTTGAACCTCTACTAAATAAAAGAACAACTATGAACAACTTTGCTTTTCCTCTTCTGAGAAACTAGAAACAATGTATCACATAAGGTTTAGGCATATGCCATTTTGAGGTGACTGGGAACACCGCCAAGCAATACAAATATATCAAAATCACAGACATTTTTTGTTATTTACGGGTGTACAGACGGTTGGCAACCTTGTTGTTGGTAAGACAAATCAAGCTTTCCATGATAATCTTCCTTTTTCATTCCCTGAAGCTTGAGACCCCTTTCTCAAGCCACTTTGTCACCTTCCAGGTCCACTTCTGCAGAAAGAAAAGGAAAGTGTTAATAGAGTTCACTTCACTCACGCAAAGCCAATATATCAAGGTTATTTTTCTGCTTTGGTCACCAACGCCCGATTGGTTGCTGGCAATGCTAAGGCATGTTGACACCTAAACAGCAGTGCTAACTTTGCTTATTTAAAAGGATTGTCGCTCATTTGGTTTCATCAGTAATAATTAAAGGTGGAGGTAATACAGTAATAGGGGGCATGAAAGTTTACTTCCTAATGGAATGGCAAGAGAAACATCCAACTTTTACTGTTTCAGCACTAAGAAGTACTAAGGAATTATTTCTGCTGAGCAGCTTCAGATTCCGCAGCTTGACCTGAGAAACAATATATAAAAAAAGATTTTCCTATGGTAGCTAGCACGGTTATTTTATTTATATATATATATATATATATATATATATATATATATATATATATATATATATATATATATATATATATACATATATATATATATATATATATATATATATATATATATATATATATATATATATATACATATATATATATATAATGCCTTGAAAAAGTCTTCACACCCTTGAACATTTTTCACATTCTGCTGCCTAAAAAATACAATTCAAAATGCATTAAAGTAGGAGCTTGTTTCACTGATCTACACAACATCATCTACACTTTCAACATAAAAAAACAATTATAGAAATATTCAAAAAGTAATTAAAAATAATAATATTCTGCTGTAGGCGGAAAGGTTAATTTTGCTTTTGCTATAACCGGCAACTAGTACTCCTTCATGAATGATTTATGAAGTATGTTATAAGTCTATGGATTATTAGTATTTTTGCTTTGCAGGTCAGTTTTTGTGTCAGTTGGTTCCTTTCATTCAAGTGACAGCTGTCTCGACAGAGATTCTCTCCATGCTGTGCATTGATACTGAGAGACTCCAGGGCATTTTATATCCTCTCAGATTCAAAAGAAGAATACATTTGGGCGAGCTACAAAATTATTGGGTAAGAATGGAAGAAATGACCTGTGTTTTTTTCATAGTTTTTGTGATTTGTGAAGATGGAGACCCCATAATAAAAATGCAATCCTAGGGTAAGTCAAGTAGACATTGATCTAATGCCCTCATCAATGTGTTAAACACATTTTGTGGTGTGGCTACTATATAGTTTACTTATTATGTGAAAATACTGTAGGCCACAAGTCCTCATGAGTTGGGACAAACAATAAAGGAATCCAATCCCTTTTGCCCAAAAATCCAATCCCTTTTGCCTATTACTCTAGATATACTTTTTGGAATGTAAGGTACAGTCAAGAAACAGGGGGGGGGGGGGGGGGGGGGGGGGGGGGTTGTTATGAATGTGTTAACTGATATTCTGGATTATTAACACCAAACCCTTAAAGTAACAAGGATGCTTTGTAAGACCAAAAATTACTGTGTGCATTTTTTTAAAACATGTTATAGTGGTTATGCTTCCATACGACCAGTGGATGGAAGTATTGCATATTAAGAGCCTCCAGAATCCCTCTGTCAAATACATCTAACCAAGACAAATATGGTCCTCTCTATCTCTTTATAGAGCAATTAGGTTATGAAAAGTTGAGTATTAAAAAGCCAATTTGATGAGGTTTTGAAAATAACAGAAATGTAACGCAGAAGGAACAAAATACAGGACTGGTATCCCTCCGGAATGAACCACATATTTAATTTTCAACATACAGTAAGATATGTAAGAATTATCATTCTATTTACTTAATGGCAGGTTTTATACTCAAATAGGAGAATACCTTTACTTAATTTTTTAAAAAACATTTTTAAGAAGTTGCTTTAGCAGTTGGAGCACAGCATTGGCACAGCATCTTCCATATATCTCAGGGAAGTGTTTTAAACCCACTGTAGGGAAAGGGTCTTGCGGTTGCAAGTCATTATAACCAACACCGGACCAGATCATTGTAGTTACATTTTTTTTGAACTGCAATGCAAGATGACCTTTATAATCAACAAAGATACCTCTATGTTTCACAATTCTTTTTTTTTAAATTACTTTTAGCAAAGTGAATATTTCAGCACGTATGGTGTGTAAAACTTGAATGTTGTTTTCTGTTTTTCTGCAATAGTATGGATAACTGCCCTGGGCCTTGCTGCAAGGAATATTCACTACAGTGTAGTGACATAGAAATATTGTCATAACCTAATTAGTGCTCCTGGATCTTCTGCAAGAGTAATTGTTAATTCATTATTTAGTAAGCTGCTGAAAAACCCAACAGCAGTTCACCCAACTGAAGTTCTAAAGTTTATGCAATTAAAGTTGTGTTCCAGTTTAGTCTTTTTAAATAGTGGTTGCATTTTAATTTTTGTTGTTTTCATATTGAATAACCACTACAGAGTCTGAAACATTCAGGAGATGAAACGGTATAGATGAAACGTTCCTGCCTATTCCTGGCACAGTACTGACTGACAACATGGGTCCTATTCAGTTAATCTAAACAGCGGCAGATGTACGTTTTGATAATAGAACTCCAGGGTTCTTTGGATACCAATGTGTGGGACATCAAACATCAGGGGTGTAGTGGCAAAAAAAAAAGTACCCAAGCTGTTCTAAAATCAACAGTGGTGCATTATAACCAGAGAAGGCCACTTAATGTTACTGTTTGACTGACATTCATTTAATAAATCGCTCTGAGACACTGGTGCTGTGGCACTGAGGTATATGCACAGTGAGTGACAGTAGGTAATACTAGCACCCTTGACGGATTTGACTTGCAACCAAGATCCAGGAAAAGAGTCTGTATCAATTTAATAGCAATACCAAAATAAAATGTTAACTTTAGGTATTAAATAAGTGGTGGAGCGGCGCCCCACCACAAAACAAAGCTCCGCTCCACTACACTAAGTCCACGCGAGTCTCTTTAGTGGATTTATGTTACTAAACATCTATTTTAACGATTTTAATGCCAGTATATACAACTAACTCCCTATCTGCTATTAATTAAATAGACCCCTATATGTTGTGGTTCAAACTCCAATGATCTAGCTCCAATCAGATCATGTGACGTACAACAAAGGTTTCAGGATGCAGCTGTGTGCAACATTATATGCAGATTCTCAGCACAGTAAATGGGGGACCAGTAATACTACTGTATTAACAAAGCTAATCATAGGTAAGAAAATAGATTTTAAAATGTTGGCCAGCTCTCCTTGAGGGGCTCTTGTGTGTAAGGTTGCTTATTTCTAGCTTTGTAACAAGCAAAAAAATGATGCTCTTGATGACATTTTAAAGTAAAAAGCTTTGGGAATGCCCTCCACTGAGTGATGAAACAATACTTACAAATCTTGGAACATCTTTGACTCTCAGCTGTTCTTAATTCCCTGTCTTTTGGCTTGTATTGCGACCTTGTTACTACCTTTCAGTTCAACTGAGAAATTTCCATTCTTGAAGGCTTGAGGCTATTTTGGAGGCGAGACCAGAGCCCCTATTTCTTCCACAATGGTTTACTCATTAGGGTTAAAAGCTGTCTTAACTCTTTCCTCCACACTACCTCCTATGCAGCTGCATCTCCCTTTCAGGCCTAGATGGGTCCATTTTATTTGACTGATAGCTGTCAGAGGTCTCACCTCAAAGGAGGGCGAGATCCTGGGCCACATCTGTCCTATCATTCCCTTAAATACATATTTTAACGCTCAATCATGCTGTAGTCTAGTGAAAGCTTGTATGACTTCCACTACACTTGTATGCTTGTATGACCTTGTATGACATACACTACACTTCCTGCCATGAAGAATGGACCAACCTTGACCAGGAGCAGACCTATACCACTGTTGTTCTGTTTACCATGTTTCTCCTACCACTGGTTACCATAGCAGCCCTCTATTGCAAGCTTGCTCAAGAGCTCTGGATTAAGAACAGAGTTCATGACCTGATGCTACATGCAGTACCAGGAAGGGAAGAAAACAACAAGGAACAGGGAGGTCGATTCAACAGATCTAAATGACGGTAGATCTAAATACTACCACTGCTTAAATAATAGTTAAAAGGGACAAGGTTATAAAAATAAAAATCCAACAGTGAATGTTAGTCTAATTAGTTTATTTCTGTAAAAATATATGGAAAAAACCTAGAAAGGTTTATATTTTAATCATTTTAAGATGCATGCTGTTTAGGTTAATTCAATGGACCCGAGGGTCTTAACAATCCAAAAATGACCCTCCATAGCCTAGATAAAAGAGCACACACTTTTGTATACATGGCCTGCATTTCCCATGAATAATTTGTAATGCAGAATATTTTGTAATATCTGTTGCAATGTAATACATCAACTTCTGGTGTTACGTCTCTCTGTACAACTGTGGCCCAATACAGAACAATCTCAAACAATATCTATATTGATACACTATGTTCATCCTTCCTGCGCTTACATTCCAGTCAAAAAAATCTACAGTGCCAAAAAATATCCTGATGTTAAAAGGGGTATGTTAGTGTTGTATTATTATTTCGTTTATACTACACACAGTACATATCGCTGTAGATTTTATGACTGGAATGGACGGGTTTGCTGTAATCGAGAAAAAAATGCCTAGCCATCATAAAAGAACAAAATTAACCGAAAGCAAGCTTAGGTGCACCTCTCTTCCTGTGTGTGGGCCCATCCCCCTGCATGCAGTTTTTGTCAAATGTCCCAAAAAAAACGCGACCTCGCGTGGGCCCCAATTCTGCTGGGGGCCCTACGCTATAGCGGAATTTGCGTATAGGTTAATCTGGCCCTGACAGTAGGCCTATACAGTATACAGTACAGTAGTAAAATCAAATGAATACCTTGCACACTTTTTTTGTACTTTAGCCTACTGTAAACACAAAATAAATCATGCTGCTACGCATTGGTGTATAATGTGAATAAAATATTATTTTAAATTTAACCTAAATGATTTTAGATTTTTTAAAATTTTATTTTAATTATTATTATTTTTAACTTGGTCTACTTAGTAGCCTAGATGATTAACACAATAGATCATGGTCCTGTACAGATGGCACATGCGTGCAGTCTAATGCTCCCAACACGCTGGGAAATCCAGAAATATCATAGAAATTTGTTCTCAAGGCTTGTAAGTACACCCTGACTTTAGTGAAAATTAGGTACTTGGGTGTTCGCCTCAAATACATTGAGCACAACTGGCAACACACGAGAAAAAGCAGACTGGGAAAACATGTTTTCAAAATTTCTTTACAAATTGATGCAGTTGTAAGTGTCGCAATTGCCTGCAGCTTTAGTACATCTCATTATAATATTTTTGATCCCTCATTTGCACTCTCATCTCCACCCTGTTTTTGCTCATTTCTGCAGGAACACCCAGAATTAAATATTCATTTAAGGCTAAAGCACCAATAAGAACTGCAGCTGCTTTGCGTTTGTTTAATACATTTGACGCTGCACTTCCTTCTGGTTTGCATGTGGCTTGCTACGACTGCGACAGACGCAACACTTTAGTACATCTACCCATATATATTTTTTTATGGTGCACTACACTTTAAGTAATTGTAGCTATCAAAATGAATCTATACTTTCCACGTCATGCACATCCATTCACTATACAGGTCTGGCATGTATAGTCTTTGAAAGAATCCTATGTTTTAGTAAACATTTATTGACATTTTAAAACATGATCTCTGGTATTCACTTGGAGAGTGAAATTGGCTCTACTCCTTTAGGGCCTTCATTCCTGTCAGTAACCAACCTGCTGCTTTCCCTAGTGTCTAACATGCTTTCAGGCAGTACCATGCTTTGACCCCTAGACACTGCTGAGTTGACATGACCTAGGAGGTGCAAGTGTAACACATTTCCTCCTAATGTAGTTCCAGATATGTTTTAAAATGGAAGTCCATGTGTGCTATAACATGTGTTTCTTTCAAAACTGCACATCGAGGGTCCCATGTGCAAATTGATGTGCAAAAATGCTTGTGAATTGTAACAAGATGCACGAACTAAACTAGACAGTCACACACCCCTGTGTGTTTACTTCCAGCTCCACACAGCACCATGGAGACAGTGACTAAGCTTACCTGACATAAAGAGCTTTGGTCACCTGACTAGCAACATATGTAAGATACTATTTAAAATCTAGTTCTGCTGGCATGCTTTCTTATTACTATAACAAAAAGGATTACCAAAACTAAAGTAGAAAAAGAGAATGAAAAACTGGTGCAATGCATTACCACAGAAGAATATCAATTATTAGTATTATGAAATCTGAGATTTCATATTTGCCAAAGTCTAAAAGGGAAGTCACACTCATCATACTTGGAAATTGAATATTCCTTTTCACAGGCCTAACATGGGAACAAGTGCTTCTTTTTATGTATGTATAAGTTTATACTTTTTTTTTTTTTGCAGATATATTGTATCTGGTTTGCTTTTAAAATGTTTCTTATGAACAAAATAATCGTTATAGTAGTCAGTACATGCAACATCCCTTTGGTTACTTGTCTGCAAGAAACAAGGGGAATGTGCAATTTTGTATACCTTTTTTTGTTAAAGTAATATAAAACAGTTATGTCTGATTTCTCACGCCATGATTTGCACTTGTCTTAGGTATTTTGATAAACTAACGGGTAGTACAAAAAAAAAAAAACATAAGTACAGACTGTACTCTGCACTCTGTGTAGCAGGCAGTCTAGATAAATGGCCCCATTGACCCATACAACTGTGCTAGAAGTCCTCAGATATTCTTTAGTTTTCTTAAGTACTGTAAGGGAACAAATGCAATCCATTGATTATGGCAACAGTATCCAACGAGACATTGCAGCTCAAGTGACGGGTTTCTCTGTGGATAAATGGTGAAAGAGCCGAAGAAGAATTGTTTGTTGTGACCCAAAGTGAAATTATCATCTTACTAAGGAAACATGATATATATCTGTTTATTTTTTACTGGCAACCAATATCTTTAAAGATTAAAAATGTTTTAAGTAGCATCATAAATCCTATCACATGAGTTTCAGATTGAAAGGATAACTTGCCCTGAGCATTAATATGTATTAACAGTCCATACCAATACAATCTGGGTCATTGGTGTAGATAGTAATTGCATATCAATATACTTTTTTTTTTTTTTTTTAAGTAATACCTTTGTGTAATTATTCAAAAAAGTAATCTGATTATATGTAACTGATTACTGTAGTGCAGTACTGTAATTACCTTGACTCTTACTAGGTTTGAAACTTTAAAGAAAAAACTCAACTCTTTTTTTGTTTGTTTTTTGTTTGTTTTTTTCTCCATCCAGCAGTCGGTATCATCTGTGAAAATTAAAAAGTACAATAAAAAAATCAGCCCAGAGTCTTTACCTCAGAAAAATACAAAGATCTTCAATGTTTCCCTGGAGACCCTTCGAGAGAATGGACAGACTGTGTGTGGCGTTCCATGGATTGTACACAGCATAGTGGAGTACTTAGACAAGTATGGTAAGTGTGTACGTTCACAATGTTATAACTTTTGATTCTGCAAAAGGTGAGTATTTTCATTCATGCTTTACTGAGGTGGGACATTTACTACTGTTTTACTGACATTGACAAATATGTGTTTTTGTTAATGGGATATACTCTATATAGTAAGCAGTTTATTAACTAGCATTACAAACCCATTTGGAATGGA
Organism: Acipenser ruthenus; assembly: GCF_902713425.1. Classification (NCBI taxonomy): domain Eukaryota; kingdom Metazoa; phylum Chordata; class Actinopteri; order Acipenseriformes; family Acipenseridae; genus Acipenser; species Acipenser ruthenus. Next base: position 16,416,465 of record NC_081195.1, on the reverse strand, counting down.
GGGTATTCATGAGAGCTCTGTTTCACTGGTAAAATCTCAGCATCTACTCTCCATGTCTTTTACTGTAGCCAGGAACCCTGCTTCCTGTTTCAAGTGATGGATTTCTTTGACCAATGAGCATATGTCACATTTTTCAGAACGGGTATAAGGAGATCAAATCATTTTTTAAAGGGGTATAATCTTGTTCCTCCACCTGCTGTTTGCAGGTAATAAGGACGAGGCTGAATTAAACCAGCACGTGAAGAAGCTGTTGGGTGATCTACCTCAGGAACATTACAGTGTGCTCCGATACCTCTGTAACTTTCTGCAGAGGGTGGCATCCCACAGCCAGTCCAATCAGATGACCATGGAGAATTTGGCAATAGTGTTTGGGCCCTGTTTCTTTCAGTAAGTGTTTCCATCAACACTTACATTTTAATGTGCCCACACGTACTGACCTATCTATCCTTTCAAAGCAAAAAGCTCCCATTCATGTTGCTGGTATTACCACTTGAATTAGCATACCACTTAGGAAACATGGAGATATATTACATATGCTTAAAAAATAAGGCTCAACATTCTAAGCAGTACAATTAACCAAAATAAATAAATAAAAAAATGTTTTATAATTCTTTCTAAAACTAAAAATAGTATATACATATTCACATTTCTTAAGTTGTAATAATATTTAATAAAATGTTTTTGGGCAGCAATGGTTGTTTCCATGAACATCTGTGGGCATACTGTAATTACGGAAATCTCTAAACACTGTGACCACAAAATATGTCCATAAAATAGTTTTTGATAGTAATACCAAGCAAAAATGCTTGAATATCAAACTGCAAATTGAAAACATACAACAGAATTAAGTCTTATTCCAATTCAGTTTCTAGCTCTTTTATATTGCACTTTAGTTTAGAATCACTAGAGGGAGCTGTTGAGCTAATTTACAGGTACAAACAAATAGAAACGAGGCAGATACCACGTGGAGCTCAGTTACACCATAATAGTCTCATGCAGGGACAATTCTTATTAGCATGGAGCCCCCACTATTATTAATTATACAACACTGCTCTCCCATTGTTTTCTATGAAGTTCAGATATTCTGTTATTACTCAATAACGGAATGGCAAATAAAGCATGGTTAAGATGACATAAAATATCTTTGGACTGGTGGTTATCTGTTCCATGAAAAGGTACAAATCTTCCTAGTATATTCTTAAAGTCACAAACTGTTACTGATGAGTATGAATCACTAGCTTTAGGACTCCCCCCCTGATGAATTTAGTGAGAGGGGCACAACAGAGGCACAAATTACCTGAAAACAACCTTCATTTTTGGTCGGAGATATAATTTTAAAAATTATATAGAGGTCCCATACAGACTCAAACAGGGTTTGCTTTCTCTCCACAGTGTTCCCTTTGGCTCCAGTATGCAGGAAGAGCAGTCTCATCGTACCGCCCTGCTGCTACATATACTGAAGAACTTTACTGTCCTCATGGAAGATGCAGTTGGTAACAGAACTGAGGAGGGACCAGAACCGACTGATACAGAGGTAGGACTACAATTCAATCAGTAATACAGCTGGGTCAGGGGTGCCAGAGCTGGGGGGGCCTCAGTGCAGAAAAAAGGCACTTGTATAGCACGCAATGTTTAGTTGCAGTTATACTCTGTATATACTTTTACTTCGTGAGGTGTTAAAATAAAAGTACATTCTCATTTTCATTTAATCCTGAAAACTGTTGCAACCACAAGGGGCAGTATGCCCTCCCCTCCCCCATCCCATCCCATTTTTTTTTTACCTGTATATGCTAAATCTTTTTTTAGGAAAAGCCATTCATAGTAATCTAATAAGATATTGAAGTCAAGGTCAGAATTTAATTGTGCCTCAGTTTTTCTTCACACTTTGTGTTAAAAAAAATATATAATTAATACAGAAATAAAAATCCAAATGAGAGGTTATTCTGCAGAGTATGTACATTATGTGTTACCTTTTTGGGTTTCTTTCACTGAAGAACACTATTGGCATTGTTAGTCAAACAATCCCTCTGTGTTAGTCCTTTCAAAACTAATGAACTTCGGTACACAACAAGTTAATTCATTCAATAATGTATTGCATTGTTTCATTGTCTTTAAAAAGTCAAATGTTTTACACTATCCTCATTGGGTCACCAGTAAAATATTTAATGATCAATCCATCTCAAGTCCTGGAAATGTCAATTTTTAGGAATGTAGAACGACTAGGGGTGGGGCCTACTCGATTTGAAATAAAAAATCCAGACCACATCTGCAGTGGTACTCTGAATATTATAATATTATCTATTTACAACCAATGAGAATGGCTGTGTAATTCTTGATCTGACCCTAAAACATGTTTCTGCAATGGGGACAACCTAAACTGGTACAAAATGTAAAAGTCGTATCACACCTGTATTATTATTATTATTATTATTATTATTATTATTATTATTATTATTATTATTATTTATTTCTTAGCAGACGCCCTTATCCAGGGCGACTTACAATCGTAAGCAAATACATTTCAAGTGTTACAATACAAGTAATACAATAAGAGCAAGAAATACAATAATTTTTGTTCAAACTGTAATATATCCTTGTTCATTGGTGACATTTAATCAAACTTACTCTGCTTTTGTGCCATTTGGTAAATGTCAAGAGAGTAAAAGGATCCTGCCCACGACCTTCTGAGAACACAAAAATGTGTCTCTAACCAAATATATATAAAAAAGCGAGGGCCACTGTACTAAACTAAACATTTGGAAACTTGCATGGGTTTTGCCTGGATTTTACAAGACAAACTCAGTTGTTATATCTAGGGCTGTTCTCTAGTACCTCCAGCATTCCTGCAGCTGGCATCCCTCTGTGTGTCACATTGGCAACAGGTTATCTTCTAGGTGCACATTCTTCCACTGATGCTGTGCAGGGAAGGTTACAGCTTTCCCAAGGAATAGTCAAACTAAACTATTTCATTCCTCAAACTCATCTTAACTTGAGATGAGATCTGATGCTTTTAGTTCCTTTATCGTTTTTCTTTGACTTATTTCCATGTAAGACAATATAACTATTTAATCACTTGTAGTAGGGTTGTCTTTTTGCAAAGTTACTTAGTTAATGTAGGTTCACTGTACTGTTCTATAAGTTAGTACTTGAGAGGAGTAAAGGGTGTCTCTTGTAATAACGTGCAGTCTGGATGAGAAGACCATAAAGAAAAGCTTTTATAATAAGAAACGCCATACAGTTGACGATTGTAGCTTATAAATCACAAAAAGACCAAACACATGAATACCTCAGTAGCTTGCAACCTACCAGCACGTAGACCCTATTTATAGTTTGGCATTCCTTAACTTTTTGTCCTCTTGTGCAGATCAAGTGTTTGTGTTCCTGCTGTGCCACTGTAAAAATGTCACGTTTACATAGTTCCAATAAAATTATTAAAGCTTTTAACAAACGCACATAAAATTGTTAATCTACTATAACGGGAAGTAAACCACTGTTGTGCAATGATGGCAGATTCAGATGGGAAAGGAGAAATCTGCGTGTTTTGTCCTTTTCAGAAAGGGCCCTGTCAAATCCTGATCTGTATACTGTAACAAATGGCATTGCAAAAAAGGTGATTTCTAATGTGTGTTTTATACATTTGAGGGTTAGGCTTACTTTTTGAGGTTTTTCCTGAGTAGATCATCAGTGAAACCATTGCCGGTACCTTGGATCTTTATTTTAATCTGCCTCCATTAAACCTGGAACCCACAAGCATACGTTTTCTTCCTATTTTACTGCAAACTGCAGTACCTAACAGCTAATGTCTTCAGGTCATATATGGGCTATATACCTGCTTTACTTTCTAACATTTCCTTATAATGATTCTGAGGTAAGACCTATAACACTAACAATAGGGATATTGCAAATGTAATTAAAATTTTGTTTTTACGAACAAAAAAAGCTCCTGGACCGAGAAGCTCTTTACAAGGATGTGTGTTCACTGTGTACTCAGTGAGTGTGTATTAATAAAGTTAAAACATTTGAAAAGTAAAAAGCATTGGTTGTTGAATGTACTGCAATAGAATTTGCTGCGTCTACAAATAAACCTAAAAGACTCTTCAATGCTGTACATTAAGTAAAAGATCTTTGTATTAACCTCTAGCTTTTTCATTATTGCTCTTTCTCAGTTCAAATGCTTTTCCGGGCAGGAGTCCCAAAGTAATGGTTGATTCAGTATCTCATTTCCATATGTCATTGAGTGATCTGTGGTTTTGTGAGTGATCCTGATACAGCATCATTGATATTTAGTGCTATAAATGAAAGGACTGCTTTTGACCCAGCTGATTTTAGAAATGTTTAATTTTGATTACTGAAAAAAAATAAGTTATTGCTATTTCTGAAAAGGAATGATCTTGTAGCCAGTCAGAAAACAACACACACTATTTAATGTTACCTGACACCCCCATGTTGCCTCATTTTGTTTCTTCTACCACCTTATTGTAACTGAAACACATTTAAAAAAGCAGATGCTCTAAACTATTTTTGTTTGCTAACCGCTTAATCCCTCCTGTGTGGTACATTCTTGCAGAAGTTGTGTCCCGGCTGAAGCAATTTAATGTAAGACAAGGTTGGACTGAAAATAGGTCATAGGTAGAAATAAAGTTACATTTATTTCTCTAAGATGGCTGCCATGTTGTGGTCATGTGAGTTTGTGGATGATAAAGACATTAAGCTTTGAGTTATTAACTTGGTCAAATTCAATTGTTGGATATTGTACAAGAGAAAAGTAACTTTTCTTTTGTTTGTTTTAGTAGTTCCAATACATTTTATTAGTCCTGCAGAATCTTTTTTTGTCTCAGACAGCAGATCCAGGAGAGTTCCTTTTAGACACCCAAATGTCTAGAAATTTTCACACACAGACGTGTATTATAGTTAGGGTTTCTGTTTTTCGGGTTTTATTCATTGTATCTTTTGGTGCTTATTTTTAGCTATTTTCGAGTTTTATGTAAATCGTTTTTTTTCGGGGCTTTTGTTTTTGATATACTGTATGAAATTAGTGTTTTCAGTTGCTTTCCAAAATGCTTGAGCGTTTTTTTTCTGTCAAAATATGTATAGTAACTCGACAGTACTTGCCAACTTAAGTTGTACGTTCTTTCCTTTGCTGTCTTCCACAACTAAATCCCTGTGGTCACGGGCACATTCTTCTGGGGTTTTTGTGTGTAGGCATTTTTTTTTACATTTCACCACAATTTTGTTTTAAATCCTCCGTATCTTAACTGTAATACAGCTTTAAATCCCGCTAACAAGCCTCCATTCCTGATTGTAATCTTGTTTTAAATCTCGCAAGCAGAGTCTCCAATAGAAATGTAGGAATGTGCTGTCACTCAGTAGTTGGGGCGGGTTTAAAGTATTCAGAACGAATCTATGATAGATACAAGTCAGGAAGGCGGGACATTGCCCAGCAGCACTGGGAAATGTATTTATTATTATTTTTGTAGAAGGTTTTATTTTTTAATGGGAAAAGGGTAAAGTCAACGTGAATTGATTAAGCATTTCCACAGTTTTTCTGGTGTTATCCGGTGCTTATTGGCTATCCACTAATTTCATTTTTTTTGTATCGGGGGTGTTTTATCGGGTTTTATCAGTTAAAACTGAAAATCAGAAGCCTTAATTATAGTCTTGCTGCACATACATTATCTATTATGGATTGGTAGCAGCAACCACTGAAGTTAACATTAGTAAATGGAAATAAACTAAAATCAAATAAAACAGGCTCACTCTCATCCAGAAATACATGCAGTATCACTTAAAATCTTTACTTTTCCTGTCACACACTACTATTATGGATTGGTTATAAATCTGGCTTGATTTTTTGGTGTATATATTAATTTTTGATTAATAACTGTTATAGAGTCACATATTTTGGTTTGTACTGCACTAAACTCTACAACTTTGCCTATCTGAGAGCAGAGAGAAACAATAATGAGAGTGTGCAAGTAGGGAGGCTCCTGTGGGACAGAGAATCAGAAAGCCATACAGAAATAGATCACTAAACAAGAGCAGTATTATTGGTGTAATCTATATGGGAACACATTGTAAGGTGACCAGATCTTAGGTAGGATTTTTTAATCTCAGGTTTGACATTTGGCTGGTTTCACATGATTAGCACTATTTTAATCTCAGGTTTGACATTTGGCTGGTTTCACATGATTAGCACTATGCCTAATTTTACTTTGTGTCACGATGATGTATAACAGGATAACGATGTTCCTTTTACTTGATGACAAGAACACGGTTCCAGACACAGCAGGATCGTGCATGGTACTATATTAGGATATGTCACAAGACATTTTAATGCAGATTATGCATTCCTTGACTAAATGAAAGATGATACCTGCTGGCTTGGAAGGAATCTAAAGAGAATACAAGTGCTGCCTTGGTTTCCTTGGAAACTGCGATTGCCTATGATTAAGCTTGAACTGGCTTTCCGTTTCATGATGTGGGATTTGAAAGCTTTTTTGTCACTGATGGCACTTAAAAAATAAAAAAAGCTACTGTCTGTTATTATTATTATTATTATTATTATTTGGTTATTTAGCAGACGCCTTTATCCAAGGCGACTTACAGAGACTACAGAGTTGGTTGGTAGAGCAAGATACCCTCAAAATGATATTAAATATAAAACAAATAGTTACACATACTGGCCTGTATTATTTTTTGGGGGTATTTGGGTATTTTTTTAAGTATTTTAAGAATTTGTTCAGATTACAAAAATTGATGGGTTATAGTCCTATATATATATGTATGTTTATTTCTTAGTGAAAACAGAAAACAAGGCTAGCTATCGGTTTAAAAGTCTGTCTTAATAAGAGTAAGCTTGTATGTGTGTATATATATATATATATATATATATATATATATATATATATATATATATATATATATATATATATATATTTATATATATATATAGGAATACTGTAACACAAAATAAGTTTTGTTTAATAAAACTAAATAGTACAGCAAAGACATTTAAAAAAAAAGATGAAACAATAGGTTTAACCAGAACAACATGATTTGGCTGTACTTGCTTCTACCAAAGACTCCAGATTTCCCTTGTAGTCTTTTCAAACTCATTAGAACCTTGAATGGAATGGTGTACAGATTGATCATGTAAACCCCATAGTCTCACATTCTGGTTTTTTTGTGACTTTTTTCAGGGTGGCTCTGTGAATTTATAGATTTGCTACTTTAAGCAATGACTTGATTAACATGCATAGTAGTAAAAATTAATAAAATTGCACAAGTGGGACTGCATATGATTAGAAAAAATTAGAATGTGGCATTAGCCAAGTTCTTTCTGTCTATATGTCCTATAGGAGTCTCATTAAAGGTGACACAAGATCCATAGTAAATATACCATTTTTTGTCCTCGCTTGTAATCTTTAGACCCTTGTCCTTTTCCTCCATTCACAGTGGTTGCCACTGTTTAGGACCAATTGAATAGACCGCAGACAATAATGTATGATGGTCTCAATTCTATGGCAGGTAAAACGGAGGATGCCTGTCCCAACGCCCCGTACCAGGGTTCCGGTCAGCAGTCTGGGAACAGCAGAATCAGGCTCCCCCACTTGGGAAATTCATGTGGCTCGGGTGCTAGAAAACAGCATGGTAATGTCTCCTCCCACACTGAGCACAACAGGATTTACAAGGTAAAAAAAAAAAAAAAAAATTGCCTTGTAGCAGTTCATTACTGTGCTCAGAAATATTAAATGTTAGTGTGATTTATTAGGTACATCACTAGTACATATTTCAATGTACTGTATCTAGAGATACGCTTATTCAGTTATGATTTCAACTTTTTTCTTTAGCTCAGGTTATTTGGTCTGGGAGTCTGTCCGCTTGTCACTCTTACTGTATGTTTTTACATATAGTATTAAGAGAACTGCTTAACCAATTGCGTTTTTTTCATATGTTTACAGTCACTGTAAACTGAAAAATCCAAGCACTTTTGGATTATTTTTTATTTTATTTATAATGTTGGTCTTTATTATTTATTGAAACAATGGCAGTATTTAGATCCAATGCTGTTTTGATTAATTGAATAACCCTCACTGCATCCCTAGTGGTCATTTTTATTCTGGCCTCATTACAGTCCTTGGTCAGGCTTGCTTAGAGTTAGTCTAAGTAATACTATATTACTTTGTTAAACATGTCAAATGAATGCAAAAAGATTAATAAATGATGATTTAAAAATATATAACTATTATGCAAATTCAGAGGATATTAAGTCTTCATTTAATTGAACTAATAAAGTGTTACCATTTTAATAGAAATGGGTTAAGCCCTTTGAAAACAAGCTTAAAATATGTATGTCTATGGGGACGAACTGGTTCATTGCCCAGTTCAAATTTTCCACAACTACTTCTTTCAAAGTCACAGGACTTAATTTTCCTTCATGGAAAATTACAAGATACAGCATCATAACTAAACACTTTAACAGTTTAGGAGATTATGAAACGCAAAGTGAATTAATAGGCACTATGTGCTGATGCAGCAAATCTACAGCAAGAGAAACACAGAGAACACCCCCCCTTTGACCTGTCAAAGATTAAGACTGTACTTAAACCTGGAAAATATTTCCACTTGCACTGTATGCTGTAGCAGTCATAATTATATCTACTGTATTATATCATGCACTACCTGTGGTTTAACTTCTACAAAGATGCATATTAGTGTGATAGCCTGGCTCTGGGAGTGTTATTTATGCAAACACTTATATACAGTGTTAATATATTCGGTAACACTTTAAAATAATTGCCGCAAATTCATAATGAATTCCGACTGAATACAACAGCACCTGAATATCTTCTGCCTTTCCTCTGAGATCTGAGTAATTCATGTTGGATTTAGCCCTATTCATTCCATGGTCCTTTGTAACAAGTGATGCTCATCACATGTATAAGGCATGCATTCATGCATGCATGAATGAACACTTCTCACAATCCCCTGGTGGGCGATTAAGAGGGTATGAATTTGTAAAACTGTACGTTCATTAGGAACAGATGGAAGGGAAAGGGGAACCTAAATGTTTTAAATCAAAATAAATTACTTCAAAAACCAGAGGAAGTACATAACATATTCAGGTGTTATTCCTATGATGTTCAGCCGGAATTCATTATAAATTGGCAGCCATTATTCTAAAGTGTTACTATAGATTCATTTTACTGTCTACTGTAAAGTTTTTTCTTGTCTATTTTGTTGAACATTAAAAAATGACCCAGTCGTTTATTTAAAAGCCTTTCTGAGTGACATGCGCATTCCTCTAAGTGACGCTCTGTCTTGTGGTTTGCTTTGGTTTTAATAATCCAAAGCGTTCGTGGCTAACCAGTGACTTCTGATATAATGCTGTAAAAGGTGATTTAAAGTCAAGAGGCCATTTTGTTGCTGTGTAAAACAAAGTGATTTGAAGGACAGAAGAAGTGTGGTTCTGAATCTAGTGTAAAAAATGCTCCAGGAGCATCTACACACAATCTGAACATGTCCTATTGAACTGACCCATTCATCTACTGTATTTGTGGAGAAACTTGGTATGGTCATTGAACGTTCTAGAACACAGAATACCTTCAGATGGTTCTAGGTAGAATTGTGATTTACTAGTATTAGAAACGTATATCGCATTTATTGCAGTGCCACAGTAGACACTTTTATAGATGTGTTTATTTTGTAATATCTCTGGAAATATATCTACCTGACAGTTTAATAGACTTATTGTTACTCCTGGCAGAAAACCTCTGCTTCATTCTTATCAAAAATGTAAACATTTAAAAGATGTTTGGCTTAAAATTGAGCCCAAACACGAACAGAATGTACTATAAACAATTTTAATATTTTTTTTTCTGAATAAATAGCTTGTACTTTCCAATAAGCAACACATTGTTTGTTTTATATACTTGGATATATTAAAATTGTGTTTCACAAATTATAAAAGTTGGCTTTCAATTGTAAAAGGAATGTTTGTTTTTTTTGACCAAAGGTAGTCAGTAGTATGTACTGTCATTTGGACAGGGGGCAGTATTTGATACAAACACCGAACAATGTTATAGGTTATATCCTGAGTAACTGTGCTTCCTAATTTTGTTGATTCTGTGGACATGAGCATTTGATATAAGGTTCATTTCCACATGCTTTCTGTGTGGCCTGCTGTAATATGTTATTGGCATGTATATTACATATCTTATTTATTGTCATTAGAAAGATAGAACAAATGCTACAATCTTCTATTTTAACCTTACCATTCTTCCTGGTACTATCACATGGAGGCCATTTTCATCTCCTTTGATGTAGAAAGGGGTTGTGTTATGTGACGGAAAACCATCACTGTTTAAAATAAACAAAAGCTTACCTGGAAGATGGGTTAAATGGTTTTTAAATATGTATTTTTGCTATTGTTAATTATTGTTATGGAGAATATTTTTGTACAGAATATACAATAGTAAATAAATGGAGTGTTTATATAAAACAAGTAAAATGTAAAAAGTAAACTATCTGTGTATTAGTGGCCGTTAGCCTGCAACTATTTGTATTCTGTAAAGGTGTGCTCAGAACTGTTTGTATCCTGTGCTGCAAGGAAATGTTCTATTTATTTACTTATAACACCAAGGTGCAAGTCTCCAATGGTTTCCAGCCTCCAGTTGACGTGATTGTGGTGGAAAGCAGATTGTGGCCTTTTCCACTCCTTCACATGTTACAATACATTATGCATTTCTGAAGCCTAAATAACCAGTAACTGAAACACATTTAATTAAACTAGAGCAGAATCCGTTACTTGAGTACTAAGGCTATCCTTATTACTTCCAGTAACAGTGGGGTGTTCTTTTCAGTAAATGTGATCTATTTCCATCTGTGGAATATGGATCATAATGCAGATTGAATCAAGAGTGTCCAGTGATTTATTTTGCTCTGAGTTAAGATACAGGCTCCTTGCTGGCACAGTACAACCCTTTGTTATGTCTACCACATCCAAGTGGAGAAAATCAATGTTATGTCACTGTAGCTTCACAAGCGTGTTGATGAAATGAGCTTTATCCATGTGGGAGGGTCTTAAAGTTGGTTTTAGGATAGTCTTCCTGTATATAACAGGTGTACATGTTAAATATTTGATTTTCTAATTTTCAGTATCTGCAATCGCTGACAAATGAGAAATGTGTGTTCTAATGGATGATGCAAAATGTGTATTTGTCTAGTTTTTTAATTTTCTGGATCCCTCCAGAAAACAAACTGGTTCAGCCAGCTTAATGAGGGTTTCCTGGTGTGCAGAACTTTTTAAATAAATTATATAAAACAAAAATCTTAATAATAGGATTAGGGTGAAAGAGTGGCTAATGGTTGCTTGCACCAGGGCTAACACCCATAGCTATTTATAGGGGCTGGTCTCGAGGTACTGTAGAGAGATCTGAAGTTAAAAAGACTTCTCAACTTCAGTTACTTGGTTTAAAGTGCGATCGCTCGGGGGAGACGCCACTTGCAATGCATTGCCATGTTCTGCCAGCTATGAGGTAATTCAAACACATTTTATGTTTTTTCTTCTTTGCTTCGAAATAAGATTTAAAAAACAAATGTAAGCTTGTTGTTATGTCAAAACTTGATGGAAGCCCTTTTTATATAATACAGTAGCAGCATTTATTATCCAATGTTAATTTTGAGTACCTTTTTATGAAATTTGACACTGGACATTCTGCTTTGGTATACCACCAATACATTTATATACGCCATACTAAAAATAAAAAAAATGGACTCATAAGGTTTCTTTCAATCAGGGCAGCAGTGTGGAGTAGTGGTTAGGGCTCTGGACTCGTGACCAGAGGGTTGTGGGGGACAATCCCCAGTGGGGGACACTGCTGTTGTACCCTTGAGCAAGGTACTTTACCTAGATCGCTCCCGTAAAAACCCAACTGTATAAATGGGGAATTGTATGTAAAATAATGTGATATCTGTATAATGTGATGTCTTGTAACAATTGTAAGTCGCCCTGGATAAGGGCGTCTGCTAAGAAATAAATAATAATATATAACAATCTGTCAATCTGGTTTTATTGAAGTGTTTTTTTGGTTTTGTTTTTTTTACAATATCATATTACGCAAGTTTAAACAGTTACCTTTATTTTAGCTTTTCACTTTAGTTTTTTGTTCAAGTTCCTCCAACTAAGTCTTATCACTGCAAATAGTGTGAAACAGATTTTATTGTCTTGTTTCTCTATTATACTGAAAACAAAATTCATATGTTTGATGTAAAGTGACAATTTTCCCTGACTGAACAGGAATTGTTTTTTTGGACTACAGATAAAATGTTCACTGTTAAATATAAAAAATGGGCCCAACCGTTTTATCAAAATTGGATTGAATTTTAGATTATCTTGGTGAGAAGCAAAAAGGAAACATTATTTTTTAATTAACCAGATTACAGAGAAGTCTGCTCAGAGACATCACTCACAGTATTGAAGGCCTGACTCACTGTGCAATGAATCCGTTTTCACTGAAGCCTTTGTGCCACTCAGAATTTCTAGTATTATGTATATTTCTGTAGATCTGCAGATCAATTTGATATCTCTTTCCCCGAACAAAACTTGTCCCCTAAAATTTGTTTTGAAGAAAAACACAAGCAATTATGTTACTGACATTCCAGTCTCATGAATACCAAACCTTATTTTCTTGATAAAAACAGACCATGAAAACACATTATTTAAAGGGATATAATCTACATTTTTCTGATATTTAATTTCTTAACTGTTTAATATAATATTAGATGTGTTCTGTGTGATTCTCTGTTGTTTTATGATCATTATTTGCCATGTTTGCTAATTGCTCTGAAAGGTCCTCAGGGCTAATTGTGAGGTAGGAAAGGATATTAATTGTGCAGAAAAGCCTATGTAACACTAACACACACTGATAAACTTGTACCCCCCCCGGGAGAACACCCTGCCCGACCTAGCCCTCTCTCCCACCGGGCAGCGCTCGGCCAATTGTGCGCCGCCCCCTGGGAGCTCCCGTCCTCAGTCGGCAAAGGAATAGCCTGGACTCGAACCGTCGACGTCCAGACTATAGGGCGTATCCTGCATTCTACGCGAGTGCTTTTACTGGATGTGCCACTCGGGAGCCCCCTCTAACCTGTATTCTGTAATAAATAAAAAGTAACGTTTCCGTGTTATAAGTCAGTTTCAGATTGGCAAGACAGCAGATCTGACTTGGATAGAGGGATGGCTGTTCGGTTGACAGGTGCTTCAGTATGAGGGACACTTATTTTAAAATGACCATTCAGGAGAACACGACAATGTTTAGCATCTTTTAGACTACACATACTATTTATCCTAGCTGGCCATGGACAGTGACAGAGCGACAGATGGTGTTTCTAAGTTTTGGACCAATTCTGTACATTTGGGGGGGGGGGTTGTGCCCCATTTGTAAAAATAGTAATCATGTAGAATACCATGCCATTGAACGGCTACATCGTGGGTTATTCTTTCTTTCTCTCTCGTATAACAGTAGTTGTTTGTGTGGCCAAGAATCCCTTTACACTGAGAGTAATGGAGTGAAGAGCTCTACATTTAAAACTTGGGCACTGAGGCTATTCAGAAATGCTTTTGCTGCTGGTAAAATAATGTATCATTTATTATTCCACTCCAGAAAGCTTGCATGCGATCCTTTCTTCACATGCACTGAATGATGAGAGCCATGCTGCAGAGTGGAAACTGACCCACTGACCGTCAGCACAGCCAGCATTGATCTCTAAAGGACATATTCCTGTTTAAAAGAGGGCATGATCATGTGAAATCCATTCAGCCCTGCATGAAGTTCAACATCATTTGTTGCATGTACAATAAACGTATTTCCATGTAAGTGGTGACTGATCAGTTGATTTCTCAGTCTCTCAGTGAGTGTTCACAGTAGTTTCATTTTTTTTTGTTCTGCACTCAACTTTGTCGTGGAATATTTGAATGAACGACACCCTTTAGCTGCTGAATGTTGGAAATCAATGAAAATTAAACGTTAATGTATTTGCATGAAATAAACATTCATTTTAACATCAGTTTGTCTCACTACATGCTTTAATATTTCCAAACTGTTACAGTATACTGCAGTATACAGAAAGATAACCATATGGTATTGTTTTTAAATATCCTAAAAATAACTTTGACCATCATCTCTCATTTTGTGTAGATATATTTTTCTAGACCAGCTGAAAGCTTTAAAAGCACATTGTTTTGGTCATTTGTGAATATATACAGTGCCTTCCCCGATATAGCTTTTGGTTAGTTGTGTTTAACCAGTCTCGCAAAATTTGAAGCCGCCATCGTCTCTCTTCTAAATACACTTTTCAGTGGCCATATTGCTTTGGGGGAAAGCGCCAAGACTGGCTTTATTGGCTGCTTCCACTATGAACATGTGGTATGTGCGAGTGGCAGGCACGCAGGCTTCTATTGCAGTGAGACCATTGTGAAGCATAGCTAATGCCTTTGTGTTGGTTTATCTAATGTTCTTTTGTGTTTTGTTTCAGCATCCAAGCCACCACCAAAGGCAGTGCAGCAATAACAGAGTAAGTAACAGTTTTTTAATAAAAAAAATACAATTATGAAACAAGCTAGTGACATTCAGTTTTGACAACCTGTCATGCTTATTTTAAATATATCTGAGCAGGTTAATGCACTGACAGAACTGGTATTTTCAAGCCAATATTGAAACATTGTAAATTTGAAGTTACATGTGTAATGTAAACTAACTGGACTGTCTACAAGTGTCTTTTTTTGATAGGTTACAGTAGGCTAAACAAATGTAACATCATTGTGGGACGTGGGAATATTACATTAATAAGAAAAGAAGTATGGCTTTAAAAAAGTGACTTTGTGAAATATGTATTTATAGTAGTGGAGAAACAGATACTTTAAAATGTATATTTTTTTTTGCGTGGGGTTGTGGCAAAGTAGTTAATAGTGTGCAGGTGCAGGTGATTAAAGAACAGACAGACAATTATAATCCAAGTGAAAAGGTTTGTTTTTATTTGTTTTGTCCAGAGCACTGACTGCGAAACAAACAGTAAATAATAATGATGGCAAGTAATACATCGGCGTGTATTACTTATGTTTATAATCCACAAGCTGGTCACGAAATAATAGTCCCGTTATTGTATCCCCACATTAAACACAAGACACATACACAAGTCCCTTTAGTGCGTGAATTAGTTATTGTGGTACAATACAAATTACTGTGAAACAAGTGAAGTGTTGTTCCGGGTTTGCGCCGGCCTCCGGAACGCGTGGCTTGAGTCGGGCTGTGTGCAGCGGGCTTTAGCTGTCTAGTGATACAAGTAACAAATAGACAGTACAAAACAAAACACTCACGGTTATCTCCACCACAAACACACGTCCTTCCGGGTCCATTATAATAACCAAAACGAAGGAACAGATAACATTGCTTCGACCCCTCTTTATACCGTCACTCATGACCCCTTGGTAAACGATTGCAGCTGCTTTTTATGATCTGCAGCTGCCACATCATTTCCCCTCCAGGTCAATGAGTTAGTGTACCGAAGCTCCATCTTTTTTCTAGTCCAGAGTATTCTGTTCCCGTTACTTAGCGCCCTCACAGGTCGAGGGAGATTTACCACCAAGAATCATTGTCTTTCTGTCACAGGGGTCCATTGTGCTCTGGCTCTCAGTAGATTACAGCATGTACAGAGTTTATGGCATGCGCTTTAAATTAATTGAGTAACTGGAAATTGGGTCAATAAGTCTATATTGGTGAATGGCACATGTTGGCAGAAATATGCACACAGTTTAAAATGCAAAAACAAGCTCAGCTGTGTTTAAATTCACGCACTGATCTGGTGTCCACAGTGCTGTCACATCCTTCTGAAGTGAGGGTATTTCAAATAATGTTCTTTGACTGGCGTAAGTAGCTGGTAATGTCCCGGGGGGGGGACATGTAGTCATGCTTTAACAGTACCCAACAGAAACTAATTAGAATTGCAGAGTTAATGAGTAACAAAAGAAACAAATTAATAAGACAGTTATCTTTTGTCTCTCTGTACAAGGTATTGTTTGGGTAATAAAAAATGGCTTGCTATAAAACTATTGTAATTACTGTTAATTATTGTGAATTAAATAACAACATAATGGATTAGTTAGTCTATGTATGACTAAGTATTATGAATTATGACTTGCATACAAAAGTGTTACTTCTGTTGCCATTTCTGTTTTGCATCCTGGACTACAGTATCAGGGCTTGATTACTTATACTTAGAACCACATGTTTCTGCAGGTAGTAATAGGAACATCTCTGATTGGATTAAGTGACACAGGGGGCAAGCTGGCTTCAAGAAGAGAGAGACTTGTGTCCCATCAGCTAAAGTCATCCAAACAAACAGAAAACAAACTACCCTGACATATTTTGACGATGTTTTTCTTTATAAGAGGCATTATAGCAATTTAAATTGTAGTTTTGCTGTATAGAGGTGTGTGTTATGTAATTAGTAATACGGGCAGGTGTTTCAATGAGTTTTGTATAGTAAAGGTTTAGGTATGGTTCTATGAAACGGGCTTAACCAGTTTGTTGTAATGTAAATAGACCCGCCAACACATATAAACATATCTTTGTTTAACTCACCTGTTGCCTACAGAAGCTCCCCAGTAGAAGTCGAGGTAGTGCGGGAGGAGAGTGTCACCAGTTCCAAGCAGCACTTCATACGACACATTCTAGAAAACCATGCCATCCACCGGGGACTCAGTTTGACAGCCTTATCTGCAAGGGACCGCAGGCGGCTGCTAAGACAGCAGGAGGATGCTTGCCGTCTTAAGGAAATGTAAGTCTCTTTGTGCCAATTCTGTCAAAACAAACGGCACTGACTGTCAGTTATTTTTGTGTGCTGTTTTGGCTAACAACTCTCTGAAGGAATAGCAATACTGGTTGGCCCAGAAAACAGGAAGCACATTGAGCTTAGTACAGAAATGAGTGTAGGACCACCTCATGAAGCCCTGGGAACCACTTATTTGAAATTCTTTTAAAATAATAATGACAACAACATTATTATTTATTTCTTAGCAGATGCCCTTATCCAGGGCAACTTACAATTGTTACAAGATACCACATTATACATTATTTCACATTATACAGATATCACATTATTTTACATTCAATTACCCATTTATACAGTTGGGTGTTTACTGGAGCAATCTAGGTAAAGTACCTTGCTCAAGGGTACAACAGCAGTGTCCCCCACTGGGGATTGAACCCACGACCCTCTGGTCAAGAGTCCAGAGCCCTAAACACTACTCCACACTGCTGCCCATGTTTTAATGTTGTTTTTTTTTTTTTAGGGATGACAAGAATAAGGAAAACCTCCCTTGCCATGCAGTGGAGGTTCAGCTACGATTCAAAGAAACCACGCCACACGCCGAAAAGAAAGCTTTGGAGGACTTGGAGAAAATCATTGAAGACAGTTTCAAGTCTAAAAGATCCAAATCAAGCTCCGAGACAAATACAGAGCACGACCAAGATTATAGCCAGGTAAATGGTCAGTCTGTACAACCCATTTCAGTTGGGTTCAGCTATGTGGGATGGGTGTGGTAATTACAAGGACAACATGTCCAGTAGCCCAGGAAAAATAACATAATTTCTTTGAATGTTTAAAAACCTAGTGTACTTGGATCCTTAAAATCTATTGCAAGGGCTTGCCCGCACTTTTTGGGCACTTTTTTTTTTTTATGAGTTGTCATGGTTTCAGCTTGGTCATGTTAAAGACCTTCAGCCATCTGTAAAAAGTCAGTTTTTCAAAATGTTGATGGTGATGTAACAATAATGAACCATGGTCTGTAGGCCACTGTGTCTCTCGTTAACCTATATTGTCTAATTGTACGAAAAATCAATGTTGACACCTTACCCCATGGTTAACAAAAAAAAAAGCTGTATTTTGGACAAGCATGTTTTCTGATGAGTGCACATCATGATTTAAGAGTTGCCGGCTAAGAGAATTCAAAATGTTGCAGATTAAACTTCTGCTGGAAACGTTGCTATTTTTAAAATGTGCAGTTTTCACACTGGGATAATTTTACCTTACTGATTTACAGCATAAAGTCATACAATTATGAACAAGGGATTTTAATTGAGCTAATTATACTGTATATTAAGGAGCTGATATGCTTTTGCCGCAGTTTATAATTAGGATTAGTGCTCATTTTTCAAAGTTAAGCATGCAGAAGTATAAATAGTTTAGCAGTATGTAGGTTGCTTGATACAGGAATAATTCATCCCCCACAAAAAAAAATTGTCAAACACAGCCTTTAACAAAAGGCCTGATGATTTAATTTGTGGGGGAACAACATGTATTTTGAGATCTATTTCTCCCCATTTTGAACTTCACCTCACTGCTGCAACCCACTTAATGATTTAGGCAGACTGAATATCTGCTGTCAAGCCAATCACTCCTGTTTACCTTTCAAAACCAGAAGATGTTGCAAAGCTACTCAACCATGGAGGCGAGGTACACCTGCCAAGCCTTCTCCTGACCAGTAGGGGGTGCACAGCCGGGTATCGGACAAATATGGGTGGACAGTCAGGTGAACTATCCGAATAACTGGCAAAAGTGATCCCTGTGGCCACCCATTACTATTTTTTTTTTTATCTTGCATGTCATAAAGACGTTATTGTTAATGGGTATTTAAATAAGTGAGCAAGAATTTCTTTGACAGGCAGTAAATTACTCATTTCATTACTCTTTTGTTCCAGTGAACAGTAAATATTTGCATTATAGTTATACTGTGTCAGATAAGATTAAATGGAAGCGAGTGCAGAATAGATATCCAATTATCTATAATTGCCACTGAAGGCCACTTGTGAAATAAAGTCAGTGCTATCCTGGATATGTGACTAAACATTTTTACTTGGAAACAAACCATCTATTGAGTAAGTAATTTCGTTTTTAAACAAAATACATACATATTTATGCATATAAACCAGTAATGTGGTCTCAGAATGAAGTGCAGGAGAAATGTATAAGATGAGGTGCACAGGTATAACATTAACAGTAATAATTAAAAAAATATTAGCAGATTCAGGCAGACCTGCACAGATCACATTGCAGTGACCTTCTGTATGGGGGAAAAAAGTTGTGACGGGAGCTGACAGATATGATGTACAGTAATATGTATTTGGGTCAATCATAGGAATTTGGTATTGTGTAAATACGGTACTTGTTTGTGCAAATATACAGTACTGTGCAAAAGTTTTAGGCAGGTGTGAAAAAATGCTGTAAAGTAAGAATGCTTTCAAAAATAGACATGTTAATAGATTATATTTATCAATTAACTAAATGCAAAGTGAGTGAACAGAAGAAAAATCTAAATCAAATCCATATTTGGTGTGACCACCCTTTGCCTTCAAAACAGCATCAATTCTTCTAGGTACACTTGCACAAAGTCAGGGATTTTGTAGGCATATAGTCAGGTGTATGATTAAACAATTATACCAAACAGGTGCTAATGATCATCAATTCAATATGTAGGTTGAAACACAATCATTAACTGAAACAGAAACAGCTGTGTAGGAGGAATAAAACTGGGTGAGGAACAGCCAAACTCAGCTAACAAGGTGAGGTTGCTGAAGACAGTTTACTGTCAAAAGTCATACACCATGGCAAGACTGAGCACAGCAACAAGACACAAGGTAGTTATACTGCATCAGCAAGGTCTCTCCCAGGCAGAAATTTCAAGGCAGACAGGGGTTTCCAGATGTGCTGTCCAAGCTCTTTTGAAGAAGCACAAAGAAACGGGCAACGTTGAGGACCGTAGACGCAGTGGTCGGCCAAGGAAACTTACTGCAACAGATGAAAGACACATCATGCTTACTTCCCTTCGCAATCGGAAGATGTCCAGCAGTGCCATCAGCTCAGAATTGGCAGAAAACAGTGGGACCCTGGTACACCCATCTACTGTCCGGAGAAGTCTGGTCAGAAGTGTCCTTCATGGAAGACTTGCGGCCAAAAAGCCATACCTCCGACATGGAAACAAGGCCAAGAGACTCAACTATGCACGAAAACACAGGAACTGGGGTGCAGAAAAATGGCAGCAGGTGCTCTGGAC
This sequence comes from Acipenser ruthenus, assembly GCF_902713425.1. Taxonomy (NCBI): domain Eukaryota; kingdom Metazoa; phylum Chordata; class Actinopteri; order Acipenseriformes; family Acipenseridae; genus Acipenser; species Acipenser ruthenus. The sequence continues at coordinate 16,396,358 of NC_081195.1, read as the reverse complement.
TGATGAGTCAAAATTTGAAATATTTGGCTGTAGCAGAAGGCAGTTTGTTCTCCGAAGGGCTGGAGAGCGGTACACGAATGAGTGTCTGCAGGCAACAGTGAAGCATGGTGGAGGTTCCTTGCAAGTTTGGGGCTGCATTTCTGCAAATGGAGTTGGGGATTTGGTCAGAATTAATGGTCTCCTCAATGCTGAGAAGTACAGGCAGATACTTATCCATCATGCAATACCATCAGGGAGGCATCTGATTGGCCCCAAATTTATTCTGCAGCATGACAACGACCCCAAACATACAGCGAAAGTCATTAAGAACTATCTTCAGCGTAAAGAAGAACAAGGAGTCCTGGAAGTGATGGTATGGCCCCCACAGAGCCCTGATCTCAACATCACTACAGCGTTTTTTCACACCTGCCTAAAACTTTTGCACAGTACTGTAGTTATGAAAAATATGACTAGCACTTGTACATAACACAAATATATATTATATACAGTAGTCTCTGGCTAACACCCCTCGGGAAGCAAGCAAAGTGTTCTCTTAGCCATAGTGTTTAAGACAGAGTTGACCACCGCACACAATATGAATTAATAAATAAATATTTATTACTTGTCATGACGCACGTGCATCAACATATGAAATTAACAGAGTATAACCGGACTATCATACGTGTGATTTTTTTCCAGCTGATCACATCGCGCGCCTGTTGCCACTGGTGTGAAAGGTAGTGTTGCAACGAAAGTACCATTTGATCGCAGGACAAAGCGCTTCACGTCTGGTGTGTGGAGACCTTATTGTCAAACTAAATTAATTAACACAGCACCCCTACACACGGTAAAAAATGCAGTAGCAGCTCTAGATTAATTCTGAATATCTGTACAGGAGCAACATTCAAGACATGCACGATTTCCATTACACGAGAGTAGATGTTAAAACTTCATGCTGATTTGAACTCGGCTCTCGCCAAGATAAGCACCAACTAAGACGTAGCTTTACAGTAAACTAATGTGATCCATATGCATCTCCATCCATTTACGTTTCCTTCCATATGATGATGTAGATATCCTTCTGTCTGGTGTTAATGGCTGAAGTGTAATGCTGGCTCCAGGGATCAGCTTATTTTGCCTCCCTGGCGCATCAGCACACACAACGGCTGCGATGCTGGCTCCGGGGATCAACCAAAGTGCGGCCTCCCCAGCGCATCAGCATGACAACCGTCTGGATTGAGCTAAGTAGGGTACATCTCTGGGGTTTTCAAGTGGGCACCTTCCATCCTCAGTGTTTCGTCGACTAGCCCACGACACCTCAAGAGGGCTCGACGGTGATTCTGGCGTCCCAGAATCACCCCCCTCCGTCCCCCACTCAACTCAGCCCAGCTTACTTACCTGTCCCCAGCCAGAATCTTTCCGTCTCAACCACAGCCAGTTGCTGCTCCTCTCTGCTGCTTCAGATAAGTTCTTCACTGTGCGACGCAACTCTTGGCCACTGAATCCGACGTCTCTGAGAAACCGGGTTGTAGAGTGTGCCACAAATCCTCGACAACCCACTTCCACTGGGTAAACCCGAACTCTCCATCCTCGCTGTTCCGCTTCAGTGGCTAGTTGAGCATACCGCAGTTTCTTCCTCTCATACGCCTCATCTACAGCGTCCTCCCATGGCACTGTTAACTCTACTAGGTGAACAAGGCGTGCTGATCTAGACCACAAGACAATATCTGGTCGAAGGTTAGTGGTGGCAATCTCAGGTGGAAAAATAAGCCGTTGACCAACATCTGCCAGCATATTCCAGTCTCTAGCAGCTTCCAGTTGTCCTGGGCGAGGATTGGTTTTAACACCTTTTCTTGGTGGTTGCTCTCCTGGGCGGAGGAATGTTGTCTTTTGTGTGTAATGTTTTGATGGAACTGGTGGCAACTTATTGGTCATGTTACGCTTGTCTTCCAATGCTAAGGCCAAACATCGCAGCACCTGGTCATGGCGCCAAGTAAACCGTCCTTGGCTAAGAGCCACCTTACATCCTGTCAAAATGTGCCTTAATGTTGCAGGTGATGAACACAAAGGACATGAGGGACACAAATCTATTTAACAGAATGGTGAAGCAACTCACCAGAACGGAAAACACAAAATTGCTCAGTGACTTGTGTCTGATTCAGGTTTTTTTCAGAAGCTCGAACAATTTCCAACTGTTTGTAACAAGAGAAACAGCGGCACGTTTCGCCGTTTGTTTACATGCCATTTTGTAGTGATGAGGTGCACTTGTGGAAATCAGATTACAAAACGAGGCAATGATATGACGGCGGTTCTGGAAAGATTTAATAAACCAATCAGTGTGCATCAAGACATTCTCACGATGGCGAGTCACATTTGAAAACATTGATAAACCATTTGAATTTAAGTTTGATGATGATGAGTTATCAGGTTACAAAACAGTACTGTATCAGTTGTGAACGAATCGCTAGCAATGCCAAAAAGGTGTTCTTTTAAGCGAAGTTCCTGTTCCTTTAGGTGGACCATTTACAATGGGAAAAATCTGTATCACCACAAGGGTGTTCTCTTAGGTGAAGTGTTCTCTTAGGAGGTGTTCCTATATGCAGAGACTACTGTAGGCTATACAACATTTTATTGGGATATATATGGCTAATACTATTTGAGCACTTAATATGTACTTAATATACTTAAAAATACACTAATAATGTGTTATAGAGCAAGTTTATAAAATGCAGTAACTACTGTATTTCATAAATACTTTTTGTGAGGTCACAACATTTACTGTGAAGGTTTGTACCCCACAAACCTGCACTGAAAATGATGTGCATTGGCACACCCTAACAAAGTTGACAGAACTGCTGGCTGAAAATTCTGGTAAGAACAAGCCACATGTAGCAACTGGACGTGCATTTTTATATAACATAATTGCCAGCTCTTCTCTGGCACTCTCACATTTACAGGAATGAGTTTTTATCTGAGCTCTCAAACTCTGCCGAAGTCACGGGAGCAGAGCACACTATTTGATACCCTAAGAAAGTCCAGTCTTTTTACTGATGGGAAACTGGTGGAGCCGGAGGAAATTACTTTAAGTAAAGCCTTATTAAAAAACAAAAACCAAAAATTAGGCTGATGTCTGTGAGTGTCTGTGACTGCTGCAGCATTTAAAAATAAAAAGTAAGGCATCATTTTTTATGTTTTAAGCCTAATTTCTGTTTGCATTGAAACCTGAATTAACTGAACTGAACATGTATTTGTGGCTGCTTAGTGCAGGTGATTTGCTTGTATTGAAGCAACAAAACAAAAGTCGATTGCAGTTTATTTGAATGCTTTGAGACCTGGCAGAGAATTGGTTAGAACAGTCTAGGCTTTTTTTTATTTATTTATTTTTTTTGGTAAAAAAAAAGCAATGAATTGATAGAAACTTATTGAAAAGGTGCAATGGATCTCGGACGGGAAGCTTCAAATCATAACCACAGTGACAACATACGTGTAACACTGTTGAAGATTTTTTGCTGTGTTGATCAAGGTAATCATGATAATAGCTTTGAATATTTTATACTGTTTTATTAGATATTGCTTTCAAGACCTCAAAAGTCTCTTCGGGTGAATTTAAAGAAACAGGAACAACAAACAGTATCAACTCTTCAGATTTACTATATATAATATATCAAACTGGTTTACAGTTCATATTTAATGGGATCTTTCCAGTACTGTGCTAATGTTTTGAGTGGCTCTATCTTTCCAAGTCCTGTATACAGTTCTGCAGCAATGGAAGAGTTAATAACCGTTTCAGTGAGGATTTTTTGTCATGAAATCAAGCTCAAATTAAGTGAAAATCCACATGAAGCTATTGCAAACATTTTGTCCGTGTGGAAGAATGCTTCAAACTAGAACATTCCTGTGGGGCTTCTGGTATCCTAAATAATACGTTGTTGCAGAACAATGAGTGACCTGGATAATTATATTAGTGTATGAAAAGCTATTTATTGGCATTCAATGCTGAGCCACAGTTTGTTCATTACAAACCTATTTGATTTTTTTTTTTTGTTCTTTCTGTCTGGTTCCAGATACAATACATAATTTTGATATTTTCCAGACACTGGAATTTTGATACAAATGTAAAAAACAGTGGTTGTTCCACTGACAGATGTGTCTTTTCATTTTTTGTTGTTGTTGTGGCAGGACATGGCGAATAAAATGCAGAGCTTGTCAGCATATCAAATGAACGCTGGGCTGTCAGAATCCAGGCGCATTCAAAATGCTTCATTCCAGGCTAAAGAAATATTGGATTTTCAGAACAGGTATGCTGTCTGGTATAGGCCGTCACTCACACTTTTGTATTATAATAGTATATTTTGCTATCATGTATAAGACCATCTAATCAAGAATGTGCTAATGTAGTTGCCCGTTTATGATACAGCCACAAGAAAGCAATATGTGAAATAAGACCCCTTTCACACTACTGTACTGTACTACTGTATGCAGTAATCTTTTGATTTGTAGCAGATATTTCTTATAAACCAACTATATAAAAACCGCTCTACAATACGAGGCACTGCTGCCCAATCATTTAGTTGTACTTTTCGGCAAGAACTACAACAAATGCACTTTTATTCAGTATAAAGGTGAATCTGTGGTGAATTGTTGGAAAACGTTTTCAGAAAGTTGAAGGCACGGCTCTTGTCATTGCAGTATATATCAGTGTCTTCACGTTCCTTGACATGTGCCTCTATGATTATTTAAATGCTGAAATTGTTTTCAGTCTACAGTTTTAATAATATCCCTTTAAATCTGCAGCACGGCGCACTCACTGACTGAAGACACAGTGGAACTTCAGGATTTCAATGAGGTATGTATTTTCTGCATTGATAATAAAGCTAATGCTAAGAAAATGCCATTTTATATTAAAAACCTTGAGAATTGATTTGGAAATCCATTAGGTGAGTTCTGCTATGATATTCTGCAATTCTTGGTTCCACACTGCAGTGGAAAGCTTTGGTCAGAATATCATATGTGGTACAAAAACACCATCACTAATTTTAAAGCAAATATTTCTAATCGGTGCTCTTGCCCCAACCTCTGTCATCCGTGTCACAGTGCACATGATCAGTCTTTGTGGGTAATTAATCCATTTTTGAGGACAGACGTAATTAACTTGGGAGTATCGTCCGTCACTCATTGATTCATTTTGCATTGCCCACATAGAACAATCAATTATTCTTTATTTCATTATTTTCCCTGTTAAGTTTGTTTATCTTCAGCACCATTCGATCAAATAATATAACACTGGTTTCTTTATAAGTACACACCTCGACAAGTTATTTTTGTTCCACAAATGCTAATCTCAGAGCAGGCCTGTCTATCCAATTTCAAATGATAATGTTACTGCTATAAACAGTACAAAACTGAACTTGAAGAGAACCACACCATTGCTGAACAATCGAACCGTGTCAAGTCCATGAGATTAAACAACATGTGCAGTCAGGTGACTGTGCAATGAGTCGGCAACTCTTATCAGACGTTTTGCATTTTTTATCATTTTAAACCAGTCTTCCAAAGCTGATTCATAAACTTAATCTGTTGGCATTTTATCAGTTAAGTATCCTATTAAAATAAAGCAACATCTTGATCCAGGGGAAGTGCAAAGACCAAGCTTCTCTGCATGCTGAAGCCAAGTACTGAAATCAAATCTGTGTTTACTCAGCTGCTCATGACCAAAATGAAAACCGAGAAAGGTTCAACTGCTTTTTAAAATAGAACACATGCAAATAGAACCACTTTTTCAACTCATGCCTCATGCCCAAACATACAGGAGAATCATGTGCATGGGCTTTTATTGAATTTAGAAATCAAAATTTCAGTGTATCTTATTCTGTGTACAGTTCTTGAGTATGATCTTATTATATATGAATTATTTATATATGAATTATTATTATTATTATTATTATTATTATTATTATTATTATCATTATTATTATTATGAGACAGCATTTCGCACAGTTTAAGCCGCCATCCACTTCTCTTGGAAGTCCTCTTAACAACACAAAAACAAAACAACAGTTGGGAACAAGAAGAGGCCATTCGGCCTATCAAGGCTCGTTCCTTGATAGCACACCATTTGCCCCTAATAGGGGATGTAATTTAGTAGGACAGAATCCAGTACTTTTTCTTAAAGGTTCCCAGTGTTTTAGATCCCACTTCTAGACTATTCCATGGATTTATAACACTGTGTAAAAAAAACTAAAAAAAAAAGTGCTATACACGATATATTAACTTATAACATATTACTTCTTTGATTTCATGTATTGGTAGCAAACTTGTTTGTCGACATCTGCAATTATACCATAGCACTGATGTATTGTACACTTGCCACTACAGTTGTCAGAACCACATTCATTACTAGACAAAACCTGTGAACATATTATTCCCTCTGGGTGACCACTATGCATGTCACAGTAACATATGTTTTACTTTTTTACATAACAGGATTAGATCTATATATTGAAATATATCTCAGTCTTGGTTTACTTACAGTGAGTTGCATGTTTTGGAGTCGGCTGTAGTATAATGTGTTTAGGAGTGATTGGTTATCCTAAAAACTGTGTAGCAAAAGCAAAGTCTTTGAAGAATGGAGTTTCCTTGCTTGCTTGAGTGATTGACTGCTTGGGACAAACTGTTATGCTCCAGTGTATACAGATTCAAATCCTACTTGACCTCTCTACCTTTTTGTGTTTTACAAACTGTAGGATTTGTATCTGGTCTAGCGGGTTGGGGTTTTAGTTATTCTTAGTTTTGTTTCGAACTCATTTTTGGCCATCTTCAAGTTCTATTTATTTATATTATTATTAAATCCTATAACTATTGTGACCCAATTATACACTAAAATATTATTGGGTAACTGTTGACTATGTTCTACACAGTTCACCCTTGTATCTGGTTGTGGCGGAGTGTCCTGCCCCTATATATATATATATATATATATATATATATATATATATATATATATATATATATTTGTATTATTATTTGTATTTTTGTTTGCGTCATAGGTCAAAGCGCCACTTATTTGTTAATGTTTTGTATTTATTTTTTAAAAACGTCATGAGGATGCGTGGCTGATCAGCTACTGATTATTTAACTAGCTGACAGTCACGCATCCTTACTAAACTCATGCAGACTGTGGCCGAGGGGTAATAAGATAATTAACAGCTAGTTAACCCCTCGGCCAGAATATAAAAGCCTCCAGCTGTCCGCGCTAAGGGGGAGAGTGTATTAGGCGTGAGAGTAAGGAGAGAGAGAAAATGAAACGAAACTTACCTTACCTTACCTTACAAATAACTGCTAAGCGTGCTGGTTTACACCAGCACGATATTTATTTTGTTTGGCCAACACACCTTTTTGTTTGTTGTGTTTTGTGTTGTTTGTTTAAATCTTTTGTTTATTATTTAATAAATACGCAGAGCGCCGTACCGTTCAGCTTCACCCACCCATCCATTGTTTTGTTTCTGGTACTTCCTGGTCCATGATGTCACCATACACACGCCACTCAACTGCTGCTCGACCACACTGGTGTACTTCATCAGGAACCAGATCTTACTGTTTGCCTAGTTTGTTTACATTCCCCAATGGCAGTTTCAGCTGCAGACACACAAGTTGTTGCCCTCTTGCCTCTGTCACTCTGTGAACTAAACCAACATGCTCCTGCTAATAGCAGCAGGAGACTGCCATGTAGATAATGCCATGTGGAGACTGCCATGTAGAGAATGCCATGTGGAAGCTCCACCGTAGCTCAGAGGAAACGTGTGAACGCACCTATTTGGATTATAGCCAATTACAATCTGAAACATCAATAGGAGGCTCGGAGCATATGATAAATCTGCTGAAGACTGATGCAAAATCAAAACTGTTATCATGTTCACCATGTTGAGTGACAGACAGATGGACAGGATTGAGTATGACAGACAGATGGATAGGATTGAGTATGACAGACGATGGACATGATTGCCGAATAAGGGTCCTGATTTTATGAATGAGGACCCTAGAAAAGGGGATTAATTACTGAATGTGAATCTGTTTTTGAGACTGTATGGTGCACAATGCCTTTTACATCCTATTATTGCAATCCATGTTCTTACCTCATTACCCTATTAGCTTTATTAACTTTAACAACACATTAAGTGATTAGGTGCCAGGAAGAAATGCAGCTTTTCATAAATAGCATTGCCTTTGAATTATTATTATTATTATTATTATTATTATTATTATTATTATTATTATTATTATTTGTTTGGGTAAGCATTCTATGTTCTACACTGGCATTTATTTTTTAGAAAAATAGTAGCAAGATTCTGCATTTGAAAGAACTAGAATTTTTTTTGCCTGTGTCAGCTGCTGTGTGAGGTTGGAGACAGGCAGCAGTCTGCATTATCATGCGTATTACCACGCAATCTGTCAGCTCCTGGGGGAGCGGAGGCGGAGTGAACACAAACGACCAACTTGGAAGTGACTCAGTCAGCCTAGCGAAGTAAGCAGGCTTTCTAGAGCCACTGCTTCACTATAGCACAGACTTGAAAGCAGCAGAAACCGTTATTTCACACTCGCCACACCAATGCAAAGCAACACTCAATCAGATTGAGGGAATATACTCAAGACAACAGTTAACACGATTCTATTCATATTTATTCTCAGCTGGTGGAAGACGATCCGACGGGGAGCACTCAGCTGCAGCCATCTGCAGACAACACCACCCCCGCTGCTACTGAAGAAAGCAATGCTTCAAGCAAGGGCACCATCCAGGACGACGTAAGTGCTCCAGCTCAACCATGTTCAATGTATTTGTTTCTATTTTATGAATGGACTCAGCTGGGAGGAGCCAGATTGTCACCAGATCATGATGTCAATGGACTGAATGAAATACACCCATGGTGGAGGCAAAGAAAAAATCTGGACGGTACACAGACCTCCACTCCCAACTGAACAAATTATCACAGGCTTGCTGATTGAACCCCCCCCCCCCCCCTCCTTCTATCACCACTACAAGTGTGCCATGAGTAACCCATACAAACTGCAAGTTGTATAGCTGCAGAGCCACGTCAATAACATAGCGTTGAAGATGAATGGAAGACGTGTGTAGCTGGTGACTCACAGGAATGGAGTGCACTGTGGCTGAGAGAAGCGCTTGAACTGTATCAGAGAGCATTGCAGAACACACACACACACACACACAGCCAAGCACACAGAGGACGTTTTCAGTATTTTTAGCCGGTATGTTCTGCTTTTGCCTGCAGAGCTCTTTACTGAAACTACAGGACTTGGAAGTTGATCTGTGCTCCTCATTTCTGCCAGCGCAGGAAGACAGTGCCCAGGTACAGAACCCCAAGGAGCACAGATTGCAAGCGGGACTCGCTGCACAGGGAGAGGATGCTAACACTGGAGGTAAGAGAGCCAAGGATTATTTTCTTTACCGTGTATGTTTATCAGGAGCATCTGTCAATTAGAAGTAATGACTATTGAAGGAGCACATGGCTGAATTCCTCTGGTGAACATTTTACATTGACACCCTAAACAACCCTTATTCGTATTAAACACTAGACTTAAATAATATTATTTCACATATATTTATACGTTTTGATATTTTATTTCATGTAGGCTCTTTGCTGGATTTAAGTAGGTCAAATGGGTCAAATAAAATATCCAGGCTTATCATTGGCACCTGCATCGACTTATGAAGTAACTTGATCAAATTTCTTTGTACATGGAACCTGGAAGCAAAGATGAGACTGAGCGTGTGGGAATTGAACATACTGTATCTGTGGGCCACTTTAATTACAATGGAGAGTTGATCTGTTTGCAGAGCCCCAGCCAGCCTTCAGAAACTGTCAGAATGAAGCTGACATCCAAGCTGAAGCACAGCAGTACCCCGGGACCAGTCGGCTCCTCCACCACATCACTGACGGAGACAATCCCCAGCCCTCACCACGCTGCCCCAGCTTCAGCCAGAGCCAGCGATTCAACACCGACCCAGAGTCCGCCCCCTCTCCGCCCTGCTCTCAGCAATTCAGAATGTAAGGACAACTCGCTTTTTCAGTATTACTGCATATGCTAGGATACAGAAACCATTTAGGAGTGATAACCAAGACTTTTAAAATGTATTTTCTTACATTATTGTAACATTGTCACTTGTCTCCTTTCCCTCTCTGCTTTAAATATAATTGTGTTCCTCTTCTTGTCTTGGTTATTACTACACTGAGACCTTTACAATGTCAGGTGAATTGCTCGCATACTGGAAAAAATTATATTGATATTGGATCACTGTGCTATACTTGTTTTTGTGCAAAGAATGGCTTGCTGGTTGAGATGCTGCCAAAAAACAGTGTCTGTTGCTACTGTAAGATTGTTTTCCAGCAACCTTTAAAATCACTTGCCCTTTGTGTCTCTTCACATATCAAGCGTGGGCTAAGCGGAACAGTTCCTCGGCTTTTTATTTTCATAAAGTTTAAACATTCCCTGTTAAATGAGATGGGGTGGCTGTCCAAAGTGCGGGTGTGGGTTAACCTGCAGCACCACCTAACCGCACCATTGCAAGAGATAGTTCTTAACTGCCTTAACAAGTCCCCCAGCTATTCAGATGTGTCTGTAAATCTCTGGCTGAGATAACTGCAGTGGCTTCTATTCAGCGGTACTGTGCAGGTTGCAGCTGTACTTGATTCATGGTGGCCACTTGGCTGTTTTCTTCCTATGAGATTCATACGGTTGTATTCACTGGGGATGCATTCAGGTAGCACTGCATTAATGTTTCTCCTGTATCGCGTCATGGTGTATATGTAAGAGGCTGGGGGAAGAGGGGGAACATATGCTGCATAGATTTTGTGAACACTGACTGCATACAACGGTGAAGATGGTACTGTCACAAAATTACTACAGTATAATTTGTATTTTTTTTAATAAAAGGCTGGCTTTTCTTAAACATGATTTTGAATTGCTATACCTGTGAATTTCACTCTGTATTTAATGTACAGTACTAGTACTGCAGGATAAGATGGATTTTATCAGAGCCATTTTACAGTACTGGGGATTACCACTAAAAATAGGTGTTTTATGAAAACGTCCCTTAAACTGGTTTATATAGAAGTACTAAAAGTAATTTAAGACCTTAAGATTGTATGTCTTTCCTCTCACAGGTCACGGGGCATTGTCAGGGGAGATTCCCCAGAGACTGCGAAAGAGCCTGTGTCGGTGACACTACTGAAAAAACACATTCAGAACGCAAAGAAGAAAATCGGGAAATATGAAGAGACGTTTGAGCAAGAAAGGAAATACAGGGTATGCATTCAACATTAAGAGATGAAGTTACCCTTTTAGAGGCCACTTGGCAGTGCCACATTTTTCTTCGGTCCCTTTTAAAAGCACAAAGCTGCAACAGCCAACTCCAACAGTGCGAGTGGGTGGGCCGAGAATAACACAGACTGTGTTATTGTACTGCAGAGGGAAAACGAGAAGCATTTTGTTTAATAGTGTTGAGGCTTACTGTAGAGGCAGTTTTATATAATATATTCTAGAACCATCTAAAAAAAATAAAAACTAAACATTCCTCCTCTCACTGTTTCCTTCATTCTGCATCAAATGTTACTACCTCTTGCTTCATAATATCAATTTTTATTTTGCATTACTAGTTCATCTCTGAAACAAACAGACAATATTGTACAGAAGTGTGATTATTTAAACTTCTGGTTTTTTTGGTGCTATTCTATGCAATACTATAAGCATCCTTTTGTGTTAAATGTTTTAAAAAGGTTTTCCCTAGTAAACTCATGAATAAAGGCAGTGGGTACCTCGATTCCGTCAGCAGAAATCAACCGACCTTTAAGCATCCTTGATTTCTGAAAGCGACAAAGACACCGATGCAAATTGTATGTGTTAGCACCCCCTGCAGCCCAGCTGAGGTACTTCGTGATGTAGAACCAGAAGTTAATACAGTAGAGTGCCAGTCTGACATCAGGAGGTAACTGATTGTTGCATGTAGTGCTGTGAAGAGTCTAAGAGGTATTCATTATACAGTATTCAAAAGTTTGTTGTGAGAGCTGTAGGCATTTCCTGTAAAATACTATTTGCATACTCACATAGAGGACATTATATTCTGCTAACAATATGGACATTTCCCTGTCCTCTTCAGCCTTCACATAATGATAAAACAGCAAACCCTGAAATCTTCAAACTGATGAACGACCTGGCCAAATCTCGCAAACAACTCAAAGGTAAATCTACAATCTTCGTATCTATTTGTTGTTTGCTAACATGTTGACTCACCTCGACAAATGTCATGTTGTACCAGTATTGGCAGTCAGCTCTGCAGAAATGGATTGATAGAAATGAGATTGTATTTGGTGTACCGTTCCTGTAAAGTTCAGCTTAATTGACTTCATTGAAAAAAAATCTAATGATACATTTTGATATACTTCAGAACATGAACAAATGCCTGTAAATTTAGAAAAAATAAATATTATACTGGTATCATACATATTAAAAAATATATGTATCCCCCCCCCCCCCCTTTTTGACCATGCAGACCTCAAACTGAAAAAGTCTGTGAAAGAACTTTGTGAACTGGGGAGCCAACAGAGAGAGTTGAGCAGTGTGAACTCTGGCCAACAGGGGGCAGTAGAGCTACAGCAGAAACCTTGCCTGGAGGAAACGGTGGAGTCTTTGATAATGAGACTGAAGGAGAAGCGCACAGCACTCGGCCTGCCAGAGAACATGAAGGTAGTTATAGCTACATACTGTTCAGCAAGCTGTTTTAGCAGTGTTGGTAAATGCTATTTAATTTATTACAATGCAAATACAACTCGTATACAGTATATTGCACCCCACAGCCTGTCTGACATGTTTGCATTATGGTGGCTTGTATGTGGGCACATACTTGTATGGGATCCTTTTTTTAATTCATATTATTCAAACAGTTCTAGAAGACTGGGAAATCCTTGAAAAGCACAAGGTGATTTCACCCATAATATGACCAGATATTCCATAATATTGTATGATTGGTATATAAGAGTTACATTGTAATTTTTTTTATTATTATTTTTGCAGGAAATGACCCAAAAGCAAATGGCTTTGGAAAAAGTTGCCCTGCAGAAATGCCTGTTGTATTTTGAGAGCCTTCACGGACGGCCGGTATGGACCGGTTATGTTTGTAATATATGTGTCTCTGAAATGATTTACCACATTGGTGATGCTGGTACTAAAAGCATGTATTTTCTGTCTTTAGGGAACCAAACAGGAACGGAATCTTATGAAACCACTTTATGACCGATACAGAATGATCAAGCAGTTTCTGTGTGCGACGTCTTCAATTACTACCATTGTACGTCATACCACAAACTTTTTAATCATTTAGGGAATAGAGAAAGGGGCTATTAGTTAACTTTCCGAGGTGGCTTTGCCAGGTCAAGGTTAAGTTGGCTTTTGCGTTACAAATTGTTGCATCATGTTCCCGCGAATGTGTCTCTGGTTACTACACTACACAATGAAGAATGAAAACAACATTTAATTCTCCTCATTTCATCACATCTTAATCCATTGATATAATTATATGTATGAACAAGAGGTAATCAAATTACAATTTCCAGATCTTGCATAACACTTGGTAACATGCAGTATGTTTTCAGTCTGACTTACCCTGATGAATGAGGATCTCCTAATAGAGATAATGTACAAGATTCATGCTTTTTCCACTTTTCCATCAAAGGCTTCTGTATGACACTTACAGTAAAGGGTCGGTGGTGACTATGCAGTCATATGTTCCCATATTTTTCCAAAAATAAATCTTTGCAGTAAAAAGACCATGTTTGTCACATTACTGAATATTGGTAATACAACATGTTGGATAGCTTAATAAAAATAATAAGAAACAATTAAAGGCATTTCACATGTTTGATTTAAACGTGCTTCAACTAACAAAGCCCTACTTTGTGACCATGTGTTCTAGCATCATATTAGACTGCTTTGTAACTCTGCACTACATTTATTTTCAATTCCCCATATCACAGAAAAGTAACGGTAATTCTGAAATACAATTGTTATAATCATTAAAAGGGAATAGTTTAAAGAGAGCTGTTGATAATGATATTATTACTGTACACAGGAAGAAGAGGGATCTGATGAAGAGAATATGCAGCACAACCCACTACCACCTTCCAGAATAATATCCCAGAATTCTTCCGACGAGTCTTTGTGTCCCTATGAGGAAGACAATGAGCCAGCCTTTGTATCCCCTTTAGATGAGATGAAAGCTGTCAGACAGAACGCTGTTACCATGTCCAATTTACACGAGGCCTCCATGTAAGTTTGATTTCACACACACACCCCGTAGGGCCCTTAAGTGTTGACACACTATTAATTTGAAGATTATTTACCTGTGTTGCATGCAATGAAATTTCATTTTGAAGAAATGTTTTAACAGTGGGGAGGAAGGATCAATGTTAGTGATGTACAGCCCAGGCTGTAATCAGTTGAAGAGGTTGATGAAAAGCAGGCAAGTTGCAGAACAGTTGAGACTGTTCTCCATCTCCGGAGACTGGCAAAAAAAACCTGAGACATTTGCCAAACTGTTTCACACAATAGGTGTCAATAATTTTTTGCGCTTATTTTATTGGAAATCTGTTAGGTTTCCTGTTTTATGTTCAATTTTAATTTGAGTAAATACTCGTCTTAATGTTAACATATTGATGTATTTATCCCAGGCCGGAGTTGCTGGAGCACCTTCGAGAAACCAGAGCTGAAAAGAAGAGACTTCGAAAAGCTTTGAGAGATTTTGAAGACCAATTTTTAAGACAAGTGGGGAGGTATGGCAGAAGCTGGTATTGTCTTTTAATAGCTTATGATGATGTAACTTCTAAATACTGTTTTTTGGACACATCATTGGTTTATAAGACTCTACAAAGTAATTTAGCCACATTTAGATTTAGATTTAAGTTCTGCCACTGATATAGAGGTGGGGCGTGTCTGTGTGAAATGTTACTGCATATGCAGAATGGATTAATTCCTCAAAATTAGGCAGTTAAAACAACAGTAATACTTACAGATGCCCACTAGGGGGCTCTCAACAACCCATGGTGGCTGTCCTAGAATACATTACTTCGTTTGGCACCGAAGCTTCACAGACGCCAGTTTGTTTTACATGGATTATGGTGACAGTTTAATTGGACATATCATTTTTGGAATACTATGCAAGTTACATTCCATTTCCATTTAAAAATTGAATTTTTATTATTAACCAATCCTTTCTTATACCTTGCAATTTACAATTGCATTGTGACAGACTATATTATACCAGTATTCCTTTGGGGTAAATTTGGATAGATTTATATGTTAAAGCAAAAAGCTGTACGCTTTTATCTTTTTTTCCCCCTTCTAAAAAGGGCTGCACAGAAAGAGGACCGAATTCCCATAGCTGAAGAATACTCTGAGTTCAAACAAATAAAAGCAAAACTTAGATTACTGGAAGTCCTCGTCAGCAAAAGGGGAGCTGCACAGACTACGTGAGAAGAATTTCCTGCTTCGTTAATTGAACATTTTTGGAACGGTTGAGATGTTTGCATTGACAAATGTTTTATATGTAAATTGATCGTGCCATACAGACACTACGAAGCACTTTAATAACAACACTGGTTGAGAATAAAAAGACAGCAAGAAATTCAACGGTTGCCAAGCAACAGAGATTACATTTAACAGTTGTTTGTGACAAACCGATACTCACAGCTTGCCTAATTAAGTAGCTAGTTCTAAATGCTGGTTTGTTGTGCAATGGTACCAAAAAAAAAAATGGTAGAAACAGAACTGGTAAGTGTTTTTACAATAGTGGTCTTCATTCATATACGTATAAATACAGCAATTTATTTTTACTTGAAGGGAAAACTAAAGTATTTCCAAAAGATGCGGTTTCCTCGTTACTGTATCATGTGTTAACACGTTTTGTAATCTTAATGTCCAGCTACGGAGGGTTTCAGGGTACTGTAAAACAGGATTTTTTTGCGGCAACTTAATTTCGCTAATGGCCTTCAAGGTCAATATTTGCTGCAATAAATGTTTGCACTTCTTTTTCTTTTAATATATGGCACAGTATTTGCATCCTTTTTTCTATTTTGAAACCCTCTGTGCAAAAAAAAAGATTACATACACAGTGGCAAATGGATATTTGAAAGGCTATCTTTCTGTAATCAGTGAACCTGTTTTGTGACACTTTGATCATAACACCATCTTCACTGGCAAATTGCTGTATAGCCCC
Organism: Acipenser ruthenus; assembly: GCF_902713425.1. Classification (NCBI taxonomy): domain Eukaryota; kingdom Metazoa; phylum Chordata; class Actinopteri; order Acipenseriformes; family Acipenseridae; genus Acipenser; species Acipenser ruthenus. The sequence continues at coordinate 16,380,100 of NC_081195.1, read as the reverse complement.
ATGGTTCACTTAAAATCCTAAGATTCTGGATATACCTCTTTGTGAAATGCATGGCTTCAAATTATTCTCGAAAAAGCTTCTATAAAACTTCAATTTTGAAGCAACCCCTTATAACATGTCAGAACCTTGAGCAAGCTGACGATGTAAACCTACAATACATTTCTGATTACTAAATTGTCATATTTTCCTGTTCTATTTTTAATCTCGAATGAATCTGAAGTATGGTGCAGTTACAAATACAGCAATATGCCCAATAGATTGCATCTACTACTGAAGATAAAGGTTCATTAAATAATTGTTCTCTGTTTGCAATTCTGACTACAAGCTTTAATGAAAAAAAAAAAGTTTAACTGCAACACAAAAACATTTGTTAAAATATTTGGAGAAACCACATCCTTGGAGTACAGTATATGCATGTCAGTAACTTAAACTGTGCTTTAATGATCAGATATATGCTATGTAGATTTTGTTGTTTCTTTTTTACAGAGTATGCGATTACCTAGATAATGTCATTTAAAATCAGTCTTTCACATTTTTGATGAATTGATTTCAAGCTAGCTTGTCAATGTTGGCTTTGTGGAAGTAATCCCTGCACATTTTGTAATATTTTTCATCAGCTTGAGAAATTATTGATTCAATGAATGCCATACAGTGCTATGACCTTACATCCTTGATATTGTGTACTTCTGGTTTCTAAGAGTTTTATACAACAGTAAGAAAATAAATATTTTTTCTATCACATTTATTATGTTTAAAACACAGTATATGGATTTGGTTAGCTAGAATAAATAACATGTAACACTGTTGAACAACAAGTTGGAAGTGCTGACATTTCTAGTTTTTTCAATGTTAAATTCATGCTGCAAGTACAACCTATCATGCTCTTTTAAAATTATCCAGTAATTTTATTTTATCACAAGATAAAATGAATATGCATTTAGAATGCCATTTAGAAGCTGTTACCGTTGCTTTTCTACAGCAGTTTCAAATCAGTGTGTGTTACTTTAGGCAAATCAATACATTGCCGCTCTAAAACAGTAGAAATTGTCTGTTAAGCATCACAGCCAGGGGGAAGAAAAAGCACTGTTATTGTTTGACTCGGCAGTGACTTCACGAATACCTCAGAAAAGAACAAGGAACACGAACAAATCTATTTCAGGAGAGAAAAATAAACCCTTTTATGAAAAAAAACAAACCCTGCTGTTTGGTAAAGCTGCATATGCGAGTCTGGGAAATGAAACATTTAAGCGGTCAGACAATCTGAGTGGGTTTTTGTTTTTTCCACATGAACAGTATGTACAGATTAACGTCCAACACTAATGTTGCAGATCTTGCAGCTCGGGTCTTTCTTTGCATTCACTGTGGACAAGCTCCTTAGCTGGTGACCACTAATCTCAGCGACTGTTCCAAGGGAAAGATCGAGGGGATCAGTGTAGATCACCTCCAAAATGACATCCTGGGCGTGGTGAAATACCAGCCTACCATCCTCCTCGGTGCAGGTCAGAAACTTGTTGTCTGCAATATTTAACTGAGGGAGGCGCTGTTTGCAAAACTCATCACCTGGCGAACCAGAGGGGGCGAGGACAAGGATGACATAGTGGTAGGCTGTGTACATACAGTACAAGTCACCGAAGTAAAGGTTAGTCTTTTGGTTAAAAAGTACTTCAGCCTGGACCTCAAATCGGTATCTTCCATATGGCGAGTCTTGCGGTGCCTTCCCGGTGTTAAACTCGGTGTTGCAGCTGAAGAAGATGCCTTCCAGTTTGCCACTGATTGGAGAGCCGTGGCTCCCACTGTTATCCTTTACTGAGGGCATCATTTTATTCCCCTGTTGCACTCTGAAACACAAATACATTTCAGTATTCCTGTACAATTAATTTAAACAAAGTACTGCATACTTTTTAAGTTTTTATTCATTATTTTGATTCATTATATTAACATCAATAAAAGGTATATCAAATTCTTGTTTTTAACCAAATAAAAGCTCTGGGTCATATATTATTGTTAGGGCGCCTTTTTCAGTGTTAATTTTGACTATTTGAGTTTTATGTACTGTAGATACCCCAAAATCTTTTTTGCTTTCGCTTTTTATATACTATATGAAATTATTGTTGGTTACTTTCCAAAATGCTTGGGCGTTCTTTTTCTGCCACCAATATGTATAGTATCTCGACAGTACTTGCACACTTAAGTTGTACCTTCTTTCCTTTGCGGTCTTCCACAATGAAATCCTTATGGCCATGGGCACATTCTTCTGGGGTTTTGGTGTGTCTAGGCATTTTTTTACATTTTGCCACAATTCTGTTTTAAATTCTCACTATCTAACTGTAATATAGCTTTAAATCCCGCAAACAAGCCTCAGTTTCTTATTGCAATCTTGTTTTAAATCTCCAGCGACGTCTCCAATAGAAATGTTGGAATTTGCTGCCATTCAGTAGTTAGGATGGGTTTAAAGTATTCTGAACGAATCAATGATAGATAAAAGTCAGGAAGAACTGGGAAAGGTAGTTTTTTTTTTAAATGGGAAAGGGGGTGAAGTCAACGTGAATTGAGGAACCATTTCCAATGTTTTTCTGTTGTCTATTGGCTATACACAGATTTTTTTTTTTTTTATCAGGGGTGTTAAAGTTTACCGGATAAAACTGAAAATCAGAAGCCCTAATTATTGTGTACCGAACAGCAAATACATGTTCCTGCCACTAGATGTTGCTATTGTCCATCATCTAAAGAAGGTACAACACAGCGCCAATACATGTATAATTGGTTGATCACTTCATTTTATCTGTGTCTCTTACAATCACTGGTCATTGCTTATGTAGACTGTAAAACATAAGAATGGTGCCATGAGACAATTGCTTTAAACCATTATACGTATTCTATAAATATTAACTGAATTTTTAATCAGCCATTACTTATTCAGCATTGTGCGTGCCTTGAAAAGTACATCTTGCCAACTGATGTCTTGGTATCTAAAGAATACTTTAATTCTGTTTTGAAATTTTTCATTTTGCTGTCTTTTCACTTTTCCTAAATTATACTGACCAGTGAGGATATTGATGTAAATAATACAGTACATAGGGATATAGGGGTTGGAGCAGCTTTAAAACGACTTTGTATTGAAACATTTTACTTCCAGAGAACGGTAGTCTCACAGATGATATGCCACAGCAGGTTTTGCAGGACTTTTTTTCATTTTGTTTTGTGACAATGAAGATACATCTGCAGATATGTTTCAAAAGGATTTGTCATTGAATCATGCACTTGATCTGTCTTTACATTTTTATAATCCATTTCATCTGATCAGTGCAAAACCTTTCTGTATATTTTCTAAGGCAATATTAGTGGAGTGATGTCATTCATATTTTGAATTGCTTTCTAAGAGCCAGATATTCTATTTTGCCCAATTAAGTAAAGTTGTATAAGTTCATTCACACACACACACACAAACCTGAATGCAGTACTTACTTTGTAAGAAAAGACTCAAATAATACTGAGAAAGCCCTAATACATAACATGTCAAAGTTTTTAAACCACACACTATTTGACTGTCACTCCAATATAAATACCGGTACTTACCTGGCTTTATCAAAATATTCTTTATGCTGGTTTCGATAAAACAGTGAAAACTTCAGCATTCGCCCTGCAATCACTTCAGCTTTCTCTAACAACTGTGTCAGATGCACTGGAGAGTAATCTGAAAAACAACATTTTATTAAAGCTTTTAGAAAAAATACAGTATTTGTAGCTGAAGGATTATGAAATAAAGAAGGATTAAATAGAATATTGACATTGTGAGGTGCATAGCAAAATATCACCATGAAGTAAACTCTATTAGAAACCTATTGGTATACTTTCACTGTTGGCTTAAAAAAAGAGGTTTATCATTTTTATTCATAAAACAAAGTTAAAAGGTAAAATTAATTTGGCAAATCTGCTGTTTGGAGCACTGTTTTGTCACAGTGAAACCTACAGGGATTACTTAGCAGGCAGTTAAAAATATATCCATCACAGCAGTGAGAGTATTGAGAGTTATAGTTCTCAGCTTGCTTGTTACCTGTTTGCCATATTCAGAAGACTTATCTGTTTGAACCATAGCATTGCTTTATAGTTGATGACTGGTTCAGATGAAATGGTGTTGTTTTTAATAGCAATTAATATAATTCACTCCTCATGAAAAAAGAAAAATATATATTTTGCATTGTTTTCTATTGAAACTGTCTAAAGAAATGAGTCATAGTGCAGATGTTTTAACCTCACCAGCAGTGCAGAATTCAATAATTTCACTCCATTCAGACACAGCGTAATCCCCATCGCTCTGCTTCGAGGCAGTCTGAACAGCGACTGTGTATTCTGTTCGAGGGCTCAGGAACCAGTGGCCCCGCACAGTCATGGGTAGAGGCACTGCTTTGGCCACCAGTTTTGTAGGAACATCCTAGAAATACAGAATCTCCGTCTCAGTTTAAAATCAATACAATATTTAAGGAGGGTGTCCCATTTGTTGTTCTGCTTGAAATTATTTATATATAATGAAAAAAAGTATTTGTATTTGAAAGACCATGTTGTATAGAAGTGTTATATGCAGTACATACTTTGTGTAAATGGACTGTCCCTTACAGTGAGTGTTATGCAAACTGCATACCAGATACTGTGTTATGTAACATACAAAAGCTGCCATCTCCATTTGAATAAATAAAGACATTATATGTATTAGGGCAAGACGGTAAGTTCATCCATATCCAAAACTGCACACATTAATGATTATTTAATGGTCTCAAAAGTAATGATATATTTTTAAAACAATTGAAACACCTTGCAGACTGGTCAAATTGAACCAATACCATTCTTTCTGCTCATGGTGGTCCTACAACCTACTCAGAGTTATGTGAGATGCTTCTAACCTTTTGTTCATGCCGTCTTTCGATTCCCCAAAGGGTGGCCACTCAACTAACGTGTAACAACGAACTCATTGTTCTGGGGCTTCACTCCCATCACACATCTATATATATCTATATATATATATATATATATATATAGATATATATATATATATCTATAGTAAATTTGTCTAGCTCAGTCTTTTAATTAATTAAAAAAAAAAAAGAAAGTTTGAATATGCTTTTAAAGAGGGTGTACAATGACTAGAAGTTGATGCAAATAGATGTATATGTTGTGGGCAACCATTTACTTGAACCCTGGGATGGCTTTTAAAGATGCAAATCAGTGGGGGAGACTTTGGGGTATAAATAAACAACATGTCTAGTAGAATGTCAGATATGACACAAATGGCAATATAATACTGGCCAGAATTATAAAAAATATGGTTAGTTATGTTCAACTAAGTTAACTGTTCACCATGCAATATAATCTGCATATAATTAATTATGATATAATCAATGCCACATGTTTAGTAAATTATATTACATGTCAATACATAATGAAAGATACCTTATGTTTAAACTTGTTTGAATTCTTGTTCTCTTTCTTGTTAAGGTCAATGAAGTAGTGTGTAATGCGCTCCTTGGACTTTGGGTCCATGTCCCAGGAGATCTTAAAGGAGTCGCACGTGATGTTATTTATCTTGATGTTTTGTGGAACTGGAAGCTCCTCCATCTCTGCAATCCCGCTATCTTGAGATTTATTCCCTGTACAAAACAAAAGTTTTTTGTTATTATAATGACAAATATACCATTAGCCTTTCACTTTCAGCATGCCATAGATCTCACTGGTTTGATGGAGCACTTTTTTTCTTTAAGCTTGCTACAATGTATAAAAGATTTATTGAACTCTGCAGCAATTTGTCAATCCTAAAAATGCTACTGTATCCACAAAGCAGGATGAATGATACACTGCTATTTGATTTATTGTGCTTACATTTGCAAACAGATGATGTGCATTCTACAAATGTGGCAACATCTACTGCACTGTGGCTGAAACTGAATTTAATGCATTTTATTATTATTCTAAATCAAATTAAAGCTATAGAATAATTTTACTAATATAAACAAAATCAACGGAGAATTTACAAAGCAACAAAAAACTATCTATAGTAATTGTTTTATGTTTTACAACACCACATGCATTAGACTTCAAAAAGAACAAAGAATACCAAAGCATTCAAATCAGGCCACAGGCACAATACCTATAACACTGCACCGACTGTATGGGAGGATCTAACTTCAGCCAACCATAATGATATCACTTACACAACAAAAACTGGGTTTTACATCAATTATATTTTGAATATATATTGTATGCGATAAGCTCTATTGCTTCTACAGCAGGTATCTAGTTGTCTATGGGTGAAATTTGATTCTCCAAGCTGGACTGCACCAGGGGAATCTATTATCCCCGGGGTTCCATTACAGCACAGAATAGAAACCAGGGCAAGGAGGCTGTGTGGTCCAGTGGTTAAGAAAAGGGCTTATAAGCAGAAGGTCCCCGGTTCAAATCCCACCTCAGCCACTGACTCATTGTGTGACCCTGAGCAAGTCACTTAACCTCCTTATGCTCCGTCTTTCAGGTGAGACGTAATTGTAAGTGACTCTGCAGCTGATGCATAGTTCACACACCCTCTGTAAGTCGCCTTAGATAAAGGTGTCTGCTAAATGAACTAATAATAATAATAATAATAATAATAATAATAATAATAATAATAATAATCTCCAAAACAGCATAGTCCTCTCACTAGCTGCCCCATCGCCATCACCAGTGTAGATACAGTGAAGTCACGGTTATTGAATACAATCACTACAGTAGAGCAAGTAATAAAAGGTGGAGTATCTACACGTTTATTATTACACTTTGTTACAACAATGTAAAGCCTGGCAATGTAAAAACAGTAGAGAGTATTCCACCACTCAAAAGATACAGAAACACATTATGAAGATCCCCCTTAAAACAGAAAGCTTTTCTACATATGGCACTGTATGATACTGTAAAAATTCAAAAATCCAAACCTAAAGCTTGTACTACAAGACAAAGAACAAAAGAATGTGTGGAAATAATAACTGAACAGTCTCCATAGCAACAAACCACAGGTCTATTGTATCAGCCATTTTAAGAGCACTTTTCAGTTACAGATTTGTATTGTGGCTTATTATAGTATTGTCAGAATATTACCCTGTTCCAGAAGGCAACACATATGGTCTACTGTTTTGTATGGCAGCATGTGTGTATAATACTAACTTAAAACAGGAGACACCCTGTACTGTATGTCTAGAAAGTGGCAGAGATTAAATTCTTCTGTAGTTTTAACAAATGGTACTTGTCCATTTATTTAAATTATTTTATATAAAAATATAAAATAAAAAGAAAGACTATTTTGGTTAACATTTAGCAGTACTACAGTTAAAATCTAAATCGCTACAACATCTAATACTAATTTTCTAACTTTGTATAGTCACATCTTGAATAGGCAAACACCAGAAACATGGACAAATACTTGCTTTTAAAAATGCCACATAACAAGGAAACTATTGTATGTAAAAATAATGTGATATCTTGTAACAATTGGAAGCCACCCTGGATGAGGGTGTCTGCTAAGAAATAAATAATAATAATAATTATAACTTACAGCTGTTTTTTTTATTGCCCTTCTTCCACTGTATAACACTTCATTTTTACAAAACAGCATGTTTGTCTTATGCACAAAACATAAAAGCTTTTTTTTTTGTTACAGTTCAAGTTGAAAATACACAGTAATGTAGGCCTACCTGTTGCGGACAGGACGTTCCCAAGTATTTGAACAATTACCTTACATAAGTAAACCAGATCGCAGAAATATGGAATATGTTGTTGATACCACCTCTATTTCTGCAGTAAAAGTTTACACACCTAGGCTTTGTATATAAGTTGCATTTGAGTGTGTTAGGACTCACACAAACCTTAAGCAGAACTGTCACTGCAAGTCATGCATGTAATAGCAGCAAGTCAGAATTATAATTTACCACATTTATCAACAATACACATGGAAATAGATTCTAGACATGCTTTGTTCGTGTAAAATGTAGCACTTTAGAAATAACCAACATGTGAGGTTTCTGGTCTGTAATCTAAAAGTAGGCTATATACTGAGCAATTCATCCATAACAAGATTTAGGATTCTCCACTCTACACAAATGCAATTTGTAAAGAAAGACCGCCACTACTACACTGCATGAGTAATATTTTTAAAAATTAAAAATTAAAAATCTGAGAGTCGGATTCGATCATCGTATCTCAGTGATCAGAGTTACCTATCCACTGGGCCAATGACATTGGTCAGAAATCAAAATAGTGTATCACTTTCCTGCACAGCACATACTGTATGCATGACATCAGTGCATTGCCAATTAGGTTTCTAAAGTAAAAACAGTTTTCAGTATAGAAGTGCAACTTTAAAAAATCCCAATGCAGTACAAATCTTTGAAAGACATTGTTTTTGCTGATGCCAGTGCAAGCTTAGCCTCGCTGCCTTTCTCATTTCAGGCACAGCTCACTGGATCTACTGCACTACACAGCGTCCAAGGTCAGATCGATTTCTCAGATATCCACATGCCTAGCTTTATTTTAATATTGCTCCAAGATATATAAATCTAGCAGTCAATGTCAGCTGCCAAGACTCATTTTAATGCCCACATCATTCTTTCAATCATTTTATCTTTTAAAAAACAATAACTCATCTTTATCGTATATTATTAAAAGTGCAGAGTTAGACTGCATCTACAGTAAGGTTAGAAGAACCTCAGAAGTGGAAAACTGAATACACCAAGTGGAAAGCTTTCAGATTCCAGTATTTGCTCAGCCAATGCTGTACTGTATCTCAAGAACAACAATGAAGTGCCTTACATCATACTCTAATGCCAGCACGAATACATATTAATGCCAGCACTAATGCCACAGCCTGAGGAAAAGCTTTATGGCTCACTGGTGTTTAGACGCAACAGCAATACAGAACACACCGAATACATATTGAGTTTTCATCATCCATAACTTAATATGGAGTACAGTATATCAATAAGAAACTAAACTAAATAAAGTAATTGACATGTCATAGCACTAAAGGAGGCATTACAGTACATAAGACAAACATGCGTTTAGTTGACTAACCATAACATAAACATCTAAACTTAGAAATTCTTGTAGTAGACATTAGGCATAGGCTACAATCCTCTGTCAATTTGAAAATGTTATACTGTATTATAAATCAACAATTAAAAAAGGAGGAACAAATCACAGATTGTCACCTTTAGGTTTGCCCACACGGGTTTGTTATTTTAAATTGCATAGTGGCAATGACTTTCAATATTTCACTCTGCAGGTCCGCCAATATTCACAATAGTAGCACATGACAACATGGAAGCCTATCATTTTTAATCAAAATCCCTGAGCTGAAAGACAGTAACAGGGCTGAATCTAGATTTGCTTTGTAAATAAACAAACACCCACAGGTCACGTTAATCTCTGGAACCCCAGTAAACTTAATCCATGGGATAAAATATCTCATTAAGGTTTTCTAAGACTGACTGGCAGTTCAAATTCTAATATTATTTTTCTACATTAGTGTTCCATAAAAACAGAATGTTTTACAGTACATGAGCAATACATACCACATGCATTCATTAATTACAGGATACTGAAGAAATGTGGCCTCCTCAAACAGCCGATGAACACTGCGAAATCCTAGTGCACAAGCAACAAAATGTGTTGTTCAAAAGAAAAGAGCCTGGTATTTTATACTGTACTGGATACTTTTAAAGCTTTGGTTTATAAAATGTTACAAAAATGTTAATACAAGATCATTCAAAAAGCAATAAAAGGAAATAACCTTAACATGTATAAATCATACCATCATCACCCATTATACAGCTGCATTTCCTGCCCCAACAAACATACAGCATATAAAAAGAACAGACTCAAATATACACTGTCAAAACATTAACTGTAAAGTGGATATTTCAAAGCTGCAGTAGCTAAAAAAACAGAAATACTACTAGGATAAAAAGGCAATCAATTCTAAGAAAATGTCACACGGTCATTTTTAAATATGTAGACAAAGTTAGAAAACAAAGCTCATGCGACACTGCATGTCCTTTTCCTATTCCAGTTAACAGATAAGATTGACCATTTGTCTCAGCACACTTGAGTGCGAATATATTCCCCAATATGGTAGCGCTACCTTTTTGCTGGACAGGAGCCTTAAATCATGTGTGATATACACATGGGAATTGCTAAACTCCAGACAGCATGTCCCATTACTAACTCATTCAACAACCTGCTACAGTATCATTGCAATTTATTTAAAATGTACCTTTGTCTTAAACAAGCAACACATCATTGACTGTGAGATGGTACACCAAAGCCTGAGGATTAAAAAAAAGGATTTACAGTAACAAGCTAACAAGCCAACCTTATTTGACGCATAGTGAGACCCAAGCAGTGGTCCATGCAGAAGAGAAGTGTTCCTGGCTGCCTCTGTATTTATAACCCGCACCGCCCTCGCATAACAGTATACAGTACTGTAGCATTGTTCTCGGGCTGCATACTTTCAAATTCTAACACATGCTTTGCTTTTGTTTGACAACCCCAGTGGAAGTTCACATGCACAGCTGTGCTTATCTCATCAGCCAAAGCTGTAAACAGTCAGTATTGTTAAAATCAGTTTTGAAAGAAAAATGCATGTTTTTCAAACAGATTACCCACTGCAATGTTCATTTACTATACACTATACACCTCGTTACTTGTTCTTTCTTAAACAAGATGTGTTTACATTTCCATTTAGCAATTCAGAGAATTGCATTCTTAGAAACCATTATCAATTGCTTTTAACTGCAAAATGAAAGGACACAGAATGTTAAGAGCTAATGACACAAATAAATTGAGTTTTAAAACATTTTAAGATCTTCAAGAAAGATGCTTTTAGTGTTTGAGTCTACGCCCATTGGTTGATTAGCGTCCATTCCTTTCTGTTTCAGTAACATACCCAGGAGTGGGCCCTATTTAATTGTAAGTCCCTTTTCTTACAAGCAAATGAAATACAAATATACTGTGTAGCTTAACATTCTCTTCACAATACAAAACAATTATGTCATCTTTAAAAAATCCCAATGCAAAGGCAAAATCCTTACAATACAATGTAACACAAGGACATCTGTAGTATGAAACCCTAAGCAACACAGAAGAGCACATTCAGAGAACTCAACAAGGATCCTATTTAAAAAATAAAATCCAGAATGCTAAACATCTTCCCAAAAAATGCATAATATTAAGATCTTCTAAAGAGCAATTGTGGGTCCAAAATACTACCCAATCCCTGCCCAAAGGAGCATGCAGGCTACTGTATGCCTTACATTATACTGCAATAACATTATGTCAAATTGTGTGAATGATGACTTCTAGAATATCTGCCTAAAAAAACTGAGGGATATCTTCAGTCTGAAATTATATCCATCTGTAAAAAATTTATATTATCACAACCAAGTACATCCAATGCTGTGACATCAGCCCTGTCAACTACTGCTGCTGGGAAAAGTTAAAAGGTCACTGTGACTGTGTGAAGGCACGTGGAGAAGACAAATCTGAATCATCTCATTACTGCTGAGTGGCTTTAAGTGCTTCTCTGTTGATACCAAACACAAATCCCAAAGCCATTATAATTTTGTTTTCTATGTACAGTAAGTTGATGGGACACCTCAAAGAGGCAGCATAAAGCTTTGAGAATAAAGCCCAATATCATGTATTCAAAAGGAGTCGACTACAGTATATAGCAACATCATGCGATGAGCTGGGTTGAAATTAAAAAAAAATAATTGGGCTTTCCAAATTGGGGAGAAAATGAGAAAAAAAGATTTGCCGATTCCAAAATTTAAAAAAAATAAAAAACAATAATAAATAAATAAAAGAAAATTTGAAATCCTTAACACTCTGCAGAACACTGCTAACAAAATGAACCAAAAAAGATTGAGAAAATGATCTTTGGTACAATATTAAAACAGCAGTTCTTACCAGCACAAATCAAAACTGCAGTGACAGCCAAAATCTCTAAAAAGGTCCAGTGTACTAGGTTTCAGATTAATCTATAACATCCAGCCAGCATAATAGAACTGTTTATTTATCTGAACTATGTGCCAGCCTGGGGAATTCACCCTTGAATCCTGCAGCATTGGAAAGGCTACAGCAGACTTGTAGGACTCGAGTCCGGGTCTCAGACTCGAGTCGCATTTTTCGTGACTCGGACTCAACCTCAAACATTTGGGCTCTGTGACTCGGAGATATTAACGAGTCCTTTTTTTATTTTCTATTACACAAATAATATTACAGTTACTAGGAAACCTGTGCACAATAAAAACCCACCAACAAAACGTTATCCAATCACTGGTTACCCCTGTTGTCTTTGTAGCCAATTATAGTAAGACAATAGGAAAACACCCATCAGATCGCAATTGATTGTACATGTACCAAAATATGACATCGTACCACTTTCTGCATTACATGAGTCAAGTTTTGGTACACTACACCGGCTCTAGAGTCCAGATCACGGCTTCTATCAAAGTGAAAAACAACGCCCACAAACTTGAACTTAAAGCTTATCTATAAACTTCAGGTACATTCAAACAGTATACCAATTCCAATTCCAAAAGAAAGAAGATAGTGACAGACAAGTTGAAAAAGGCATGCAAATAGAATAATCTGGCTAGAAAAAATAAATCACAAATATTTTTTTGTATTTTTATTTTTTATTATTTGTACCTTTTTCTTGAGGGATATCAGACAACTTTTGTTAGGTAAACTGTTACCCCACTAATATCACTAGTTGAATGAAAATGTATTTGAGTTTGTTTCAAGGACTAGGACTCGGACTCAAAGTCAAGGACTCGTGACTCCTAGAATGATAGTGACTCTGACTCTGACTCGACTACAAGTCTGGGCTACAGTAACTAACACTTAATGTAATGGCTCACTTGAACATTTACACTTTGAAATAGAACATTCGACAATACATAAACTGAGTTTCTTTGTACTTTAATAAACATTTTACAGATAACGCATGGTTGTCTTTGTTTACACAAGGCAGAAAATAAAAATTAAACTACAGGAGATGCACATGCTAGCTGAAACCTCACCAGGTTAAAGAAAAAAGTTGGTGCTGCAGATGGACTACCAAATCCTTTATTTTTAGACTTGCTTTGATGACCTCCATTAAAAATCTGGTCATGCTTTCACTTCTCTGCAAATCCATCTCTAATGGTACCACCTCATAAGGCTATGTAAGGCTCCAGACACCTCCCACAGCAGCAGCGCTGCTGCAAGCTGTATTGTGGAAGCATGAATATCCTGCAGCCTGCAAGCTCCATCCATCAATCAAGCCCTGAAGACTTAACAATGAACTATTCACCAGCAAGCATTTTACCTTGCAGACCTAACTATTCTGTGCAATGTTAAATACATTTTTAACCCTATCTTACTAACAAGATAACTACTGCAGTACTTATTTGTTTATTTCGATTTTTACATATTTGACAACGCATTTTTATTCTACATTTATGATATGGCTTTATGTCTTATCTTCAATTTTTTTTTATTAAGATATATTTTAAATTGAAACTGGTTAGGGTATAGGTCTATATTTAATAACTGCATAACGTCAAGTAAAATCTGAATGTGTATACACAGTACATTAACGTTTACACATATCATTTTACACAATTCAATAAAATGTTCTCTACCACAGAAGGCAAGGACATTTCATTTAATTAAATAATACAAACTCGAGGAGATGTTTGTCTCGTTAACCTCTGTACTGACGATAAAATGGAAAGCATGTTCAATTTGCGGTTTACAATCCCTACGTTGGCTTAGCAATAAGCGCTATGTAAGTACGCTATATATTTCAAGTCTCCTGCAGCCAAAGCCGTTTACTCAAAACTTTCTTCCGAATTAATATTGTTTCAAAACTGTCATCTCAATCGCATTCTCATTCGAAAACTGTAGTTTCTTAATAGATAGCAATACAATATTTACAATCTTTACCAACCTCGTGAAGATGCTGTACTTTGCGAATCAATCTCGTTTTGCAACCGTTTCCCTACAGTTCAGTTCAAAATTCCACTCAGTTAACTTAACTGCCACGGTTGTGCGCATGCTTAGTATTGTAACACTACGTAATATGCTTAAAATAATATAGGTTTATAAATTATGCACACACGAACCAACCATGCTAGCTAAACACATCAACAAAAACACTAATTTATGTTCTCACTTTTCAAAACTATGTACAGAAAGTACAGTATATGATTTAGTAAATCGACGTTAATCCACAACGAACGTCAAAGAAATGCAGCTATTTTATACAGCGGTATCGGCGCTACGCTGTAGTGCGAGAGGTCCCGGGTTTGCGCCCGCTCTCCGCCTGTGTGTGGATTGCCTCGCCCTGTGTGATGCGCGCCTGCCTGCGTTAACCGAGTTTGCTACAATATTAACATAAACATAATTCCCATCATACATATAACGATAACATGCAGATTTATAAGAAAAAAAAGGATATCGAGGTGACCTGTAATCATAAACCTAAGATTATGCAAAAGTAATTAACATTCATGAACTGACTTTTTTTCTTTTTAAAACCAAACTTGTGCAGCTGTTAACATTTCTATTTAATTTAAAATAATTCTTCCCTCAAGGTCATTTCTGCTATTTTATGGTATTTATTTTTTGAAAGACTTTGAAATACAGCACATTTTTTAGGACATTTTATTGTGTCCTAAAAAATTATGTGTATTAAAAGAAAGATTTAATACACAGAGTTTCATAAACAAGTTTTTTAGCTCTTGTATGTTTTACAGTACCTCCGGATTTATGATTGTTGTTTTACACATGTAAAGCACTATGAACATTAAAAAAACAATTATATTTCAGCCAGAATGAATTAGATTCTATCAGACAGTGCAAAGTGTGCTACCAAAGGACACGCCTAAATGGGGAAACATGCCTTTTTGTGCCATATACATGAATACTACACATTACCTAGAAAGTAAGAACAGCATTTCTTCACACCGTATATACTTGAAATGATCACAGACAATATGACTATATCTTTTACAGCTGTATTCTATTTTCTCCAAAACAAGCTTACAGTATATCAGATATTTCTCAGACAAAGAGGCTTGTGTATATCAAATAATAATGTTACATACAAAGAAACAGTACTTTTTTTTCCATTTCAAATACATTATAGAATTAGGTACCTTTTGCAGTAGCTAACATACACACAGTATATTAGTAAGCTAAAATCAAAATGTTAATTTACAAATTGTAACTTTTAAAATATAAATGTACAGAGAAAGTAATACTGTATGTATTTTAAATATTAAATTAAACATGCATAACATTTACGCCATCAAGTGAGTTTAGACACAATATTGTAAAAGCAAATCACACAAAAAAAACTACCAACTTCAATCTAAAATTTCCTAATACGCTGACTAATCTGTATACTCACCAAACAAAGCAAGCAATGCAAATTGGTTGTGAATAGAGTCCAAATGTGACAGTTTTCACACTTATTAAAAACATTCAGTAATTTTAAACCAGATTTCAATGTAATTACAGAAGCCTAAGTTCTTGAACAAGGAGAATTGGTGAAAGAATATAAAGAGAAGGAGGAAGGGATGGTTCCAAGCAGTTAATTGACGTGCTGGAAAGCCAAATTAGTTTTCAATTTGCCAAGCTCCGACTTTTTATAAGAGGTGGCTATTTAGAGCTACAGTACCTAAAAAACATTACATCCTTCTCTGAAACGTCAACAATCTAACGTGTTGTTACTTAATGAATACAAATAATTGAAATGCACTACATGTCCAACTCTTCTTTTCACTGTAGAAGGTAGATTTCCTGTTTTCTTGGACCACCATGACTAAAATAAAACTGGCCACAGCTGGAATTTAAACAGCATTTACTGGACAATTCAGTGGAATCGTGACTGGTTGTGCTTGACAGGTTCCCAATGGTCCTGCTTCAACACAAACTAATACACTGGGCTTCCTGTTGTAATGCTTTATTTATTTATTATATTGTTATTTTACATCCTCTGCGGTCTGGATTTGAACTGCTAATCCTTGGCACTAAAGGCAGACACGCTACAGTTTTGCTAAAGGGAAATCGGCCCTAGTGGGGTTTGTAGTTATGTCTTTTACATACAATGTGCCTATTCGGCCAGTAGGGGTCATTCATTACATTTTTCCCCTGTTTAGAGAAAGCTTGTCCTCAAGCATAGAGAACAGAACTTTTTATTCAACTGTTTGGTTATGACATTATTGCATAATATTCATTTTTTTTGCTATATTTTTAAGGTTTTAAGGTAATTGTAATGGTGGATAATAGCAATTGTTTTGCAAGGAAAATACTAAATTATTATTTCACTGACATCTTATATAATACACATAATTTCTCCTTGCAATTCAAATAACATATTGGTTGACCAATCTACACAATATCAGATCCTTACTCTGATATTGGCGTCACTGAACTCTATGATGCCTGAAGCACTATTTTTATCTTAAGTTGACCTACACCCACTAAAGAAACCTAGCACAGCTGTTGCTTGTTGCAATTTAATTATTATCTCATTGGCTGGAAGGGACAACGAAAGGGCTTCAGAAAAATAGGAACACCAACAAAATAGTGCCACTAAGTGAATGATCCCTCGTCCTCCGTGCTGTGGGCAATATGAATATGTCAGAAAGCATATTGAAGTACAGTGAAATGTACACTTGCACATCTCAAGTCAGATCAAGAAATGCATACATCTTTAAATACACAATCTGCAATGACAAGAATATTGGACAAAACATGTCCATCTGCAGAATACTGAGGAATGCAGTAATCAAGACCTCCTGCTTTAATTAATAGTCTAAAATTACCGCTACCGTAATCCCAAATGTAAAATCCCATCACATTATTAAACGATGATATGTCAGCTGAGTTCGGAGCTCTTTATAAAAATAAAATCCCAGCAGGGACAACCAAAACATCAAGAATTTGTCTGTTGGTTTAGTGTCTTTAAGGGTTTAAAATAAGCTAGTTACACCCAAAAAAGAGATTCAGAAAAACAGAAATTGGAAATTACAACTGTGTGACATCTTCCTACAAATTTACTTCCTAAAAAATGATTGCTGTTTTTAAATTTATGACGAACCCTAATTTTGGTTAGATTGTAAAAGGAATATAGAAAGCTACAGTGGATTCTAAATAACAATATCAATTGGGAACAGTCTGACGTGATGTCACAGTTTTTGTGTCTAGATAAACAAATATGTATTTACATTGGACAAGCATTAGATAACTAGAGCTGGGACACATATTTGAATGTTCTAAACAAACTTTAATTATTTTAACAGCAGACATTATTTAAGCTCAGTTAAACCAAATTCACAAATTAAAATATTCAATGATATGGTCTAGTGTGTGGATGAATGTCAATTCAGAATTGTTTTGTTGCAGGTGTAGCCAATTTAATAGCGTTGCAGTGCTGATATTAATGACAAGATGCAGCAAAAATAACAATAATAATAATAATAATAATAATAATAATAATAATAATCTGCAGACTTTAATATATATATAAATTACATGAATGAAGGCTATATTTTCATCCTGAGCCATTATAAAAAAAGCATAATACCACATTAGTGTTGTCAAAAAGTGATAATTCCTTACAGGAAAATATACTTGAACTTTGACCCATTAGACTCCTCGAGACCATCAAACACAAAATGTCTCGTTTTCAATCACTCGACAACACCCACAGTACAGAAATGTTCATTAATGATCAACAAAATGAGAATACGTTAAATATATTTGTATCTCAGAGAAACTGGAGAGGAACAGGAAATTAAAACAAGGTAAAGGTAATCATCCAAATAAAGCTGAAGCACTAACAGATAACGACATAGAATGTCTGTACAGCACTGAAAAACTGTGTTTAAAAAAAAAACAAAAAAAAACAACTGGACTGCTGAACCTCATCTTCTTTAATATTAGCATAACAAGGGTATCCATGTATTATATAAAATAATAGATGGGCTTCTTTAGTGAATTACAGGAAAACAATTCCATCTCAGGTTTCTGTGACAGTTAATAAATTACTCTACCGTTGGTCTCGTAATTTATGATGTCACAGAAACTGTAGATGGAATTATTTTCCTGTAACTCACTGAAGCCCATGTAATTATATATATATATATATATATATATATATATATATATATATATATATATATATATATATATATATAAAACAACAACAACAACAACAACAACAACAACAACAACAACAACAACAACAACAACTCTATTATATCAATGTGACATAAAACAAAAGAAAATAACACCTAACACTTTGTGTCTTTGTGTTTCTGCGCATTGTCCATTAAAAAAACAGCGTGAATGAGTGAATGAGTTTACCACTGGTCTTTTCAGCAGGAAGCTTCAGTCTGTTAGTATTATACTGTACTTTCTGCAGAATCCTGTTGCGATAACCAACAGAGAAGCAACCTGCATCTTTCAGATGCTAAGAAAAACTAAAATAGAAAATAACAAAATAACACAGAACCTCCTCCAGAAAAAGACAGTCATAAAAGGAAAACAATAATATGTTGAATAATACTTGTGTCAGCATATTTCACCTGTCTCTCCAAAGCCAGACAAAAGATGTAACACATTAAATTAACAGATCTGAATATTAGTTAAAACAAACCCACACAAAATGATATTGCTACAATGAATATTAAATGGTTCACATCAAATATGTATGTAGAACATATTGTTTCTGTTGGTAATTGATTGGAAGAAACAATTCTATAATCTGTTGTTTATTATGGGAACATATTCAGTGAGTGTCAAAGCAATATTTGATTGAATCATAGGGCTGCAAATTATGAATGTTCCTGAACTTTGTGGTTCAGTACTTTAACACACCGACCCCTATTTTAAATTGTGTAGACAAATAATGATACAATGGCATGTAATCCTTAACAATAACAAAATCAATTCATTTATATTACTTGTTCTAACTTTGTCAAAAAGGCCACCCCTGACTAATATTATATATATATATATATATATATATATATATATATATATATATATATATATATATATGAATGAAAGAGAAGGTTTTTAAAAAATGTACACAAAAGGTTTAAAAGATTCAATGAAAGATTTATTTTCAGGACATTTCTGGCAAAAACCCTTCTTCAGCTGTTTAAAAAGAAAAGTAACACAGTGCAGTAATTATTCGAGATTTCTGTGGATGGTGTCATGATTATTAGAATAGAATGTTCATTCCCAGAGGTTCCAAAGTTCCCAGTTTGAAGTTAAACTCTCGTTCCTTTTGTTTCCGAGCAACATTTGTTCCATAGCACTGATTGATCACACAGACTGCGATGTCTTCAGCAGTGTGATCATCACTGTTGAAGTGACGGGCTACTGGAAATGCAGTGGTGTTAATGTGAATGCTTCTTAAGTGTCTGCTAAACACACACACACACACACACACACACACACACACACACATATATATATATATGTATATAAAATACATGCATGAAGGCTATATTTGCATCCTGAGCCATTCGGGAAAAAAAGGCATAATACCACAGTAGTGACGTCAAAAAGTGATAATTCCTCTATAGGAAAATATACTTGAACTTTGACCCATTCGACTCCGAGACCATAACTTTCAATTCAAACACAAAATGTCTCGTTTTCAATCACTCTACAACACCCACAGTACAGAAATGTTTATTAATGAAACAAAATGAGAATACTTTAAAAACAATTATATAAAGCTGGTACATTTGTATCTCACAGAAACTGGAGAGGAACAGGAAATTAAAACAATAGCAATCATCCAAATAAAGCTCAAAAAGAGCCAACTTCGCAATGTTTCGGTATGTTTGCACACCTTTATCAAGGGAAATGTGCTTGAAAACAAACAGTGGAGGTACTTACAGGCTTTGGATGTCATGGCAACCACACATTTATTTCTATTTAAATCTATTAAATGTGACTGTGATGTTATTCACCACACACTGTAGCTGATGTAATCTACTATTCCTTTCTATTTAAACCTTCAGGCATTATGGTACTAAGCTTATTTATCTATTTATTTTCTTTTAGTCTTCTATATTGTACAAAATTAAAAAAAATTCTAAAACTACGAATTTGAGGTCATTCATGTTCTGCTTGTTCTTTGTAAAGTGCTGAACCATTGGCTGATTTACTTTTGTATTTCTTATGTTTGATAGGCGATTCTGTATGCATTTGTATAATGTTGTACCTGTCTCTCCTACATATTGAATTTTAATACATTTTTATTACATTTTATTATGTAAGCTGTATATCCCTGGGCAATATTCTGATTCAAGCACTTCTCTAGACTTTTTACTTCTGAAATGCATCCACTGTAATACAATGCAATACTATACAATTATTTCAGCTATTTAAAAATAAAATATTCAAAACATGAAACAGCACTAATCTTGCCCTTGCCCTAATCATGCATATTTAAACCCTCAAAGGGGTCTTGCGTCCGAGAAGGCATTCTATTATCGATACTCTTTCAATAACCCTTCTACTACAGTGAAGCAATTCCCTTTTATAAGTGTGTTAGTCACCATGGCCCCAATGAAGAACGACTAAACAACCCCCCCGGCATTAATTTGATCTAATTCAAATCACTGCCTCTGCTCAAGTTTGGAGTCATCGAATCCTCAGATCACACACCACTATTTACCAAAAACTATAACGATGACCTATTATATACACAGCCTTATTAACAGACTGACAGATCAAATCAGCTTAGACTGAGAAGCTAGAACCCCCACATTTTCATTTACCATTAAACCAGCAACATGCATCAAATCTCTTAACAAAAAAAAAAAAAAGATATGAAAATCAAATGAAATACATTTGTGGACAGAAGTACATTTTTTTTGTCAACAGAAGTACATTTATTAACCTTTTGAACCCTATCTCTGTCCTTACAACCTCCACTCCAAGTCAGTTATGTTTTTGCCAATGTATTTGTCAGTGTTATGGTGAACAATAATGAAGGAATTGTCCAAAACATGCCAGTATTCGATTAAGGAAGGATTATCCATTCGAAGGGCTTTTGCCTACCACAGAAAACATGATAATGTGCATTAGCAGCGCATTTCTCTCATATGTAGATCTATTACCAGTTTTGGAGGATTGCTTTGTTAAAACAAAGCAATTGTGGGTGTTTGGTACACCAACCATTATGTGAGGTGTATACAAATTCAGATCAATCCAACAAGTTATAAGAGTCACAAGATTTTTCTTGGAAAAATGCTTCCAAGAAAACAGTGTCTACGGTCTGTTTCAGAGTCAATCTACATTTTGGTGGTTGTAATAGAGGGATTCAAATGTATTATTAGTATTGTTATTATTTTCTATACTGGCACTAGGTTGCTCATATTAAACTGTCTCATTTTTCTGTAATATTCCAAATGACTAATTCCAATTCAAACTCCAAAGATTCCAAATATACGTTCCTGTTCTAAAATGCACAGCACAGCTCCTCTCACCTGCATGTCTAAAGGGAAGCTGTACCCATTGTTTTAAAACTTTCCAAAACGCAAAATCTTCACAATGTCTGTTAATGAGCAAGAGAGAGTTGCTTTCCTAGAAATGCATAACATCCCATTTACATGCACACCTGCTTATACGAAACAGTTGCTCGTTTCTAGTTTTGTTACATTCTGGTTTTAACAGTCTGGTTTTCTTTTAAAAGGTCAACAAGTCACAATACAAGATATAAATCCACTACAGTGTTCCAAGAATATCTGAATACAGTAGACATGTTTAACCCCACACACCCAAAGGGAAAGAATCACGTCATAGACAATACTAACCCAGTGGGTTACAGAGCTTTGAGATGCATGGCTTTGTTTGATTAGACAGGCGTGAGAAACACACGCTGTGTGTAAAATGATGCTGTAAGAATTAGCATCCCAAAAGCAATATGCTGGAGAATTGTAGGCAAATTCTAATTATGAGTTGCAAATACAGTAAAATGCAATGTTTTACATACTGTGGGGTACTGAATGTAGTATTATACTACAAAAAACAAGAACTAAAAGGCACCCTATTTTTTCTGATACAAGGACAACACCCTTACTTATGGCAGCCCCCCATAATTCTTCAAAGTACTCCAAATTATACGATGTAGATCAAACACATTTTTTTCTAATTTCTGCAAACAACCAAAAGGTTTCAAAAGCAGAATAAAGCCTTGTTAGAACATGTAGTGAGTTACTAACTAATCTGAATGTTTTCAGGAGGTGTGAGATATAAATAGGCTCCCCATTGAAATAGTGTATTCCCATTTCAGCACCGGTTTTTCCAGCCAGCTGCAGATGAATTCAACTGCAGCCGGATGGGATTTTAAATACTGTGTTATGCAAGCTAGATAAAAAGAAAGTAGTCTAATGCTTTAATACAAAGAAAGGTAAAAAAAAATACATTTCTGTTTTGAATTAGTGCAACTTAAATGTTTTTAAATTGTGTGACAAAGTAAATTCATTAAAAAAAAAAGAAATCTGCCAAAATACAGGCAACAGGGAGATGCAACATTTATATATTACAGAATGCAGTTGACAGAAACAGTCCATTCATTACACAGAAGTGTGTGCTACGTATCACAGATGTTTCTATTGGTTTGCACAACCCCTGCAAGTATAGGTATACACATAACACCACTTTTTTCTAAATCCTTAGTTGCTTAAGTTTATTACATCATTTACTACCATTTGTTTGAGACGCTAATGTAAATCATTTTTTAAGATGTGTAGCCTACTCAAGAATAGAGATAACTTGAATGCAGAATGATAGCTTTATTGAGTACCAGCTTTCCTCTAAAGAATCAAGAGCTCAATAAAAAGATAACAAAGCTAGGACGTATTTTGAGACTGAAACTTTCATTTATCTACCCGACTGGAATAGTTCAATTTATAACAATCTTTAACAAAATATACTAAACCTCTCAGACTATGTTGGCTTTCCAATTTGTTTACATCCCCTAACACAGTCTTCAGCCATGTCACTCTGAACTAAACAGGCATTCTCTTTGTACCTGCAGCAGCTGGAGGTTATGGGTGACATCTAAGCTATGTGTAAAACACTGAAGCTTTAAATGTTAGAACCCAGTGGCAAAAAAAAAAAAAAAGTTAGTATGGGCTTTACAAATTACATTTCTAAGTTGTTGGTTAGTGTTAAGTCGTCCCTTGTATTTATTAGTGGTGCTTCCTTGCAGCAGTCATGGCAGATGGCAGTCCCTACCCCGGACACAACCCTCTATACTCTATACAGCATTCATCACGCCAGGGTTGTCAGCCAAGAACATTACAGAAGAGAAAGTCACCAATTACAATGAAGAAGAGAAAGCGAGGACTTATGAATAGCTGTTGGTACCATGAACTGTTTTTATTAAAAGCTGACTGCTTGCACCCAATTTATTACTGAAGCACAGCTGTTCCCCCTTTCATCAAAAAAAATTATAATAATTTCTAAAAACTGTAAAAATAATATTTTTTTGCAAAAAGAAACTAAACTAAAATAAACAAATGAGATGCACAAATGGAATGAAATGCTTCAGACAGATGGAAAATGTTATTAATTCAGTATGCAAATGCAGATCAGCTAAAGGTCAGTGGCTTGTTTAACAAATTAACATTTTTTTTTTGTACTGACGACAAACTGCTTGACTAGAATGGAGTCTAAGGGCATTATCACATTGAAAGGACATGTCTGCTGGCACCGGGTAGTACAAAGGGTGTGTACCACCGTCAGTGAAAGCTCCAAGGATTTAAATGTGATCGGACCCACAAATATTGTTCACACTATTAGCAAGAGCAGAAAATAAGCACCAGTGGTACTAGAAACTGTATCCCAAAAACACCACCATTAGATGCAATGATTCGTACATTTTAGCGACCCCAGCAAAGGAGTATTGAGAGGACACGAGGCTGATGTATTGCAGGGTTATTTATTTATTTATTTATTTTTAATGGAAATGTTGGAACAGATGCAAATGCAGAACACTGAAGCAGTTCTGCAGAGCCACCACCCACGCATGGCACCTGACCTTTAGCTCAGTTCTGCCCCAAAATGCATAGAACAGTAACACACAGCACCGAGCAGGCGATACAAAACTTTAGAGCACTGTGCATTTTGAGTACCTACAGTATGTTTTTTGAAATACAGTTTTTCAATAATACAAGTCAATACGACACACTATTTATTATTGAAGCTCTGCTAATGTAGATATTTATGTTCACAGTATTAGGCTCATAAAAAAGCAACACTCAAAACATGCACTGCACAGTAATTGCAAATGGTAATATATGGTTACATGTAAGCAGTGATAGATTTATTCTAACATGAGAACATTGCACATTCAGAATAGATGCAGACATCATTCTGGGTGTTAGAGGCTCAGAGTTTGGTGCGATCCTGTGCTGGGCGCAGTGCAGCAGATTTATTTATTATTTATTTCTTAGCAGACGCCCTTATCAAGGGCGACTTACAATTATTACAAGATATCACATTATTTTTACATACAATTACATTATTTTTTACACATTATTTTTACATACAATTACCCATTTATACAGTTGGGTTTTTACTGGAGCAATCTAGGTAAAGTACCTTGCTCAAGGGTACAGCAGCAGTGTCCCCCACCTGGGATTGAACCCACAACCCTCTGGTCAAGAGCCCAGAGCCTTAACCACTACTCCACACTGCTGCCCATCGTGCTTTGCGAGTGTGGAATTGGGTAGATGCTGTAATTAGGATTATTTTCAGGGACCATCTGGTATTTACTCGGTGACCATTGATTAAGATGAATAGGGATTCTTGGAACAGTTTAGTGATATGGGTAGTGAAATTACTAACAACTAGTTCACTTTAATAAAAATATCCTAACAATCTCAATTGTGTTAACACAGTAAACAGCAGGCAGCAAAAGTATTTAGCATGTTGTATGTCATTGTTTTCAACTATAAAAATGTCAGTATTGAGGAGCAAAAGTATTCTATTTGAAGATGTGAAAAAGTGTTGGGATTTCACAATGGGTAGGGATGCTGAAGCACTAGTTACAAAATATAAATTGACCCATCTTTCTGATTCTATCCATGTGATGTCATTTGATTAAACCAGACAGAAACTTGAACTTGTTGCACTGCCCCACTATACTGCAGTGGGCATCTGCGTTTGGCAAAAAAAGTTGTCACACAATTGTGACTTGCAAAAAAAGAAATTAGAAAAGTGCAGCTTTAAATTAGAAATCATACATATATAACTAACCTATAGGAATCCAAGCTCAAGGCATATGCTGAACTATAGTACCAATACATGGACCACACACAATCTGTAGATCTGTCCCTCCACAATACTGCTGCATCACGGTAATATATTACACACTGATCTATTCGTGTATTTTATAAATCTTATTATTGATTACTTTATGAAATATAATTGATCATCGTGTTAGTTCTGAAATAAGACAAATATATGTGTAGTCCCAAGGGTACTTTCCTGGATAAATTAAACGATAAACGACAATGAAAGAGAAGGAGACTGTTTAAGTAATCGGCTTTGTTCTTTTTGCTGCTTTGCCGCAATAAAATAAATACCTTATTATTGACAACTGTGTTGGGCGTGGAGCCTGCATGCACGTTTTCCATTCATGGGTGTAGCCATCTTTAGTATGGCGGGCCTTTATGTGAAATAAAATATACCCCTATCTCAGAGGCGCTTGAAATAACATTTAACCAATACACAATGTTACTGCTTTTTCCTTTATATTTATTCGCGTTCAAGTTTTTACGAAAAGATACCTATTTATATTTGAAAATTCAGGTGTGGTATCGAGTACTAAAAAAAAAACCGTATTGAAAAAATAAACGAGACCATCGTCGAATTTTTTTTCTTTTTCTTTTTTTTTTTGTAAGTGGAGAGCCGTTAAACAATGCAACCACCCTTGCATCTCCTACTTATAAATTACACATACCAAAGTAAATGTAAAAAAAAATAAAATAAATAAAAACCCGCAGAATTCCTTTTTTATTTTAAAAGTTCTCTTTGTATCACACTTTACACGTCAACACAGTAGTCTCACCGCTGAATCAGCAATTATGCCACGACACAACTGTTTAATGATATGCTTATTTATCGCTACCGCTCCAGCAGAATGGCCCACAATTAAATTATAATCATTGTCAGACATTCTCGAACATTCCTTTTCAGAACTCTGTAACCTCACTTGCATACACAAGAACTATCAAATTATAAAATGTGTCCTGCATTCATAAAACCAGTTTCATCACAGAATAGATGTTGAGCGTTAAAAAAAAAAGAAAAAAGGAATGCCCATAATGATGTCTGGGTCTGTGTCCATGGTGCTGAAACACAAAGCCTTCGTGTATACAAAATGAGTGGCTAATTTTGTTTTTCAAATATAGTTAATATAAAAGAATGGCAATACATTTTGCTCCACCTATTAAACAGGCAACAGCAAGTTACTGTCATTTAGTATTGCAATGTCATATACAATGCACACTTTGCACAGAAATTACCAAAACCATCCAAGTAAAAACAGAGATCAACGTAATATACTGAGAAAAAAAAACGAAAAAAAACACAAAAACAAAACAAACAAACAAACAAACAAAACACAGAGATTACCCCGATATAATACTAACAAAACGGACCCACAGTCCTATCAACCGCACATTATGGAACTGTCCTGTAATGAATCGATCACCCATACATGATGTATTTTTTTTTTTATTTTTTAACTGCTACACTTTATATTCTTTTAAACAATTGCATCAAGGGACAAAGAGTAGACACGTCGTATTTTTATTCTTGACACCCAACCATTGTCTGTGCATTAAACTAAAGATGAATATGCCCGGAATTCAAATGTACAGCCGTAATGTCGAGCCCTGCTCTACACTGCGGTCAACCTTACCTTCTCTTTCACAAAGCTGAATCGCCTCCAAGCTGAGATTCTTGACCATTGTCTCACAAGGGCTCGTCGGGCTGCTTATGCTGTGTCCCAGACGTGGAACCTCCATTTTCTCTTAACTCGCGGAATAGGTTTGTCGCTTTCCTCCCCGGTCGATGTCAGTGTGCTGCACTGCACGGTTAGCCTTCACCTTGAATACAGAGTCCACACTATGCGCTTTTTTCGGGTTCTCTTTCACTGGTTTGGTTCAAGCAACGTCAGCGGCTCGTCACGAACAACACACTGCTGATTTGTCACTCCAACGTGAGAGACAAAAACAGAAAACAAACGTAGAAAATCTATGTCTTTTAATTAGCAAGTACTGTATTTTACTAGCATTTCTATCCACTAATTGTGTTACTTATACACCGGTATTTATTATTCTTATTTATTCCCTTCATCTTTACCCGACAAGTGTTTATACTGCCCTGGGATTTAACATGCACGGGGATTAACATCGAATCACACTGATTTTTTATGTAATGAGATTACCCCGCTTTTCTATTTAAATCTTAATTAAAACCCGCAGTGTTTTTTTTATTTATTTTAGTCTCCATCACTGGACTTCTGTCATCAAGTTCTTTTCAGTTGTCATTCATTTCCTTTACACATTTGTGGAAAAAAAAACCAAAACAAAACAAAAAAAGAATTTGCCGCCTTGTTTTGCATTTACATTGCCAACATTTCATTTTAGGTAAAACAATCTAGCAAATGACCCCACACTTCACGTGACCAGTCTTTTACTCTGCAGTCATCACTAGCTTCACATAAGCCTTGATGTGACGGTGAGGCAGATTATTACATTCATTTACTGTAATGATTTGCTGTTTCAATTCTTGTTTTCTTCTCATTTTAATTCCGGTTTATTTCATGTTTTTTTTCTCTCTCTCTCTCTCTCTCTCTCTCTCTCATTTGATTTGTTGTTTATTGGTTTTACAGCCGATTAACTTTGAAAAAAGAAAACGAAACACCTGCTACTAGAACACTGGCAATAGAGCACATATATATATATATATATATATATATATATATATATATATATATATATATATATATATATATATATATATATATAGTTACAGTATACAGGTATCGATAGCCCAGGTATAACCGCTATTCCACTAGTATTCAAAGGAAGTAGCAGACATTATTTTAAAGTGTTAACATGTATTTATTTATTTATTTATTTTAAAAAAAGTATTTTTTTATAGGCCTCACAATTTCACTGTGACCAATGTTTTACTTTCATTATTTTCTCTTTGCATAAATCTAACCCCTTGCCCCCCAGGAAGGGTCATGGTGGATTATTGCTGAATGCTGTTCTCCTTCCCTGTTGTGCAACTGCATAAAAGACACAGGCAGTAACAGCAGTATATGCTGCAATACGTAGATACCTTGCCATTTATTTACCACCCTTCTCAGTGTTTCTGCTCCAGTAATGTTCACAAGTTTCCTGTCAGAGCCCAGAACTGCCGCTAATGGGTCCAACAGTATTCAACCTTAACATTTCAAGGTTAATTAAAGTCCAGGTCAATTAAACGCATTCACTCATTCACAAATACCTAGCCTACTTGAGAACTTATTTAAGAATTGCTCAAGGCTTGCATATTAAACTGTACACAGAGGAATAGAGATAATCTTATTCTGAAAATTAAGAAGAGATTTTCCATCAATTACCAAGCAACTATTTCTAAAGACACACTAGGCACACTTTTCTACTATGGGCAAATTGCCCATTTCATGCATTTATTATGGAGTGGGCAATTTGTCTGTTGTGAGAAAAATAAGCCACAGAAGTCCAGCATATTGCAGAGTCAGTATGCCAAGATGTACTGTATGTTCAAATGTCTAAAACAGGGGTTCCCAAACTAGGGGCCACAAGATGTTTACAGGAGGCCTTACCAGATATAAAACACGTCTCTCCTAAATTACCCTGACAAAGCAACATTCCCCAGATCGGGAGATCAATTAATTTAAACGCTGCTGTTGGGGTTATTTTAAATGCAATATGAGCTTGTACTCACGCCAACTGTATGTACCATTATTATTATTATTAGTTTATTTAGCAGATGCCTTTATCCAAGGCGCCTTACAGAGACTAGGGTGTGTGAACTATGCATCAGCTGCAGAGTCACTTACAACAATGTCTCACCCAAAAGACGGAGCACAAGGAGGTTAAGTGACTTGCTCAAAGTCACACAGTGAGTGAGCTGGGATTTGAACCGGCTACCTCCTGGTTACAAGCCCTTTTCTTTAACCACTGGACCACACAGCCTCCTATTATACAACAAAATGCAGTGATTGTAGGGAGAATAGAATAGGCAACTATAATGATTCACAACATAAAGGATTTCGGCTTTCTTTTCGGTAGAAGTTCTTGATATATTTTCTTCCTCCTACATAAATAAAATAAACCATACCACTCCCACTTCCCTTTACAGGCAGGTTTATGTTACATTAGCCATCAGGCAGTGTACAACCAAGTACACTGCCTGGAGCAGTTCCTCAGACATCAGAGAAAGGACATTGAACACATAAGATTCCAGAGGATCAGAACCAAGGCTATTCAGGGTCACAATGCAATTACACAGCAGATGAAATGAATTCAGAGAGGAAACATGACAGACACTGCAGTGTAAAAGAGTAGGACATTAGAAAAGAAAACAGCTTCATAAAGCAAAAGTGATGGCAGAAAAGAAAAACTTATTTTAGGACACTAATATTCTCATGAGATGAAAATTCAGTGACAGTGAAAAAGGAATTGGTCAATATAGGAATTAGTTGCCATTTTATAATACACAGTCTCCCGTTCGCACTTAATGGAATTATCAACTCCTGTCAAAACTGGACAGGGGCTTATGACTATGGTGCTGCAATTTCTGGAACTCACTGGAAAGTCAATAAGATACACAATAATTTCTGTCATGATAAATATTCCATAATTGAGAGTTAAAGGCAGTTATCATTTTCATTTACATGCACAAATGGAGGGACATGATCAGTGCGTAAGGGTCCACATTTTGAATTCGGGACCTAAAGAAAATACCATAAATGCAAAAAGAATTTTTTTTTTTAAATACGCAAAAATGTGTTTGAAGCTGAAACCATCGTTAGTGGGGTATAAACAAACTGGAAAGCCAACAAAGATTTCTGCTAAAGAAGAGTGCACAGAAGTGTAAACTCTGGAAGAATGTAGTAAATCTTTAGACTACAGCTTAGTATACAGCACGACTGAATTGAACATGGGACGAAACTCTAAATATTAGATGGAGAAAAAAAGGTTAGCAACCAGGTACTGTAAATATTAGAGATGGAAAGGATTGTAAAAGCAAAATATCAGGACTCCACAAAATAGAGAATCTGTTATCTTCAAACATGAATTCAGGGGAGAATAGGGGCATATCAAAAGGAGGAAGATCTTTTTTTAAAAAGTAGAAAGGGTTTGCTTCAAAGAATTATTAAGTAACTTAAAAACCTAATAAAAATGTATTAGGTAAACCAAAAATGATGAATCAGCTATTTCAACATGATATGTAAAACGAATATCCAGGTTCCAGAGGGCAATTATAAAGAGTTGATTTGAATCATACCGCAGAGGTCTTTTCTCATTACAGAGCATACACTGCTTTTAAAGAACTACAGTGGGTGGGCTATGAAATATGTTGGTCTGCTGACATTGTAACTTACAGCAGCTGGATGTGGAGATTCAAACTAGGATGAAAAGGGCACAGTATCTATGCATCTAAATCACTATTTCTGTACCATTTTACCAATCAGCTTATGTACAGTGCTATACTTTGCTTTTGATAAGTCTGCCTGGTAGACTGAGATAGCATTAGAAATAATCTGTGCAGAATTTTGTTGTAGCACTTACTGTATAGTGTACAGTATGTCCTGTTAACTCAATCCTACCTTAGCACATCAAATAAGAGCGAACCATACATTTTTTTGCCTGTTACATTATTACTGGTTCCCCTTATATTGTGCTGAGAATCTTTGTTTTTTGGTCAGTTCAGAATATGCAAATATTTCAACAGCAACACTATAGATAAACATTGCATTCTGGTACCTTTGCTGTGGGTGTACAGTAATTGCAGCCACACCATTGTAGTGAGTTTGAACTAGGGATGTGATGCGGTAGCAGCACATTTCATCTATAGCGTGGTCTTTGAAATATCTACACATTACAAAGTACAAGCAAAAAAAAAAAAAAATTCAACAGAGAGGAAAAGGGAGACCCATGGTAATGTAGCTAGTGCTAATAAGAGGTAAGGGCATTTAATTTAATACTAAGGTTAGCATTCCTTTAAAGGGAAAAGGATTTTAGTCCACATGTTTTTTTGGCAGTTTAATAGTACTTTTCTTCAGGACATTATAGTGTTTCATTTGTTACATTCCTTTTTGGCGAGAGGGATAAACATTTCAAGATTTGCAATTACATTCTCAGACAGGTATAAATTGCAACAACACTGTGCAAAGTCCTGAAAATGAACAGCTAATCAAATGTCTTTACTAAAGGGTAGTGCACTGTGGTTCTGCAGGAGAGCTTGTATTGAGTTACAGAGCTCTGCATTAAGGGGGTAAAAGTACACTTCAGATTCGTGCCAGTGAGTGGATTTGATTGGATATGCTAATCAGTGTCCTTGACCCTGCTGTGTCATCCTGAAGAGGTTATTTTTGTGTGTGTGTGCAGCCCAGATATGAATTACAAATTGAAATAGTGGGATCATAGACAGATATTGTTCCTCTACAGTACACAGTATAGTAGAAGATTATCCAAAACAAACTACCACCATACAGTAAAGCATGTATAATGAAGATATGTTAAACTACATATGGAAATTACCATATGAGTTACAAATCCTTTGTAATTTTTCATATACACACTTTAACTGCTCTGTGGCTGCACTTACTTTACTTCATTATTTACTTAAAATGTTAGTTGTTAATGTATGTAGTGCCATCCTCAGAATCACAATTGTGTGTGAAGTACATGTAGTAAATACTAGTAAATAACAGTATTTGCAGCAAATGAAAAGCGAGATTATACAGTAGATAAACACTTTATTCACCTTTTATACAGTTTTATATAAGAATATAATCCATACTGGCAACACAAGTTTGAATTTACAATAAAAAGACAATATTTTATCCTATTTGTTTTTTGAAAATGTATTCATTATATTTTTGTTCAAAGCCTTCTGTTACTATGCGTCTTGCATGATTTCCATTACACGAGAGTAGATGTTAAAACTTTATGCTGATTTGAACTCGGCTCTTGCCAAGATAAGCACCAACTAAGACGTAGCTTTACAGTAAACTAATGTGATCCATTTGTGTTTCCTTCCATATGATGATGTAGATATCCTTCTGCCTGGTGTTGATGGCTGAAGTGTAATGCTGGCTCCAGGGATCAGCTTATTTCTCCTCCCTAGCACATCAGCACACACAACGGCTGCAATGCTGGCTCTGGGGATCAACCACAGTGCGGTCTCTCCAGCGCATCAGCATGACAACCGTCTGGATTAAGCTAAATAGGGTACATCTCTGGGGTCTTCAAGTGGGCACCTTCCATCCTCGGTGCTTTGTCGACTAGCTCATGACACCTCAAGAGGGCTCGACGGTGATTCTGGTGTCCCAGGATCACGCCCCTCCGTCCCCCACTCAACTCAGCCCAGCTTACTTACCCGTACATCAGCATTGCTTTTCTTTCTATTGTGCTTGAGATCCCCAACCAGAATCTTTCTGTCTCAACCACAGCCAGTTGCTGCTCCTCTCTGCTGCTTCAGATAAGTTTTTCACTGTGCGACGCAACTTTTGGCCACGGAATCCGACGTCTCTGAGAAACCGGGTTGTAGAGTGTGCCACAAATCCTCGACAACCCACCTCCACTGGGTAAACCCGGACTCTTCATCCTCGCTGTTCCGCTTCAGTGGCTAGTTCAGCATACCGCAGTTTCTTCCTCTCATACGCCTCATCTACAGCATCCTTCCATGGCACTGTTAACTCTACCAGGTGAACAAGGCGTACTGATCCAGACCACAAGACAATATCTGGTCGAAGGTTAGTGATGGCAATCTCAGGTGGAAAAATAAGTTGTTGACCAACATCTGCCAGCATTTCCCAGTGTCTAGCAGCTTCCAGTTGTCCTGGGTGAGGATTGGTTTTAATACTTTTTCTTGGTGGTTGCTCTCCTGGGCGGAGGAATATTGTCTTTTGTGTGTAATGTTTTGATGGAACTGGTGGCAACTTATTGGTCATGTTACGCTTGTCTTCCAATGCTAAGGCTAAACATCACAGCACCTGGTCATGGCTAAGAGCCATCTTACATCCTGTCAAAATGTGCCGCTATTACCATTACTGCTTTTAAATAGTCTTCTAATATGCATCATGCCAATACTGCATGAGTAACGCAGTGTCTCATGACAAAAATGAAAATGCGGTGAACTTTTGCCAGCAAATGTAACATAAAAAAAACAAACAATGTATATAGCTGAATTATACATCTACAGTGTGCATTTGATTTATTGTTATACATTATGTAAATATGGCCTTTAATATATTCACAAAGGAAAATACAAAACACAAATTTGAACCAACTTCAATGTTCTGCAACTATGTGGAAGTAAAGGCAAAATAAAAGAGCATATCTGAATTATTTCTCAATGTAAACAGTTGGTTTGAACTGAAATCAATTGTTCCTGTGCTAGCTGAATGTTTGTGGCTTGTGAGTTGGCGTCATCCTGAAGAATCTTCTTCTGTACTTTCAGAACTGGCCGACACATTAAATAATCATCACAAACTGACACACTGCTTCTGATTCTGCCTGCTTTGAGCTTCAGAGTTGCTTCACAGTTCGACTTCAGAGACTAATCAGGCCCCTGCTTCATAAGAAGTCTTGTATAAAAACAAGCAAGGTAATCAAAGACCTAGAGACTCAGGTGAGACGTATTACTAGTTGAGTAATTAGTCTAATCAGTTTAGCATGGTTATAATTTTTTTCTAATTGTTGGCACCTGATCATTTTAGTGACACATCTCAAAAAAAGACTTCGGAGCAAGGAGAAAGGATTTCACCATACTGCTTAGCAATGAAATGCCATTGTTTTTAGGCTTGACACATTTTTTTCATGCATCTCAAAGTACATTATTTGCTGCCGTTTCCCTCAATGTAATTTTTTTTTATAATATCACAAAGTGACAGAGGTAATTGATGTATCTAATTATATTTAAACATGTGTCCCTGAAAAGGTAAATAAAGAACAATTCCACTGAGCTGTCAAGTCAGACATCCAACTTTCAAGATTCAAGAAGCTGAACTCATTGAACCAAACCAACGACAGTGCGAACCAATGAACTGCCAGGTTACTCTCCCTAGAGGAGATTTGCATTCTATACATGATTTGCATTCTGAATATAATTTGCATTCTGTATATAAATAACCTTAGTGTTCATTACGAGTTGCTCTGCATACACACAGCATTGAACTGGATACATTGTTTAGCAGCTTTTTATTATAACTGATTAAATCTCTGTTATTTTACAATCAGACACAGCCTGTCAGGCTACAACTTAAAGTTACCTTAGAAAAATACCCTATGAAGAAACTTAACTTCAGTGCTCGCCTTTTATAGCATGGAGCAGGTTTTAAAGGAGAGATGGTCAGAGTTCCCATTTGCTCCATAATGCCATTACACAAGCTCGCTCTTGTGTAATGGCAATCAGTCATGAGCTCACACTTTGAATTGTTTGTTCCATCCTAGACAATAAAAAAAAATGGAACCATCTGTGCAATAACTAATGGGATTGATGGTTTTACGTTCCAACATCCTGTCAAGATTTTATTGAAGTATACATTGAAATATGTATAAATGGAACTGATACGGCTTGCAAAACCGATGACACTGTATTTCCAAGAAAATATGTTTGTCCATGGCCTCTCTAACAAACCGGGAGAGTGTACTGTTATTGGTTGTGCTGCTTCCTATAGAGGCTGCTTTTAATAATGCATATTGGCACTAGGTTATTCACCATTCATTTGATTCCCCATTCCCCTCTTATTAGGAGTTCAAAAATGTATTTCCAATGAATTTCCTTAACTTTGAAACATCTCTTGCGGTAACACAAGAGAACATTTTAGTTTGCAGAAATTAAAATGCCCCAATGCTCCCTGGCAACTTTTTCTCAAAATAGACCCAAGTAGATTAGAGATATTTTCATGCAATATTTTCACCCTGTTTGCTGAAATGATGAATTTTTAGATTTAGTATCTTGAACCATCAAGAAGTGTCATATTTATACTTCCTTGGTCATTTTACCTTGGCAATGTCTTCAGGATCAATGCGTCTCACTGGCTACAAAGCTTGTCAGTCAGGAGAAAAAGCAGATGGTTAGTTAATGACAGAAAATAACGTACGAAGGGGTTTGTCTGCTTGATTTATTTTCTTTATTTTCTTATAATTCTTAGTTACATATTTTGTAATGCAATTTAAGATAGTGTTATGAGCTATGGATGGATGAGGAGCTCTAACTAGTATTTCTATGTAAAACTGAAACACTGATTGAGGAGACATGGCAGCTTTAAATCTGGTCAGATTTTCAAAATCTACCCCCAAAAGGATAAAGTGACCAGTTGAGATGGGTGTTTATTGATGCAAGAGCAGCTTCTCTCCTTTGCATCATCAATAAAGTGAATTATGTTAATCTCCACTGAGTAGGCTTTGGAGAGTACTTCTTGGCAGGTGAAGTGCTGCAGATGTAATTAGCTAAATGCCAACAGCATAATGAAAACAGGAACACATTTTGTAATAAACTCTTGTCCATATGAACATGCCCAGATAGTCATATTAGAGAAGAAAGTCATTTTAGTGACCTTATTATTTCTGACTTGTGTATTGGTAAAGAGCTTTGTGTCGTGAAGGGGGAGACATTGCCTTTGTCACCCTTCTTCTTTGGCACATAACAACTCCAGACACTAGATCCTGCACCGCAGTAGCCCCTGGAACAGCTCAACTGAAAGTCAATGGACGCCTTCTGATTCCACCACCAAGCCAATTGCTTCTTTCGACCCAGGAGCTCAACACGGATGTCAGCAAGCTACCAGCCCCTGGAGGACATAGGGTATTTCTACAGATAGGGTGTTTCTGCAGATGTCTGATTAGAGGTCACCGGGTGTCTGACCAGTAGGGGCCACTGTAGCGCCGTGAGGAGATTTTGCCTTCCTAACCCACAGGAGCCAATGTGACAAATTCCTATTAAAGACCGGCAACTTTGCACAGCCAGGACACAAACCTGCTCTCCCCTAATTGTATGACTCACCCTGTAAAACAGCTATGGGCTAGCTTGTTTTGTACACTTGGAAGAAAGCAAGTACCGAACACATACACATATTGGTTCATTTTACTGTATTCTGTAGCAGATTGCCATCTTTCATAGGGATATTCAGATACATGGTGTTCAGATTTCAGCAATGCACAGGATATAACTTTGAAAGCATAGGAAACTGTCAATCTGTGGCTTATTGATTTGTTTTACTATACGCACTGTTGGAGGCTATGTTTGCAGTAAGAGAAAGAAAAACCAGTGCCATTTTGTAAAGCCATGTACGTTTCAGACAAGAAGCTCTAAATACGCCTGCAAATATGATAGTGCTAACGACAGGACAATCCCTGCAACCATCACCAGAAGTCAAGCAGACTACGGTGGTAAAGGCCACATGCATGTCGAGCTTTAAATCAGTTTCAGCTACCTCTCTTTAGAATAAGTGCCGTGCTTTGAGTTGACCTCCTCCATCCCAACCTTCCACTTCATTTTTGGTCTCACCTGGAGGGGTTGGCAGCCAAACTGCCTCCCTACCTATCTGCCAAAATTTCAAGGCAGCACCAAGTGTCCTGAAAGGTGACTGAGCTCCAAAACCAACCAAGTCAAAATGCGGTGATACATGCTTATGGCAACTGTTTATTCTCAAATAAAAATGTTTATTTATTCCTTTTTTTTAATTGCAAGTGTCCTGACTGAATCATATATTTATCAATAACTATTTGACACTAAACAAAAGTTTAGTTTTACTTTCACATCACAAAACCACTGCACGCTACAACTCCCCCCCACCCCCACCCCCACCCCCCTCCCCCTCCCCCTCCCCCTCCCCCCCCCCCTCCCCCAGAACTAACATTATAAAAAAGTCTTAAAACTAAATTCTGCCATCATATGATCAATAACATGGCCCTTTATTTATGGACACCTACTTGCACCAAATGACTCATTTTGGAGAAGTGTCAAATTGTGTAAAATGCTTCTGCTGTGGGATTGACAGAGGAGTTCGACAAACAGAGGCAAAACAGGCCAAGAAGCCATGTACTGTTCTGTTCTTGAAAAAACTACCATCAGAAGCACACCTTATTGTGTGAATTGCAACTGGCAAGAATAATCGACAGAGACTAGAAACAGAACGACAAGCTGTCTGTTTTCATGGTCCACAGGCAAGCTTGAGGAGATGATGGATTCATCTGTGCAAACCCTGGACCCTGTAAATCAAAGTAAACGCCAACAGAACTCCTACTATCCACCTTCTGTCAAAGTCGCCCTTTGTGACTAAAACAGACTTGAAGCTACACAGCGTTACAAGGATTTAGATTTCTGTTTTTTCAACCCGTTAGCAAATCAATGTTTTGCTACACTCCCTTATAAAATCAGATAAAGTAACAGCATTTCAGAGACTACAGTTATATAGTTCTGAGATTCATACATTTACTTACTGAAATAAATTACCTCCTGAAGAGATCGGGGGGGGAAAAAAATTAATATTTGGATTTTTGTAAATTGTAAACTTGGCTAGCTGAGGTGCAAGGCTCTATAATTTCCAGTGTCTCTTGTTACACAAAAACATTACCAGAGAACAGCTGTTGTAACTGCCCCCCCCCGCCCCCCGCCCCGCTAGAAGTCATCTCAAAGCACCTAAACAGATTATATTAGAAATGAATGGTTATATGTGCGTATGCTAACTAGTTTGCAACAAACACAGATGGAGAGGGAGAAAAAACAGGTTATGACATTTACTGAGAAATACTCCCTAGTATCTGCACCAGTTCAATGTCACTGACTGTACTGTGACAGGCTTAATAGGCTGAATTCATCAGCAGTTCCCAATTACGGACTCTCTAACCAGTTCTCTGAAATGCTACTGTACAATTTCTCAAGGTTACTAGACTTGCTCCACCCCATCCTAGCATCTTGGCTGAGCTGCTGCAAATGTAATATGCACAGCTTGAACTCTCCAAAACTGGTCTCTTTGCATGTATTTCTTGCACAGAAAAAAGTGTGTAGTTACTGCTGTAATTTCATTATGCATGCTAAGTAAACTCTCAACCTAGTTAGGTGATTGTTTTTCTATTTTGAACTATAATCAACCCATTTCAGATGAGATCTTAAGAGACAGGGACATGCAATGAAAGTGGGCCTAGGAGGCACAATTGGTTAACACTAGCCTTTTAATGCCTGGGTTGAAATCTGATTTAGCATGCAAATTAAGCAACTGGTCTTTTGGTTTTTTAAAAGACCAGTTGAAAATACATACCAGATTTCATAATTGTCACAAATAATTATCATAAAAAAATAAACAATTTTTTTCTTAATTTAAAAGAAATTTCTAAACATTTGTTTTTCTAACTTCAATATTTTCTGTCCTGCCCTCAAGGTCATTAAAGAGCCTGTTTTTCATGGCAGGAGGCACGTCTCTGCTGCCCAGCGGAACACAGCTCTCTCCCTGCACGGACAGTACCAGGCAAATACAGGTGCATCACCCACCGCACAGGGCTACACAGAAAAACATCATTTTGATGGGAACATGTCTTTACTGTATCTAGAAATAATGTTCTTTTGCTTTTAACCAAAACATGATGTAGAACATTATCAGAAAGCTGCTTAAATAACTGCAATTACCTTTGCTAGTATGTATTTGTTTATAATATCTGTACTGTATTTTCCCCCAAAACTTTGCACTCACTTCAAAATCAGACCCTGGGTAAAATAAAAATGCATTGTCATTGTTTAATACATGTTTTTGGTAGATATTTTAAGGCTCCTTTAAGCAACTTAATTTGTAAATATACAATGCAAATCATGAAGCTATAGAGCATACTACAAAATGTAATTGTTTTAAAGAGGGCACTGGTATAGAAAACTAACAACTATGCTCAAACTCAGCAAAATATGGTGCTGTTCATTTTTGATAAAAATACACAATATGGTAATTGTGTTTTATATGCAAACCTATGAATATGATAATTTAATCTTTGAGCATTTCACATTGGCAATGATCTTATCTTTCCACTGCTGCAGTATATGTGGGATGTAAATAAACGCACACAATAAGTGTAGCAAGCTGACTAACACCTACAGTAGCATTGTGCTGGATTTTAGTTTGGTTGTCAAAAAGTGGAATCAATTTCAAAGCAGTTTATGTGGCCAAACCAGAACCAGACGGCCACATTGCACCTGCAGAGTCAGAATCCTATATCTATGTGATGATTGGGGGGGTGTTTATTGTTTCATTCTACTGATGGAGGATTTGATCCTTGCTGCTTGTTAAACCTAAAGGATAATCTATAAATAAATCCAAGGTGTTCAATTATTCAGAAGCTTCGCTAAAACACTTAGTCATAAGACATGGTGGTAATTTAGCCCCCCTCTTCCTTAATAATTGAAAGGTACAATACATTGAAAGGTCAGTTTTTAGTTTTAGTGACCTCTAGTGGACTATTAAGAAAAGTACATCTTCAACCCAAACCCACACTGAATAATAAAAATGCTGCAAGTTGAAAATGTGATGAACGTATCCAAGCGAAAGAATGTTACATACGTTGGATTATTTAGTCATGAACTGCATACAGTGAACACACCTTAAACCTAGTAGAAAAAGCTACATACTATTGATTAGTCCAGTAGTATGCCTCTGCTCACATTCCTCTGGTTTCTCATTTCTTTGCATACAGGTAGGTGTAAATGCCATGACCTTGAGCAGCTGCTGAGTGGCTAACAAGCTTTAATATTACTGCATATTCCAAAGGGCTGCTACCACAGAGATAGCAGGAGTCAAGAGCAGCAAAACACTGTCATTGGTTTGTATCATTTTGTATCCGCAAGTGTACAAAAACATGAATTAGTAATGTGTTAAAAGAGAAACAAGACCAGACATGTGAAGAAAAAATAAATAAATAAAATAAACTGACAACCTAATGTCCATGCTGCTGGATATATTTTGGGTTAAGGTATTCCTCATACACTATGATAACACACTTTTGCTTATTGTTAAAGTAATTTATATAAAATACTATAAAAAAAAACAAAAACTAAGATATGGGTATGGATTTCATAAATTGTAGCAACCCACCTTATTTGTGTTTATTTCATTACTTATACAAGTTGTTTAAGGACAGCAAAACAGGCTGATAAGAGGTGTATGTGGTTGCCGTGGACACAGTGGAGTAATGTAATAGCATTCAACCTCTGGAGGCCTGTGTTCAAATCCAGCTTTTTGCCCTCACTGGACAATATGGTACCTCACAGAGCCACACAATTTGCATAGAGCACATTTGCTGGGCAGACACACTGAACTGCTGCCTCCTCTTGTAAGAGAAAAGGGGGTTCCACTTGGTCACTCTTGAAGCACACTTGAGAGGAAGTGTGGGAAACAGACATTGTCACTGCTTGTGGATAAGCTTCAATCCTTTAGGTTATTTTGTATGTCAAGGTGTAGTTGCACCTGTTACTGACTGTGTGAATGATATTTAATGAAGATTAAAATGTAGCTTTATGTGCTCATAGACAATGCTGATTGTAGGTTCATTTGATTTCACCCTCTATGTAAAAGATGAGGGAGCATTTAACAGCAAATGCTTCAGGGCGGCACAACTTTTAAAACAAACATGTTCATACACATATGCAAGATGAGTTAGTCACTTTAGAAATAATGTATGACTTTTTCAATGATTGTGTATTCAAAAGGCCGGAGACAAAAAGACAAGCATCCACATTGTTGTGCAACCCACACCAAGCTCTAGCACTTACTGTACAGTATAATTGGAGTATTTGTGAATCATGAATGTCATTATAAGTCAATGGACACACAACTAAGCAATTGGTTTTCTCTTGGAATACAATGGCCCCACAAGTTTGAATATCCATAGTTTGTTCCTATCTTGCCTTTCTGTTTTTTTTTTTTTAACATTACAGTAAAATTGGATTGACGAATTATTTAATGAAAACCAATTAGTTTAGCATAATGGGGTCTATTCTATTACTCCATCGTTTACATTTTATATTAAGACCAAACCCGGCATTGTACTTACTTTAAAAGACTAAAACACACCATAGAGATTATGGGTTTGTCTCATCCTTTTAATGATTTAAACAACAGTGGTTTTTAATCTGTAAATAGGCCATTGTATACTTAAACACTGAATCATTTTTGTATTTTTTGGACCTATTCACCAAAAAAAATCTAACAAAAAAAACCCCCAGCAATCGCATTGCATTAGCTAATAACAATACCGTGGTAGAAGATTCACTGCAATGGATTGCTGAAATCCAGCATCTCTGGATTAGTGGAAGTATAGGCTTTCACTCCAAGCTGACAGGTACAGTAAGGTGAATGGCTTACATACTGTATTAAATTATTTTTCTAACATAAGCTACCATGTAAGTGGAGGGCTGCCAGGCTAAGAAGGATAGCACTAAACAATCGCATTGCAACCTATGTAAAAAAAACAAAAAGAAAATGAGTATTACTACATACAGTATTCAGTATCACCATTGCATGTTTTACAGTTAAACATTAAATCTAAATAAACTCTAGACTTTGATAGAGGACTGATAGCAAGAACTTGATTGACAGGTGCTTCGATATCCAATTCTGTTTTTGTTACAGAGTAACGGTCCCAAAAACAAAACTGGCCATTTTGAAGAAAAGCTTAGGAAAAATGTAAAAACCTTGCAGGCTCGTCATCATTGAATAAGCTTCAGCATCCTAGATGACCACAGTTGTTGTACATCCATATTATTAATAAGCAAAGACCCAGTCTGTCATCACAATGAAAGAGGATCAGTGGGAAGGAAATGGATAAACTATTTTAAAAGCAGAAATGTCAGGAGCCTTACAATAATGGTCTTCCCAGGTAACTATTAAATAACACAATGCAATTGCTATGCATAGAGACCACATCTCCTCCAGATATCTTGCTTCAAAAACAGATTAACTACCATAGATGGCTTTGCTAGAGTAATTCTAACAATGATGTCAGTAACAAAAATCTCCTGCCACGGTTGTAAATGGTATCAGTATGATGAACAAGCTGATGACCAGGACATGCATCAACAGTATGTACAGATAGTATAGAATAGCAATGAAATGTTTAATCACAATTGGATATGTGATTCTCCAAATTCCATGACAATTAGATAGGTGAATCTCCAGATAGACGCAAAAAGTGTGACATACAAACGAATGGATGTAGGGACCAACAGACACCACATTATAGCCCAAGTTTCATGACCTACTGGATAAGCCCTTTTTTCAGATTAATGGAAAGGTGTGAAATCATATGTACATATGGATAGGCCAGAACTGAATGACGCAATGTGTGTAGGGGACAGTCCTTCCTCCAGAGTTTATAAACCTAATTTATTAGTGCTACAAGAGTCACCTGACAGCTAGTTAAGTAAAGAACAAGAATTCTCTACAGAGTATTCATGTTTGCAACAGTCAAAGCCTAACAGGAAAACAGCAACAAAAAATGACATTGAAGTGTCCTTGAATCCTATACAGGTATTTCATTCTTATCCCCTGTGCCATTAGCCAAGGTGCTGATACATCCATTAGCAAAACATTTTATGCAATCCTAGCATAAACCAGTCCTGAATAGAATCCTACCTGGGGGCAGTTCTTGTTATATGTCATTGTTTTAAAAAGGCAATTGCTAACCTGGCATCCTGCCTTTTACATTATTTAGAGACATCCTCAAATGCAGGGAACCTGTCCTTAACAGTGTAGTTGAAAGCAAGATACCAGAGAGAATTTAATAAATAAATAAATAAATAAATAAAATAAAATAAAATAAACGCAAGCCAAGAAAATCAGAGAAAAGGTGCCCTGTATCTGAAAAAAAAGCCACCTTGAGACACAGACTTACTGGCAGACATTTTAAAAATGGTGAGGACACATG
Source organism: Acipenser ruthenus (assembly GCF_902713425.1). Classification (NCBI taxonomy): domain Eukaryota; kingdom Metazoa; phylum Chordata; class Actinopteri; order Acipenseriformes; family Acipenseridae; genus Acipenser; species Acipenser ruthenus. The sequence continues at coordinate 16,336,814 of NC_081195.1, read as the reverse complement.
GAGTCAAGGATCAACAAAGCTTCATCTAAAAATAAACAAAGTTTCAACAGGATGCCACATAAATAATGAAAATATAAAAGTTATTCAGTCTTCGTGACTGACAGCACACATTTTATTGAATGTGATATTACTGTGTTATTATTATTTGTTTATTTAGCAGACGCCTTTATCCAAGGCGACTTACAGAGGTGTGAGAACTATGCATCAGCTGCAGAGTCACTTACAATTACGTCTCACCCGAAAGACAGAGCACAAGGAGGTTAAGTGACTTGCTCGGGGTCACACAATGAGTCAGTGGCTGGCTGAGGTGGGATTTGAACTGGGGAGCTCCTGGTTACAAGCCCTTTTCTTTAACCACTGGACCACACAGCCTGTGTGGGCTAATACGACATTTATTAGGGTAATCCTGAGATACGGATATCTAAATAATAAAAGAAACAACAAAATAAATCATGTCAAGGATTTGTTGTATGACTTTTTTTCCCCATAGGTTTTCCTGAAAAGCCTGTGTTAAAAATAGCAGCTCAATATCTACCCATTTTTTGTGAAACATTTTCAGTAACAAATACTATTTTACATAGTAGCAGGATTAGGCCTTTTGGAATGCAGGATTTAAAGGGGGGGCAAAAACTAATTTGGAGCACATAATCAAACAAACACACACCTATTATTATTATTATTATTATTTATTTCTTAGCAGACGCCCTTATCCAGGGCGACTTACAATCGTAAGCAAAAACATTTCAAGCGTTACAATACAAGTAATACAATAAGAGCAAGAAATACAATAACTTTTGTTCAAGTAAAGTACAAGTTTGACAAACCACAATTCAATAATACAGCAGGTAATAGTGATAGTTACACCAGGATATGATTAAATAGTGATAGTTACATCAGGATGTGATTAAATACAAAGTACTACAGGTTAAAAACTTGGCAGATTACAGTATTCTGAAGTACAGGATTAAATGCAGTAAAATAGGGGCTGATAAGAGCAAAATAAAGCACATTTACATGAAGGGTGATAGTGTCCCAGGATACAAACAGAGGAGTTCTACAGGTGCTCTTTGAAGAGGTGAGTCTTAAGGAGGTGCCGGAATGTGGTCAGGGACTGGGCAGTCCTGACATCTGTAGGAAGGTCATTCCACCACTGCGGAGCAAGGGTGGAGAAGGAGCGGGCTCGGGAGGCAGGGGAGCGCAGCGGAGGTAGAGCTAGTCTTCTAGTGCAGGCGGAGCGGAGAGGTCGAGTGGGGGTGTAGGGAGAGATGAGGGTCTGGAGGTAGCTGGGTGCAGACTGGTCAAGGCATCTGTAGGCTAGTACAAGAGTCTTGAACTGGATGCGAGCGGTGATCGGGAGCCAGTGGAGCGAGCGGAGTAGTGGAGTAGCGTGGGCGAAGCGAGGCAGAGAGAACACCAGGCGGGCAGCAGAGTTCTGGATGAGCTGGAGCGGACGGGTGGCGGACGCAGGGAGGCCAGCCAGGAGGGAGTTGCAGTAGTCTAGGCGGGAGAGTACCAGGGCCTGGACCAGGAGCTGGGTAGCATAGTTGGTGAGGAAGGGTCGGATTCTTCGGATGTTGCTCAGGAAGAATCGGCAAGTGCGTGCCAGAGTGGAGATGTGCTGGGAATAAGAGAGGCAGGGGTCCAGGGTGACTCCAAGGTTCTTAGCTGAGGAAGAGGGAGAGAGTGTGGTAGACTCCAGAGGAACAGAGATGGAGAGATCAGAGGAGGGGGAGGAGGAGGGAAAGAAAAGGAGGTCAGATTTAGAGAGGTTGAGTTTGAGGTGATGCGAGTGCATCCAGGAGGAAATAGCAGACAGACAGGTAGAGATACGGGAGGAGATGGTGGAGTCAGAGGTGGGGAAGGAGAGGAAAATCTGAGCATCATCAGCATAGAAATGGTATGAGAAACCATAGGATGCGATGAGGGGGCCCAGGGAGCGGGTGTAGAGAGAGAACAGGAGAGGACCCAAGACTGACCCTTGGGGGACTCCAGTTAAGAGAGGGTGAGGTGTGGACCTATTCCTTCATTGCATTTTTGGCATTGTTGTCAGTTTAAATAAATAAATAGATAAACAGGCACAGTACCTACCTTCAGTGGGTAGAGTTTAAGGACTAAATACCATCCTGTTAAAAGTTAAATAAAGCAATCAAAAATGTAATGTTAATTAATGTCTTAAGTTATTACCATTAACTTTAGAATCATTACATTAACCACTTTCCAAACTGCAATTTATTAAAAAAGGTATAGGTCAGAAGTAAGGAATTGTTAACTTTTATTACAACAGTGCAATGGTACTCAAAACCAATTCTGTAGTTTGAGGTAAACAATTAGAATGAAATTGTGTTCCTTGTCAAACACAGGCTATAGGCAGAGGAAACTGGTTTCAGATTTTCTACAAGATGGTCCCCTTAATAACCTAGCCAACATAATCAAGCTTTATTAAAGCGGTGTGTTTATTACTGTAATTCGGTATTACATAGGACTATAAAGTATTGTTTGTGCAATATTAATTCTATGAATGGAAGGTGGGTGAACACTGCACTCAAAAACAAAGCTTTCAGGTCTATTTACTCGCTTTTTGCTGGAATACCAGCCAACAGCCTATTTTATTTAAATCTAGGTCCCTTTAAGTTAATTGGAAACAAGGAAATATAATAAAAGTATCTGTCCAAATATAATACAGCTGTTACACAACAGTTTATAGTGGAATTAAAGCATGAACAGTTCAGGTAAGATGTACAATAGAAACTTACCTGAACTGCAGCAGGATTGGTTTAGGCTGGTAATATTATTTTATAGAATGTTTATTATCATATGGGTCAGAACGATTCAATGCAGATGGAAGGGAAGATGTACTAAAGACTGTGGCTCTGAAGTAACTTGTCACCAGATATACTGTGCTGCGAGTGCTGACACAGAACGCCTGTCGGTTCTCTTTGTGAATATCATTTGGTTTCCCCAATGGGCTCTCTACAGTGGAACACAACATACCCATAGGAATTGCAGGTCCTTTGTGGTAAATGACCACTTGATGTTTGTTTTGTAGGCTCAAAAATCAAGTCAGTCTGTCAACCGGTCACGTGACTTTTGCACTACCCTGTACTGACCTCTGCAACAGGGGTACCATTGTACTGTAGTTGGGCGGCAACATCAACAACAAAAAAAGAACACAGTAAAATTACTCAAGCTTAATATACAACAAAACAGGATTAATATACATTTATTATTTTTGCAATGAAGCAGCCAATTAATGCTTTAACAGAGACAATTTACAAATAAATCTTTTAAGAATTTTATTTAAAGAACACAAACCACACAAAAATACAACTTTATCTGTGCTATATTTACAGATAATATATATATATATAAGGCACTGACTTATTACTAACCTTCATTTGAAGCTATTGATTTGAAAGCATTGTGCATAATACAAAATGCTGTTTAGACAATATTTTACATTAACTGTCATATATTCCCTTTATCTAGTGTAAGAAAGTTAGTCATTTCCAGTGTTTCCTTTTGTGCAGCCTCCATTTAATAGAGATCCTTCACTTTGGTGCTTACTTCAAATTACAAATGTTGCTTATCCATGTCACAGAGCCATGGCAAAGTTTTAGTTCCTATGACCTCTCCCATTAGTGAAAAGCTTAATTAATTCTCCTAACAGAACCCCATACTCCCATTTGTAATGATTTTGGGAACGAAAGCCTGCGATTTTCCACCTTCCCACTGGAAAAATCTCCATTTGGGAATTCCGTCATTGACAAAATTGTTTTACTTTATGTATTAATTTTGTTTTTGCAAACTTAAAGGTTCTGTGAAATTGACTAGTCTCTGCTATCGGAGACCAATCTGAGATTTCCAAACCGATATCTTATTGTTATCTTAATCTTGATATTCATAGCTTTAAATGTTATTTTAATATATATATATATATATATATTCAGTACTTGTAAGCTTACAAGTTTCTAAAAATGAGGATAACTCAGATACCACTTCTGATATCCTTTCCCAAAGGATTTCACTGTGGTTTCTTTTAGATTAGATTTGTACTTGAATGCTACAGTGCTCCCTCATTACAAGGATACCCTTTATACTGTGGCATTGGTTATAATGTGTGTTTGTGGCTTCTATTGTACCCATGATGCCATTACACTCCCACTGGCATTCTCTTTTTAAGGCAGAACACAAATAGCATTGTCTCTTAACTACAGCTTCCGACAACACTGACTGCACTGTATTTGGTGGTAAAATGTTTTGTTTTAAATAAAAACGAGTTCCAGTTTTAAGTGGCAGAATATTGTATGACAGTGAAAAGACTAACGCGGTTTTGTTTTAGTTTACCTTTCCCTGTTTTTTTGCAACCATTCAGTTATTTTAAAAAAGTTCCAATTTTTTCCAAAAATGTCTTTGGGCTTCTGAGAAATTTACTTAGTGACTTGTACTTAGTGTTGTGCTGACATTCTTTGTGTTCTTCTTAACTCTTCCTTCCTCCCAGTACTATATCACTTCCAGTGGGAAAGGTCAATTCCAAGTATCTGGGAAGGCCTCAGTCTGGGAGACCATATACAAGTGAGTCTGATAGAGGAAATAATCCAGCACCATGAAGAGAATCACAAGCTTTCTGTATATGCCTAAGTACAGTGGTTCTAGGCAACACAATAATTCTGCAAATCTTTCCCGTTGTGCACTTTGTAATGCAGTTTTGAAAGAAGCACATGAAATTGAAAATAATGAACTCAATATTCTTGCCTTTCTTTCAGGTATTGCTATTGTTTCACTTCCTGGCTCATTTCACATCAGCAATGTCTTAGGGGTCAAAGCAGGTTACTGGCTGCAATGGATGTCAGTCAATTGGTGAAGCAACTGCTTAATGAGAGGACAAGACATTAAAAGGACTATTTCACTGACCTAGTGAAATTACCAAGGACATGCAAGACTAATCTTAAAGCTTGCAAACAGATTTTTTGCTTAACCTGGAACATATGTTTGTTATAACATGCACTTCTTTCAGAAATTTACTTTAAATCTCAAATGTGCAAGTGGTAAGATTTCTTGAAATTGTTTTGTTAAATACCACCAAAAAAAAAAAAAAAAAAAGTGATGAAAAATACAAACAACAAGAGGACTAGGGGGGGGATGTTAATGCTAATGGAGTTCAATCAAAACAGGGTTAAAAGCCTTGGATATCACTCTTTAATGGAAATGAATGAATACAAGATCCAGTTACCATGTCTGTCCAAAAACAAAAAATAAAAATCAGCCAACAAGCTCAATCCTCACACAGGCTATTAGAAAACTTGGTGCTTGAAAAGTTCAGCATTTTACAGCCAATGCCCACAAAACTAGTCCAAAAACATGCGGAAACAAGGGGAGAGTTTTGATTATATTTTTTGTTCCCATTAAATCATAAAAGTAATGCAGTTAGATATACTGTACTCTGTATAACCAGCAATGTAAAACAGAGAACATGATTAACTATACAAGACAATATGACCCAAAAAAAAAACAATTAATACATGTCCACTGGCAAATGACTAAGAGCCCTACCACTACATGTGTGAAAGTGTTTCTTCACCTTGTGTGCAATACTTCCCTTTGAAAATGTATCTATTTCTTATGAAAAAAGTTAACGGTTATGCAACATTAACAACCAAGCATATATATTATATATATATATATATATATATATATATATATATATATATATATATATATATATATATATATATATATATAAAAAATACACATTGCTTGATCATACAAAGCTAGTTACAAGAACACATCTTCAGTGGTTAACATCTGATTCAAAATGTTTGTACCTTATTAATAATACAGTACAGATACTTCATAGTCCTTCCTGTAGAAAGGGTATTCTGAGAGACTTGAATGAAAGGGATTTGAATGATTAAAGTAAAGAAAGAGGCACTTGATGGTTATACATCATTTGCAGAAGAACCCTTCACAAACTTTTCATGTGTACAAGTGGCAAAAAAAAACACCAAAAAAACACCACAACAACATCTCAATACTTTGAAATTCACAGTATAAGATAAAACACACTTCTTACATTGACCGGTAACAATATAAATCTTCCTTTCCTGTATTACAACAAGCAAACCTCCATGTTTTTATATAATAATGTTGCCGATAGAAAACAAAACAAAAAAAGCTCTATAAACTAGAGATAACTACAGCATGTAGATTGTACATAGATATGTTGATGTGTGAATGACTCCTCCAAACTCCTCCATCCATGCTGTTGCATTGCCCCTGTAGTGTGTAAACCAGAGGGAGACCAACAGCACAGTGGCAGCAAATTCCCGCAAGAGGGTGAAAATAATTCCCAGGGTAAGGTAAGAGGCTGTATCGATCCAGCATGCTGCAGTACTGTCAACATTACTGACCTACACAGTATGCGTTTAACACCACTCTACATTTACGGTGAACTACCCTTCTTATCCCTCCCTATAGCAGGAAAACAGAGCTAGAGGCCCAAGTAAAAGAAACAAATGTAAGACTTTTGAATACAGAGAATTCAAATCTTTACAGACCTTTATATAACAAGTGTATGTTGAGAGTTCTAATGGTGAATCATTTTTTTTGTATTTAACGCAACAGAGCAAATATTCATGGAGTGCTGTGTTTATTTCCCTCATGAAGTCATCCTCATTTGTGGAATAATTACAGTGCTCCATAAACATTCATGGGCCAAGGCTGTCTATTTTCAGAATGGACTTGGGGAAAGAGAGGGGTTATACGTGAATACACTTGAAACCAGCAAAGGCTACTGTCCAGCAACAAACACAGCCAGTCTGGTACTAGGTTTGATTTGAAAAGATTAAGAGAAAAAGGGCAAAACTTTCAATTAATACCTCATGTTAAAAAAATATTAAATTTAAAATAATGAAAATTAGGAAGAGAGGAAGAGAATGCATAGTAAAACACAAACAAGGAATGTTTACACAAATAACACATTTAAAAATTGTAAAACTAAAAGGAGGAAAGGAATCAAGAAAGAAAACGCATTAAATAAAAAAAAGGATGTAAAATTATTTAGGATAAAATAAATAAAAAAAAAAAAACACAGTTTAGTGGGCTGCTGCGTTATGCTGTACCGACAACTTTTAGGTTTACCATGGACAGAGGATTGCTGTTACAAGCAACTAATTTATGAGGACTTCTGAATTTATCAGCTATGGAAAAAAAAAAAAACTTCATCTGCTTACATTTGGTCACATAACCTAGAAACATGAAGCATTACTAACAAAACACACTTGTATATGGAGATCAGAGAAACACATTTCCACAGGCCATGAATCTAGGATTTGTAAAGTGCAGAGGGGCTTTAAAACTTCACCTAGAAAAACAATAGGCACTTTTTATAAATAATATCCGCAGATATTTTCCTAGCCATTCTGATACTTGGATCCCACAAGTAGCAGTGCATTGGATTGCATTCTCTCATACAAATTTGAATACTCAGAATCTTCTCTGATCTACATATAAGAACATAGTACCACATTTGGCATTTACAAAAATGTCGATTGGCCGGTGCGTTCTTGTTTTTTTTTTTTTTGGCACCAGCACTTGTACGGTAGGTAGGCTTTGGTCCACGATGTCCAGTGCGGATGGATCTGTGCAGTGAAAGCTGTCCATAGGATTAAGCTGCACTTGAGTCGACATCAGTTTTGCAAGATCGGTCCTACTTGATAGGAAAAACAAAGTTTACTACCATCTGCCGCTGACGCTGGCAATGTCCGAGGGAAACTGACGAGGCAACCGCCCGCTGGCCCCGCCGTCCAGGAACGAGGAGCGGATGCTTGGAGGCTCGAAAAGTTTTATTCTGTTTTTGTTCAGTTCTGAAGACAAAAAAGATTGTAAAAGAAAAATATTCAGATCTCTTTTGCTCATTTACACATATTAATCCGACAAAACAGCCACATAATAGCGTGCCTAGTTGTTGAAACACCTGTGAAAAGTAGCACACATTTTTGTAATAAGTTAATCACCAAAAACAAAGTACATTATACTGTACCTGATCCTTTAATATTGATATCAAATTTTAATATACCAACATGGTTATTAAATCACATCACACAGTAGCAAGATGTGTGCCATGTAAATTGTTTTGTAAAGCGCTTTGGGATGGCTTGCTATATAAAAATAAATTGATTGAATTGACTGATTGATTTTGAGTGATATACATGTGTGTGTGTGTTTGTGTGAATAAACAAACAAACATGCAATTCTCATATGAAATACTGCAAATATTCACTTTGAACAGCGAGAACACAGCAGTTATGTGCTGCACTAGAGTGTGTAGTTTTCAAAGCAGAATCAGTGTGGTGGAATAAACAATTGCCTTTAACCGTTTCTTCTTAAAGTGAAAGCTGCCCTTAACTCCTCCACATTTGTACTACTTACAAAAAACAGCATCACCCACACCATTTCTGCTTTTACTGCACTTTAGATGAATATTCTGGACTATTACAAAATTGGAAGGCATTTTAAAATTTAGTTTACTGCAGTAAAAATGCACATCATTAAAAACAGTTCCATAAAGGTTACCTCAGGATTCCTTTGAATTAAATAACATATAAATGCAATAATATATTAAAAGGCCAATGCAACCCATTAGCCCAATATCATCACAGTACAGATGCAGTCCACCTTTAAAGGGTACATAAGGACCTTTTTATTTTATTGTGTTACATGTTCCCATGTGTTGCTACAACTGTTTATGTAAGATGTTTGTATTCTTTACATTTTTTTTTTACATTTTGACCACTTTTTTAAACTTGCAAAATTGCAAAATACACACACCTTACATAAACAGTTGCAGCAACACATGGGAACATGTAACACAATAAAATAAACTGGTCTTTATGTACCCTTTAATACATTATTACACCAGTGGTTTTGAACCCTGGTCCTCAATACCCTCTATGGTCCAATTCTCTTCTCTTTTTTTTGTACCTTTTTTATTTATTTGTATTGCAGCCTGGTGATCAACACTGTTTAAAATCTCAGAGATTGTCATTAAGTGCTGTCTGTTGTGCACATGAAAACAATGCATGTTTAAAACAACCTGGACTGTTGAAACTGGGGCTGAGAAACACTGGTTTACACGACTGAAGACCAAGCAAAATACCCAGTGCCACCCCCTGTTGTCTACACAGGCTAATGCACAGTAAAGCATTCTTTTTTTTGGGGGGGGGGGGGGGGGGGGGGGCGGGGGCATGTACTGTACACATATTCCAATAGAAGTTTTGACAAACCCTAAAAATACTTGATCTGAATTAAAAAAGATTTCCTACATTTAATCATAATGTAATAATACTCCTAATGTCATCCACACCTGAGATTGCAAGCAGCATTTTCCTTCTAGCACCAAATGTAGTAATGCCAAGCTCCTTCAAATCTTGATCTGTCAGCGTTAGGAATGTCTGGAGATCAATCTACATATTAAAACACAAAAGGAGTAGTTTAGGGAAAGAGCACCTGTCTTTAAAACAATGCGATCCAAATATGTTCCTCCTACATTGTGTGCATGTAAAAATGGAAGAGGCACACATGCAGGCAACTTCTTATCCTTATATGTTCTGTAGATACAGGTAAAAATGTACGCTACTGTTAATAAAGAGTTAGTCAAATCTAACCCGGTAGACAGGTCCTAATAAAGTGACCAGTCACTGTATGTATGTATGTATGTATGCAGGCATTGTATGGGCAGATGAAATGGAAAGGGGTTCCTTCACAACAGGAGAAATTGTTCTATGTTTCTTTATAAAAATGTAAATTTGATATATGTTCAGTATGGATGGGCACCTGCTCACAATAAAGGGATAGGTACCTGTCCCTAACACTGAATAAGCTCATGTGGAAATCTTGGTGTAACTAAATGTAGTATCCTTTATGACTATCGATGATGCCACGATTTAATGTTTGAAATGCAGGCATGACAGACAGGCAGACCTCTTGCTGTTGAAATACGTCTGTGTATTTCCCCAGTCCCAGCTTGCTGAAGAGCTCAGGCAGATCCGATCCCTTGAAAGAACCGTTCAGGTTGCAGCCGTTGCTGCCAGTCATTGAGGAGATGCAGTCCATGTAGTTACTGCAGCTTAGATAGTGTTCCGCTGCAAAGCAAATAGGTTTTAAAGAGTTACATCAGCATATTTTAAGGATTGCTAACCAACACCTTCTAATCTTTATTAAACATTATTACTCAACCCCTTTTAAAAGTGATGATCTTTATTTAGGATGCGCAAATATACTCTTAAAAAAAAAAAAAAAACGCATAGGTGTTTTGAATGTACTTTTTATAGCATTATTATGGCAGTTTGTATAGTAAAATAGACAGTTCCAAGAACCTTAACCTGTACAAAGATCATTAAGACATTCAATAAAGTCACTTTCAAAGGTCAAATAAAGTTGAAGGTCAACAGAAATCAGTAACGAGTATGCCCACCAATGGCATTGATGATGGCCTGATATCTCCAGCTCATGGATCAAATCAGAGCCTGGATAACATGCGGGGAAATGGCAACCCACCCTTGCTCAAGTGCCTGGAAAAGTCTTTGTAACGTCTGTGGCTCGGGGGGGCATCGTCGCATACGTCGATCAAGCTCGTCCCAGAAATGCTCAATGGGGTTCAGATCTGGTGATCGAGATGGTCAGGGAAGCACTTGAACATTGATATGAGTGAGAAAAGCTGTGGTGGCCCGGGCTGTGTGCGGTCGTGCATTGTCATGCTCGAAAATGACGTTACGATGGTTCATGAATGGGATCACATGAGGCTGTATGAACTCATGATAATAGCGCTGTGCTGTCAGGTTGCCCTGAACATGAACAAGGTTGGTTCTGCCACTGTCTGAGACTGCCGGCCACACCATGACACTCCCACCACTAAAATATAAATCTGTCCTGGACTGCAGTCGTCAAACGTGGTCTACCGGATCTTGGGCGGTCAAGTGTTGTTCCACATTGCTGGTATCGGTGCCAAAGTCATCCCATACTGCTCAGGGAAAGACGCCATGCCACAGCGGACTGAGATTCACCGGCTTCCAAATGTCCAACAGCATTATTCCGTTGAGCCTCGGTAAGTCTAGGCATAACTTCAAATGTGTCTACAATGAACCAATAAGACATGCAAGCTGAGAACCCTCTACTTTTATAGCTGCATCTCGGCATGGTGCACATGCAAATGGTGTTAAATTTGGGAATATTCACATGTTTTTGGTGTTTTGGCGTTCGTCATGCATTTTCGATCCTGACAAAGTGACACTGTCAGCAAAACGTGTTTAAATAAAATACACTCCTTTTGATCAAGTTTTGTTGCAATTTTGATTGAAGAAAAAATACCTGCTATGCGTTTCTTTTTTTGAGGGGTATATTTCAAATGAACTATTGAATCCTGGTACTTCTGCTGTAGGCCATATGGTCTGATTGTAGACTGACCATTGCAGTGGGTAAAGAGTATAACGCTGTAGCATCAGCTACACCTGTGCAGCATAAGAAGCTTGCTGCCTGCTGCACTTAATGTGTGGCAGAAAACCTAGCTAGGTTATTATCATGTCTAATAAAAATTCTTAAGCCGTTAAATATAAAGGAATCAAATGTAATGGTTTCAAGGGTTTCACAGTAAATGCTGAAAATTCAAAGTAATTATTCAATTCAGTGTTTTCTACTCAACACCAGGTTGAGCAATTTTTTTGCAGCAGTTCTTAGTTACCTGGTTAATTGTTTAAGTACTTTTATTGCAATGCCCTGGTTCTCATTTAATTAATTAGCTTTGTCTCATTAAGCTATTTAATCAATTTCTTGATAACAGGCACCTGACTGGTTTAGGGGGAGTCAGTTTTTGTGGAGAGAGAAGGGTGTGGTGTTTGTTCTTTGGTTTGTTTGTTAGAAACCTATTCTAATCTACTGTGTTTTGAAGAAGAAAGAGAACACTCAGGAAAGAAAGAGTATCTAAGACTTTAATCCTGATTATAATTAACTTCTTGAGCTGAGTTTTGTTTGGCATTAGCAAATTAAGAGTAATGTATTGATGTTTTTATCCACCATCAGGATCTCTGGGCCTCGTCTCACCAAGCCGTTCCTGGTTTCCTCTGGAAGTATTATTCAAGGATTATCCAACCAATCTATCCGATGCTGCATCCTTTCCTGAACTCTGGGTGAGAGATTACCAATTTTAATATTTTTTGCTGCTGGTTCATTTTTTTCTGCCCTGGCCAAGGACAATTTCAATGAGGACATTATTTTTTCTTTTTGGACATTTGTATTGGTTTTGGGTATTTGTTTTTCATATCGATTGCACATATTTATTGTGTTTTGTTCCAATTGTGAATGTATTTCTTTTTTTGTTGTCTTTGGCAGACTCACAACCAGTATTTCTATTTCTATTTTGTTGTTCTCCACACCTCAATACACATTTATTACAGTGATTACCGTCTTACCCTGCATTTTTGTTCTTGGTTTTTGGCACGCCGCTCACCTACCTTTTTAATTGTTTGTAATTATAGGTAGGAATACAATTTCTATCAATTAGTTAAAATACTTGATTTTTCACCAGAGTTGAGATTTGTTACAACGCATGAAGCCCTGATTTTGAAAATATCTGCCTATTACAAATTGAAGTATAAAATGCAAGCAAATAAACAAAATAGCTTCAATAGATGGGGTCTGGGATAATATTGTAAGCACTAATAAGAGGCAAGAAAATGGATTTCAAAAGCTGGACCTAACAACAATGAGATTGATAAAAAAAATTAAATCCAGGAGATCAGAGAAAATGAATCTCACTTTGGCTATTAGTTGTGATATGTCAGAGTGTGTGATATGTCAGAGTGTCTATTCTACATTACAGCTCTCTGATGTAGTATATTAAGCCATTTGGGAAACGCAAGGCAGAGGTGTAGAGCCTCATTCAGTTTTAACTATTACTTTTGAAAATAAAAAAAATCTTTATTCTGATTTCTAGTTCTGCTTTGAGTATGAGGAGAATGATGCAAGGCAAGCTTCTGCTCACAGCTTCAACTAACTTTGGAAAATAAACAAACCAGACCATCATTTAAAGTCTGCATTCCCAAAATCTATTGTGATCAGTATTGAGTTATATCTTCGGGTAAAACTGAACAAAGCTCTGGGACACTGCAGCTTTAAGCGTTAAGACTACAATGGTTTTGTTTTGTTTAAGAAGTGATCTGGAATTCAAATCAAGGAATCTGCTTTAAATACACCATCAGATAAAAATGCCCCAGGCTTACATTGGTCTCTTGGTAGTAATATATACTGATGCACAAAACAAACATTCAGGTCTAATGGATTTAATAAAATAGATATCAAACAAAAAAAAATCACAGAAAATGTGATCAAAAATACAGATCAAAGAATCATGATAGGTTTTCAGTATGAAATGTGACACACTGTCAAAATGAAATCATTAGTATCGGGTATGACCTCCCTGAGCATTAACACAATCCTGGCAGCGTTGACGCATAGACCTGATCAGCCTCTGGATAGACTGCTGTGGGATGTTCCACTCTTCCTGTTTAGCTGCAGCTAGCTTGCAAAAGTTGGCTGGTCACGGTGGATGGCACTGGCGATTTGGTCCCACAGATGTTCTATGGGACTCAGATTAGGAGAAAAAGCTGGCCATGGCAAGACCTCGACATTGTTTCCTTGAAGTCATGCAATTGTAATCCTAGCACTGTGTGGTCTTGCATTGTCCTGCTGGAAAATCGACAGTTACAGTTTGGCTTGCAGGAACGGAAAAACTTGCCTCAAGGAATTCGTCAATGTATCTCAGAGCAGTAAGGTTGCCCTCAATCTGCACCAAAAGTGTTCTTGTGTTAAAGGAGATTCCTCCCCATATCATCACACTCCCACCACCCCACCGTTTGGCTTGAACAACGCAACAGTCAGCATAATGCTCACCACAACGTCTCCACACACGTTGTCTTTCGTCAGGTATGTCTAGGGCAAAACGACATTCATCAGTGAATAAAACAAATCCACCACCCTCGCCGTCGCCACCTCAGATGTTCTCTGGCTCACAGAAGATGGCGATTTCGTCTCTCGGCTGTCAATATGTTACCCCTGAAAGGCCTCCGAGCATGCAAATCATTATCATGCAGACGGTGAGCTACATGTCATTCTGCTGATGCGTGGGTTATTTCTTCATGGATTTTCACGTGCTGTAGCCACTGCAGATTGAAAAGAATTATGGTCCTGGACTGGTATGGTGACCCTCTGCCTTCCAGGACGTGGCCTATCCCTCACAGAGCCGGTTTCCTGGTTTCTCTGGACTAGTCTTCTAATTGTTGAAGCAGAACATCTAATTCTCCGGGCAACTTCTCTCAGACAGACCACCTTCAATCTTGCCGATAGGGCGATCTTCATTACTTAAGCGGGGCATGGTTGTATCTTTTGCTGTTCTTGCGTTAATTAAAATCATGTCTCTTTGAATGGCTATTTATACAGATTCTTAATCAACTCATTTTGGCAATTTTAACAAGCCAAATACCAAACCGAGCACTATTTAAAATGTAAATAACATTATGTATGTGCCCAATGAGCTATTGATGTAAAACTGTTTAGTTTTCATTGTGCATCAGTACATATTTTTTTCACACTGGCTAGTTCAGCTAAAGTCTGTCTTGTGTTAACTGATTTGACAGTGTAAGTGTAGTAATATGTAATATGCACTATTGAACTCTGTCAATGCTGGTTTAGAGCCCATGTTTCAATTCAGTGCAGGCCCGATTGCTTACTTGATTTGTTTTGTTTTCTTTTAGGGCTGCCAATGGCTGATGGGAATTCGGAGTGAGCCAAGGTGCCGTTCCCATTCCTCTCCCTCCAATTATCAGAATCACTGCCGCTTCCCAAACCCTCCCGGCTGTCTGAGCGTGAGAGAGACAGGGGAGAACCCTGGAGGAACCAATACACACAGTCAGTTAAACATAGCCTTTCATACATTATCATATGCGTGCAGGACAGCGCAGAGAATCAGATTGATGCCATGTTTCTAATTGAGCAATAATATTCTCCACAGTGGGCATTAACTACTGAATCAGGGCTATCCAACTGCTCATAAGCTATCTGTTGCACAGCCCTGTAAAACATAGCAACAGTTTAGCCACTTAAGGCCTATACTATGGTACTGACCACCTAGGAGTGTAATATGGAACAAATCTATTTAACTTTTATATAAATTTGTTCTGGATCCAAGGCTTCTTTGCAGTCAGACTTCTACAATATCTGTCAAATGGGAAATATGAAGCTTTGGAAGTTCACCTCATAAGTGGTTGACATGGTGGGTTTGTAGGGCACATGGTTAGCTCTTCTGAGTTCCTTGATGGTTTCTGCCGGCATTGACTTGGAGAATCCCAGCCCACTCCAGGTGTTCGTGGGCGTTCGCACTTCTGTTACCACCGGTTTCTTCAGCATTGCTAAAAAACACAAACCACACTCATCAACCAGAGGATGACACACAAGGTTTCCTGTCATGAAATAAACACAGAGGTGGTTATTTCAGCTGCGCTGTCAAGCTGGAAAATTTAATTATCATGGATCCCAATGGCACAGAGGAAGGGCCGAACATTAGCCTTTAATGATGATAATCATGGTCTGTGAAACCAACTATAAAAGATTGTTGGTAGTACTCAGTGTCCTTTCCTTGTTCACTTCCTGCAAGTATTAGGACCTCACAGGAGCCTTACACTCAATGTATGAAACTTTGCAGGTAGCAACAATTGGCCATATGGATAATGGTATGGTCAACACCAGACTTGAGTCATGGGGGCCCTGTCACAGCAAAAACTCAACAGCGGATTGACCTGGATGCTATGAAATATCTGCAAACGATTCTATCATTTGCCACAAAGCCTGTAAACAGCAACTACATAGAGATGATATGGAAAGGTCCCAACCATACCCTCCTCTTCCCCACGGCCTACTGTTACTACATGCAGAGTTATATTAATCTAAAGTATGATGAATACTCATTTCCTGCATATCCATGAACTTAGAGTAACTTAAAGAACCTGTAGAACTAAAATATCTTGCTGAAACAAACTACTGTATTGGGTTTTTTCAAACCCCAACCATGCTGCCAACAGAAAAAAAAAAAGAATTAAAACAAGGTCTCTTTGGGATGTTGACAAATCACGCAGTGCAATATATCTCCACATACCTTTTGTTGCTAACAGCTTCTTCTGTTCGTAGTCAAATGCCTGAAAAAAGAATCCATAAAAGGCAGATGTCTTTATTAAAGCCCTGACTAAATGTCAGTGCAGCATGCTGCTTTCTCTGAGGACAATGGATATGCTTAATAGAGTCCATAGGCCTGACTAGGCAGAAACTAAGCACTGTTCAATAATGTGACAACAGCCAAATGGAGGGCCGGATTTAAATTACAGTAGTTTCAACACCAGCTGATTAGGTTAAAATAACAGAAAGAAGGGCGGACATGTAGTAAGTATAATCGTTAGCTCAAGGTTCAAAATAAATTCTGAATAACCTTTCACTAATTTATTTATACTGCTCCACTTTTATATTGTGTTTATTGAAAGCAGCAGACTCATCTTTTTCCATCCAATTTCACACCTTTATCATATGTAGCAATTTAGGTTAAACCAACACAAGACTTTGAAACACTTGGGAGCACTGTACAAAGGAGCTGTTACTCAAATTTTGTTCATTTTGTTAATATATATATGTGCGCATATATGTGTGCGTTAGTGCTCCTGGCAGGTTTGTCGGTCTTTTCCTCTTTTTTTGTCTTTATACTGTTTTGCATTTATTGTTTAAAGTGTCCTGTTGAACAGTTCTACTGTGCTGAGCTGATGCTCTGTCAGCGACAGCGGGCAGGATGGCCGGCACAGGAGGGAGGCCACCTCCAAACTTTTCATTT
This sequence comes from Acipenser ruthenus, assembly GCF_902713425.1. Lineage (NCBI taxonomy): Eukaryota > Metazoa > Chordata > Actinopteri > Acipenseriformes > Acipenseridae > Acipenser > Acipenser ruthenus. The sequence goes on along the minus strand of NC_081195.1, from coordinate 16,319,896 downwards.
GAAAGGTTAACCCGTCATGATGGAGTTAAAGTTTCCGCCGGGGGGTTTATCCCTTTGGAGGAATGTGTGCTCGCTATTGGGGAGGTAGTCGGCTGTGACAACGTAAAATCAGCTTCTCGCATGAGCGGGTCGATTTTGTAGTTTTTTTTAGGTACAGTTGAGCTAGTATCTATGGTTGTAGAAAAGGGGATTGTTGTGAATAACACTTTTCTCCCAGTAATTCCTTTAGCTGTCCCCGCTAGGAAAATCACCCTCTCTAATGTTCCCCCTTTCCTGAAAAATGAGGTGATAGAGAGGGAGCTGGCTCGATATGGGCAGCTCATGTCCGGGTTGAAGGGAATCCCTTTAGGCTGCAAGTCGCCACATCTGAAACATGTCATTTCATTCAGAAGGCAGTTTTTTTATGATTTTAAAAAACATCGATGAAGATCTTAACATTATGCTTAAGTTTAATGTGGATGGCAGTGATTGTCATTAATGTAACTTCTGACTCAAAGGTGTTTCAGATGTGGGACTGAAGGTCACACTGTGAAAAACTGTCCCGAGAAAGAGATAGGGAGCGGGATGGAAGTAAGGGAGACTGTCAAAATGTTTGTTGAAGAATGGAATTAGTTTTTTAGCACTGTTACCTATCTTGCGTGTTTTTTAGTTAGATGAGACGTAATAACCAACAACAAGGTTATGCACTATTTAATTACATTTTCGTGTGTTGCAATGTGTGTGTGGGGGTATATATTGAAACATGTTGCGTTACAAAAGACGCACTTAATTTTCACGGTTTCTAGCAAATCCCTATGACCCAAGCTTAGAGCTCTGTCCTCTGAAAAGGAGGCAATGTTAAAAGTAAAATAAGGATTGGTTTTCGCTTACAGTGAGTACCTGCATGTTGGCAAAAGAGGGCGGCGCCAGGCGAATTCTCTCAGAATTCTGCTGGGCTGCCCTCTCTGCAGCTCTCTCGCTCCCTGGAGCCTTCTTATCAGCCAATGGGCTTTCCGAAGCACTGGAATCCGAATCCGAAAGCAAGTGGTCCGATGTGCTGAAACAACATTTCAGGTATTAGACAATAACAACAGAATAGTAGGCCAGACAATCTCTGCCACTCAGTTTTGGTTTTGTTCATTGGGCACAAGGCCGCCAGAGGATAAAAGCGAGTTTAGGAGATTAACCCCTGCTCAACATACCTAACCTTCATAGATCAAATCTTTTTTTGAGCCTCAAGTTAGCGCAGTTGAGATTTAACATTTAGTTCCCATTCTTGGTTAGAGCCTTTAACCAAGTTTACATTTGTCTTTGACAATAGAATCATTTTAGAAATTAACAATTGTGCTCCGAGTTGACCTGTACGGTTATTTTCAAATCAATAAACAGCTGAACGGCAAAGGCGCTTTGGCCGAGGAACTGAGTTGCAATCCAGCCTAATTAAGAGTGATCTAGTTCAGTTATTGTATTTGAACGCTCTTTGTAGAGTGGCTAGTGACCTCTACACAGATTATAATCCACAGGAATGCACGCCAGAACCAGACTGAATGGTAACCTTGAAACTGGCAATGATTCTCACTGTAGCTCTGCGACCTTAATCCTGACCACTGTCCACTGGATTGAGACCTTTGAAACTCATTTCACTTGTGACAGGAACAGATTGAACACAGACCTCAATAAGTGAAAGGCACCAGCTAACCACACCAATGCCATGCTTTGTTTCTTTGGTTGTTTTCCAGCTCTGTTATCAAATACATTGACTAATTAGACTTCCTTAATACACACTCTAAAGACATATCAGCCTGGCTCATTTTATAAACAGTGTTTTCAACAGTATATAATAATAGGACTGCCAATACATACTGCAGGTGTGAATTCTTGGTGCCTTGTAGAAGCTCCACTGCTTGTCTCTTGCCAGTCGATGATTTTGAAGAACCCAGCATCTGTTTCAGCTCATTACTGTTTGCAGAGTGCGATGGACTTCTTGGCATGCCTACTTCTACAAAGGCATCATTCGAACCTGAAAAATAAGCAGCCACTTAAGTTTCCTATTAGCAGGGTAAAGTAGTTCAGGCCACTCTTACCTTGCATCCACGATCCACTAAACTAGAGCTCAACCCCATTTGGACATTTTCCATATTCTTTGCCTTCAACCAGAGTTGAGCTCCAAGGAGTGTTGGCCTCAAATGGCTCCAAACCCTTATAGTTCCTTGCCTGAATTTCAGTGGAGATTTCTATAGTAAGCACATAGCAAACAAAACACAATGCCAACCCTTTGTAATGAACATGCAACTAGCTGTTATTGAAATAAAGTTCTGTCTTTAATTAAGGTTGGGGGGGGGGTTACAACACATACAAAACACATATCTTTTTTAGCCTTCAACTTAGGGTGCTCATGAGCTGTCAATGCTACTCACTTTTTGAATAGGACCAAGAATAACTGCAATTTCCTGGTCTCCCCCAATCTAAGCAACAGAACATGGAAACACTTGTGTTACAACCAGGGTTCATAGGTAACTTGTTGAGGTGCAAATTCTGACCCAAATATTGCTCAGGGGAACCAGGTTGTGTTTCACATTTGCCCAAAGCCAGATGTGAAGCTACCTAGGCCTTCAGGAGCTAAAGGCTTTGCAAACACAGTATTTAGCAATATTCACTTTAAAAGATGTAGTATATTTTATTAATCTTTTTCCATATTAAAACCAGAGCTGGTATTTTACCTTCGTCAGGGCTGGATTTGCTAGTTAGTTGCTCTGTGGGACTGTGGCCACTGCTCTCATTTGAAGAGTCTGTGTGATTCCCACCAAGGACTTTATCAGCTAGACAAGGCCCGGACAACCTTCTGTATACTGAATTGGAATGCTGCAATAAAAAAAGACTCTATATTGCGGTTTCTATTACTGAAAGCTATAGTAACACAACACAACCAGAGCATAATCACATTTTTAGTAGGAGACAGTTACCTTGACATGTCCATTGAGAGATGACAGACTCTTGCTGGTTTCTGATAAGCCGTTGACCTGGCTGTCGATTGGGGCCAGTCCGGGTGGAGGAGAGGGGGTGTTCTGTGTGTAACCCTGGACTCCTGACAGGAAAATACTGGTCAAGGTGGCCTGTGTTGCTGGGTGCATCATGAGGGGTGAGGAGAAGCCTAAAATACAAATATAAAATGTAGAAATAAAACTGGTTCACAATACCAGCAAGGATATCCGTAAATTACATATCCCCTGCCATGACAGAAATTACACAATTTGAGTCACATCACAGTAAATTGTGCAACCTTCATACCTACCTGAGGCTACTCTACATCGACAATCCCACCAATAAAACATCCAGTACAAGATGGGAGTATTGCACTCGGCTTAATTTTGTAAACGATAATACTTTAATAATAAACTTGTTAAAAGTATTCCCTTTTCAATTATTTAACTTGTACAGCATTTATGTGTTTATGGAAAAAGAATAAACATTTGTTACAAAACTACTACATGTGCCTAACACACTGCTTTAAAAAACACAAAAGGCGAACACCTACAATATATTTGACATACATATTTTTGAAAATGGTTTAAGCAAAATTCAAAATGTCTTTACACTTGCCTACTATTTAAAATGTTTAAACTGCTGACACCACTAATACAAGCTGCTTTGTGATTTACCTGGGGCGCTTGTCGGGCTAGTAAGCGAGGTTGCCCAAAGCGTGGGGCTGGGTGTGCCTGAGCTGGAGTTCTGCAGGGGACTGACTGAACTGTTGAGAGCATTCAGGAGCGAGCTGGCAGCAGTAGAGCTGTTTAACGATGATGACGTGGGGCCCAAAAGGCCTAGGATATATGTTAAAAACAAACAAACAAAAAAAACAACCAACATGTCAAAAGAGACCATATACTGTACAGATGCATTATATTCATTGTAATACATTAAATACTATATTGTGGCTAATATTCTGAGGTTTTTGAATCTTTATGCCATTGTACTTGGCTTTTACAAAGGAACAGAGTTTCCTACCTAGGCTGGTGAGACCGAGTCCGGCTGAAGCCAGGATATCCAGGCCCACAGGGCAGATGACAGTGGAGGAGTTGCTTGTTTGTATTGTTACCCCACTGCTTTCTAGGCCCAGGAGGCACTTCCTTGCTTCATACATGTTTAAGGCATTCCTTTCCACACTCTTTACTATCACAGACTGAAAGACACAACAGATCTGAGGTATTTATTAACCACATTATAAAATATAGACCATCATCATCATCATCATCATCATCATCATCATCATCATCATCATCATCATCATCCATATAAAATAAGAACATGAAGATCATTTTTAATATTAATTATACTGGACTGGAGAAATATGTAAAGGACCTTTCTCTTTGCTGTGTCAGGCCAACAAGCAAAGCAAGTCATACAAAGAGTGCAAGTAAATTATAAAAAAAAGAACAAGTCTGAAAAGAAGAAAAAAAATACCAAAATCTGGTATCACTGATTGGAAAAATCCCTTTTGACTGGCCAGGAGGATAAAACTATTATTTTTATTATTTTATTAATTATTTGAATCTTCTGTGAACTTATGCAAAGTGATATTTCTACAGCAGAGGTTTACCAAAACAATGTTGCTATCAATCCATGACTGAAGTCACACCCAGCCCAGTAAAAACTGGCTGACACCCTGGGAGCAAATTATGATGCATTATGTTATGTCATGTCAAATTCAAGTTTTGTTTCAACACAAGCATCACATATATTTAAAAAAAGGGATTTTTATTGAGCACATGACCTTTAAGTGTAAATTGAAAATTGTTTAGTCCGAGGTCAGGTATCATCTTTGACACATCATTTATTAGGGGTGTGAATTCCTTCAGGGCATGCAGTATACACATTACCGTACACAGCAAATCCTTGTTATTGAAGACATGTCAAATCTACTAAGGTTGGAAAAATGAAAAAATACAGGTTCATCAACCTGAAGGGAAATCTGCATTCCATTACATACAAATAAACTAGGAATAAAAAAAGAACAAACAAAGAAGAAAAACAGAAGATGCTAAAGGGGATTAATAATTTTAAAGAATACATCCTCGTCTGAGAATGTGTTGGAGATGTGCCCAGTTCTCTTAAGTCATTAGTATTCAAACTCGAGGAGTAAAAGTGAAGCCCAGTTCAAATTAGAGCTTCGGACAGCCCAACAAAGTAGCCCACACACATAGCTTTAGGCTAGTAAGTCCAATCTAAACAAACATACAGAGGATTCACAAGCCTTTATTCATTATTTAAATTTTTTTGTAGATTACAGTATATTGAGATTTAAATGTCTCTTGACTTGACCCACAAAAGATGTCAGGCAGCAACAGCAGAAACTAGTGAAGATGACGATATGGCTGGCATCTTCAGTCCTAGTGCGCATAAGATTTTTATGTGGTGAGGGAACAAGTATGGTCCTTTACCACAGCAACTTCCCACAACAGCTCAGGAGAGGTCAGTGGGTGCCCTCCGATCCCACTGCTAAGCCAATCGCAATACACCCAGGAGCCGCGTGAACCTCCTCTAACATATCATTCACTCTGCATACCACACAGTGGGTATCAAATGAGCCACTCAGGGACCAGGTGCCTGTGCATTCTATATGTTTATATATTTACATTGTGGTATACCTTGCTTGGCTGCTTGGGCTTTGGTTTGATGCTGATGAAGACATCTAACTGCTCCATCAGCTGGGTAATACAGGGTGGTTCCACTTCAATGTCTTCTTTGATATCAAACATCAATACAAGAGGAAGGCAACCCTGAAACAAGAACACATTCCTATATTTCACAAAATGCTGCTGTAGCTACTTTTAGTGTAATAGCAGCAGAAGATGGTGTCATCAGAATATACTGGATGAAGATTTAAAATAAAAATCTGTATATAAAAAAAGGGCAACAGTGGAACAGTGGAATAATTCATGCTTTTTCTCTAGATAATTTTAATTATTCTTTACCCATGGGGTTGACTAATATGTTTGAAATATGATTTTAGTACGCCTTTGCTCGCTTATTCTAAATGTTTTTTCAAACCTAAATTGCATCATATAAAAAGGCACAGGCTCATCTCCTCACAAAGATATCCATTCCTAGATAAAAACAAGAAAGTAAAAACACTTTTTACACACTAAAGGTTTCTAAAAAGCTTTTCTATTGTATGCACTATTCAGTCATATTTGAAAAGCCAATACTGTAGCAGCTGCCAAAAATAAAGACCCACAAGAATGCATTTGCATTATGACTAGACAGCATTTCAGAGTTTCCTTTCAAATGCCATTTAACTGCAGGTACTGATAAAGCACCTGTGCCAAACTCATTCTCAGATCCCTTGTAGCAATGAACAGAATACAATTACTTTGAACATTTTAGAACAGTATTTAGACCTGATACCCAACACAATTTTTGTGTAGATAAAGTAGTAAAAATTCATATTTGCCAAAATTAATAAATAAATAAAACAAACAAAAAAACCCATTTATCAATCAACACAGGGTTTAGCAATACCATAATCCTTTAAGGAATAATGTATTAAACAAACCATGCGTACAAAAAAACATTTATTCAAAAGGCTTAATAACAAGTTCAAGGCACAAATGGAAAATGTATGTTGGAATGAACTCAACTATGTATTATGAAAGGATGTTTACAATATTGCTTCACTTGTTACATGTTTAAAAAGAAATTTTGCCAAGATAAAATTGCAGAGAGATTTTAGTTGACTTAAACAGCAACTGCTGCTTCAAATGTTGACAAGAAGTTTAAGATATTAATAAAGAATCTGAAATGTTTTCCAAATAATTACTAGTTTCTTCTAGTATTCCTACTATTTAGTATTTTTGCTTTCAACAATACATTTATATTACCTGATAATAATTTCAGAACACAAAACAACAAATTAATGATTCATGATAAAATAAATGCACATATCAAGGTATGCAGCACATAAAAGTTAAAGTCTGAGATGTCTACTGTTCACAGTTTTCATAAAAGCAAATAAAAAAAAAAAACTATATCAGATTAATAGTTGTTTTTTAATTCCTGCAGGAGACTTTGTGTTTATACAGTACAGATTTACAGGTTTCCATTCGTTGGGCTTGTAACATTTTTAAAATGCAGCAAGCCTGGATTACTGCGCTCAGTTCTGGGTTTGAAAGGAATATCAACTTGTTTATCCTTACCATGAGATACTGCCTGGCCAAGCAGACTGAGTCGATGGTGCCCTGGAGGTAGACGGTGGATTTCTTCTGTGGGTTGTTGGGGTCGGGGAAGTGGATCTGGGCCCCTGTTCTCTGCATGATGTGTTTGATATTGCTGCCATTGCGGCCCATCATGAAGAGATGGTGTTGCGGTGCTATATCGAGCTGAGTGCTCACAGAGATGGCATTTGCCAAGCTGCCAGCCAGGTGATCCAACAGCAAAGCAGTCCCTCTCTAAATTACACACAAAACAGTAAGATGCAGTTTTAGTATATAAACCAAAAAAAAAAAAAAAAAATACCTTTGTAGATGTCACCCTCCGGTTATCATCAAACTGAAATGTCGCGGCATAATGGGAGTCAAACATGCGGTCAACAAGATGTAAACAAGCTCCTGATAATATTACTGAGACACACCAATTAACATCAATCAAAGGAAAAGGGATGTAAAAAATGAAATATAGCTAGAGAAGCCGTTTCACCTTTAATGGAACTATGTGGCAGTGTGACCCCGCCTTGTGTGTATTGTTTGTTTATTTGTTTGTTTGTTGCATGTAGTGTGTTAAATGTTGGTGTATAGTCATTGGTACACGGGATATAAATGGGTCTGTGTAGCACATGTGATAAAATGTTTATTTGTATTTAGCCACGAGGGTTGCATATCACTTCACGTGCTGATTAAAATGTAATACTATGTGAGCACAGGGTAGGACACGTAATTAATCCATGTGCAGTTGTACCGAGATTCTAATTGAATGATTGATTAGCAATCGAGTCTTGGCACAACTGCATAAAAGACGCACATTGTCACTCAGTCGGGGCTGGGTGTACAGAGAGGAGGTATGGGGAGATAGAGAGGAGACAGAAGCTAAAAATAACAATTGCTATTCATTCAGCATGATACTTGTTTGTCCGTTTCGTTTGTGTTTGTGTTTGTTTACTGTTTTGTTTGGCCCTTGTGCCTGTTTGTTTTGTGTGTGTTTTGTTCAACTTTTTTATTTTCATTATTATTTAATAAAGAAACCGAGCGCTTTCAAGTCTCGGTTTTAACCCGCAGCTGCTGTATGTCTGTGTTTCTGGTCTGTGACGTCACCACACCTCACCACTGCAAGCCATCCTGCCACAAACTACCATACAGCATATTTGCAGAAATCTATAAACAGTATCATCTTTTAATATTCATCACATCTCATGATGCTAAATAACATAGTGAAGACTGAAGCTGTTTGAAGATAGCGCTCACATTAAAAAAAGGATGCAACAGATTAGCAAAATTGCACAAGCAGGCGTATGAAGGATTCGATGCACGAGGATTCAATGCACGAGGATAAAGGAAGAATGTGGCTATGCACAAGTTCATTTTTGGAAAGATCCCCTGCAGTAGTCCCAATTAAAGGTGCAACAACTTAGTAAACAGTTAACTGTTGGCCATCGCTTGTTGGAAAAGTTCCCATTTTAGACTCTTGTCTATCAGTCATTCAACTGATTTCCACCTCACACAATATAATTTCAGGACACTGCAATTCGTACGTTTACAGTATTTTATTTATTAAAGTTGTGCGTTTATCAATATTACATGCATTGAAGCATATATTGTCCAGTATATCACTTAATTAAAAATATTTGAACCCAATGATGTATAATCCTACATTTTTCTGCTTCATTATCCACATTAAACTTCTCTTGTAACACAGCTACATCCCTCCACACCCCAGGCTTCTTATATTACCATTGGTGAGAACTTGGAGATTAAAAAAAGTGTGTGTATATGTGTTTTGCAGTAATTTTAATGGAATATAGTCACTGCTAACTGTATGACTTAAATTAAAAATTCAAAAAGTTTTAGCAATGAGAGATGTTCTGATATAGCGATTTTTGTTTGTATGTAAATATACTCCCACCTTGCAGTTATACTACAGCCCCAGATGAAACATGCATCACGGTGAATTAGTCGCAACTTAGGCGCCACGGTTTAGTTCAAACACAGCACATCTTGATTACCTTACTAAAGTGATTATACACATTCCCTTGCTAACCAGCTGCTTCTACTAAATTATTCCACATATAGCTAATCCCGGTATAAGATCATGTTCTCATTAACTCACATTAAAATCCTCCAAATATGAAGTCAGTACCTTGACAGCGGTGGTGTTGTTCTGGGACCCCCTGACAATGCCAGTAGCACCATACATTCTGGAACGCTGCTTGAAGGACACTGAAATGTTATAGGTCTGGGATATGTGCTGGACTGCTGGGGAGTTGGGGTCCGGGTTGGGCTGGATAATCGCAGGCAGTTCAAACATCAGTACCAAGGGAAGAAGTTCCTGCAAATATTTAGAATATGGGGCACACAGTCAAAGAATAAGTGTTCAGAAGGACTTCTGTTCTAAATTATGTAAAAGTTTGATCAGTCTAATGTTCTATTCAGTAGAAGAAAGATTGTTATCAGGTGACACAGGCCTCAAAGGGGGAAAAAAAAAAAATAAGTGGCACAAATAACAGTAACCAGAAAAATGTAACTATGATCAGTCCCATACAGTGCCGTGAAAAAGTATTTGCCCCCTGTCTGATTTTCTGCATTTTTGACACTGAATGTTATCAGATCTTCAACCAAAACCTAATATTAGATAAAAGGGACCCTGAGTGAACAAATAACACAAAATTTGATCCATATTTCATTTATTTATTAAAGAAAGTTATGCAACACCCAATGCCCCCGTGTGAAAAAGTAATCGCCCCCTTAGACTCAATAACTGGTTACGCCACCTTTAGCAGCAATAACTGCAACCAAATGCTTCCTGTAGTTATTGATTAGTCTCTCACAGCGTCGTGGAGGAATTCTGGCCCACTCCTCCATGCAGAACTGCTTCAACTCAGTGACGTTTGTGGGTTTTCGAGCATCAAATGCTTGTTTCAGGTCCTGCCATATCATCTCAATGGGGTTTAGGTCTGGACTTTGACTGGGCCATTCCAAAACCTTAAATTTCTTGTTCTTCAACCATTCTGATGCAGACTTGCTTGTGTGTTTCGGATCATTGTCTTGCTGCATGACCCAGCTGCGCTTCAGCTTCAGCTCATGGACGGACGGCCTGACATTCTCCTGTAGAATTCTCTGATACAGAGCAGAATTCTACAGGAGTGAGCAATGGTTTCCGCCTTGCTACTGTGCCATGAATCCCATTTTTGCCCAGTGTCTTTCTGATGGTGGAGTCATGAACACTGACCTTAGCAGAGGCGAGAGAGGCCTGCAGATCCCTGGATGTTGTTCTAGGGTTCTTTGTGACTTCCTGAACGATTATACACCTTGCTCTTGGAGAGATTTTGGAAGGACGGCCACTCCTGGGAAGATACTGTCCCAAACTTTCTCCATTTGGACAATATGGCTCTGACTGTGGTTCGGTGGAGCCCCAGAGCCTTAGAAATGGCTTTGTAACCCTTTCCAGACTGATAGGCATCAACAACCTTTTTCCGGAGGTCTTCAGGAATTTCTTTTGTGCGTGGTATGATCTGCCTCTAGAACCTGTGTGCTGACAACTTCACTCTGATGGCCTGGTTGTTAACCAAAGTACTCAAACAGCTGACCCTAATTATCCCTTTAATTGGGCCGAGTTAACTAGGGGGGGCAATAACTTTTTCACACCTGAAGATTGCATGTTTGATTACCTTGCACACCAAACAAATGAAAGAAGCACCAAACTTTGGTGTCATTTTTTCTCTCAGATTCTATATACTACTACAACCCACAAATCTGACCAAATACAATGTGAAAAATGTGCAAAAATGCAGAAAATCAGACAGGGGGCAAATAATTCTTCACGGCACTGTATGTCCCAAATGCCACATTCATTTTAATGTGGTAAAGACTGGCTTGCAATAAAGTTAAATGGGAAAATGAGTAACCGTGGTGTCATGAAATGCTTCTCTTAATTCTACATTTGAAGCAGTAGTGGGTTCCTCAGGTTTGAGTTAAACAGCTGGGTTTATGCACCATAGCAACTGTTTATTAAGTACTTGTTTTAGTTATTAAAGTGTGAAATGTCAAAGCAATAGATAATAGAAAAAAAATTAACATTCCCAGACTAACCACTAATATACACAGCTCAAGTTTAGTTTTGGATTACCATTCCACATTTGTTTTTTGAACGTCTGAGCTATCATTAAAAAAAAAAAAAAAAAAAAAAAAAAATCACTGTTTTCATAGTTTATGTACCAGTACAGTTTATTTAACCAGACAATGAATGTCTAGCTCTTTAGCTTGCCTACTTTGAAAGTGCCTTTCAATTTATATCAATTACAAAAACCCCTGTAAATCTTTGCTAATAACAAAAGTTTGCCATAAAAGTTTACGGCATGTTCATCTGATTAGAGAGTCAAGTAATTAATAAAGTTTGGGACTGCAGATGGTGAACATAATATTGAGGGTTACCCTGCTGTCAATGGGAGTCAATCAGGACTGTAAAACAAGTGACAATGATTATGATGTGGTCTTTATACCAAGGTCGAGTTCAAGTGAGGCTTTACTGTTCAATTAAATATCAAGTTAAATATATAATTAAAAACGGTATCAGGGGCTCCAGAGTGGCACTTCTCGTAAAGGCACTCCACGTAGAATGCAGGATGCCCCCTATAGCCTGGAGCACGCCGGTTTGGGTCCAGGCTATTCCACTGCCGACAGTGGACGGGAGTTCCCAGGGGCTGGCACACAATTGGCCGAGCGCCGCCTGGGGGTGGGGGGCAAATGTTTCCCTTCCGAGTCAGCGCGGGGGTGGCAGCGTTGAGCTGGGTTGAAATAAACAATAATTGGGCTTACCAAATTGGGGAGAAAATAAGAAAAATAATTGGCGAGTCCAAATTTAAAAAAATAAACAAATAAATTGTATCACTCCAAATAGAAGGTCTCAATAAATTACAGGAGTGTGTGCTGACTTCTGGCATCAGAAAGTACTAAGCCTGAATACAAGGACTGACTCGAAGATAAGGTGTGTTTACAACAATTACTGCACCACCTATTTCCCCAGCAGGTGTCAGTGTAAGGTGCTCTAAGAACCTCACAGAAGTTGAAAGGGGACGACGTGGAATAAACAGTCAGGATTTTAATTTCTTGGAATGTGCAGCAATAACTCTCCAGTGCAAAAACACTAGAGTGACAAACTGCCTCAAGATGTTATGTGCTGTTAAGTATGAACAGTGTAGGCCAGATGTAAGGGCAAGGTTTCTTTTCTTTTTAATATGAGACAGTCTTTCAGCAGTTTTATGTACTCTGGAGCAGAAAGCAGATTTTTTGAGCATACTTTCAAAATTGTTCTGTAAACAATCAAACAGATTACTTTTTTTTGTTCAAATCTTTGATTAAATTGCATTCTGCTGGATTTGCACATGTACAGAACCATTCTGCACTTTAACTTGTTTTTCTTGGTTCCTCAGAGAGGAAGCGTGTGTTAGGAATGTTGATGATGGTGAAACATAAGGAGAGAGTCTGGACACTACCAAATCACACAAGTGGAACAGCTATACCCACAGAAAACAAAAACCACAGGTCTTACATTGTTTAAACCCTTCTAGTGATCAATCAGCACCATATGTTGGAATTCAAACTAGTTAAGGTTTTCAATGTAAAAAGTTTGGCTTGTCTAATTTATCACCATCTGTTAAGAAGTAAGAGACTGTTTTCACAGGGATTGAAGCTTAGGATGCTGCTACCCGATACATTCAGTTTTACAACAGCAAAGAAACAGTCCACCATCCCCTTAGTAATGCAAAACAATACAATAGCCATCAAACCATACATTAAAACACTGGAACATGCAAACATTTTTGTACTTCAACCCACAACATTGGTGCCCTTTACATACACTTCTACCCTACATCGTCATTTCCCCTTCTGTGGATCAATTTGTACCCCCATCTATCCTGTCCTTACTACAAAATATGAAATATTCAAAACCACCACTGCTATACCATCACTATAATTTAATTTATTATTTATTTTTCATTACTTTCTCTCACAGGGAGGGGGAAAACACCACACTACATAATCACAACACTGATGACAGATTTTGCCAAAAACATTTGTCTTTTTTACTTTTACCTAAGATGTATATGGATTGTTTTAAAATAGCACAATCACATTTTTATCTATTAATAATGCTGGGCAGTCAGTGATGGATCATAAAAACAGTTTCTAAGATGCATCAAATTGTGAACCAGCGAGAGGTCTGGCTCTGCCTGTGGAACTGTCAAGCCAGCAGCAGGTGGCTCTGCATTGGGAATCAGGAACACAGAGCCTGCTGCTGATCTGACAAGACTTACTGCCAGCTTTGACGCCTGCATCAATTACACCAGGGCTGAGCAGTGTTATCGTTACCATGGAGACGTAGGATTTAAGCAAGGAGAACAGTGTTAAGGTAGTAAGCACTGACTGAAAACACACATTGTTAAATGTCCAGTAAAAGTATATTTACCCTGATTCTGGCTCTGGCTGCCTCCACACCAATGGGCTGTCCTGCAATTGATACCTGGGGAGGGGAGAAGCAATCCAGTGTTTAAAAATAGTATTAATTTTAGTACATTACAGTAGATACACCATCAAATTGATGAGCTTATTTTCTTTTAAAAACCTATACTTTTTATTGTTAAACATACTTTAAAAAACAAGCTCCTTGCATGAAAGATGGTGTAAGAGTTTCTACTTGAGAAGACCACTGTGTACCACACTGTACACACACATTATAGCAAACCCTCAATTATTCCAACTCCTTTGTTTTGGCGCTTCAGGTTATCAATATATATTTATATATATATTTTTTTTTATCTAAAAGAAGAAAAATTGTATTTGATAAGTTTCAGCTGTACCATAACCATTTGAGTTCTTCATTAGATTTTCAAGACAAATAAAAATTTAAATGGGACTAAATGGTACCAAAATTGCATTTCTATTTTTTTCATTGAACAACAACAACCTCCTTAACATCAGAATAAGCCTGTATTGATAGACAAGTGAATAAGTGCCAGCATTGGCATTCTGGCAGCTTCGTATCACTGTTATCTTTCATCACTTCATAAAGTCAACTCTCAGGCTTCAGAGAGCAGGATAGAATAGTGTGCTTGTTTCACCCTCCCATGACTTAAGATGCAATTCTTTTTTCCTAAGTAGCACTGAGTGATACCCAGCTGTTTGTGGTTACAGTGACACTCCTTCAAAAAGTTACATTAACTGCACCTCTGACACAGCAGGCTTCTGAAATTGAATGCCACCAGGCCGTTGGTCTTAAGCTTAAAGCTCCATTCACTTTAAATCAAGTCAAACCATTACCTGTGTCAACAATACCTAGATTCCCGTTTTTATTTATTTTCTTATAATTTTCTGTTTTAAAATATACAAATCTCAGCAGACATTTTGTGGTGGAAAAATGTTAAAATCCCCAATTTGCATTTTCCAATTTTTTATAAAATGACTTGCTTTAAAATAAAAATACATATCTTTATATTCTTTTAAAAACAAAAAAAGGATGTTTGTGAAAAATAAAGTCAAAAATAAGTTACACTAGTGTTCACCACGACACACTTAAACAAAATATGTGAAACGCACAATTCAAATTCCGCCTCACCATTACAAACCACTTACCGATGACAATCAAAGAAGATCATTGGTGGACTTTCATTCCCACTTTCAAGCATATCATCTCTTTTCACCTAGCGATCCTAAACAATGGATGCCAGACAAGTCACTGCCTGGACTTGTTGGGTGCCTGACCAGTAGTGATTGTTAAGTGCAACGAGGCAAACCATACCAATTTACATCCCTAATACTGCAGGGTGCAAATACCAGTGTGCACTCCCTGTGGGTCCCCAGCCAAGATCAGCAGTGCTTTCACTAGGTTAGCCACCTGGAAGATACATATCTAAGACATTTCAACAGGATAGGTATTTATATAAGTATGTTAACTATGTACATCCCCTGCCATGGCAGTATGATAAAAACGTTGACACTGTACTGTATATATCACTTGCTATATATATATATATATATATATATATATATATATATATATATATATATATATATATATATATATATATATATTCAATGAGTAAAATAAATAAACACTTACTTGGTTGCTTTTCTCTGCCTGGTTATTCCTGTTGGAGTCTGGGAAATGTATATGGCACCCAGTTTCCTCCATCACTTTTTTGATATTGTTGCCCCCTTTGCCGATCACATGGGAATGTTCTGTATGCGACACATCCATTTTCAGTGTGACCCGGTTACTCTGTTCAAATGAAATGCAGTGAAACAGAGATTTGTGCTAAGGATTGTATTGTCTGTCCAGATTTGTCTAAATCAATCAAATAAACTTATCAGGTATCAGACACTCTCCATCAGCACGCACTAAATGCACAATAATTGATTGCACACCCTGAAACAATCTGAGTATGGTCCAATATTTGTAAAACCTGATCAGACATATCCCATATCAGATGGGACACATTCTTATATATATATATATATATATATATATATATATATATATATATATATATATATATATATATATATATATACACATACACGCACATACACATACTTACATACATACATACAGACATACATACAGTGGTTTGCAGAAGTATTCACCCCCTACCAACAATGTCACATTTTGTTTAATTACAAATAATGTATGCACAGTTTTTCAAACAAACTTTTTTTATTCAAAGCTGTAGTGGTTAAACTGAACACTGTTATAAAAGGAGGAGGTTAAATGTCAGCAAAACTTGCAAAGCAAATGTACAAAATGAAATGTGCTGGTTGCATAAGTATTCAGCCCCTTAAGTCAAGCACTTTTTGCAGCAATTACTGCTATGAGTCTTTTTGGATATGTCTCTACTAGCTTTGCACATTGTGAGTTGCAGCTTGAAAGTCTTTATATACCTGAAGGAAATTATCTAGAAGTTAAACCACTTTGAGTACACACAGGCTGAAACCATTTCACTGATTTTGTGACCTTTCAAACAAATAATTTGCACCGGAGCTGATTTAGGGCTGCAGTAGCAAAGGGGTTGAATACTTCTGCAACTGAGATGAATCTGTTTTTCTCTGTAAATTCTGTAAATCTTACTTATTTATATTCTATATGCATTTTTTTTTAACTTTATCAATGTGTAGTAGTTTGTGTGGATTCTACATGTAAAGTCTACTTTGAAAGCATCGTGGAGTACGCTCAGGTGCTAACAAAATGTGCAGGGGGGTAAATAGTTCTCTAAACCACTGTATATTAAAATGATTAGATCCGACATGTCATATAATCAAACTGTAAAATAATCCCTTATGAGCACAAGTTGCCTTACTATGCAGAACAAATTAAACACAATTTACACAATAGGGCAGCAGTGTGGAGTAGTGGTTAGGGCTCTGGACTCTTAACTGGAGGGTTGTGGGTTCAATCCCAGGGGTGGGACACTGCTGCTGTACCCTTGAGCAAGACACTTCACCTAGATTGCTCCAGTAAAAACCCAACTGTATAAATGGGTAATTGTATGTAAAAAAAAAAAAATAATAATAATGTGATACCGTGTAACAATTGTAAGTTGCCCTGGATTATAATAATAAATAATAATTTAATACAGAAGTTAGCAAAAACATATTTATAAATCAGAAGACATTTTGCTTTAGCCAATTGGCTTGCAAATCATTGCACCATATGT
Organism: Acipenser ruthenus; assembly: GCF_902713425.1. Lineage (NCBI taxonomy): Eukaryota > Metazoa > Chordata > Actinopteri > Acipenseriformes > Acipenseridae > Acipenser > Acipenser ruthenus. Next base: position 16,303,005 of record NC_081195.1, on the reverse strand, counting down.
AGACTTGTTTATGTTTTGAAGGGAAGTCTGTTAAGTATCTGAGCTACTGTACATAACTAATTGGGATGCTTGGTTCATTTTGCAGTTGAAGGTATAATTTCTCAAGCAAGTGACATCAACCATAGCAATATCAAGAATAAAGCACAGTGGAAACTCAACATGTTATGGTGGGAAATTACACTCTGACTGGCTGAAAGCTCCTTAGCACCGTATTATATTTCAATGGGCGCACATCTGTTCATTATTTGTACTTTATTTGTAATGAACTGCTTATTTCTTGGATATGTTGGCATTTAAATGACCCTTTTGACAGTCTTGTAATAGCTTTTCACATTTTTCCCTAAGGGGGGTGGCAGAATTTATAACATGTGGGGCTTGCATTTTAACATAATTGAATGTTTTGAATAGGCCCCTTGTGTCCAGCAGAACTATTCCTCAGCTGAAGAAATAGCAGCTTGTATTAAAAGCATTGAGGTCTGAAAAGGTCCAGATTACTGTACAATATCTGGCTACAGCCTATTCCTTTCTGCAGCAAGCTGTCAGCTCTGCTGTACAAGCAGCCCCAACCAAGGATTCCTCAGATTTCCCCTCCCAAGAGGAAGATTGTTCACCTAATCACAAGGAGCAGCTCCCTTGTCACATGTGATTTTGAGTCGTAGGTTCTCTCAGACAATTCATTTAACATCTTGCTAAGTCAGCGAGCAAGAGCTCCTCAGGGTTCATGTAAATGTCCAAGTTTATGTTTTCAGCAAGGCAAAAAAAAAAAGTCATCCTATTCCTAAAGTAATAGGGGAAAACTAAAATATCTTCAGAACAGTAGTAATGGGACCAGTCATAATGCTGCCAATTGTGTTATTAATACAAGCTTAAAAAAAGGTATAGTTTTTTTGGTTTGTTTGTGATTATTTTTGTTCACCGTTAACTTTCAGAATCTTTGGCTTAAATAGGTTATTTATTTATTTATTTATTTATTTATTTATTTTAAAAACAACCAAAAAAAAAACAACTCACTTTTGTGTCAAGAACAGACATTATCTTTTCCTTTGCTTCCTTCACATTGTCCTTCTTTCCAGAGACTTTGATATGAGGATCTGAAAAAAATAAAAATAAAATCATCAACACAATAAATGTGGTAATGCAGAGACCATCCAAAAATTACATTTTAAATCACGCAGGCCTAAATATCCTCCCCACTTTCCTGAAAGACTCCAAGAAGAGCCTCCTTAAGCTCTCTCAGACAGCTGCAGTGTTTGGTAGACAAAAAATAACCAACCAACAAAAGCAGAGGGGTGAAACGATCATTGTGATACTTCCCTACAAGATGTAGGTTGTTTAAAGCAATACAAGACCAAAAGCATTAGAGATAGCTAATTATATCCACCAAATGCTTCTTGTATGTTGAATAAACGTTAATAAACAGTATTAATACATTCTCCCCAACTTGATTTAAGGCTTTACAACAAGAACTCCATCACACAATATAATTTCATCTTATTACAGATCATACAAAGTAGCACAATAAGGACCATCACAGGTATTGTGATGCATATTGTACGGTGTTTCATATCCTACATCCCTAGACCAAAGGATAGCAGGGGTAATTATCAGAAGATAATTGACAGTGAGGCAAGGAACCCAATGCACAAGTAGAGGCTGGGCATGAACCCCATATCTCACACTCTTAAGTACCAGATCTTATCCTCTGCTAAGGAGCCAGGGTTCTCCTGTTTTATAGACCTGGTATATTTCCTTTTGCATGTATTACCTCATTAAAGCTGCAGGGGTCAGTCATGATAACTCCTCTTACCCTGTGGCACATAAGAAATAATATTTGAATTTGGATGAAACTCTCTTTTCCACATGTCCCAAGGGCCTACCACAGCCTTTCCTCCAATATATAGAATTATACCAACCCCTGTGTGTATATTGCCCTTCCAGTTACTTATGGTGGTTACTACAAAGTACCAATAGTTGTTCCAAAAGAATATTCAAATATTTGTTTAAAAACAGTAAATTAAACACTATGGGAAATGTCTTGCAGCAGCTGGATAAAAGCACCTACAGGATTATCATGCAGAACATATTGAAGAAATACTCTTTACCAAAGTTTAAAGAAGCAATGTTTTATTTATTCCACCTCACAGGTAGAAACAATAATAAAATGCAACAGATATCAGATACATGTTTGCCTTCAAGGACTACAATTTAGGTAATCCAGGAATCTCTACTGCACATGTGTTCAGGTAAATTCTGTGCAGTAGTGTAAAGTACAGTACAGATGCATTAGTCTGCAACTGTACATTTTTTCTAGTGCATCCAACCTTTCTTGCTGACTCCATGTGCCACATGTAGGTATACAATTAAACTACCGCATGCCCTATCAGGCATATGAGAATGTTCTATTGGAGTTTTTCTTTAGAGCACTTACTGTGATGCACATTAAACACACACACACATCTGCTGCCGTTACTCCTCAGTTCATTTGCAGCATTACCACTGCAGTCAATCTGTGCATATGAGCAGTTCATGTCGTGTGCTCATGTACATTGTATAATAATAAAGAGCTTTTTTTACAGCCACTTAAGAATCCAGGTTATGAAAATCACAACAATGTCACAATGATCATATAATAAACACCAACAAAAAAAAAAAAAACAACCAAAAAAACCACAAAATTAATTGGTAAGACTGAAGGTTGATAAAACTTAATACTGTCCATTTGTACCAAATCCTGGGGTATCCCGCAACCATGTTCAACTTTGCTGGCTGCTATTATAAGAGACACTTTACACGCAACATATTAACTTACTTTGAATCCCCAAAACAAAGATCGTACTCAGAAACTCCTATAAAATAAACAAATAAAGGTTTAACCTTATACTTGTTCTAATGGAGAGGATGACATTCCGTAAACAGGAGAATTATAAAGATGAATGTTTGCATTCTTATACATAAAAATAAATATACTATACTGCACAGTATTGCTACTAGTTTAGACTGTCAGTCATTTCGTTTATAACAGTCATGTCAGCACCCACTAGGGCTCCTCAGGAACCACTGGCCCAGAGAAGCAAAATAAAAATAGAAAAGATTTAAATGGATTCCGATATCATTTTACAGGACATAGGAGAATTGCTATTTTCAACATGGACCAATAGCCAGGGCTACATATCTAGTAAGTATGTAAAAGATATTCTAAAACTGCACCTTTAAACTGCCTCAGGACAACACTGGTGAAAATGACACACACACCATTATATAAATGCTAATGGAATGGCAAGTATTGCATTCAAATATGTTACAGCCCTTTGATGTTCAAACCACTAATTTACAAGCCTATGGCCACTTTAATGGTTCTTCCTTTCAGCTTCTGTTGCACATTAAAATAGATTCACAGGTGTGTAACTCTGTAACTATGCAACGAGCTGGCAAAATCTGAGATAGGTATTTCTGGGTGTTGCAAAGGAGATTAAAGAATGCATTGCATTAAATGCAGAAACTCTTGTTCTGTCATTCAGCAGCTCTTCAAACTCGAGTTTTTAGTGTCACACAAGGTGAAACTTAAACATGTGCATTTTAATCCTGCAGGGTTCTCCCACACCAGCTGCTTTACAATCAGAATTATTTGCACGCTTGCTTACTATGCCAAATCAGTACCCTGCTTGTCTAATGTAACAATGAATAAGAATATAGAATCAGTTCTTTAAATACATTCATTCATGAAAAAATGAATATACGAAACTAAAACAATATATATTCCAAATGAAAAGTTTAGTTCCCTTTCTGTTTTTATTTATTATATCTACATTATCATGTACTGTATTATGTAAGTTTTTAACCCTTTAAGCCCATGTCTAAAATATATCTGCAAGTAATTCCTATAAAATGTTCTGTATAACAAAGTATTTTCTGATTTGTTTATGACAGAGCTTGGAAAGGTCTTTTATAACCTCCACTGCTAGGGCATGCATCATAGCAGGATGTATTGTTGGCGTACAGATGTAAAGACGGGGTAGCTTGTAAACTTACTGCACAGTTAACACATATGTGGGTCAATATGTGCCCAGTTCAATTAAATATATATATATATATATATATATATATATATATATATATATATATATATATATATATATATATATATATATATATATATATATATATATATATATATATATATATATATATATATTGGGAAATACACATTCATGTAATATTATTTGAATAGGGAGTGATATTTGTTTTGATTTGATCATAATTTCATTGAAAATTAATTTTTAAAAAAATGCTGTTTAATGAATACATTTGTATTTTCCTAAACCCTTTTCCCCCAGCTGAATGCTACTATCAGCCCTCCATATATTTGGACTGAGGATCAACTCTGTACACAGTCCATGCAAAGTAATGTCATAGTGTGCTTTGTGTCACAGTACAGTACGAAGAGCCAACTTAAAAATACAAACAGCCTTTATTTAAAAAATCCTCTTATTTCTAGTTGTCTTGACCAAATAATTAAACACATATTATTAAAACACTGCTTAGGACATGGGAAAAGTTTACATAAAACACATGTTTGTATATATCTCTGTAATTTCTTATTAAACCCACCTACACAGTATTTCTTATTTCTAAAGGATACCATGGTAACTCCCCAGCGTGTGTGGTAGGGTGTGGTACAGTATCAACTGTGCAGACCAGTACCAGCCTCCATCTGTATTTAATACATCCATCAGAACCACACAGATTATTCGTTGGTATATAGCTCCTACTAGGTTGTAATAAATCATTGTTTTGGAGCTAGGCATTGCTGTTATTAACCTTAAGTGTGCAGCACCCTCTGAGCAACTGAATACATTCTCAATAATGTTTTCTAAAGAGTGCCCTCAGCAGGTTTCATCACATTTGGACAAGCTGTTCTCAAGATACAAATATACAGCCGGCATATATCCACAGTTTAAGATACTATTAAATCATCTGTGACAAAAAATTATCTTATTAAGTTTCATCACGTCTACCTCTAATATATCCCACTAGCCAGGGATATGCATCAGGTGCTGAGGTCTAGTAATGTGTACAGTTGTTTTTAGCTGGCGTCTTCAAGCACTGGTATATTTGGCCACTCCATCTTAATGATAGGTAAGTGGTTCCCAAGCTCCTATTTTTTACATCTTTTCTAAAAAATACTTCAATTTCTTCAACTTTTCACTCGTAACACTGACAGAAGCATGAACTAAAAAGTTTATCTACTTGACCTTTTATAGTTTAACCTCTCTCTCTCCCTCTCTGATGAGAGAAGAAACACGACCCAAAGAATGAGGTTTTGAAGATTTTCAAGATATGGATGAAATACATGCTACAAAACTGTATACAAAAGCATTAAACTGCTGCTCTATATCTACTAAGCAACATACATGTTGCAAACCTCCAGCCAACTAGCATGAAAAATAAGGGAATTTGTTCAACTTATTTAACACTGTCAATCCATCATAGGGATTTCTCTAATACTGCAAACATCTTTCCTGCCTGTGCTGAAAGGCAAATATTCAGTATCTAGGATCCTAATCAGAATCTAAAATGCATCGAAAACATGCTGACTGACTCTTTTAAAAACACAAAACAGACTTTCTTGGATAACAAGGTGTCTGGATAGTTGCTCGTGTCTTTAAGATGCTGTTATTGTTGTTATGACATAACTGTGAAACCATGAAGCCTGCCATGAAACCTTATGTTCGCCATGGGACTTCCCTGGTTCACAAATTGTTACAATGTTTAAGGCTGTATTGTGTTAAAAATAAAAACATTTCCTGTGCTGGTTTTAGTACCAGGTGGAATTCTGTCCCAGGCAAAACTAGCCAGCAGCTGTGTGTGTGTTAACATTTAAGTTTTTGGGTCAAAAACCAAGTATTGTATTGCTTCAGTCAAACAGACTGAAATCATATTTTAGCAACAGCACACTTCATCATTGTAAAACTAGTAATATTGAATTGAAAGTTAGGTTTGGCAATATTAAGATGACTGCTAGTGCCTATATTAAATGTAAGTACAGAGTGGTTCTAAAATCTCTTGACCAATTCTTAGATTTTTTTTGGGGGGGGGGGGGGGGGGTATGAGGCTAAGCAATAAAACTCACAGCTGGTAGCAACAGTGTCCATGGTAGACCCGTTACGTCATAGGGGCGCTGGGACTAGGGGTGCTGGGGGTGCAGTAGCACACCTGGCTTTGCATGGCTTTAATCATATACAGGGGTTACAGTTTTGTTCAACTGTATGGGAGTAGGTGGACAGTGACAATCTTAATGCCGAACAGAGGGTGCTCTGGGGTTGTATTTCGGCTTGGGATAGATAGAGAGATAGATAGATAAAAAAAAAAAAAACCAACACACAGCTTCTTTGGGTCGTCTTTCTTCTCTGATGAGAGAGAGAGAGAGAGAGAGAGAGAGAGAGAGAGAGAGAGAGAGAGAGAGAGAGTGAGAGCGAGAGAAAGAGAAAAAGAGAGAGACAGAGAGACCTCACACCTCTCTCAAACCAGAGTACACTAAGCATTTAAGGAGGCAGGGCTTGTAACCAGAAGGTCACCGGGCTTGTAACCAGAAGGTCACCGGTTCAAATCCCACCTCTACCAGTGACTGACTCACTCACTGTGTGACCCTGAGCAAGTCACTTAACCTCCTTGTGCTCCATCCTGCAGATGACATGTTAAATCAATATCCTATTGTAAGTGACTCTGCATATAATGCACAGTTCACAGCCAACCTCTGTAAAGCACTTTGTGATGGTGGTCCACTATGAAAGGCGCTATATAAAAATAAAGATATTATTATTATTATTATTATTATTATTATTATTATAAAAACTTGTCAGGGTGTTAATGAAAATAAATTATTAAAAACAAAAACAAAATTAATCTACAGTATAACAGACTTCTTTCTTTGTTCAACAGCCAAGCCATCAATACAAACTACTGTGAGCGTACAGTAGATACTGTACTGGAGCTGTAAAAACACAACCACGTCTCTTTTCCTCTACGTATCATTAAGGTGTCATCATCTGTACAGCACTTCTGACAATCAAATAAAAACAAAACAAAATGGTTTTTAAACTCTTGCGCTGGCTTCAGGGATTTCTTTGTTCAAAACTCTGAACAGTTTCGTTAGTGTTCCTTTAGTCAAATGTATTGCATTATTACACATATTTCTAGTCATCTCCATCACCCTAATTCTGGTCAACAAAAGTCTTTAATGCACACACGCATACACATCTTTCACACTTGCTCATTGCATCTTTAGAAGGGTTTGGAACAGAGAACAGTACACAGTAGAAAATAACCCTGTTATCCACGGCTTTGTATTAGCAGTTCCTACAGTAGTTGTTAAAATGTTTTGTGTAGGTCAGTGATTAAGAAAATAGTTCAATCAGTTGTACTGGTTAAAGCCATGGGGCAGACTCGGAACAGTGGGAAATGGAGATCTGGATGACTCAGAAAGGCAGGAATATTTTCCAAGCCTTCAGGTTAATGGATTAAGAGCAGTTACAAAACTAGAGACATGGAAAGTCTGTTTTACATTTAGGAGAGACATTTTTGTAGATTTCCGGTATGTAGCATAATTCAATGTGGTATTCATAATGTTTCCTAATCAGGGTCTGTAAAACAAGCAGCTTGTCTTTTAATAATCGTTTGCCTTTTCTTTCTTTTCTGCTTCACACATACATAGATACAAGACTTACAAGAAATGTATATTATTGTATAGGGATCATGCTACAACAAGTACATATGAACATAAGAAAGTTTACAAACGAGGAGGAGGCCATTCGGCCCATCTTGCTTGTTTGGTTGTTAGTAGCTTATTGATCCCAAAATCTCATCAAGCAGCTTCTTGAAGGATCCCAGGGTGTCAGCTTCAACAACATTACTGGGGAGTTGGTTCCAGACCCTCACAATTCTCTGTGTAAAAAAGTGCCTCCTGTTTTCTGTTCTGAATGCCCCTTTATCTAATCTCCATTTGTGACCCCTGGTCCTGTTTCTTTTTTCAGGTCGAAAAAGTCCCCTGGGTTGACACTGTCAATACCTTTTAGAATTTTGAATGTTTGAATCAGATCGCCTCGTAGTCTTCTTTGTTCAAGACTGAACAGATTCAATTCTTTGAGCCTGTCTGCATACGACATGCCTTTTAAACCCGGGATAATTCTGGTTGCTCTTCTTTGCACTCTTTCTACAGCAGCAATATCCTTTATGTAACAAGGTGACCAGAAATGAACACAATATTCTAGGTGAGGTCTTACTAATGCATTGTAAAGTTTTAACATTACTTCCCTTGATTTAAATTCAACACTTATCACAATATATCCGAGCACCTTGTTGGCCTTTTTTATAGCTTCCCCACATTGTCTAGATGAAGACATTTCTGAGTCAACATAAACTCCTAGGACTTTTTCATAGATTCCTTCTTCAATTTCAGTATCTCCCATATGATATTTATAATGCACATTTTTATTGCCTGCGTGCAGTACCTTACACTTTTCTATATTAAATGTCATTTGGCATGTGTCTGCCAAGTTCTGAATGCTGTCTAGATCATTCTGAATGACCTTTGCTGCTGCAACAGTGCTTGCCACTCCTCCTATTTTTGTGTCTGCAAATTTAACAAGTTTGCTTACTATACCAGAATCTAAATCATTAATGTAGATTAGGAATACCAGAGGAAATAATACTGGTCCTTGTGGTACACCACTGGTTACCTCGCTCCATTTTGAGGTTTCTCCTCTAATCAGTACTTTCTGTTTTCTACATGTTAACCACTCCCTAATCCACGTGCATGCATTTCCTTGAATCCCTACTGCGTTCAGTTTGAGAATTAATCTTTTATGCGGGACACTGTCAAAAGCTTTCTGGAAATCTAAATAAACCATGTCATATGCTTTGCAGTTATCCATTGTCGATGTTGCAGCCTCAAAAATCAAGCAGGTTAGTTAGACACGATCTACCTTTCCTAAAACCATGCTGACTGTCTCCCAGGATACTGTTACCATATAGGTAATTTTTCATTTTGGATCTTATTAGTTTCCATAAGTTTACATATAATAGAAGTCAGGCTTATTGGTCTGTAGTTACCTGGTTGGGTTTTGTCTCCCTTTTGGTGGATCGGTATTACGTTTGCAATTCTCCAGTCTGTCGGTACAACCCCTGTGTCAAGAGACTGTTGCATGATCTTGGTTAGCGGTTTGTAAATAACTTCTTTCATTTCTTTGAGTACTATTGGGAGGATCTCATCCAGCCCAGGGGATTTGTTTATTTTAAGAGCTCCTAGTCCCTTTAACACTTATGCCTCTGTTATGCTAAAGCATACTTACACAGAAAAGAAAACAAGCACTTTAAAACAATTGTGCAAACAGAACTGTAAAGGTGCTATGCAAAACTTATATTTAACACCACAGCTACAGCATAAATTAAGTTGTGACATATGTCTAAAGCAGGGGTGTCAAACTCAGTTCCTGTAGGGCCGCAATGTCTTCTGGCTTCCGTTCGACCTGAGCTCTCAATTACTTAGTTGGACAACTTTAACACTCCTCTTCAGGCCTCAACATGTTTTATAGGTAGTGTACCTTGAATCAAGTGCATTTCTTTAAATCAACTGTAAAAGATCAAGAAAAATTATTAAACATGTTCAATTGAGCAAATAATTAGACCGATTAAGTTAATTGAGTGCTTAATTTTGAATTAAAACCATAAAACCCTGCCTTCCAGCCCTCAAGGTCTGGAGTTTGACACCCCTGCTCTGAAGCATAAAAATGTTGATAAACAGCATTGCACTCAGATTCATATTATCCTCAATGTGAAGTCATGGGTAAATCCAGCCTTCTGACCATTCATCCAGAACAGTGTTCCTGTTAAATCATTTCCAAAGATGAATTACCACATTACTATGTCATTAAATAACTAGATATTCATTACATATAAACAGAACTGGTCAGTTCAAGCTTATATTTTATTAAACTGTTTAAACTTAAAACAGCTGCTGATTAGTATTAGATGAAAAATAGAAGTAGTTTATGGGCATTGTCATTACTTTTTTTTTTTTTTTTTTTTTTAAGTTTTGAAAAAAAGTTCTAACTCAAAATCTTTTTAGTGAATTGAGCAGCACACACTCATTTTTCTTAAAGGGTACATAAGAGATTTTCACATCTTGCCACCTGGGGGTGCAGACCCAACCAAACTATATCAGGGGTGGCCAACCCTGGTCCTGGAGAGCCACAGTCCAGCAGGTTTTATAGGTAACCCTTAATCATCAATTTCTAATGACTTGGAACAATTTAATTTTAACTAGTTAAGCAGTAAGTGTTTCACTTTAAGTAGTAATTTGTTCAATTAAGTAATTTACAGATAATTTGGAACACAAACCTGAACACGCTTCAGCTCTAAATGGACCAGAGCTGACAAGTCCTGATTAAATTGAACAAATGAACTTGCAAAAATTTTGACCTGACAGAGGCGTTTGTTTGCGCAAATATCCCTTTTGAAAAACTGGACAATCAAAAGTTACGGAAATTCTTCAGACAGTGCAGCAAATTGTGGAGTTATTCCTTCATCAGCCCAGCTGAGACGTGAATACTTACCTAAAGTTGCCGAGTATTAGAAGCAGGAGATTATGGAATTGGTGAAACAGTCTGGTTGCTTGTCAGTGGTCACATTAACAAGTTGACTGATGCCCAAGATCAGTATGGGTTACACATTTTATTTGTTTTGCAAAACCTACATGGTGAACATGCACCTAACGTACTAGAACTGAAAGCTGTCCTTGCAGATACACTTTACCTACAGGCTTTGAATTACAACACTGTTTCACAAGCTATTGTAAAACTGCTTGAGTAACTTTGATATTAATTTTCATGTCAGTGCATTTATCTGTATATTTGCTGTTTTAAAAAAAATAATCTGTACATGTAATTTATTTTATATTTCCGTGCACATTCTGCGAAATACGATACTTTACCCGTGACAATGCCGTGAATTTTAAAGAAAATTTCCGCGATTTTCACAGGGCCTTACTTATGGTATATCTCTAGTCGAGTAAAACCAAACAAAAACAAAAATAAAAAGTTAATTACCTGACCACCACTAAAACACAACGGGAGGGCTGGCTTCATAATACATATTTTACTCTTAGGGATTAAGTGTATATGCGCTGTAATTAAATGCTAAGGATTTTACGGTTAGGACAGTATTTTGTGATCACGCGACACCCCTGCAATAGCCATGTGACCCCCTTTTGGGTCTGGACCTCCAGTTTGAGAAACACTGGCTTAACACATGAAACAATTATATGTTTACTATTTAAGCCATATCTTAACAAGACTGCACCTGAAATATGTATTTTCCATGTCATACATATACATAGTTTTGTTAAGCAAGGACAAATCTCTGTATTGGACATTGCAGAAAGTGCACACTTGCACTATGTGTCTTTTTGTTTTTTTTATATAAAGTGAAAAATGTCTCCAATAGCTTTTGGTGATATCATAAAAAAAAAACACACACAACACCTTTACAGCCAAAATAATTCCCTCCATGGTTTATCCACAAAGGTCCAGAGGGGAGCTGTAAAATAATTTTGTCTCCACAGCTGAGTAGACACAGAATACCTGCACCAATCATTCTGTTGTCATGGGGACAGCCAAGAAAAAATAATGTGAAAACTGCCAACTTTTTCAAGGCCTATGCTGCACTGTAACAAAGTCAGTCCCTGCAATTTATACCCTTGGGAACCAAAATGCTTGAAAAAGTCTTTAACAAAAAAATTCTGCTGACAAAAGAACACAGGCCTCAATAAAAAATAAAAAAATAAAAAAATAAATTAGTATGGAGGCTTAAAATCCCCCCTCCACCAGTGGGTTTTAACAGAAGAGTATACCAAGCTGCATGATTCAGCTGTTAGCAGGTAACCATGGAACCCAAAAAACACACATTAAGCATGCAGTAAAGAAAGTGAGATAAGGCCACAGTGGCACAGACTGGCCTGTTTTCACAGCTGCTGCAGCCTTCATGTTTTACTTCACTTCGGGTAAAGCAGTCAGAACGACAGTTTCCACACTGGTCTGCTTGTAAATTTTGGTGCATAGGTGTAGATTTATTGCAAAGAGTAAATTGGTTTGGCAACAGTAACTGGGGAACATATGTTAGCATGCATGTTAGTCGCCTTTTTACAATGATGCTGTACCATTATAAAAGGTACATCAAATCAATCTCTAACCCTCCTATAATATAAAAGTGGCAAAAACAACCAAGTTAAACACATCTAAAGCATGATTCTTTGTTTCTAAGACATTGCTTTATTAACTAAATAGCATCACATTTGGTTAATTTAAAAACACCATATTTTCCAACCATTTTCCATCTTAGTAAATCATAGTTTCAGTACCATTTCCAGGTTTGATACTTTCTCTACACAATAACACCTGTCAAATAAATAACATGAGGGTTTTCAAATCGCGGCTGACACCCTTTCCCTATACATGCAAAATACATTGGATAGAGAGTGGGTTTGAAAGTCTGATGAAAATCTGAAACTCAATTAGATCCTTACAATAGACCAGAATGGTTTGAAAGTATTCATGAATAGTTCAGTTTAAAATTGTACAGATACAACATTTGGCTACCTGGTGGCACTAAATTAAACTGCTAATATATTAAGTTATTTATTGCACCAGCGATACCTTTCTAGACTGATCATTTAGATGCTGTTACTGACATAGGAAGATAGACAGATGGCTTCATATGCTAGATTTTACTTGCACTAACTAATTTCATTCACAACTGAACATGCACTTTTAGAGATGTAAAAATGTGTGACATATCGATGAAATGTAAGACAGATTGGGTTCCCCCAACAACTACCAGCCTGACACAAGTCTTCACATTTATGCAAGACTCTGAAGTGTGCCATATGCATCCCCAGTGGGGGATAATTAACTATTCTGAAAGTTTGGAACATGCAAGAATGTATGTCGGGCTCTGAACTTCAAGAGTAGAAAACATTCAAAAGCTGTGGATGGCATCCAAGTACAAAATATCAGTATAAAAAGTATAGAATATAACACTATGCTTGTGAGATTATGCTTTGTTCTGAGACATCAGTATTATGGCAACAGCTCTGGCTGCTACCATGCTGTCTACTTATGTATTAAACTGTCTTATGTATTTATAAAAAATAAAAGAAATGCATAAAAAAAGATACGTTTGGTTTATGTTGGCTCACTGTTAGTGCTGTATTTATATATTTAAAAAAAAATCCAAACTATCCAACTGGAACTACTGTGGCCTGTATTTCAGAGATATCCCTGAGTCAAGAGAAACAGTCTGTATTAACATTTCAGAGATATCCCCGAATATTAATGTTCTTTCATTCCAAGCAAACGATGAGCCGTCTTATCAGCCCTTTGCAGACATTGCCAATGATGACATGTCTTCAGTTGTACATTTACAAACATTATTTATGTCCCTTTAATGTGAATCACAATTATGTTTCCCCCTACTGGGGGGAAACTAATTTAAAAACACAGAATCTAGTCTGTTTTTAACTGTTCCAAGTGTTTTAGAACCTACTACTTCGCCTGGAAGGCTATTCCATGCATTTATAACTCTATAAAAAAAAGTGCTTCCCTTTGGTTCTAAATGTACTTTTATGCAGCTTCCACTTATGTCCTCTTATTCTTCTCGTTGTGCTAGATTTGAAGCAGTGTCTTTGGTTAACTTTATCTATACCGTTTATGATTTTAAAGACTTCAATCAAGTCCCCTCTTTGAGAGTTAATTATTTTAACTTGTCCTCCTAGCTCATGTCCTTAGTCCTGGGATCAGACTAGTCGTCCTTCTCTGCACCTTCGAGTGCAAGGATGTCTTTTTTGTACTGAGGTAACCAAAACTGTACATAATAATCTCGGTGAGGGTCTAACTTGGGCATTGTATAATCTCAACATAACCTCTCCAGACTTGTATTTCACGCTTTTTGCAATATAGCCTAATATTATATTTGCCTTTTTAACTGCCGCATCACATTGGCGAGATACTTTTAATGATGACCCCACTATTAACTCTGAGATTCGTCCTCTATTTCCATCCTGCTCATTTCATACATATGCCCAATAGGCCACACTTTACATTTAACATTAAAATGAATTTGCCACAAGTTTGCCAAGTTACAGAGAAGGTCAAAACCCCTTTGAATTAGCTGGGCCATGGATTCAGAGTCCACTATTCCTCCAAGTTTGCATGTGATACCAATCTTGGAATGTGTATCTTTGTCAAACTCATTTTTATAAATGAGTAACAGTAAGGGTCCAAGTACTAACATTTGTGGTACCCCACTAAGTACAGCCCCACCCAATAGGATTTTCCACCTCCCACAATTACTCTCCGTTTTATCTTTTTAAACAGTTCTGTAGTCAATTACACGTCCTTCTCTGTATTCCTGCTGATTTTAAATTTACTTAAGTCTTTCATGTGGGACTTTGTCAAAGGCTTTTTGAAAATTCAAGATACAATTATATCATAAATGTTGCCATCGTTTACATTAGCTGTAACATCCTCAAAAAAACTCAACTAGATTAGTTAAGCATGATCTCCCTCTTCTGTACCCATGCTGGCTTACCCCTATAATATTGTTGCTGTATAAATCATCTTCAAGCTTACCGAATAGGTCTAGAATTACCCAGGTCTGTCTTATTCCCCTTTTTAAATGGTACACCATTTGCAAGCTCCCAGTCTTCAGGGACCTCACCTGTTCCTATAGAACTATTCATGATATTAGCCAGTGGTCTACATACTTCTAGCCTTGTTTCCTTTAGCACCCTTGGATAAATCCTATCTGGGCCTGGTGATTTGTTATGTAATACCTCTACTTCACTGATGCCAAAATCTTCAAGACCTGTGTGTGCACAAATGGGAAAAAAAACACTCCAAAAAGATTTGAATTTAGCCATGGTATGATCACTTGACCCCAGTGGTTCTACTACTTCTATATTACATAGCATGTCCTAGTTGTTTGTGAACAAAAGTCATTTACTGCATCAATCATTTCAGTTTCTGGACGTTCCCAGTTTATATTGGGAACATTGATATTTTAATTGCATGGTACAATAATTTCCTCATTTCTATTCTGACCTGGTGGTCTGTAACATACATCAATAGCTCTACCCAAATTGACTTACTTTGGTTTATAGACAGAGGCAAATCATTTTTTTTTTTTTTTACTTCTAGCTCATGCCTAGAGCTATACCTCCTCCTCTCCTATCTAGTCAATCTTTTCAGAATAGTTTATACCCCTGAATGTCGAATTATTCTCCATCTTCAAGACTAAGCCAAGTCAAGTTTGTGATTCCAGCAACGTCATACTTTTCAGTTGACATGTGTGCTTCTAGCTCTAAAAATTTATTTCTGATGCTTCCGACATTTAGGCACAGGCATTTCATGTTTTATTGTATGTGACTTACACCTTTAACCTTAACTAGAACCTGTTTTTGGATCCCATCTCCCCCTCCCCCCCCAAAAGGTGCTCCAGCTATCTATGAGATAATAATAAAAAATGATATATTTACATATATATATTTATATATTTATTTATTTATTTTATATATATATATATATATATATATATATATATATATATATATATATATATATATATATATATATATATATATATATATATATTACGCACACACACACACACATATACAGTCACCTCCAAAATTATTGGCACCCTTGATAAAGATGAGCAAAAAAAGACTATCAAATAAATAATACCAGTACTGAGCTATATTGTAATTTTCCAACATGTGGAATATTAAATGCTCTTGCTCTTAAATTGTATTAATACTTGTACTGTGATTCTTGAAATGTATTTGTTTACGCTGTAAGTCGCCCTGGATAAGGGCGTCTGCTAAGAAATAAATAAATAAATAAATAAATAAATAAATAAATAAATAAATAATAAAAATAATAACATTTGACTTTATTAATGATTCAATGGAATCAACCAAAATTAAACATTTCTCAAATTATAAATTTATTTTAAAAAAAAAAATGAAGTGTCACAATTATTTGCACCCTTGTTTTCAGTACTTTGTGCACCCTCCCCTTGCAAGGATAACGGCACTCTATTTCTATAATGTTTAATGAGATTGACGAACACATTGGGAGGGATCTTAGACCATTCATCCATACAGAATCTTTCCAGATTAATTATTTGTTTATTTAGCAGACGCCTTTATCCAAGGCAACTTACAGAGACTAGGGTGTGTGAACTATGCATTGGCTGCATTACAACAACGTCTCACCCGAAAGATGGAGCACAAGGAGGTTAAGTGACTTGCTCGCAATGAGTCAGTGAGTGAGCCAGGATTTGAACCGGGGGCCTCCTGGTTACAGGCCTGTTTCTTTAAACCATTGGACCACACAGCCTCCAAAAGGAGGTTAATTTAATGACTCAGAAGGATATCTGAGTTGGCTGTCACTAGTTTGAAAAGATTAACAGTTTGATTTTCCTTACAAGAAGTGAACACGGTAAACAACAAGTATAACAACCCTGGAGGACGTCTCTGTTTACACTCTGTGACCTCAGGCCCCAAGTATCCCGTCCAAACTTCCTTTCACCATCAATGCAAGAGATTAACTGTTAGACAACTAAACTGGTTTTCAATTATTTATTATTATTTTTTTTTTTCAGACCTTATTTTTTCTTTTTTTTTTTTCACTTTTAGAATATAAATCAATCAGTTGCCAAAAGCACTCCCCATCAGTGCCAGCGATCTCATGATCCACTCCACCTTAGCCCTTTCAAGGCATTAAAATCCACACAGGTGCAGAGTGTAGACAGCTGGGCACAGCTAAATGGGATGATTAGTAGAACTGTCTGTAGGCAGAGGAAGAGGTGCCATTTGAATAATGTGAATATATTGCCCTTACTGTACACTATATATTATACCAGTGGTGAAATGGTACTGTAGGTCATTTCTTAAAAATCAAGTGCTATAAGTAACAATGCTACTTTTTCAAAAGGCAAAAAAAAAATCCACTTGAATTGACAGGTTACTGGAGTAAAAGGTTCTTGCTCAGACTATGACCCATCAAAAGTGAAAGGCTTTATTCCTTGACACACAGTTCTATGTATACCGTTTAACACACTTTGATCAACTAGTAGAAAGATAATTGCAACTGTTTCATAATTATTACAACTGCACTCTTCATGGGGTCATTTTCTATTTGACAAGCGAATAAAGGGCTGTCTGCCAAACAGTATACCAAGCTTCAATGTATCAATATTTATATAACCTCTGACCCATGCAATATCCTTACACTAACAAAAACTTGACACTGAACTTTAGAACGGCAATTATGTGAACTACAGAAATGATCTGCATTCTCAAAGGAAGTAAAGCCAATGGCCATGGCTACAGTTAAAGTTTTGTAATTGAATGTCATTCCTAATAATCCTAAGTCGCATACACATTAGAAGAGTAAGTAGCTTTATTTAGTTTTTGTATATTGCCCCTTACCTTGTTATGTCTTTCTCTTCTTTTTAAGTTGCCTGTCATAGATATATGTAACACGGGCTAGATCAGCAAAAGTGTCTTTATAAAAGCAAGAGTTGGCACAATCTAGTAAGGAGTTACTTTGGATCAAGTTTCCTTTTTGTATTGCTGGCAATACACTCCTGTGCATTTACCAATATAAAAACACTTCACCTGATCTAGTCTAAATTACGCATGTCTATGGCAGACAACTTGAACTGAAGAGCAGCTCCTGAACTCAGTCAAAGCCCCTTAATACAGAATTATCCAAAATAAAAACATATTTTTATAATTGTTGTAAAAATGATTTGAGACATCACAGAAAAACAAAAACCTCTCCCACTTTCACTTGAACAATGGGATAGAAGGGTTTCTACAGTATCATTTCATTATGGACCACCACAAAGTACACTAGCACCCCCACAAGGCAAATTATGGGCAGGGTTTTTTCTTGTCTTTTTTGATCTTCTACAACAGTAATCTTTGCAAACATCAAGGCATCAACTTGAACCCCTGTATGTTATTCCTCTGAAATAATGGTCAGACACAACATGCTTTTTGTCCTTTCTGTTTTATTTGTTCTGAACAATTAGTTAAAAGCAACTTAAAACTTTAGCTGGTGTTATTCAGAGACTGTCTGCACAGTATCAAACCTTGAGAGCATGTTGTTGTTTCCTCTCCCGCACTGAAATCCTGAACCTTAATTTTTATTTATTTATTTATTTTTTAATTTTAGTTGTTGCCAATGGTTTTTACCCTGGTTTAGAATGGAATTTGGAATGCCCAATTATTATTTTTATCCTGGTTCACCACTGCAACCCCCCGGCGACTCAGGAAACAGAGGCTGAAACATGTGTCCTCTGAAACTTGTTCCTGCCAATCTGTCATTTTTCACACTGTGGATCCACAACGAAGCCACCAGACCTATAGTGCCGGAGGACAACACAGATCTGAATGGCTCCACTGCAGACCTGCAGGCGCCCTATCAGCCACAGGGGTCGCTGGTGTGTGGTGAACCGTGGATTGCCCTGCTGACCTAATCCCTCCCTACCCGGGCAGTGCTTGGCCAATTGTGCGCTGCCCCCTAGGAACCCCCGGTCACGGTCGGCAGTGACATAGCCTGGATTCGAACCTGTGATCTCCAGGCTATAGGGCGCATCCTGCACTCCACGCGGAGCTCCTTTAGTGGATGCGTCACTTGGGAGCCCCTCCTGAACCTTATTTAACAATATGGAAAACAGGAATGCACCAAAACCTTTAAAGATGTAAAAGCACAATTTATGTGCATTTCTTGCCCTCACCCAGAACAACATTTGCTATTAAGCCAGACACTACTGTTGCGGATCAATATTTTAATTTATATCTAAAAGTCACTGAAGGTTATCGTCTTCTGGAGGGTCAATTATGTTACATTAAGCTGCAACGCAACATTAAACTCATCTTGAAAACCAAATATGCCAAACTGCATTCCTTCCCAGATTTACAGCAATTCACAACATAACTCTGTTTGTGTGGGTTACGCTTCAATAAAAAGGCATTAGGTCTTAAAGCGGCTAAATGAAAGAAAAGGCTGCTTAAAAAATGCAGAAAGTTCACAGAAGTAACTCCCCTTTTAAAAGGCCTACATTTAAATTACAAGCTACCTGCTGCTTTCGTGGTGTAACTGCACTACATTGAGAGTTATTGAAGTGAATTTCCTTTGTCTTTGTTGTTTTTCAACTCCTATATTACATTCCTTGCATGTACACTGATATGTTTTAGTGTTTCTCCTTTAAATATAGGGTTAGAATTAAAATAGTGTGACTTCTACGATACATTTGTTCAATTGGGGATTTGTCCATTGAAAACATCCCCACAAAAACATATATTTTAATTCCTTCATGTTAATCAATGAAAGTCTAGACAAACTAACAAAAAATCCCAATAGACTTATTTGTGTTTCAATTCAATTAAAAAAAAAAACAAAAAAAAAAACATATAAACTTCTAATTGGCATATTCCCAACCACGGATGCTATATATCTGCCATTCACAGGCTTACAGCAATAATTAAACAGTCACACAGTTTAAAGTTACGAGTCTCACCCCTTGTACTCCCGGAATTGTGGATCTTCATGAGGCCTCATTCAGTGGATAAATCGATAACCAGCCCAACATACTGTGGCACCACAACTTATTCAGACAGGTAGCCTAACCCCTGTTTCACTATCTATAGGTTATATAAATTAGGTTCAGCTGTCTAGAATCCTCACAACAAAACCACTCAATGTACAACTGCACACAGACTCGCATTATAATTTCTCCCACACGTTGGCTGCTAGATCAACTTACTATTACTTTCAATAAAAAAAAAAAATTAAAATTGATGTTGACTACAAACCAATGTTAGTGATTTGTCTCAAACTAGTTTTGTGAATTTGGTTTGTTAACATAAAATAAATTAGGCAAGTCATTTTTTCCCCCATTCTTTACAATTTAACAATGATGAGTCACGTATTACCCACAACCCCAAGAACATTGGCACTGAAAGATTCTAACCAATGCTTTAAAAAAAAATAATAGTTCTAGCTCCTTAGACTTATTATCATTACTGGTTCCACTTTATTGTGCTTTATTTTACTTTTTTGTGTTAAATTCAGTATTTGCAAATCTTTGAAATACAACTCTCTAGGTACACTGCAGCATCCTGTCACTGTAACCTGTACTGTGGGTCAGACAGCGGGACCATTGGAAAGAGATACCAGAAAACAGAACCAATATCATTGTATTTTAAAATATTTGCATATTCGAAATTTAAATATACAAATAACTGAAATACAAATATTTACTATTTATAATATTCTGTTTGCAGACTGTACCATGCTATTAACTATCAAAGTATATTAAAATGCTTACCTTTCTTAGACTTGGCACCTATCTTCAGTTTAGAAGGCCACGCAATCTGGGTTTTAGTTTC
Organism: Acipenser ruthenus; assembly: GCF_902713425.1. Classification (NCBI taxonomy): domain Eukaryota; kingdom Metazoa; phylum Chordata; class Actinopteri; order Acipenseriformes; family Acipenseridae; genus Acipenser; species Acipenser ruthenus. Next base: position 16,282,490 of record NC_081195.1, on the reverse strand, counting down.
CTCCATAACCTGTAATAACAGTCATTGAAAATGATTTAAGAAATAAGGTAGCACATAATTAAGTAGAAATAGAGGGTTTTGTTTATTAAATCAAGGCATCCCCAGAGGTACAATGTCAGAGGACTTGCCACTGTAATTGAATGGTTTGTAAACATGAAGTAAAATTGATTTGTGAAACCATGCTTGATCTGAATCGTACAGTACCACTCTGTATAACATCATACAGTACCACACTGTATAACACTGGTAACACTGGTAATGGAACTTATGAAAGAATCATAACAAAACACACCAAATCCCTGGCTAGTGTTTGAAAGAGCCCTTCAATGACCTCAGAATGAACAGAAGTTACATGAAAAGTTGTTCAAGGTTGCATTTTTAGCCAAAATGATGTCACCTCAGGATCTCATGAACTAAAGGTCACAGGGGCTAAATAAGGTGAATTTAAAACACAGAATTAACTTATTACTATTTCTGTTATCATACTGTATATCTTATGTATGCAATTACGACCTGCAACACAAGTTCAGTTACTGTAGCAAAATGTAACTATGTATTTCATTCCCATAATGCAGAAACAGTACATTTCAATTCCTAATCTGCTAAATACATTTTATCATGAAAAGCAGCAAGCATTATAATAACTTTGACATACAGTACATGCATAAATGGGGCATTGCATACTAAACGAGCTACAGGAGTATCATGTGCCATTTAGAATTTTATACATTCTTTTAACACAAAAAGTACACTATCAAATTCAATTTATTTTGGCCTGCAGATGGTATAAACTGGAATGTTTCGTTTGGAAGCGAATAAAAAAAAAAAAAAACACCGCTTAAAAAGCACAAGAATCCGGTTTATTATTTCTACTGTGCACTTGGATTTAAAAAAATATATATATTATAAAAATAACAACTATATCTTGCAGACGTCCAAGCAAACAACAGTTCTGAAGATGAATATTGTAATTTGACACGGCACAAGACATTTTGCAGTTTGAGGCAACATAAAAAATTAAACATTTGAAAGAGACTAAATTACTATTACAATAATATCAGGAAACCCACGTTTTCTCTTGACAATGTCAAGTGGCTTGAACTGGCAAAGACATTACATAAAGTCACCACAGGAGAACGGGAGAAAAGGCAGTAGCTATGTGTAAGCAATATGATTTATGGCTTTGATAAACAGTATATTCCAGGTCTTCCGAATTTTCAAATATTTGCTTGAGGTTACCCAACATGCATTGTTATGTATTTATCTTAATAAACATTACATGGGTATGAACTATGAAAAACATGTCTTATTACATTCATGGACTTCAATTACATTAACCATAATAACTACAAGCAACAAGATATCTATTACCGATGTAAGCTAGGAAATTGATAGTCCTGTCTCGCAATTTCCTAAATAAGAGACAACCAATTTGTGGTAAATGTCTATTTGAGTGGTATTTGTTTTGTAGCACTTAGATAATTTTTTTTTTATTTTTCCTCTGCCGTGACAACAGGAAGAGTTTGAGGTCACCTTCCATAGAACAGAATAAAAGAGGAATAATACATCTTTATTACCATAGCAGCTGAAATACAGCATGTTACTCTGCTGCAGAGTACAAGGATTGGGGTTTTATTAATTGCCATTTAAATAAGCCATTAGCTCACCAAGTGTGCATGTTAAGGGAGTCAAATTGCCCTTGGCTTTAATTTGTCAGATGAACATATAAAAAGGTGTAGTTTGTTGCAGGTGAAAACTAAAAGCACTGAACCATGGTGGTTTAGATCATGTTTCAGATTAGTTCAGACAAGCCCACTAACTTCTACAGTCTACCACAGAAATTCACCCAATCAGCAATATATTTCTTAATTTTTTTTGTTTTAGGTCTGGAAAGGCATTGGCATATGATCTATCTTTTTAGCCACATCCAATGTAATTCCCATAGTGTATTTGCTATAAATCATATCATTCAGACCATGTTCATAGAAAAAGTGAACTGTGGTCAGAGAAAGACAAGGGGTTTATTTGGAAAAATCATGCTGTTAGACCTAATGTAAATCAGGCATTGTAACAGGATATATTGAAACAAAATAGGTGAATCTTGTTGCTTGGAATTTATAGTAGGCAGGAAAAACAGGAAAAATAAAAATCTGTGACTAGTCGTTAGGAATTTATTGGTATTGTGAATTTATGGGTATTGTGAAAATCTGGACTATTAACTTGGGTGTGGTTGATGGCACTAAACACAAATCCCTTAGTCCTTTTGTATAATGTTGACAGTATGGTTCACATCATAATAAAGTCCCTTCTCTTGCTGAGGGCATTTTTTGAAAGACTGTTAGCTCAAGTAAGCATACGGCACACATTAACTCAACATGTGCAGAGTGTTTCATTTCAGCTTTCTTAAATTTCTACTAATAGTCAGCACTCCACACTGAATTCAGGGTGGAAAATATCTTCCTTTCCGGCTGTCTAAAACGCTCTGTTAACTCAAAAACTATGCCTGTTGATTACAAGAAAAGTCTGCTTTCCAGGTTAACACTCCCTCGTGGCCCAAACATCTAATATTTTAGAGCTACGTCATTTATTTCCAAACATATGAAAAATGTCTACTATAATTAGACTTCAATGGTCTGATGAAGCTACATCACATCATAATGAACATATGACAACGAATTCAGCACAAAAACAACAATTCCAAGTTATTAGCATGTTGCTTTGTAATGTTAAATGTGTGTTTTACTGTGGCTAGGGGACTATTCTGCAGTTCAAGAGTCAACAGTCAAAACCGTTAGCTCACCTTCCTCACTTCCTGCAAGTCCACCAGGGGAACACATAGTTCAACGTTGACCACCAAAATGTAAACCATCTGTTTAGTGTTAAAAGTGATAAAGAAATTCTGGTGCTTTTGAATAGGACAGGCGAGTCAGTTACTGTTTAGAAAAGATCCACATTCAGTCATTTTGTATAGCAAGCTAAGACACAGATTTGATTGGACTATTTTGATAAGGATAACAAAATGCTGAATTGGATAATAAAATAGGGGGTTAATGCAGCTGAACAGTTTTAGTCAACGGCAGTTCCTCCTCCATCTGGCTATTTATTCATCTGTTTTGCTGCCCAACTAAATACTTTTCTGTTCTTATAAGTAAATCTTGCAACCACATATTATTGAACTATTGCTATTAAACACTTCAGTGCAGTAATAAAAGAAGAGTTTATGGCTGCATTGTATCTTTAATTTCATAAGCAGCACTGACAAATCCCAAATCGCTTACAAGTAAGTGTACAGCACACCAGATAAAAACAAAGAAACCATGGAGGCAAAGGGGACTGTATTATAGAAGTTAAATGAATTTGTGAAAAAAATCGTTGTCATTATTAAATGTCCAGAGGTCAGAACAATAAGGCAGCAAAATGGTGGATTTGTACAACTGAATAAGCTCCCCACAGTTATGAGAGGTGAAAGTAACAAAAAGTAAATACAATGCAAACTCATCTATTAACAACAAATTAATCTATTAAAAACAAAACAGCATACCTTAAATTGAAATTCAATTCTTTATTTGTGTACAAAAAAACAGCTTCCCTTAAAAGAAAATTCAGTTTACGGAAGAGGGTGCAAGATCTTTATTTGAGCTGTGAACTTCTGCTCCACAGTTTATTTAAATACATTTTATTTGAACTGTGCAATCATTCCCCTCAGCCTCGCCCACTTCCATCGAGGAAATCAGGGCTTGCTCTTGCTGTCTGCCGACAGAATCAGCCAATCACAGCTAACTTTCCAATCCAAAACTGACACTCAACAGATGATCCGAGCTTTACAGAAGGAATGGACTGAAGTAGTTACTTATTCCCGATTCGACGACTAAAGTGAGTTACTTAGTCCCGATTTGAGGCTGAAGTTAGTTAGTTACTTATTCGCACAATTACGTATTGAATATTAGTTCACATTCTAAGGGGGAAATCACATAGATAGTATGGATGTGCCACCTCAAGCAGGGTATAATTTTAAAGTACACAGCTCAAATAAAGAATTGAATTTCAATTTAAGGTATGCAGTTTTGTTGTTACTAGATACATTTCTTGTTAATAGATGAGTTTGCATTATATTATTTACTATTTGTTACTTTCACCTCTCATACACAGCGATGCTTAATTATAATACGTGAGAAATTATGACTTCTAAAATATGTTGTATACATTTATAAGGAGTGTACCTAATGTCAAGATTTGCTGAAACAGAATTCTGAAAACTATTTTCAAATCAGGCATTTCAGTTCCTGTTACAAACTTGTAATTTATAAACTATCTCTGTTTAACTTCAGAACAAGACCAAACCTATAAAACGTTGTTTACGTTGAAACATCTTTACATCTTAAAGAACGGGTAAGTTTGAAGTGTAACTATTAAATATGTGTGCAGGAAGGTTATCATGTTATAAGCCAAAGTTCAACATACAGTATTAGCTCTATGGAAGTTGCTTGCTAAATCTTATTTGGGAATAAAAACATAGCCCTTTTATTGGCCTTGATTACAACAGCAGTTTATAAAGGATGTGTAAAACATTCAGCTGCAGGTAGTAGGAGGGGCATGCCTGTTTAGTTCATGACAGAGCAGCAAGGCTTCAAAGAAGGTTGTGTGTCTGCAGCTGCAAATACACATCATTTAGGAAATGCAACACTGGAAAACCAAGTTTGGTTACTGATGGGCACAGAAAGGTACAAATGGAGGAATTAAGCAAACAAATAGCCAAGGAGGAGTATAAAACTGAATATGACTGTGGGACACAACAACTTTAACTCAAAGTACATAACAAACCAAGAAATTAGACTAGCTCCTTCGTTGGTAAACTTTACAGACAGGATTTAAACTCTCTGGGAGGTAGCGATAGGGTTAACAGTTCACAGCCTACCGCCGTAAAGCACTTTGTGATGGTGGTCCACTATGAAAAGCGCTATATAAAAATAAAGATTTTATTAACTAATTAAAAAATAAGCCAATGGGGCCTCATATCTGCAAAATAAAATTCTGCTATTAAACTATATAAAATGATGTATTTATTTTTTCTTCAGACTACACATCAAATACAGCCAAATGTAATTTCTACAAAGGCTACACTGAGTTTATCCTCATTGTATTCTTTTTAATTACATTCTTCTCTTGTTTACTGTTTTGTATTATTCTCCCCACAAATGCTACTTCTGCTTAAAAGGTTAAACCTTTGTTCTGAAGAGTTACGAGACTGACATTTTCTGTGTGACGCAAGTTCTTCTCAGGCAGCTGTCCAGTGTCTCAATGTCGTGATCGAAGCAACCTTGTCTATAAAAACTTTGTTCCTGGTATATAACATCCAGCATTGTCTTTCTCTTAGTGACTCAAACTGCTGGGTCGGGGCAGTTCATTTGACAAAAGCGTCAGAAAATGTACACGTTGAAATATAAAAATAAAATAAAATTGCTGAATCCACAGCCATGATTTTCTAATCTATTTAGAATAGTGCCATCCTGTCTTAACCCTGTAAACACCTGCAATCCCAGCATCCTAATCTAATCTAATCGTGAACCCTAATCTAGGGTTCTATAAAATTTTTCAATACAAACAAAAAATTGTATCAGTAACCTACATACCCTATGCCACAGCTATAAATACAAAATCAAAGTCATCTGTATCTGTAGCATGTTGTCACCCACCTGGAACACAAAAATATGCAGTACAGAGAATATATAATATTCAAACTAGAGCTATAAAATTACTGTATTTGTTCAATCATGCAGACAAGGTGCACTTATGTTGTGTTTTACAATGCGCTCATGAAAATATATTTATATTAATTACATTAATATACTTTACTAAATTAAAGTTATAGTTATCTCAAAAGGGGCAATTAATTTGATATACTGGTATCCAAACATAATAATATAACTTGGTGCGAAACAATCTTCGTCAACTGTTATTATTGGCTACAAATGAGCATTTACTTAATCTGCTTTTGGATCCAAATATTTGTCAGCATAAAAACATCCACGGATACTCCCAAGTATAAAAACAGAAAATGTTGCTTCACATCCAGTGGAACGTCACTCCAGGGCCTTTTAAATCTTAACTAGACTTAAATCAGCAATAGAAACTACCAAAACAAATTTAATAAATAAATCAAATATTATTATTATTATTATTATTATTATTATTATTATTATTATTATTATCATCTACAATTTATGAGACAAAATTCAATTGAAAGCATAAAATTCTTTACCAACAGCAAGGCTTGTGGGCAAGCTGAATCTGATGGAAAAACAAAACAGAATCACGGGAGCAAAGTTTTTCATACTGGGAAGTTTGGATTTTGTATAATTATGGCCCATTTACAGTAACTGGAGTTGCTACAAAAAGTATTTTGGACACCCCTGCTGGTTTGTGGCCCATTTTTATTTTTTTATTCAAAGAGAAACCAGTCTTGGCAGTTACCATTTCAGAAAAAACAAAACACCCAGTTGTTCTGCATTATATTTGATAATATTTGCACTGCATTTATGAGTCATGCTTGTTTTTGAAGACCGGATGACTAGTCATGGAAATACTAAAGTAGGGGAATTGGGTTAATGTCGTTCAAATTCCTACAAAATGGAAACAGTTTTGGGTACTACTGCTTCTGTCTGATGGTTTTTGCAATAAAATCATTTGCATTTATTCGAAGAGTATACAATTATTTGGTCTGGGTTAAAATCGGTCTGAGTGGTGGAAAACAGGCAAGAAATGGCCCACACATTTTGGTGCAAGGTCTTCCCTTTATTGAGTGCTCCTAAGTTGGTACAACACTTTTTTGGGGTAGTTACTATTATTTCAAATGTGGTGCTGGTCACACAGTCATATTCATACATTATCCAGCTGGGGGATCCAAGGTGTCACAGAGCTTCATTCCAAACTAATTTCAAAAGTATATGCGTGTGTGTGAGATCAACCAAGTGGATTAACTTTTGAGTGGCAGGACATGGTGGAATGAACTGACAATGCAAGATGTGGATGTAGAACTAAGCTTCTATTAATGCCACAAATTTAATGTATAAAATAAAGAAGGGGAAATGACTGGCATATGCTACCTGTGTTTCTATAAACCCTAATAATATGAAGTTTAATGTGGTTATAATGTGGTCATTATTATTAGATGACAAGTGAAAAAAGAGCATCATTAGGCCTGTTTTTGGCCCAGTTAACTGCTGAAACGTAATCCGTCGTTAGCTGCCTGGAAAACAGACAAGAAACCCCATGCTGGTACCATGTCTGTCTGGTAAAAACAAAACAAACAAAAAAAAGGTATTTCTCAATTCTTAATTTAAATATTGCTAATTGTTCACTATACATACTATTCACAAATCTGTAAGTCAAGAGTTATTTAAAACAATGCTTTTTAAAAGTCCTGACCATGAATAAAATAAGGTTTGATATTGATGAAGACTGTTAACTTAACAGTTTCACGAATATCAAATAATACGTAAGACATATTGTATAGCGATTAACAGAATCAGCTACAATACATGGACAGGCATTTAAAACTGGATTGTGGCAGAAAGCAAGCGTAATATGATTAACTTTATCTAAGCACATTCCTGATCTACCAATTCATTGGCGGCTGTGGATTCTTGCTTCTAATCAAACCGAAATCAGGTGTATGGCCAACTTACCCACGTTTCCATTTTATAATACTGTAGTCACCATATGATAGCCACATTTTGAAGGGATCTACTCAAAAGAAGAAAAAAAACATTTCTGATGGGGGTGGTTCTCTTATACTATTTTACAGTAAGGAGGGGCTTGGGCATGAATATATTAAAAGGAATACATTATAAATCGTTGCTGTCAAAAACAGATATTTTTATTGATGAATTAATATTGCATTTCTAAAATAAGCATTGTCTCTTAACTTAATGTCAGCAATAAGCCTTAGATCTTTCAAATAAATAAAAGGTTTATCTCCAGAATGCAGGCATTTGTCCGAAACAGTTATTGTGTTTGCAAAACTTAAATGCTGCCAGCCAAATTTGACCAGTGGTCCACATTATGACAAAGAAATGCTAATTTTCAAACAGAATACATGGAGGTCCTCATTACAGTTTAAAAAAACAGTGTTTACTTGGCTGGTTAAACAATTTACTGGCATTAGAATTAGTGGCTTTCATTATGCCAAGATGGAGTTACAGTAAGCAGACTAAATATGTTTTCAAACCTCAGCACAAACAGACTGGATAGCACAGCATCAAGTGTCACACGTGTATACTGTACTGACTTAAAAACATACTTTTCAGTAAATGTTACAAAATAACCCCTAGAATTAGGTGCCAATACCATGCTGCTTCAATTCCAGTTCTGGAAAAACCCTACTAATTACTTAGGAAACAACTCTATGCATTTTTACTCGTCAAAAATAGCTTGCAGACACAGAACATCTTGTTACTACACAAATCGGAAGAGCCACAGACAGTGAGTAAGAGAATGAGAGACTATCTTTGAAACTCAAGAGACAGTATCCAGGAACTCTGGAATATAATCTCTTATGTTCTTCAATGGCTAAACTTCTTTTTTTTGTGCGTGTGTCAATATGAAACACATGACATAAGGCTTTTCTATATTACTATGTTTTATGGCCAACTTCTCCATACATATTGCCATGACACATCCAAACAGCAACTCAAAAAGTATGAGTATGTGTGTGATATAACGTGGGTAGTTGTTTGAATTACTTTGTTTCCATGAACACAGATACACACTTTAAAGAGTAAGTAGCGGGGTTCAGAAAAATATAGCGTTACACGTCCCCACGTGTTGCTACAACTGTTTAAATAACATACCTGTAATTTCTTTTCATTGTTAACAGACACATTTTTACACCTGTAAAACTTTAAAGTCTGTTTCAAAGCTCTTTTCAAAATGGCCACTTAGCAGCAATTACTACTATGAGTCTTTCTGGATAGGCCTCTACTAGCTTTGCACAGTAGGATGGTGACATTTTTGCCCATTCTTCACGGGAAAATTGCTCCAGTTCTGATAAGTTTGTTGGGGATCGTCGATGGACTGCAATCTTCAAGTCTCGCCATAACTTTTCGATTGGATTCAAGTCAGGACTTTGACTGGGCCACTAAAGAACATTAAATTCTCCTCTTGTTCAACCACTCCAGTGTGGCTTTGGCTTTGGGTCATTGTCCTACTGAAATGTGAATTTCCTCCCCAGTTTCAGAGTCTTGGCTGACTCAAATAGGTTTTCCTAAAGGATTCGCCTGTACTTTACACCATCCATTCTCCTCTCTGTCCTGACAAGCTTCCCAGTCCCTGCTGAAGAGAAGCATCCCCATAACATGATGCTGCCACCACCATGCTTGACAGTTGGGATGGTGTTGACTGGGTTCAATTTTTGCCTCGTCTGACCACAAAACCTTTTTCCACATGTCTGCAGTATCATCTACATGCTTTTTCACAAACTCCACACGTGCTTTAAGATGAGGCTTTTTGATTAATGGCTTCTTTCTTGCCACCCGTCCATACAGGCCAGCTTTCTGTAGGGACCGGCTTATTGTTGATGTGTGAACACTGCCTCCCATCTCAGACACAGAACTTTACAGATCTCTCAAGGTCATTGTTGGCTTCAGAATGACATCCCAAACTAGTTTCCTGCATGCCAAGCTGCTCAGGCGACCTGATCTGAGAGGGATAATCAGCTCCTTTGAAATGTTCTTGTACCCTTCTCCTGCTCTGTGCCTCTCTACCACTTTATCCCTGGCATGTTTCGAAAGCTCCTTGGTCTTCATGGTTGCTTTGTTGGATCACTATGTGAGTTGCAGCTTGAAAGTCTTTATATACCTGAGGGACATTATCTACAAGTTAAACCACTTTGAGTACACACAGGCTGAAACCATTTCCCTAATTTTGTGACCTTTCAAACAAATCATTTGCACCTGAGCTGATTTAGGGCTGTAGAAGCAAAGGGGTTGTATACTTATGCAACTGAGATGAATCTGTTCTTCTCTGTAAATCTTACTTATTTATATTCTATATGCATTGTTTAACTTTATCAATGTGGAGTTGTGCATAAGTATTCAACCCCTTTGCTACTGCAGCCCTAAATCAGCTCAGGTGCAAATGATTTGTTTGAAGGGCAGCAGTGTGGAGTAGTGGTTAGGGCTCTGGACTCTTGACCGGAGGGTTGTGGGTTCAATCCCAGGTGGGGGACACTGCTGCTGTACCCTTGAGCAAGATACTTTACCTAGATTGCTCCAATAAAAACCCAACTATATAAATGGGTAATTGTATGTAAAAATAATGTGTAAAAAATTATGTAATTGTATGTAAAAATAATGTGATATCTTGTAACAACTGTAAGTCACCCTGGATAAGGGCGTCTGCTAAGAAATAAATAATAATAATAAAATAACCGGTATATGTGTAGATTTACCAGCTCAGCGGTCAATGTATAAAATAACTAAGGAGATGGTAGTAAACAATCTTTTACTTAGCTTCACAATCACTGTCTGGCAACAATTCACAATACAAAATAATGATGTTTTTCTGGCAAAATGATGTAGCACACTATGGTTCTCACGGAAATGCAAAACATGTGTGCACTTACGTTATGCTTTTTCCTAAATGAGTTCAACTGAACATTACTAAAATCACGCTTAGTAGAGGCATGAGTTTTACTGAAGAGATTATTACCATACCTAATGTTTACCCTGTGGTAAATTTTGATTTACAATAAAAATCGGGAAAGTGATTTATTTTTTTTTATTTATTATTTTTTTTTACATAAAGCTAAAGACAAGGGGGATAAAATCGTTAGAAATAAAACCAGAAATCTAAATAATGTCTGTATGGGCCTTCACACCAGAGGGAAATCTGGACGAGGGTTCATCAAACTCTCCAATTCACTAATCTTATTCCAGTGGTAGTTTGGATACCAGTTTCTGCATTGCACACACTTATATCCTGTATTAACATTTAGGGCATGTTCCTTGGTGTCTGGTATTTGAATAAGTAAATAAAAAAATACACTGTCTTATGCTGTAGTAAGCAAATGCTTTTTCACTGCTTTCCTGCAAATTCTGGACTATTGATCAATGAAATCAATTGATCCCATTTGCACAATTGAAACTGTAGTTATTTATTTATAAAAATCGAGAACATGTACACTGAAACAAAGCTTTAAAAAAAAAAACAGGTGGACAAAAGGCAGGTTTTTTTAGTAAATGCATTCATGTTTTTTTTAGGTTGACATGTATTTAGGGCTAACCTTATTATATTTAAATTTAACTACAGCAGTTCTGACTACTCTTCAAACACAACACAAGAATACAAACACAAAACATGTATGTACTGTATTGTTAGTGTACTGCTCTCCATAAAATGTTAATTCAAGAGAGGGACATTTTTAAAGTCTTAAAACAATGGCAGTCTTAAAAGAATGTCAAAAATCAAGAACCTTATTATATTTAACTTAACTGGAGCAGTTCCAAATTTTCTTTAAAACATAAAAAATAAATAAATAAATAAATAAATAAATACTACTACAAATTTTGAATTAGAACCTCAAAAATCAAGAACTGAAGCATATTTGCAGTTGTTTTCTCCAAAACATGGATTTTGCAGACGATAAAATAGGTTCAGGTAATGCAAAAACGTCATGAATATTTCAAAATCTGTAAATCTGTCTTATACGGAAGCGTCCTAATGCCAATTTAAAAATAAATAAATAAATAAATAAATAAATAAATAAATAAAAATAATAGCGTTTTGCCCAAATTTGGACTTTATATCTCCTACGTTAGGACTTTAATTCCTACTTGACTAGGCATTTTGCATGGCATTTTTTAATTTACTAAACTATAACCTTGTCACAATTAGACACAGACAGATAACTAACACATCTTTACTGATCAAAAAAATTCCAATGCTAAATATCTCACACTAGAGGTGTGCCACTGTGTTTTTTCAACCTGGCGTGCCAGAACTAGACAGAGTGTTATTAATTAAAATTACCTAATCCAGTCTTACTGTTACCATGTGTGGCAGGAAATATGAACTTTGTCATTTTTTTGGATTATTTAAACTAATCCTATATTTTGATCTCTGGTTTGCTGAAGTAGTAATTATAGTATACTGCAGCAATGGCACAGTCACACGATGGCCCTACGAGAGTGTTTAGTTCTACTGCTGTTAAATATTTAGTCAATTTCTTTCCTGGCACAATGCCTCTCATTTTTTAATATCCCATTTTAATGTATAATGGTACATACTGTTAATGCAGCCATTGGAAATGAGGTATATAAAATGATAGAACTGACGTCAAGGTAGCATGTGTTAAATTGGAAATACTTTAACCCTACACAACCACTAGCAGTGCTCATTATTATTATTTTTTATTATTTACCTTATCCAGGGCGACTTACAATTGTTACAAGATATCACATTATTTTTACATACAATTACCCATTTATACAGTTGGGTTTTTACTGGAGCAATCTAGGTAAAGTACCTTGCTCAAGGGTACAGCAGCAGTGTCTTCCACCTGGGATTGAACCCACAACCCTCCGGTCAAGAGTTTAAAGCCCTAACCACTACTCCACACTGCTGCCCCTCAAGTTCATTAATGGATTAGTTTGTTAGTCACTGCAGTTGTGTCTGTATGTGTTGCGGCCAATCCACACATTATATATATATATATATATATATATATATATATATATATATATATATATATATATATATATATATATATATATATATATATATTTATTTATTTATTTATTTGTTTAACCGAGTTAAATTCATGATAAGAGACTATTACATCACCACTTAAAAAGACATTAATATAAGAAAAGCACAACTGGTTTGCAATCAATTGGTTTCTAAAACAAAGCTGAAAACAAAAGTCACTGCTCGCATGACATAACACACATACTGTACACCATCACCACCCACTCAGGAACAACATTATCCATATACTTTAGTAGTTTCCTTGTTGGAACACTTTTACCTTAGTGTTTCCTATGAGAAAAATTCAGTGTTAAAGCCAGCAATTGAATAAATGTATTTTTACTTTTTTTTTTTTTTTTTTTTTTTAAGATATTCAACTGTAATGTTTTTGCATTATAGAAAATATATCTCTGGGGATGAATTATTATCAATTATAAAAAAAACAAAAAAAAAACAGAAAACTCGACAGCAGAATCATGTCATGCCTGACTAAAGCCCGTCGCACACAGCCCGACTCAAGCCATCCCGACTCATCTCATCTGAGTATGCACAGATTCTGTGATTAGTTTTGCTCAGTTTTAGTTTGACATCACAATTGAGTTTTTCCCAACTGGGTGTCGCACACTGCTACGACTGAATTAGACGGACCACAACTAGATCCTGGTGATTACTATGTATGCAAATGTAATTAATACTTCCCTGTACACATTTTTGTATTAACTTAGCCCAACATAGCGACCCTCATTATGCAAGGCATTGTATGCTGATTAGACGGCGGAGACAGCGCCGCGCGGCAACCAAAAGAAGTGCTGAGCCTATTAATTAATTGACCATTTACACTGTACAAACGTTTCAGGCAGTGTTTGACTTTTTGTATAGCTTGTCTACTACACTTTAGCTTGTGGTAAATAAAATCCAACCTGTTGATTTTTTATTTGACTGGCATTTTTTTCTCAGCGTGTGGATCTAGGGGCTTGTGATTTGTGACCTATTGGAGATCGACACATCGGTTACTTCTGTTTTAGCGCAGTAAGAAAATATATGCTTCCAGTAGAGTGATAATAAAAAGGTACATTGATAATTTACCTTTGATTAGTAAACGCCTAAACAAACTATATGTGCACATATCTGGTATTTTTGAATTCGGGACACTCAAGACACTCAAGCAATTCAAGACTAATGTATTTCTACCTGTGGAACTAAAGCTGTCAATATTCCGCCATCTTGTATGACAAGTTACATGACAAGCTACGTCACTTAAACCTGCTTCACCATTGATTGACACCCTTATGACTAATCGGTCTCAGTCAGTCTTGGTCGGCAACCGCCACACACAGACAGACTGATCACATCTGAACGAAACTGCGTCTGAAAAAGATTCAACATGTTCAATCTTTAACTCTGAAGACATCCTGACAGAAATCTGCATAATCTTGGTTTTAAGGTCACACACACTGCTACTATTCATCCAGACTCTGTACAGCCAGTTGAGATGAGATGAGTCGGGGCGGCTTGAGTCGGGCTCTGTGCGGCGGGCTTAACAGGCATAACATTTTTAGTTTTTCGTATAAAATGGGCTGTGTTTTTACAGGTCACTTCCATTTGCTGAATCTGTACTCTAATGTAAAATATTGATCTGAAGCCAAATTGAGGGTTTTTTTCAGTCTGGGATTTAGCTCATGAGCTAAATTAGCTATCTATAACCAAGCCACTGAATTGAATCCAGGCAAGCAAAACTGAAAATAAAAAGCTTACTGTCACCAACAAGGAGTTATTGTATAGAAAAAATAATTACACAGGACATCTAGTTCCAAAGTATTTACACATCTCACATTTCATATAAGTGTAAAACGTCTGAAATCTTAATTGAATATAAAATTAAACTGCAATGGAAGTTAGACCCCTGACAAACCGATTTCCAGAACAGCAGATGCATTAATGGTCAGAAGTTCACCAAAACAACAGCTGATGCACATTAAAAAGGTCAGGATTATAGCAATAAAGTAAATAGCTAAAGGCTATTCAAATTGATTTGTGATGATGATCAAATAGTGCAGTGTGTAGGCCCTTTCATATAAAACGTATGCACAGGCCTTTAGCAGTAGTTAGTAAATGCAAGGCCGTAGCCTACCTAGATGGAACAATCTAGACTGAAAAATTAGCCAAACAGTGATCGTTCGGAACAGGTCTATGAAGTATATTCAGCCGAGAAAAGCTTTTCTAGTTACTAAACTGGTTAAAAAGGAAGCAGAGAGTACTTGTAAGTAACTTATTTTTAAGGCCATGTATTTAGTAGGGTGTCATAAATGACAAACTTGTAAAATGTGCATACAACGTGTATTCTGCAGCCAAGGAAATGGATTTAGATTCAGAACGGTGCTGAAATATGGAAAATTAAATACATATGTTAAATAATGTAAAGTGTTGCATGTCAGACCCCAAAATTAAGGATTCAAATAATAAATAAGGAGGCTGTGTGGTCCAGTGGTTAAAGAAAAGGGCTTGTAACCAGGAGGTCCCTTGTTCAAATCCCACCTCAGCCACTGACTCATTGTGTGACCCTGAGCAAGTCACTTAACCTCCTTGTGCTCCGTCTTTCGGGTGAGATGTAATTGTAAGTGACTCTGCAGCTGATGCATAGTTCACACACCCTAGTCTCTGTAAGTCGCCTTGGATAAAGGCAGCTGCTAAATAAAAAAATAATAATAAATGGGTGGTACTAGAACCGATTATGAAAAAAGACCTTGGTATTGTATTAGACTCATTACTACCAGCAGCAAGGCAGTGTGGTTAGTAAATTAAAAAGACTAACACAATGGTTGGCTATACACAGTGTAGAGTGCAAATTAAGGGAGGTAGTCTGCACTTTGAATACACTGTTCAATTGTGGTCCCTGAACTACAAAATGGACATTGCGGCCAGGGCTAAAAGGGAGCTATGAAGAAAGGTTACGGAAATTGGACCCATTTAGCCTAGAATAAAGAAGAGTAAAATAAAAACATGTAAAATCCTAAAAGAAGATGACAAAAGTTACATTAGTCACTGATCCATGCTGGCAATGTCACTGGTATTAGATAAACGTTTTTTTTTCCTTTTAGTGTATTAGAAGTCAGACAAGAGCCAACAGCTTCTTGGCAGTGAAGTCGGATGCCTGGCAAAGTCACCTTAAATGTACTGTTTTGTTCTTTTAGACAGAATCTACTTTTAAAAATACTTGTTTAAAACCATGCTGCATTAAAAATGTTTTTTAGTTCTGTATAAAATAATAATGGCACATGAACTTTCACTGCATATGTTTTTCATTTAAGAGTTCCTGTTGCAGCTAATACCACGGATTCTCTTGGAAATTAAATTAATTCTTCCTAGACTGAAATATTTTAATAAACAAACTATACTAGCATAATATAAACAACTTTGTTCATGTGCTGACGGGAAAAACAAAGCTTGTGTATGTAAGCAGTAAGACCTGACAGGGTGGGCAGTGATCTGGCATATTCCTGTCGCTTCTTCCTCAGCAACATATACAGAATTCGCCCTTTCCTCACCGACTACTCCATGCAGCTCTGAGTTCAGGCCCTGGTACTGTCCTGCCTTGACTCCCTCTGCTGCTTACCTTGTCTTTTCCCTTCCTCGTTTCTCCCACGCTACACCGCTGCTCCGCTCTCTGCACCAGCTCCCTATCGCTGCTCGCACCCAATCCAAAACTCTTGTACTCGTGGTCTTGACCTTTCTACTCCCTCCTATCTCCAGACTATCATTTCTCCCTACACCCCCTCTCGCCCCCTCCGCTCCTCTCCACCACCGGCAGATTAGCTGTACCCCCCCTCCGCTACCCCACTTCCAGAGCCCGCTCCTTCTCCACCCTTGCCCCTCAGTGGTGGAACCTACCCATGAGGACTGTTCAGTCCCTGACCACCTTCCGGCACCTCAAGATACACCTATTCAGACAGCATCTGTAAACGTCTCAACTATACTGCACTATATGGTACCCAATTGTACCAGTACTTGCATCAGCTTGTACTTGCACTGAACACGCAAGCCATAAAACAGTTTCACATGCAAAAGTACACATGAACTCTAACCTGATGTAGCTACAGTAACTTGCATAGTGGTTTGTCATTGTAAAACAAAACAAACAAACAAAAAAAAACTGCACTTAGTTCGAGACTTTTTATTCACTCAACTTGGCTATTGTATAATAATTAAATAAATACAAAAAAAAGCAAGAAAATATAAACCCAGATAACTGGGAACCCTAATTATAAGCCAGTATAAACCATAACCGACCTCTGGCAAAGGGTTTTTCTTTGTCCCTGAAAATGTACACAGACAGTCAGTGCTGCAGTTTATGAAAGCACTGATGTGCATGTTTTAATTATAAATAAATAATTTGAAAACAAAACAGAAACACTTTACAAAACAAAACAGCATGGTGGCTAAAATAACTAGACAAACAAAACAGACACGAAACAAAACAAGTATCATGCTGGTGTAAAACCAGCACGGGTAGCAGTTGTTATTTTCTTTTAGTTTTAGTTTCACTTTTCACGACTCTTTCTGCCTCTGAACACACTATCCCCGTTCAGCCAAAGCTGCAGGTTTTTATATTGTGGCCGAGGGATTAACTGGCTATCAATTACCTAGTTTATCCCTTGACCACACTCGGCACAGGTTTTCTTATATGCATGGTCAACAGCCAGTTTGTCAATAATAACTCGCTGTTGACCACGCATTCTCACGATTTTATCTGGATGGGGCATTTTAACCCCATCCAGGCTGAAACAATAATAACAAAACATTGTGTTTTTAACACTAAACCATACATTTTAAATAATAATAATCCAAAACACATACAGGGCAGGGTGTACCCAGTCACAGTCCCATATAATCTGTTCTGGTCAGAATAAATAAAGTAAAATATGGGAATATGTTTCAAATTGTTTGTCTTCCTCTCTGGGTCTGGAGTATTTAGCCTGAAATATGGACCTCCACCCAATGGACGGTGTACAAATAAACACATTATCAACTGCTAAATGCAGGAAGACACACATCATTGTAGGATTTTAACAGGTACCCCGGAAGTCAAAAAGTACAGTCTCTGCATTCCTTAATAAAACAAATGTCAAAAGTGCATTATGATTGGGCACACACAGATTATTTTAATAGGTTAGAAAAGAAATCTACAACCAAGAACAATTTGGAGAAATTAAAATATACAAGGATACACTTTCCTTTTACTTTTAGGCGTCAGAGTAAGAGACGCAGAAACCTGGACTTATTTGCGTACAGCTGCAGTTCATATTTGTATATCTGAACCATATCAATTCTCCTAAAATGTAATTACAAAACAAAAATAAATAAAATAAAAAGAAAAGTAAAATTTATCTTTATATGTTTAATTTCAAATTAGCATCATTTTGAAAATCCTGGTCATAAAGACTTTATGACCAAGTCATATGGTCATAAAGTCTGTGCTGTGAGTCGCTGTGGTGTCAGTAGTATTGGGCCTACTACTGCAGGTTAATAAAAATTGGTATATTGGTATCACATGATATGCATCCAATTTGTGTACCTCTTTTCTACAATAATACCCTTTACACACAACCTAAAAAATATACAGTTGTCGCATTTTCAAAACTTAACTGTGAATGGAGTGAATGACAATCATGTTGTTTCAATATTGCTTCTCATTTTAAGTAACTCTTCTTAATTTATATTATTAATTTAGGAACAGCCCATAAACAGGAACATTTTCTCATTAAGAATATATGTTTTGGCAGTGTTCCATTAAAACAAAAGTCTGTTCCTACATATCTTCAATATATTACTTCATCATTTAACCATACTATATACAAGACCACAGATGGGAACCTAGTTAGTGGGTATTTTCAGCAAGTCAGGAAGGAGATTACAAACATCTAACAAATTATTGTTTAATGCAGTTCTACGTTACCTTTTTGGAATGCTGTGTTTCAGACTCTTACTATTCCAACATGGTCAGCTACCATGCCATAATACTAGCTACACCTGGCTTTATAGCTGAAATTAGACTTGATTAAAATGATACCTGTAATACAATGTTTCATTTACTGGACCCACTTCTGGCTTAAACAAAAGCAAAGCATGAGATCGTGTTCTGCCATGTGAAATTCAGACCTAGGTCTTTTTAAAAATGGAGACATTATTACATTTGCAATAATTTCATGCAAACACATGTTTTCTTGAGTAGTTGCTCTAAACAGCCACCTGGTGTTAATTTTGTGCTGAAAAGTCGAGTTTAATTTGCTGTCCTTCAATACAAAACAACTGGAACGGCACATACTGTACAGTACACGCACACCCCGTTACATATTTTTTCAAGTTTTGCCAATTAAGACTTCAGATTCGATCCCTGAATGTATTTTTTAAAAAGCTTTACAAATGAATTAAAATACAGGAAACATTTTCTTTGGCTTGGTCCAAAAAAGAAATTAAGAGACTTTGTATTTTAACTTTTTTTTCAAGGATGGGCTTGTTAGTTGTGCTCGATACTGAATCCCAATATGCCATGAAGACTAGCACATTTAGTCAATCAATGCCTCAACTAAGCAGCCTGTATGCTGGAAGGCAATACAGGTATATGAGCAGAGTTTAAAATAAATTATCTTCATGTCTTCATGAGGAGACCACCCAGCTCCTCAGAGTTTAAAGACAAAGTTTACACAGTTTGAATACCTTATAAATGTTCCTAAAAGACTTTAATCCTTTAGATACTTTCAGAGTTTATCAGAGACATTGGAGCTAAAACTAGTAGCATGGTAGAAGCTTTTTCTTGAATTCCATCACAAATTGCTTGTATAAAATACGGAGGACCCAGTCCAATGTTAAATATAAAATGTGGCCAACACTGGTGAGGTATTTGCTGACATTCTGGTCTACTTTGGGGTTGATTTGATCAGCCTACACCCCACAGTGATAAGCCACAACTTTCATTTAAGAATTTGACAGCACTGGGGCATCACCCTGGATTACATTACCCCACTTTATGTAGTTATGACAGTGTCACAGGAAATTAGAATTGGAATCTCAATGTAACATACCTGCAATAATGGCTTGTAGAATAATGTACATTACATTACACAGATCAAATGATATGCATCCAATTTATGTCAGTCTTTTCTACAGTAATACAACACTAAATACTCCAACAATGTGAAATACTCCAGTTGTGTCTTATCGCAGTGGGACACTGTACATGTTGGCTGATCAAATCCTCCCCAAAGCAGACAAACATTTGTATAATGAAAAAAAACAGCCCAGCATGTCACACAACCTTATATAAGTATTATAATAATAAGTACCCAGTATTTTATTTTGTATCCATTATTTAACTAGAAAAGAACATTGAGTGGTATCTATTAAAAAATAAAGATGGACTTGAAACACAGACAAATCACATTGCTACAGCACAAACCACAAAAAATAAAATGACTTTTATAAACCCAACAAAAAAATAAAATAAAACAAAACTCCATTCATGTGGAATAAAAACAACAAAGGAACAATGGATTAAATACAAACATATCACATATTCCAGTTGTTTTTGTACTGCCCTCAAAACGTGTCGTTACTTACCGTAACCCTGGTTCTCTGAAAGAGAAGACGACCACAATGAACATTATGCCTTCCCAGACAGAATCAGACTATGTATGGGATATGCCTGCCCATTGGGTAGGTATCGCTGAGCTCTCTATACCAGAGCTGCTGATAGGCCCCGTCCTGGGATGATGCACTCGGTCCCGCTCACCGAGGGATTAAAACTGTCATCCTGAGGAAGCTATTTCTTTTTTTCCATCGAACTTGTGAGGGCGAGCGATGCAAGCTCTTTCAGGGAACTAGGCTTACGGTAAGTAACCTAACGTTCCCTTTCAATTCAAAGACGACCACCAATGAACATTATGTATGGGATAATGTATACCAGAGCCGTCGCGAGGGAGAAGGAACGGCAGCATATGAGGGATGCGCAAGCACTGTCTAAACCAGGGGTTAGCGGTGTGAGCTTACACCCTCAAGGACCCTCATGCCTAACGAAGGCAGGGCAGGATCTACCACATTAAGGCGGTAGAACCTGGATAAAGTATGTGACGTAGATCCGCTAGCCGCAGTACAAATATCAGACATCGAGGCCCCTCTGAAGAGGGCCCAAGATGTAGCCAACCCTCTAGTGGAGTGTGCGACTACCCTGCCAGGTGGGGGGAAACCAGCACCATCATACACAGTCGAGACTGCGTCCACAATCCAACGTGACAGACGCTGCTTTGAGAGGGTCTTTCCTAGGGTCAGTGTCCCGTGACAGACAAAAGCTGGTCAAACTGACGCAGAGCTCTTATCCTGTCCACGTAGCATCTCAATGCCCGCACTGGCCAGTGGAAATTCAATCTCTCATCCTCCATTGAAGCAAACGGTGGTGGATGGAAGGACTCCAGTTCCACAGACTGATTAATGTGGAAGGCTGTGATCACCTTGGGGAGGAAAGCAGGGTTGGTGCACAGACACCCCCTGCTGCCATTCTCCCAAATACACATGCAGGAGCTGTGTACTGACAGCGCCTGCAGCTCACTGACCTGCTTATCGGAGGTGATAGCCACAACGAAGGCTGTCTTTATAGACAGGTACTTCAAGTATGGAGTATATGGGCTCAAACTGGGCCTTCATGAGAGCCTCCAGTACAATATTAAGGCGCCATTCGGGGAGAACAGTCCTCCTGGGTGGGCGTAATCGCCGAGCACCTTTAAGAAATCAGGTAGCCAAGAAATGCGCACCCAGAGACACTGAATCTACGGGGGCATGGCATGCAGAAATAGCAGCGAAATACACTTTCAAAGTGAAAGGTGACCAACCAGCATCAATAAGTTCTTGCAGAAACTAAGATGACTGGCATAGGGCAAGATATGGGGTCATGGCTTCCAGCCAGACACCAAGCTTGGAAATACCTCCACTTATAGGTGTACAAAGACCTAGTGGAGTCTGCCCTAGCGCTCTGCAATGTACCCACAACCGCATCCGATAGCCCTAGGGCTAAGCAGCGGTCCCTTTCAGGGTCCAGACCCATAAGCGGAACCTGCCCAGTTCCAGGTGCCAAAGAGTGCCTCTCGTCTGACTGAGGAGATCCATGCACAGTGGGATCTCCCAGGGCTGGCCGTGTAACAGCTGGCACAGGGTTGAAAACCAGATTCTCCTGGGCAACTTAGGGCCCACTAGGAGAACTGACACTTCCTCTAACTGGACCTTTTTGAGAAAGGCCGGGAGCAGCGGTATAGACGCAAAAGTGTACAAACACGCTTTAGGCCATTCATGCGCTAGGGCGTCTACGCAGAGTGGACCGCCTAAATTGTGGGAGTACCACAGGGGACAATGCGTTGTCTCTGCCGAGGCGAAGAGATAAACCAGCGCCTTCCCGAACTGTTCCCAAATGCGCTCCACTATCCCAGGGACCGTAGGCCACCACTGTAGTGTTGTCCGTCCGGATTAACACATGTGTACCCCTCAGCACAAGGAGGAAGTGGTGGAGAGCAAGGGACACTGCTGGCAACTCCAGCATGTTTATGTGCAGGGATGTCCAGCGGTCCGGCCAGGATCTGCATACTCCTCTGCCTTCCCAGACAGTCCTCCACCAGCGTAGGGCTTCCGAGCACACGAGACACAGTCAGCCAACAGTGTTTGTCGTGTTTGGCATTGAGGTGGAACGCATTGAACCATGCTTGTAGCGGGCGCATGCGAAGCAGACCCAGCTGAATGGCCGATATGGCTGCAGCCATCAGACCTGCGATCACTGTTGGAACAGGGAGAGGCAACCCTGGATAGCTGCAACTCTGTCGTCTGACTGTGTGCACCGTTCGCACCGCGTACCGTGCAGCACTGTATGCCCGTGCACTAGTGTAGCAGTGGCGCCAAGCACTATGTGTACAGTGCGTACTGAGCACAGAGTACCGTGCAGCTCCGTGCGCTAGCTCCGTAGCAGTGGCCAAGCACCATGTGCACCATGCGTACCGAGCACCGCACGCACAGAGTACCGAGAGCATTTTGTGCACCGTGTACCGTGCAGCACTGTGTCTGTGCACTGATGCTGTAGCGCTGGGCACCGTGTGTCGTATGCAAAGAGCACCTTGCGCACCGAGATGTTCGTTGGTGGTCGTCTTTGAATTGAAAGGGAACAGCTAGACACTGAATTGCATAATTCAGACCAGGCAGCACAATTCTATTTATTTTGCAGTTACCTTCTGAAAGAAATCCTCTCCACCGTTGACCTTCCCCTCTGTGGCAGCTGTAAAGATGAAAATAAAGATACATTTACTTAAAGTTGCAATGATACATTACACCAATATCCAAAGTTAAAAATGAAATTAAAATATTTGTGAAGCCTCTTTAAATGGCAGTGATTTCATGTACTGGTAATAGGCCCCAAAGGCATATTACTTTACAGCTACGTCTGCAGCAATTATGTTACTTTACAGAAAGACTGCCCTAATTACATAGTTTCAATCTTTCCAATAAAACTTGATAGGTCAGCAGTGTTGAATGGATCATTCCTCTACCTGCGTACTGTTATTATTTAGTCATTTAACAGACACGTTTAACTAAAGCGAATTCCTGAGACTTGGGAGTGAACTATGCAGCACAACTGCTGCTGCAGAGTTACTTACAATAGAACCTCGGTTTTACATCTCATCCGAAGGACGCAATGTAAAACCGTGTAAATATATGCAGTGTTGAAAGTGCGAAGTAATATTATTAAAAGTTATAAAACTTTATGTAACTAACAGTTTTTCAGGTACTTCCATTGTTTATATTTAGGCTTGCTACTTTTCGATATTAAAATCGGTAAAGGTTGTTAAACGTCGAATTCCCCAAAAATATAAGTTCGACTGAAATAAATTTAAATACGATAAACGTCGTTAAACCACTCATTTTTTAATTTTCTTACCAAAAATCATCATTTAGAAATCATCTCTAGTCTATGTAATTTTTATACTTGCTGTCTGTCCCGTCTCCGTTCCGCTCTTAATGGCTAGGGGTCGCTGTCGGTCATCTCAGTGGTCCGTTAGTCTGTAGTTTCACTCTGTTCTGACAGATCTCGTTGACTGAAGCAGTGCTAGAATGCTCTCATTTGCCAGCTACAGCGACTGTCATTCAAAGCGCCTACTTTGAAATTAGGTTATGGTGTACGAAAGCTTTTGCTTTAAGTATATGGTGACAGTTACTAGTTTGATTTGAAAATGGGGCACAAGAGAAAAACACTTAATGAATATTGTGCAGAATACCCTGCCCGACTGCTGAAGTCTCCACAGCAGGACCAACGGCCCGTCTGCCTTGCCTTCCAGGGACTCGGAGTCCGGCTGTGCTGAAGCAGGAGGGGGAGCTCGGACTCTGAATAATAAGTGCAAGTTAGTTCTGTTCAGCTATCTAATATTTTGTTCTGTGCGTATTATTTTTACTCACATTTATGCTATAAAAGGTCTGTGCAATACACTTTTATATGCTGCGTTTACTAAAGTTTATTTGAAACCCTTTTTAAATGTATAGCTCAGCTGTGACCAAATGTTATTTCAATTAGAATGTTGGTAACCATGGTTTTGTTGCATGTTGAATATGATAAAGGGGTTTCGCTAAATGAGGCATTTTTCATTGGCATAAAATGTCTGGTTTTTTTTAAAAGCATAAAAGGTCAATTTCACCCATTCTCTTCTTGAATTGAAAAATAAATATCGAAAAAAACGGTAAATTCTTTCGTCGATATTAATCGTCGATTTGGCAAAAAAAATATATCGAATAGTAGCAAGCCTAGTTATATTATAATAGCTTGATTACTTTAAGAGCTACATGTATTTGGGTTCCCATAAATTTCAATTAGGACTTCAGAATATACCAATTAAAAGTTAAATGCCGATTACTCTCAAGCAGTAAGGGTTATTGTTTTTCTGCTGGAGATACCGGATTCGATACCCACAGCCAGCTTGGCACTCCTCAGGTAAGTATGATGTAATGTACCCAGAAAGGACATGAAATGATGCTGGTTTGATAGATGTACAGTTTAATAGCAGGTCAAGCCCTCCTCTTAGTTCCATTATGAATGTCACCTTCAAGAAACATGGCTTGTTTCCAATGTTAACAGTGCATGTGCTTATTAATTGTAAGAAGCAAAACAATAGCTCATTATTAAATTGATGATTTTCTTGGAAAAGAATGTAAAATGACATCTTTGTTGCAAACAAATACTCTCCGTTTCTGCCCTGGAGCATTCACTTTGTTAAGTACACATTCTGCGGTATACATGGCAAGATGTACCGGGACACTCAATTCTTCCAGCTCACACATCAACCTAACTATGATGGCCACTGGAGATGTCTTTACAACTCAAAACTACAGTCATTACCAAGCAGCCAATAAAAATGATTTGCTCATACACATTGTAATGTGTCAATGTTTGAATGGATTTCTGACGGTCATTCATTCCGCTTGAGGAAGTTTTCATTTGTAATATTCAGAACATTATACACACACACACACACACACACACACACACACACACGTCAAAAAGGAAGTTAGAAAGGCCAAGAGAGAGATAGAAATGAACATTGCTAAGGGGGCTAAAACCAACTCCCAAATGTTTTTCCAATATTATAACAGCAAGAGAACATTCAAAGAGGAGGTTAAATGTCTAAGACACAAAAATGGCAAAATCATAGACGAAGAAAAAAAATAGCAAATATTAAATGATTACTTTTCACAAGTTTTTACAAAAGGAGGATACGGACAACATGCCCCACATGTTGACCTTTTCTATCCAGTTTTAAATAACTTTAGCATAACAGAGGCAGAAGTTTTAAAAGAGACTAGGGGCTCTTAAAATAAACAAATCCTCTGGACCGGATGAGATCCTCCCAATAGTACTCAAAGAAATGAAAAGTTATTTACAAACCGCTAACCAAGATCATGCAACAGTCTCTTGACACAGGGGTTGTACCGACAGACTGTAACACTTTCTGTAACACTTACATTAAAAAAAACAACTGAGTTACTTTATAACTTGATTAAACACGGTAGAACTGTAAGCCTAGCTGTAAAGCCCGTTGCACACAGCCCGACTCAAGCCGTCCCGACTCATCTCATCTGAGTATGCACAGATTCTGTGATCAGTTGTGCTCAGTTTTGGTTTGACATCACATTTGAGTTTTTCCCGACTGGGTGTCGCACACTGCTAAGACTGAATCACTGACCACAACTAGATACAGGTGATTACTATGTATGCAGATTTAATTAATAATGCACTGTACACATTTTGTATTAACTTAGCCCAACATAGCGACCCTCATATTATGCACGGCATCGTATGCTGATTAGACGGTGGAGACAGCACCGCGAGGCAACCAAGAGAAGCGCTTAGCCTATTAATTTAGCCATTGACCATTTACACCGTGCAAACGTTTCAGGCAGGGTTTGACTTTTTGTATAGTTTGTCTACTACACTTTAGCCTGTGATAAAATAAAATCCAACCTGTTGATTTTTTATTTGACTTTGGCGGGTTTTTTTTCTCAGCGTGTGGATCTAGGGGCTTGTGATTTGTGACCTATTGGAGATCGACGCACCGGTTACTTCTGTTTTAGCGCAGTAAGAAAATATAGGCTGCCAGTAGATTGATAATAAAAAGGTAAATTGATAATTTACCTTTGATTAGTAAACGCCTAAAAAAAAAAATCAACAACTATTCAAATGTGCACATATCTGGAATTTATGAATTCAGGACACTCAGAGCAATTCAAGACTAATGTATTTTTACCTGTGGAACTAAAGCTGTCAATATTCCGCCATTTTGCATGACAAGTCACATGACAAGCTATGTCACTTAAACCTGCTTCACCATTGGTTGACATCCTTACGACTAATCGATCTCAGTCAGTGTCGGTCGGCAACCGCCGCACACAGACAGACTGATAACATTTGAACGAAACTACGTCTGAAAAAGATTCAACATGTTCAATCTTCAAATCTGAAGACACCCCGACCGAAATCTGCATAATCTTGGTTTTAAGGGCACGCACACTGCTAGGATTCATCAAGACTCTGTACGGCGAGTTGAGATGAGATGTCGGGACGGCTTGAGTCGGGCTGTGTGCGGCGGGCTTAAAGTATGACACAATGTCAGTGTCATCTACAGTATATTCATGAACAACTATAGTCCTAATAATGGAGAGGGCGGTTGGCTGAAGACTGAGCTTACATACAGAATATCAAATTACATCTCATACATATGCTTGTAATTACTCCCACACAGAATCTGCAGCTGGTTTCACTGAAAGCACATGCAAATGAAACAGTTAGAAAGTATGTGTTTCTGAACCATGTGTTTTCTAATTGGTATGAAAGTAGTATGTTTACAGCTCTCACCTCTTTTGCAAATAGACAAATTAATCGTTTTGGCAGACATACAATGTTAACACAAAGGAGACGGGAATGGAGCTTGAGTTGTCTATACACCAGCACTTTGGAATGGTTGTCAAAGTGTCAGCTGGCTTTGAAACTAATTCACCTATTTTAAAATGTGGCACCCATGAAGAACCTGCTTTAAAATAAACTTAACAGCAAAAACAAACTTATCCTTACATAAAGACGGAGCCTCTGGTAACAGAGCACATTCCATCTATATGTCATGTCTGTCAGATTGCATGTGTGTAAACAAAGTCAGACAGGCTGTGTGTAATATGACGTCCCTAATAAATCATAAAAGACAAGCTATATTTCTATATGAAGGAAGTGAATTAAAGATTAAATCAAGCAATAATTTCCAATGTTGCCGTCTTTACCTGCTAAATAGTTGACCACAGAGACTGTCCTAAGCCAAAGGCAAAGGCACTTAACCAAAGGTCAATTATATACAAGTAATGATCACAGAGGATATTGATGATATACTGTATATAAACCAAACAAATATATTTGTGTGTGTGTGAACAGATTTTAATAATGTGTTTTTATGTTGTATTTTGGACTGGGTTGCTCAAGCTGCTTCAAATGTATGTAGCCCAGTTCAAGCAAGTCTCAATATGCTAAAATCCTGTTAACTTTAGAGGGCAGCTACCATAAGATAATGACAGCTCTACTCAGAAACTGATTGGCTAAGACCATCCTTGAGGTTGAAAAGATATGGGCCCAGATATTTGAAAGGTTTGCGCACCACGCAGAGGGTTATGTGCATCGCAAATGGCCGTTATGCACGAATGCACAAAATGTACCCTATTCGAAACTTCTTTTTGCGTGCCACAATCCGTTTTGCGCGGTGCACAAATATAATGTATGCATAACTATATTTGGCGGGAGTGGCTGACAATTTGCGAGATCCTGCCATGTTCAAAACTGCGCCAAACACAAAACCAATTCACTGAAGTGAAATGCAGTCGCTTTCCGAGGTACTACAACAATGGAAAACACCCAGCGATCATACAAGTTTCCGTCCACATCTATATAATGATTATATTCAAAAGAACGATTGTGAGAGCAGCATCACCAGTGTTAATACGTGTTTAAAAAATAAACAGGGAAGCTGCAATCGTGATCATTCTTTCGGACCAAAAGAAAACTAATCACTTTCCAAAGCATGCTTTCTTGGTGCCGAAAGAATAACTCCCAAAACAGAAATCAAGTACACTAAAGCACTTATACTGGAACAGTTTGTAGTATAAATTATCTATTTGTCACAATATTGGAGCACCATATTCTCATATATTCTCTTTTTTTTTTTTTACTATTTAAATATCTATTAAAAGATAGAGGCATGCTGTTAAAGTATTATGTAGAATCTGAGGTGGCAGGTGAGAGGTCAACATATTGAAAGGAGAAAAATCAAGGGTTACTATATCAGCCAAGTAGCAGCTATTAAAACCGAATTTAAAAAAAAAATTACATAACCATGGCAACCTCATTTCTAGAGTCTCTATGGAAAACTTTCTAGGTGTTAATATTTAACTTCTAGTCTTAATGTCAAGCATGCAGACACAAGCAGTTTTAGAAGAAAATCCATCGGATCCAGGAATGTAAAACAAGTTACATGATGGGATCTCTTCTTGTGTAAATCTTGAGGTATCTTGGGGAACAGTGTTATCATGAGTACATACCACTCAGTGAAAACCTTTCATGCACTGTGGAGTAACCCCCCCCCCCCCCCCCCAATAAAATATAACCTCCAAATTACAACCCGTTTTTAAAACATGGTTTATTGTGGTAAAAAGATCTAACAAGCTTGAGTTTGAAAATATTACTGGACCAAGCAGCCATGTGCTATTGTGTGGAATGACCCATCTTGTCTGCCTTCACTGCAAACCCCACTTCCCCCACCCCCCAAAAAAACAGCTGGAAGATCAGTGTTACCCAGATGAAGGAAATCTATTTAAACTTAAATTTCAAGACTTTATTGTTTCTTTTCTACAACTAGAAAGAATTTCAATCTGACCTTGCCTGGAAGCATAAACGTTTGCTGGGGAACAAAAAAACACATAGTAATTCCAATATCAATTTTTGCATTCCCTATGGATATACACTGCCTGGCTACTTTATTAGAACTAGTCTACCCAACTGGATTTATTCATCCAGTCATGGTGTGCAGCGTGTTCTTCCGGTATACCCTAGGACCCTTAATTACTCTAGAAGGCCGAATAAATACCATAATTGAATTAAGCACAGTTGTAGATCATTATGTCCAACCAGCAATGCTGCACTTGTACCTGATTGTGATGCAATGCATCCAATTGTGCTTGAATGGTTTGAGGAGCCTGACAGAGACTTCAGGAATCTTCCATGGCCTCCATAATCTGCAGAACTCAATCCAATTGAGCACGCACAGGATGAACTTGGACACATTTAAAACAACTAATGCATAGTGTAAAGGTGACAGGCAACTCTAACAAAACGTGTTTTGTTACCGGTATGTTGGAAGTATTATGTATGAACGTGAATGGTTTCTGATATGTAATGGGCAGTTATAATTAGCTATGCTAATTGCTACCCATAGGTAAGTGCTGCTAAGGATTTGACAGTAAGGGAAGTGAAATGGTTTGTTATGGTGCGAAAACTCACTGAAATCTCACAGTTCCCAGGAATTGTGCTTTGTCAAGTTTTTATCCATGCCGCCACAGTTCCTATTCATTTTCAGGCTACAATTTGGGAGCAATTTCAGCACCTCAAAAATAACCTTGTTTTCCCCTTACCATTTTATGATGTTAGAAGTAATTCTAATTAATTCTTACTGCAAATACAGAGATCTTGTTGTGTTTGTTTTTTTCATATTTTATGGTTCAGCAGCTGCTCTTCAGTTCTAGTTGCCTGCCAGATATATGTAACAGACACAAATCACTTACTAATAAAAAGTCACTTTTTCCTACAGTATCTAGCCCAGATTACACCAATAGTTACAGACCTTTTAAGGGGACAGGATTAACAAACAATCTATTTGAAGCTACTCTTTAATGATTTAAATGACAGCAGTATTTAGATCTACCACTGTTTAGATCAACTGAATAATCACCATAGTGGGATATAAAACAGTAAGTAACTTCTGAACACAAAACACTCAATACAAAATGTATCCCTTTCAGGAGTTCCTCCTTTAAAAAAGTCCTCCCTAAAAACAAAAACTCCATATTCAGCATTCTCCTCAGCGATATAGCCAGGGTACATTTTAAATAAAACATATTTAATTCAAGAAGGTTTGCTTCCTGCCAAATTCCCATTAAAAACAAATGTACTGAAAAGGAAGAATGATGCAAGATAAATTCCAGACCGTCTTGTCTATCTGGTGCTTCAACAGTAAGTTCCTGTGTGGGAGGTTTATAGTGATGGGCAGAGTCGAACACAGTATTGTACCAGGGATAAAGAAATAGCCTTCTCAAAATCACCCCTTTCTAAATCTTCACTTTCTATCTGCCCCATTCCTTTAATCTTTGGCCTACTGCCTCTGAATGGAAGGGAATTAAGCAAAGAAAAATGCTCCTTCAAATTATATAACTTTATAAAAGCTAGGTTAACAAATTAGAAATAAAAAGAAAATTATGTACCGTTGCATATCTAATTGGTCAGAGCAGGACAAATAAATAAAACTTAAAAAAACAAGTGGGGTTCTTGGCACTTGCGTCGAAGAAGCTCAGAAATACGTGTTCATTTAGTTTTGTGCTTGCTTCCCAGACAGGAAGTTGATGTCATGCAAGTTTTCAAAAAAACTCCCTCTATTTCCATTTTCTGAGGCAAAACCATTATGTAATCATCAGTGGGGGGAAAAGGGTACAACACCTAGCCTACTCTAAAGATGCCTTCATAATTCACCTGTATATAATGATTGTACGTAATAAATGGAGGAAACAGATTAGTTCTTTTAATTAAGAAGAGGTTTTAAAAAGGGTTTATTAATGAAAACTGTACATGGACTCCACAAGGTGCTGAAAGGGGTGTTAATCTGTTTCGTTACTAATATTTCAGATCCGACAAGCCTCTATACCGGTCTCTTACCTCTGCCAGTCACTAACCGCTTGCGGCCACGTCTCTCTTGGTGATCTCTTTCCCTTTGTTTTGCCATTGCTGATTACTCATCGGGCGGCTTACAGTACCAACATAGCTGTCCTTATTACCATGTGCACCCACGATCAACCTAATTCACATAAGGGTGATGCCAATTCCAAGCCAGAAGATGGGACCTAATAAAAAAAGTGGCCAAGCAGCAGAATGAATGAATGAATGAATGAATGAATGAATGTAATAGCCATAGTTAAGAGACCGTGCTATTTGTGTTCTGCCTTATAAGGAGAATGCTAGTGTTTCATGGCATTATGGGGCAAATGGAAGCCATGACTGTACCATTATTATCTGTTCTGCAGTATAAAGGGCTGCCTTATAAAAGGGGGAGCACTGTATGTATGTATGTATGTATGTATGTATGTATGTATGTATGTATGTATGTATGTATGTATGTATGTACATACATACCAATCACTTTTTGTTCAACACTGCAATGGAAAGTATTAACAATTCTATTTAAATTGAAAGTTTGCAGCAAAACACACAATAGAAATAGGTACCCATATGTATACCACATTTTTATCACATAAAAACAAGTTAGCACAGACTGAGGACCTAAGTTTACACAACTGCCGTCTTTGTTTATCAAAACTGTGCGTATGTAAAGAAATGTTGCTTACTTTGTTTTGAAGTGCAGTAGATAAATTTGGCCTTTAAATAAGCTGCATTCCTTACAAACAATGAACTATCCTTCTGTTGCAGTTCAGTACAGTTTACAGCAAGGCTGGCTATTTTATCTTAAATTATGTTGCCTTTCAGATTGCTACATTTTCAATGATTTACATTTATTTGTACTGGCTGTTAGAAAAGAACTCAGTATGGAAAGTAACTTTTTTTTAAATAGAAGTTTCCTTCTCATGCAATAGATCAAGGTAAAAGGATTACATTTGCCAAAACATTTCCGGGGAGGGTTAAAATATTCAGCATTATCCCTGCCAAAGGTGAAAAAAAAAAAAAAAAAAAGAAAAACCACTATGAAACCCTGGAAACCCTCAACACCAGTCACATCCCAGCCTGCTGTATTACAGGACTAAGGATTTACAAAAAACTGATAAGAATTTGTGGGTACAAATGTTTAAAACTTTTGAACTGATCTGTACACACACAATACATATTCCAGGTGCTTAAAAAGACCTTTTTATTTTATTGTGTTGCATGTTCTCAAGATGGTTTCACATGTACCCGCATGGACCTCTCAGAACTAGAGGAGGATGACGGGAAATGTAGATCTGAGGAGGTGCATGCGGGTACATGTGAAGCCATCTTGGAGGCAGGGAATGCAATTTAAAAGTTTAAAAAAAGTGGTAAAAATGTAAAAAATATATTAATAATAATAATAATATAATAATAATAATAATAATAATAAAAAAACAATACACGCACCTTACGTAAAGAATTGCAGCAACACATGGGAACATGTAACAATAAAATAAAAAGGTCCTTATGTACCCTTTAATTTGAGGACAGGAGAAACACAAGAACAACTGTTTAGCGAGCAAGACAGATATGAAGACGGCTTAATAGTTTAAAAAAAAATTTGCATCCTGATGCATACTTCTATACCGATTTAGTTTTAAATGTACTTTAAAACGCGTGGAATTATGTAGGGCTGCAACGAAGGGTACATTTTGACCTTCAAAGGTTTGGAACACATTACTGAAGGAAGGTTCGAACCTTTGATTGTACTCATTTGCATAATTTATTGGTGACATCACCATAGCTACTTGTTTATATTTGATTGAAAATCATATTTTACAGGTTATCCATATAAGGCGCTCTGCGTAGAGTGTTGGATGGACGTCGCGAGTTCGAGTCCAGGATATTCCTTTGCCGACCGAGGACAGGAGCTTCCAGGGGGCGGCGCTCAATTGGCCGAGCGCCGCCCGGGGGGAGGGAGGTAGGGCTAGGTCAGCCAGGGTGTCCTCGGCTCGCCGCACACCAGCGACCCCTGTAGTCTGGCCGGGCGCCTGCGGGCTTGCCTGTAAGCTGCCCTCCGACGCTGTAGCTGTGGGTGGCTGCATGGCGAGTCTGCAGTGTGTAAAAAAGCGGTTGGCTGACGGCACATGCTTCGGAGGACAGCGTGTGCTCGTCTTCACCACTCCTGAGTCAGCGGTGGGCTGAGCCTAAAAAAATAATTGGACATTACTGAATTGGGGAGAAAACAATAAAAATAATTGGCGACCACTAGATGAAGATGAAGATGAAGAAGCAGCAGCAGTATACACTTGTCAAGTGATCCCAGAGATTGGTTATGCCTCCATGATACGAGTCGTTTGCACAGTTTGCATACAACTTTTTTTTTGTGGTCATCTGAGCGTTTAACAAAAAAATCTCAAACAGCAGAGGGGTTTCGAGCCATTTCTTTCAATACAGCTTACGCTATACAGCGCATTGCTGTCGAGATGGCGAATGAAGAAATTTGCTTTTGGTTAACACAAGCTGGAGGGGCTTTTCAAAATTAAAATTATTAGTGTTTGTGTATATTTTGTTAGTTTCTACCATAGCACTTCATTTACACTGGACTTGTACACTAGGTATTCAGTACACATTTTACTGAAGCAATACAGCCACTAGAGGTATGAGCCCAGTGCTTTGGCTACTATACTCTGCTCCATACACGGCACCGGCGCCATGTAGAGTTGTACGAATTGTATAATGATTTGCTAGTGGATTTTAAATAACAACTTTTGTTTACGTAATATACATTATACAAATCAAAAGATTGAATTTTGCATGCAAGTGACATTTAATTTGTGATTTATAGTATTCACACATTGTCAAACAGGTTCTGTTAACAGGAAGGAACAAAAAAAAACACACAGCTGTACAGTGCGTGAACCCGTCTGACGAACCTTTGAAGGTTTAAAACAATCTTCAAATCCCAGGATAGCGAACAAACCTTCAAACCTTCGGACACAGCCCTAGCATTGTGTTACATGAATAAGACTATTCAATGCATTGTTCAATCTCACAAAAAAAAACACATACTACTAATGCTAGGGCATAGTTTAATATTCAAAACAAAAGCTGCTTGAAATGTATTCGGGGGCAAAAATGACCATGTTCGTATTCATTCCGAGAAAATAATTAATACATCACTTGCAAAGGAACTACAAAGGCATGGGTACCGTAAAAAAGCCCATGTTCTCCCCAGCACTACAGACTACACACTATGTGTGGTAAATGTCCCAAGCACATTTCTTGTACTAAATAAATATTCTCAGGATCTCTTTGGAAGTGAAACTGTGTTGAAAAGCTGGGAGAGCACATTTCTGCCATGCCTAAGAATCAAAAGTCTCCTACTATAAAGGCGCCAGCTCTTTCCATTCGGGGACATATAATCTCGACCCCTTGCATGTGAAACATGTTAATTCAGTCAACAATAATCTGAGTAAATAAACTGATTAATCATGTAATCACACCACCGCATTAACACCAAGGAGATGGACTATACTGCCAATACACTCAAGACTTGCATCGCCAGGGAAACTAACCCGCTAGATGGAACATCCATTTTTAAATTTGAAAAAGTAAAAGGGAAATCAATCCAGGGGACGATGAGGGGGGCAGGACACGAGTGGTATAGTTTTGTGTAACCCAGACAAAATCAGAGACCTGGTCTGGAATCAGCTCTTAAGGGGAGTTAAAACCTGCTTTTTTTAAAATGACAAAGTTTCAGAAGGAGAAAAGTTAATACGTTGCATGTAGGGTGTCTCTTGTGAAATATGACTTTGCCTGTGTATGAAGAACAGTTAAACTAAATCAATAACCTTAGTAAACGATATTTCTCTTCTGGTTGTAAAAAATGCTATTTTAAAATATTGGCAGGTGGTGCCTAACTTCAAAACCATAAAGCAAACCTTGCTGTTGCTTTTCTTTGAAAAACAAAATCCATCAAATACAGAAAGATGTACCAGCATCCCAACTCTGCTTGTGAACACTGGATTAAACACTAATGTTCTCCAGATTGTCTTACTACACACAAGACTTGGGAGCACTGCATAGCAGTTTTGCTATCTAATAATGGCTTTGATGTTAGGATTAGATTAAATGTTTGAGGTGAAATTAGGATTTAAAAAGATGAGGCTTCTGTGAGCTCCTGGAAGCATTTGCCTGCGGATGAAATGGTACCATGCCACAAATAAGGAGCGGAGTGGCCTGGGCAAGTGTTTTACCTGAGATAGTATTGTTTACATTCTCTTATCTTAACAAACTGTTACCGCAACAATACAGCGAGGTCTTAAAATCTGATTAGTTAAATACATACTGTATATTAAACATATATAAAATGTCTTTTGTTGGAGTAGACGTCTAAACTTTAGCTGTCCAACTGGTAAGATTTTTCTTCTCCAATTTATTTTTTAAACTTCGAACCATAATATTCTCCTTGCTCGATTGGAGACGAAGCTCAGCATATCTGGCATTGCTCTTAGTTGGCTTAATTCATATCTCTAGGAGAGAAAGCACTTTGTCTCTTTGGGTGGTTTCAGGTCTGCTACTGGCTTGGTCTCCTCTGGTGTTCCTCAGGGCTCCATATTGTGACCTCTGCTGTTTAGCATATATATGCTCCCACTGGGTCAAATTTTTAGAAGTCATGGAGTTAATTTCCATATTTATGCTGATGATACCCAGATTTATTTGCAAATTTCACTTGATATTAACTTGGCTATTTCTGTGCTTACAAATTGCATTACTGACGTGAAACTTTGGATGCAACAAATCTTTCTGCAGCTAAACAGTGATAAGACCGAGGTTATGTTTTGGGTACTCCGCATCAATTGCGAAAATCTAATCATCTAAACATGACCATTGATGGGGTTCAAATTGAGTTCTGCTCCAAAATGAGAAACTTGGGGGTCATTTTTGATTCTGGTTTAACTTTTGAGCCACATGTTTGTAATATTACCAAGCTTTTTCCATTTTAGGAACATTGCGCGGCTGTGCCCTGTCTTGTCTATGTCTGCTGCTGAGAAACTAGTACATGCTTTTGTCTCATCCAGACTTGACTACTGCAATGCACTACTTGCTGGGGTGTCAAAGAACACCCTTCAAAAACTGCAGTATGTTCAAAATTCAGCAGCTAGGGTGTTGACTAGGACTCATTCTGGTGAACACATAACCCCTGTTTTGAAAACTTTACATTGGCTGCCAGCCAAATATCTTATTGATTATAAAGTTCTGCTCCTGACTTAATGCCTTATAAGGGAATTTCTCCCCTTTCTATATCTGACCTCTTGCTTAATTACACTCCTAGTCGTCCTCTGCGGTCCTCCGATGCTGGACTTTTGGTTGTTCCTCCGACTAAACTGTGAACAGTGGGCACTAGGGCTTTTTCTTGTTATGCACCTAGGCTGTGGAACGCACTTCCAACTGAGACCAGAGATTCTGAGCCTTTGCCTGTTTTTAAATCTTGCCAAAAAACGAATTTATTTAAAATTGGCATTTTTATAAATGTATTTATTTATTTATTTTAATTGTTAGATATTTCTTGTTTTTATTATTGTTCTACCTTGGTATTATCTGTACATTTGTATGATTGTATTATTGTTATTTTATCTGTCCTTTTTCATTTGTTAAGCACTTTGTGATATTTGTTTATGAAAGGCGCAGATTTTGCAACAGTTGTGTTTACAGATAAGACACGGTAAATGTGTACTAAAACACCGTGAAACCATTTAAAGACTGAAGATATCAATTTGTAGATGTCACTCCATCAACCGTTCATTTGAGCCACACACACCCTGATACGTATCTAATGTACTTTTAAAATATATCACGCATTACCTTTCGTGCCCGAGTCCTTAACTTCCTCCGACATGTTACGCTTTAGACCTTGAAGCTTAAAACTGCTGAATCTGGAATTCAACTGCAGATAACACTGGAATTTATTAAAGTTGCAACTTTTGTGATCTTATTAATGTTTACTCAACAACCTGAA
The DNA here is from genome assembly GCF_902713425.1 of Acipenser ruthenus. Lineage (NCBI taxonomy): Eukaryota > Metazoa > Chordata > Actinopteri > Acipenseriformes > Acipenseridae > Acipenser > Acipenser ruthenus. Next base: position 16,245,213 of record NC_081195.1, on the reverse strand, counting down.
ATGAATAACTATCGGAAATGCCTTTTAATTGAACCATTCCAGATAATGTCATGTACGATTTGGCTATAAAACAGAGAAAAACAGCATTCCTTTCATGTATGGGTAAACTGAACTATTTATCTCTGACTTATGGATGCAAGCCAATGTTTCAGAGCAATACAGTAGTGCCATTTAGGAATTTAGTAAACTCTGTTAATTCAGAACTAAGTTCATGGTAAGTGTCTCTGTATTTAAAGAAACTGCATGGTTACATATAGCTATGGCTACCACACACATTTCCTCAAATAGCCAAGACTTTTAAACATAGAATGCCCTCCAAGCCCTCTTGTTAAAATGATTATATATATATATATATATATATATATATATATTTCACTGTAAGCAGTATGGAAATCTGATATGGTTAAGATGTGAGCCTGTCAACTTTTAGGTGTCCAGGGAGTTCTTAGTCATACAAAAAATATAAATATTACTTATGGAGGAAAAAGAATGACTGTGGCATGAAGTAAGTTTAGTTTACTAAAACTAAATAACTGACTAAAATAGTAGCAAAAGGTATTTAAAAACCACAGTGGATGAAGACACTGAATTAATATGATTCTGTTGGTTTTTTATGTAATGTAGACTTCAAGAGCTTTTCTTTTACTATTGCAGATTGGTAATACTGTATAAAATAGTTGACTCAGGCCTTTCAGACTTAAAAAGGTCAATGAAGACATGGATTGTTGAAATGTTTTTTAATAGTATTTTCATCTAATGATTATGGAAGGTCTATTTTAATGATCTAAACAGTGGCAGATCTCAATTCTGGCACACTAAAATATATAAACCTCATATCCCTGCAAGTGTTTTCAGATTCTAACCTTTGCAGGCATCTACTGGTGGGATAACAAAAAAAAAAAAAAAAAAAAGAAGAAGGAGAACTCAATCCTTGGAGCAGGAAGTTGAACGTTTGCTTACATTCCCAGTAATGCAGAGTTGCATTTTTGCAAGAGCTGACTTTTTACCGAAGTTTGAAATGGTCAAAAACATTTGTCAAACACTGAAATGATTGTGGCTAAAATTAAGAACAGCTGGAAAACATTCTTTCCTACGGCAAAACCCCAATATGAATTCTTTGTTCTGTCACACTCAAGACTTCTACAAAGATGTATTCTCTAGCCAGGTCAGGGAAGAATATGAAACTTAAGTCACTTTTATTGAATTTATTTGTTCTACAGCTAGGGTTTGTGCCAAAACTATTAAGCTCCAACATATGCTGAACTCATTACACAAAGCAATTCCATCAGTAGAGTTCACACAAGTAGTCAATTTAGGACAGGTAAATTTCAAATCTGGAACAGCATCACCTCTTCTCATCCAGGTTTCTATCGATTACTGATCCTGACAGAACAACTGCGCGCAATGCCATGAATTACCATTTTATAAACGCACTGCACTTCAAAATACCTGTCAACTCTCCCTTATTTGCCGGGAATGTCACATTTTTTGGACACGTCTCCCAGACAACTCCTGGGGCAGATTTTCTCCTGTATTTTACTCAAAAAAACTCTACTGTTAAACCCCTTTATGTCAGCAAACCTTTAATTTCTGCAAAAGGCATGTACAGTCTGTGGTTACTATAATCCCTGTATGTACGTAGCAGGGTTTAGGGATACCTGTGGCAGGTGCGAGTGTGATAAGCCGTCCTGGTCCAGTTAAAAAAATATATATATTAATAATCACACACACACACACGTCAAGCGTCTGGGACCACAACATATTCTCACATAATCCTAAGCAACGTTGGAAAAATGCAGAACTGATTTTAACGGTGGGACATGGGAGCTAAAATGATGATGTGTGTGGTAAGCATAAGACAAAAGATCACAGAAACACCAAAAAGCCAGCGACGCTCAGAAACCCAGCGCTTCAGTAACATCTTTTGTTGCCAAAGGAAAAACGGAAAATCAAGAAAGTTACATATGCAGAGATCTTTGCTTGTTATGACTAGTTCAGCAAATCGGTTCCCAGACTCTCACACTGCAAAGTATTCTGCAGGAAAGTCTAAAAGTCACACACATAGTGAAAGATAAGCGTTTCTATTACAATTCTCACCATTGCTCTAGAAATTCATATTGATTGATAACATGTGTTTATATACAGCAATAGCGTGTTCATTTAAAATGGAAGATAGTTGACAATGAAATGTTACTAACAGTGGTATTATTGATCCACAACATGTATAGTGTAATGAATAATGTTGCAATACCACATTGTTGTGTATTTTGGCTTTTTAATATATATTTTTTATGATGGACTTACTGAATTTAGAGGTTTTTTTCTTCTTATAAAGTAGGTGTGTGGCGGAGTGTCCCGCCCCTATATATATATATTTATTATTATTTGTATTTTTGTTTGCGGCGCGGATAAAAGTGCTGCGTCTTTTGTTATTGTTTTCGTATATTTTAAAAAACCTTGTGAGGATGCGTGGCTGATCAGCTACTGATCCTTACTAAACTCGTGCAGACTGTGGACAGCACAGACTGAGGGGTAATAAGATAATTAACAGCTAGTTAACCCCTCGGCCAGAGTATAAGAACCTGCAGTTGTCTGTGCTGCGGGGTTGAGTGTACAGAGGAGAGTACGGGGAGCGGAGAGAGTGAGGCGAATAAGAGAAACAACTGCTAAGTATTGTGCTGGGGTAAAACCAGCACGCTTATTTGTTTATTTCTATTTGTTTGGCCAACGTGCCCTTTTGTTTTGTTGTCTTTTGTTTGTTTAAATATTTTGGTTTATTGATTTAATAAAATCAGCTGAACGCTGTTGCGTTCAGTTTCACCCGTGACGTCGCCACACCTCACCACTGTAAGCCATCCTGCCACATATGGTGTCCTGCGTGGGACAAACAACGCCTCCAGGAGCCGGACCAGGAAAGAAAAGGTAGTTTTTTTTGGTTCTTTTTTTTTCTTCGAATAAGTGTTTTTGGGTTTGGAGGGAAAAAAATGGATAAAGTGGATGCCTACATGGAGAGGTGGCATGAGCATCAGAGGTAGTTGAAGGAAGGAGGGGCTACATGGTGCCTCGCCTGCCTGGAGTATGGGCACCTCCCTGAGGTGTGCCCATATGAAGACCCCCTCTTTGTGCAGGCCTTCGATCGAGGTGAGGTGGAGACTGCGGAGGAGTGGATCCACCTGAAGGCCATACCATCACCAAAGGTGAATCAGGAAACCTGCCTCAAAGGTGAGGAGTGGTGCTTTGCCGTCGGCAAGTTCGGGCACAAAGCACCCGACCAACCCCCTCCATGGCAGAAGGTGGAACTGCTGGTCCCAAAGAAGGGAAGGCGGGGCGGTGCCAAGGCGGCGAAGAAACAGGCTACAGCGCCCGGAAGGGGGGAGCACGAGCATCCAGCGCCCAGAGGGGGGGAGCCCATGCATCCAGCGCCCAGAGGGGGGGGAGCCCGTGCATCCAGCGCCCAGAGGAGGGGAGCCCGTGCATCCAGCACCCAGAGGAGGGGAGCCCGTGCATCCAGCGCCCAGAGGGGGGGAGCCCTGTGCATCCAGCGCCCAGGCCTCCAGCAGCAGAGGAAGAATACCTGCTGCCTCTGTCTCCGCCACCTCCACCGCTTCCACCAGCTGGAGCAGAGCAGCGGGAGCTGCCTCTGCCTCCGCCACCACCACTGCCAGGAGCAGAGCAGCAGGAGCTGCCTCCGTCTCCACCACCGCCAGGAGCAGAGCAGCAGGAGGTGCCTCTGCCTCTGCCACCTCCACCAGCAGAGGGTGAATGCCTGCTGGTTCTGTCTCAAGCACCGCGGGAGAACTGCTTACCGCTCCCAGCTCCACCAGCAGAGGGTGAATTCCTGCTGGTTCCGCCTCAACCGCCGTGGGAGGATTGTTTGCCCCTCCCAGCTCCACCAGCAGAGAGCGAATGCCTGCTGGTTCCGCCTCAACCACCGTGGGAGGACTGCTTGCCACTCCCAGCTCCACCAGCAGAGGGTGAATGCCTGCTGGTTCCGCCTCAGCTGCCGTGGGAGGACTGCTTGCCCCTCCCACCTCCACCAGCAGTGGGTGAATACCTGCTGGTTCCATCTCCACCTCCACCAGCAGAGGGTGAATGCCTGCTGGTTCCACATCAACCGTCATGGGAAGGACTGCTCCTGCCCTGCCTCGCACCACCCAAGGATGCCTGTTGCTCCGCATCGCCTGGAGAGCCACAAGTTACAGGGTACGAGGGAGAAGTGGAGCTCCCGCTGCCGCCTCCATGGCCAGGGGCTCCCCTCCCGAGTTCGCCTCCGGAGGGTCCGCTGCTGCTGCTGTCGCCTCCCGAGGGTCCGCTGCTGCTGAACCCAGGGAAAATCATTGCCATTTCTCTGTCCTGCCTTTAGCGCTTCAGTGTTGGTTATATGGCTTAGGTTTTGTACTTGTGGTGAAGAGGCCTCATGGGATGTTCTGCGTATTGACTAGTCAATCCTATCAACTGTCATTGCCAGGATCTGTGCCAAGCTGCTATACTGTGCATGTGCCCAGTGGTTATCTGGGTGCAGTAAAGATGGCGCATACAGACCAAAATGCCATTTAAGCCGGAGCTGGAGGAGTTGAGAGAGGTAAAAATAAAAAAAATAATAAAAAAATCTTATCTACACTTGAGTAAATCAAATGTACATTGTATTGTGGTCATATTATATAACACTGGGAAATCATGCAGTTTGTTTCATTCCTCTAACTCCTGGCTCTGTCTCTTCAGTGGCATTTCAGTGAACCAATCAAATGCTGAAATCTCTCTGATCCTATGAGTGATCAAGAACTTAATCTAACTGAGATAGTGGACTACAACAGATTGTGGACTGTTTGTTAGCCATCCAGGTTGAGAATGTACAGGTCACTGACATATAATGTTGGGTGGACCTGATCTGAAACAATGCCACAATTCAGGGCAATGTCAAATTCAGTCAGGTAGACAGGTCCTAATAAAGTGGCCTGTGTGTGTAGATATGCATGTATGTATATACAGTATAGTGTTATTGTAATAAATGGGGGGAAGGTTGTGGTATCATCCATGTGCTCAATATTTTTCTTATTTCATAAGGGTCTGACAGAATGCATGGTTGGCTATTTATGATTAACCACATTACAAGAATTATCTTTAATGCAAGGTTTTCATTTTTGGGGATTTGTGTGAACCTCATGTAAGCCTGCATAATTATACCACAATTTTCATTAAACATAGTTAAATTATAATTCCAACAAAATTGCTGTTACAATTCTACATTTACATCCCACCAGCTTCATGTGCTATCACTTTTCAGGCAAGCAGCTGATTCAACAAGAAAAACGACTTGAAATTTAATGTAATTATTTCAGGAAATGTATATCACCTACATACCTCATTGTGCCATCATAGTTCTGATTTATTACAGCAGAACACGTCAGAATTCTAAAATGGCAGAGAAAAAAAAATGCACACCCTTTAAAATGTTACACCTAAAAACCGAAACATTAACAGTATACAGTAGGACAAAATATTGTTGGAAGCAAGGATTAAAAATCAGACGAAGTGGCATGATAGTGGATGGAAGACAAGTCAGAGATTCGGTATTCCAGACTGCAAATACAAATTGGAAAAGGCAAGGAAGCCCGTAACACTAGACACCAAGCAGACAATATTTATACCTATGTTGCTTAAGGAGTTAATAGAAGGTCAATAGCGTCTGTTTCAATTCACTACATTGACCTTGAACTTCCCGAAAAGATCTTAATTAATGTTCATATTGTTTTATTTTTTATTAATGTCTCAATCCTAAAATTCTAGGGGATGCAAAACTTTTGGCCATAGCTGTATTTTAAAAACATTTTTTCCTGGTAGATTAAGAAATATTTGTGGTGACCTTCGACCCATAATATTAAGAGTTTACCCTGTGCTGGAGGATGCTGCTTTAGCTGAACCTAGAGGTCCCCACGAAGAGCTCAGTTTACTGCGCTAAGCAACATTAAAACAAACATGCAGCTCTGTACTTTTGCGCCACATTTAAAAGCAAAGCTCAGATCCAAAATGACTGGAAGATATGTCACAAACTTTGCACAGGTTGTAATGGAAATATTGTCTAGATTTAGAAATATGTACTGTGCAACAGTCAATCATTTTGAGAGCATAACATAGAGCAGATTCTATGTGTTGAAGGACAGCAACAAAAAACTATTCAAAACCTCCAACTGTACACAACAATGTTTAAACTAAAATATGACACTAAACACTGCCTAGTCTTTGTTAATTTTCTTTTAAACCAGACTTTCACCAAAACTCAGTAATACCCAGAGAAAGCTGTAAATGTTTACGTACTCATGAATGACACACACTTTACAAATTTTACAGTTTGGGTTTAGATTTTAGATACATTTGGAACATCAAGGTTACGATTATTGAGTCTACTGTACTCTGGTTTTACAGACACTTATAGAGCTCATGTTTTCAGCTTATAAAACGATCTTAAATATGTACCAATCATAACCATTTTAAAAAGACATTAGAAATGTCATCTTTAATTATATCTTATAATTGTCTCTTGTTTTAGGGTCCATTCACATATGGTTCAAACGGAATGTGATGTAGCTGGTTTGAAAGTTTTTTTGGGAATAAGAAAAGAATTTGGTAGGTTGTAAAAGCGAACCAGTACAACACATTTAGTTCACTTCCAAGCATCCATCCGCCCTTTCCGAGTCATTTTCTCAGCAGTTTTCCATGCCAGGACCTCTGATCCAGAACTTCAAGTTCCTCCTGATTGCTGCCTAATCTTCAGAATTGTTGTTTGGTGGAGAATCTCATCACTCAGCACAACTTCTGCAGTCAAGAGAATGAGATGGTGTGATGGGATGCCCACCCCTTGGATGTTGATGTTGTTGTATAAATATATTATGTTTATATGCGGATGGACGAATGCCGTCGACATGATTATTTACTATTTGAGACCGGCGAAGACCTGCCCTTTTATTTATTAGTGTGTTTTTGTTCAACTGTTTATTTTCTTTATTAAATAAACCACTGAGTGCCAATGCGCTCAGTTTCAGCCCCATACCTTTTGTGTTTGCACTTCTTCCTGGTCCGTGACATCACTACACTCCTGCGCACTGCAACCACTCTGCCACAGGTGGCCAATCATTAATCAACTGAAAAGTACTTAAGATCAAACCAGTTCTACATAACTTTCTCTGTGATGGAGAACCTAATTTTTCATATATTAAGGACGTTGTCACCTGGAAAGAAGGCCAACTGCTGCCTAGATGGTATACTTTTTGCCTAAAAACTATTCCTTACATTGTATGTCATATTTTCTGGATCTCAACAGCAGATTGATCGGTTGGCAGTAAAAGGATTGAAAACTAAAGTCTTTAATTTTATTTTGTAACCATCCTCGTTAATTCACAATTCGATAATATACAAATGAGTTTAATTCACGGTTGGACCATGTCGACAGTACATTATAGGAGGCTGTGTGGTCCAGTGGTTAAAGAAATGGGCATGTAACCAGGAGGTCCCCGGTTCAAATCCCACCTCAGCCTCTGACTCATTGTGTGACCCTGAGCAAGTCACTTAACCTCCTTGTGCTCCGTCTTTCGGGTGAGACGTAGTTGTAAGTGACTCTGCAGCTGATGCATAGTTCACATACCCTAGTCTCTGTAAGTCGCCTTGGATAAAGGCATCTGCTAAATAAACAAATAATACATTGTACCTTCAATGTTCAATGATTTTACAAGAGTTCTGTATTATAGTGCCTCCTTTTCTGCTGAATATATTTGCATTCCATTGATAGTTTTTTTTTCACATTAATGTAGATATGCAGATTTAAAAAAAAAAAATACCAACATGATGGTTAAAAGATTAACATTTTTGCAGCAGTTCTGTATCACTTCCTGTGCTGTATGGGAAGTCTTATTTCAATACTCCAGAACAACAACCAGACCATGTGACCTGAAGCACAGGAAGTAGCCATTTAAACAAACATTCAGCAGTGCTAGTGTTAAATCACACTTTGAATGCAGCAGTTGATACAATGCCTAATTTACAGAAAAGTTATTGATACACACAAAGCTTTAAAAACACTACTCTTTGTGGGCTCCCGAGTGGCGCATCCAGTAAAAGCACTCGCTAAAGTGCAGGATGCGCTCTATAGCCTGGATGTCGCCGGTTCGAGTACAGGCTATTCCACAGTCGACCGTGGACGGGAGCTCCGAGGGGGCGGCGCTTAATTGGCCGAGCGTCGTCTGGGGGGAGGGAGGGTTAGGTCGGCCAGGGTGTCCTCGGCTCACCGTGCACCAGCGACCCCTGTAGTCTGGCCGGGCGCCTGCGGGCTTGCCTGTAAGCTGCCCAGAGCTGCGTTGTCCTCCGACGCTGTAGCTCTGAGGCGGCTGCACAGTGAGTTCGCAGTGTGTAAAGAAGCAGGGGTGGTAGCGGTGAGCTGAGCCTAAAAATAATTGGGCATTTCAAATTGGGAGAAAATAATAAATGCTTTGCGCCCAGTGAGACGGAAGTCTCTATTGAAAATCAGCGGAGTCGAGTATCTTGATAAATAGAATATCTTTTGAAACGCTCTTCTAAATATTATTTGGCTGAAGCAGTTTAGCGTGAGGCTGGATTTTCATTGATTAAAATATTAGTGTGTGCTCCCATTGGCTAGAAAGGTTGCAGTGTTTTCGGCACAGTGTGAGATTGACAGATGGAAGTTTGTCTGTTTGTTGGGAAGTTCGTCTGGTTGATTGGAAATTTGCAGGTCCATACAGCCTTGCGTATTTATTAATTGACAAATTAATTAATGAATTATTAGATGAATTAACAAATACGTTTGAATTACTGTATGAATTGACAAATTACTGGACGAACTGCTGGACAAATTGACCAATTCACAAATGGACAAATTCACGAATTGACAAACAAATGGACAAACTAACGGCTGGATAGTTTTGGCACAAATGTCGCTCCATAGAAGACAAAGGAAAGAAGAAAGGTTAAGGTGGGCGTGCCACTGTTGCAAAGTTAAGCGGCATCTAGAGGACTTTTTTTTTTTTAAATGGGAATAAAATTGTATTCATTTAACATAAAACCAAAATCCCTACAACACTATCAACTCGAGGAGACGGCAACATCTTTACAATACCGTTTAAAATGAAAATAATACAAATACCTGTAGCATCTCAGACTTAGTTATATAGTAGTAAATAGACTTTTTGATTCTCTGCATTGGTGTGTGCTTACTGTGTTTCTCTTGACCGATACTATAGATAATAGCTGCTGTTACTACTTTTGGTAAATTAATATGAAGGCAGTGAGCCAGTGTTACACAGTGGCTCACCGATGGACAAACGGTGAATACAAAAACGCGCCCATATCATCTTAAACCGTGTGAACTTGGTAATCATGGTATAGAAAAATGGTTGCGTTTTCAAAACCGTGGCAGTTTATACTGCAGTTTACCATAAAACCGGTACACCGTGACATCCCTAGTTTAGAGGCTATATACTGGTGGGATTATGACTTGTAAACTGGGAATCTGATTGACAGACAGAACCTATGAGGGATGTAAAAATGTGAGGCCACACATGTATCTGTAAAAACAAATAAATGCAAAATAAATATTTAGATAAAAATCCAGTTTCAATTCAAAATAGCCTGAATGTATTATTTATTTCTAGTACGTTTCCAAGTTAGAAAAGCTGAAATACAGACCTTAAAATTCCTTAGAGTCAGTTTATGGTTCATGAAGCATTCTAATTACAGAAAAGACAAAAAGGCAGTCAGCTGCACTGTGTGCACAGACTGTACCGTATGCATTGCAGCCCACCCGGCTCAACGGTCCAGCAGCCTGCCCATTTACTAAGCTCAAACCAACACGTATTATTCAATTTGTAGCATGCTGTGAAATCATTGGAAAAATGCTATAATATATGGTTGATGGTGCTCAGGGAATTTAGCCCACAGCTATTGAGGCCTGGTGAGTGTGTTAGCATACTCCCACACAACCCTGTTAAATAAACAATTAAAACAGATCAGTTTTAAAATTCTAACATTCCAGCAATCCTTCTGGAGTAACTCATTTACAACACAGATATTATCTCATTAGCTAATATACAGTCACATGATCAAAAGTAGTTGCCTACAAACCAGCCAGTAGTCACTCTAGCGGTCAATATAGTCAAATAACTATTGCCCTCTCACATCACTCAACAGTTAAAAGTTAAAACGCAATTGCCCTTTGACATCATAGGTAGCTGAACAGAATAAACCTTGGCTGCAGTTTTCACCTTATAGTGGAAAACAGTTCCACTTGGGATTAATAATACCAACACTGGGAAATAATGCCCAAAGTCTGTGGTAACATATGTTTAAATCGCATGACATTGGGCTACTCTCAAGAAAGGTAAGAGCACTGGAGCACAAATGCACTGCAACTAATCGACATCACTAATTTCAGTAGGTTTTTGGTATTCTGAACGGAAGAATTGACATTGACAATGATCAGGCCCCTTCGCATCGCATTTCTGACTTCCAGATTCTGTTCCTGATTCCAATGCCTTGCTAATATTTTGCCACTGACGACTTCATCAGGGTTGGTGTGCATGCTTTTATAATTACTTAATTGCTACACTGTGTCGCACAGCACCTATCCAGCAACACAGTTATACCAAGATGGGTTTTGCCAAGTTACTGAACCTTGGAGGCGAGGCCCAGCCTGGCTATTCATATGCCTGAGGTGAACCATCCCCATCCAATTTTCCTCCCTTACCTGGCGGGAACACAAAAGTCACTGCATTATACTGTAGGTCCCAACATCCCCAACTCTGTACTACTGGGATTCAAACCAATGAGATAATAAGAACATGACTAGTGAGGCATTCAGGACCTCAGTACCTACATAATTGCATGCTGGGCTGCAGAATAGTTCCACACACATGTGCACCGAAGGATTTGGTCGAGACCCAAAGAGTTTCTTCTAGCTATAATATTTTTGGAACCAACAGTCTCATGTCAGCATCAGCTGCAGTCGTGGCACCCCCCAACCCCTCTCTCACTTCCCGCTGTCTTTAAATTTTACGGAACAAACAGTCTCTTAACTATGGCTCCTGACTACAGTGTTATAAAAAGGGGGAGCATTGTGTTTGTTTTCAACACATTCAGGGAATTTGGGCCAGATTCATACTATTAAATCAGGAGGGTGGTTGTATATATTTAATTAAATGCATTACATACTATATTCTATAAAGCCATTCCCCCCTTCAGACTTGATGGTTTGGAGCCTTTAAAGCATTCTGCTACCTTGGTTGTATGGGTTTGACTAAACTGCTAACTCACTGCCACTCACAGTTGATGTAGAGGTAGAAGTCAGACATGAATTACCCAGGTCATCAGTGAATGAGAGAGCATGTATGGCTGTTTTTTTCAAGGTGCATCCACTTCTCTTTTGTATTGAACATTCTAGGGTTTACTGACTAGTAGGTGACCAAGAAGACCACGCTTACTGCACTTGAACAGCCTTGCTGTTAAAATACAAATAGTTTTCCCCTCTATATGGTAAGCACATGGGTGACACCCCCAGTGTGCCTGCAGAGTTTAAACCCACTGCTCCAACAATGTTTTGGTTAAATATTTCTGTGTTGCTCTGGCATAAGCTGGATTGGACCTGCCAAGTCACAGCACATCTACAATCAATTCAATAAATATCACTCGTCCATAAACGGCATTAGTATAGCCCAAAATAATGTGCTAGCATCACTATTATAATCTCATGCATCCGAGTGACCTGAATCACAATTAAACAGCATTTAACTACAGATTTCCCAATAAAGAAGCCGCTTCATTTTAGCAAATTCCTTGTTGCGTGGAAATAATCGACTTAGACCAAGTAGCAAGCCCTACTTAAAAGGTCTAGTGTCCCTTCTGGTTATATGTAGGTTTATGAAGCTTGTTATTACTTGTACCAATTGGGTTTGTACCAATCCATCGACCACTGAATGTGTTGGGGTGGTGATGACCACAGCATTGCAATGAAATAGTTACACTAAGTCCTTGCAGCAGGAAGAGAGCTTTAAAAGCTGCACAAATGGTGTGCCCTTGAACACAGCATAGTTACATTAAGTCCCAAGAGAAGGGAGAGGTTTTAAAACATGTCCAGAGAATCACACGCATTCTAAAATCATGAGGAAGCAATACTTTTGAATCTCACAGTTCATTCCTGACAAACTCTGAATCCACTCAGTTATAACCACATCACACAGCACCAGACTGTCTCCCCAGATTATTCCAGCCTACTCCAGCTCTTGTCATAACAAAAAGTAGCTAATTGGAGCCAATATTTATGAAAGAAAGAAAGAAAGAAAGAAAGAAAGAAAGAAAGAAAGAAAGAAAGAAAGAAAGAAAGAAAGAAAGAAAGAAAGAAAGAAAGAAAGAAAGAAAGAAAGAAAGAAAGAAAGAAAGAAAGAAAGAAAGAAAGAATCTTTGTAACAGCTGGTAAACATTATAACCATTGTGTGCAATGGGAACCTTCCAATCAGTTCCTAAAAGATTTCAGCCAATCATTCGGAATGTAAGAGGAATATGCATTCTGCATACTGTGGTTATATTATTTAACTTTTGTACTGGTTTTCATAAACAAATAAACACACTACTTGATCAAACATAGTATTTACATATTATGCGATTATGAATGTATTGAAAACAAACAAAAAAAATGATGCTCAACAATAATGTGGTTAACAGCAATTGATCAACCAATTAACTTTTTGCAAGAATCTCAGCAGTATACTACATACTGCAAAGGGAACTTTAAGTATTCCGCATATAACATGCATCACCTAGAAAATGCAGCATACTTGTATACTGAATATGGCTGATCACCTTCAGAACATTCAATTTATATGGAATTTATATTGTACTCTGTATGCAGAATATTAAATGGGATTTAAAATGCACGTCAAAATGCTGAATGGGAGTTTCTTGCTCCGACTGAGAGGGACAGTTTGTATCAGCTTGAGGGGGGATTTACGACATCCAACTTATATAAAAAGAAAGGCATACAAAAACATACTGCAGCTGAGTGGAAAGGTGCAGAGGTTAAGTGGTCCAGCTAAGATCTTTACAAAAAAGTGTTTTAAAAATCGAACTAGGGTTCAAACTTCAATATTTTTCTTAGACAGCAAAACTGAAGACATCAATGCAATTACATCTTGTGAGCTTGATTGTCAAAGTAAAGAAGTGCCCTAAACAGTATGAAGAGAAGCTTCATGCGTGTGTGTAAAGTCAGCAAACACTTCCAAGCACTGGTTGACCCATAGTTCACTCCTTTTACAATCAAAGCTCAAATTTAAAAAACAGTGGGTATTATCACGTGTTTGCACTGATGGATAGCATTTGATGGTCCATCTCAGATTACTAAACTGCACTGATGAACATAGCCAAACTCTATAATAGTGCACGGGAATGGTCACCACACTGTGAGATTTATTCACAGCAGCAGATATAAATACTGCCAATGTTGAAAACAACACTACTAAGTTTCTGCAAGTATCTTTAATGTATTGTTATTTTATCTTCATAATCTTTTGTCATTTTAACCAGAAGTAAAATGCAGCATTTAAATGGTATTTAGATCAACTGCAATGACCACAGTGTCTTAGGCGAGAACAATACAGCTACACTGCCAAAGACATGATGGAGTGCAACAGCATGCAAGCTGCAGTGCAGAAGGCTAATGTAAAATTAAATTTAGAGCTCAAATGTTTATTTTTTACATAAATACTCTTATAAACCATTCAAAACATATTTGTTTTGAGCAAACTCGTGTTTTTCATTGAAAACATCCTGAAACCTCCATGTTTCAGAGCCACTTAAATGTGTTCTTAATTTGGGATGAGCTGCAGAGAGGATGCAAGCTGGATGTCAATCTTATGTTACGACTCCCCTTATAAGCACACTTCTCCAATAAGGACCTACTGTATAGTAAGAGGCTCACAAAATGTATAACGAATCAAAGACCTGTGATCTAGTCCTGTATGTCTCTTTTAAAAAGGAATCTCCATGGGAGAATTGTGCGGATAGTAGCATACCGTGTGACTGACATCCAATCCAACATTTGTTAATATTTTTGTTTCGTTTCCCCCCTGAGATTTCAGCAGAGCCTGTATGTGTTCATGATATCCATGAGCTCATGCTGCTGCAGGTAGTAGCAGGGGGCATGCCTGTTTAGATACCAGACGACAAAGTGTCAAGAAAGCTGCATTGTGAAGAAGGGATGAAGCTTGTGTGGCCGCAGCTGAAATTACATTTAGGGAATGTAAACAGGCAGCAAAGCCTAAAGGTCTGGTTTCAGGAGTGCACAGGAGGGTAAACTATGGAAGAATGTAGTAAACAGATCTAGTAAAACTGAACAGAATTGTTGGATGGGCGGATGTTTACCTTTCTATGTAGCTTTTATTGTTATTTCAAATTGGTGCTAAATGACCAATAACTGATATTATGGATTTGGAGCCTTCAAAAAAAGGGCTACAGCTATTTAACGGGGTTAACTAAAAAATTTTTGTTAGCTTCATGCAAACATGGCTGAAAAGGATATCTGTAACTAGTTATAGAGAGGCGCATACTGTATGAATGTTTCGAACCGAGTAACCCAACATCCTGTATGAGAGCTTCTAACTGAGTAAACCAACATACTGTACGAGAGCTTCTAACTAAGTAACCCAATAGACGTGCTATGCTTAACTCTTTAACCAACCCAATCCTGTTTTCGTAGGCCCCATTCCAGAACACTGCAAGCTCAAAGCACATTCCAAACTGCATTCACTTCCTCTAAAAGCTTTTATTCAACACCATGGAATAAAAGATTAACCATGTCCTTACTCACAGCCCTGAAGCAGTGAATAAATGTCAAACAAACAAGGAAGAGTATTAATAGTTATACAAAACATACCAGCAGCACATAATTGGATTAGAAGTCTCACCCAAAACAGCCCAAGGCTGATTTCAAGAGGAGTCCTGTCCCATAAAGCAGGTCGACAATATGGTTGAGGAATGGTCACATAACCCTCCAGAACAATGTAAACACTTTGTTGACTCATCAAGTCGAATCAGTGTGGTCCTGACTACTCATAGCGGTGGACCTGCACACCATACATATCTAGTCTAGACACCATTGATATCACTCAGCTTTAAACAGTCTATATTTGTAATGTCTATCTGGTACTGCAAGTGGAATACGGCTAACAATTTCTTCCAGAATAAATATTTCCAAGCAAAACTTAACAACCCAGAGTTGCACACAAAATTAGCTTTTGGTATTGATCAGGAAATGTAAAAATCGACAGAGTTATACGCCTGGTACGGAAGGAAGAAGAAATTTGCCAGTCTGTAAAACATCAATGAATAAGGCATTTCTTTATCCTAAAACATTAAAAAGGTTATAAAACACATATTAGACAGCCCAAGAAGGAATTATAATTTCACAGAACACCTTTTATGACAATGCTTATCATTACATGTACTGTAGAGATCAATTGCATGCACTGTAGAGATCACTATACAATACTGTCGGGCAGTATGATATGGTCCCAATGCTTCTACTAATTCACTGCTTGTGTTTTTTGAGCAAATACAAGCAGATGTTCATTTTCTGCTTTGAGATTGACACGTCCACAATGTCTGCAAGTATTGTACATGGTAAATTATTGAAAAAACAAGGACAGAACTAAATTATACTTTTTCTCAAAATATCTTTACGAGGTTACAGATGGTTCACAAAGATGACCATAAGATCATTTTAAATTATGATGTATTCAATAATGTTTTAATCTGTTTGTATAATAGAGATTATACAAGTAGTATCATACAATCTGGATCATAATGAAAAATAAACTACAGCATGCATATATATATATTATATATATATATATATATATATATATATATATATATATAGATAGATAGATATATAGATAGATAGATAGGGCAGAGGCCCTGCACACTGGGAACGTGTGTTTTGTGGCTGCTTTGAACAGCCACAGGGTAATTGTTTGATTTTTTTATTGAGTCAGATCACCTGGCACTGATTTAATTAAGTACACCTGCCTGTAATTAGCAGGCAGGTATTTAAACAGGTGTGTAATGCGTAGTCGGGGGGCTGCATAGAGGCTGTCTGTGTGAAGCTCTGCATAGAGACCCGAGAGGTTTACCTGTGTGGTTCTCCTGAAAATCCAAAAGGTACTGTGTATGAGAAGTACGTACCTTGTGTAAAAAGTGTTTTGTTAAACCGGGAAATGGCTTAGCTGTCCAGCTGACAGTTTAGGTCATGTGAAAAAGTTTCAGTTATGTAATTTGTTTATTTGATTTGACTTAATAAACATGCGTAAAAAGCGCTTAAAAATGTGCAGTTCTTGTGTCTGGGTCAAGTATTTGCAATCCAGCAAATATATGTATATACAGACGTGCTCAAATTTGTTGGTACCCTTACAGCTCATTGAAATAATGCTTCATTCCTCCTGAAAAGTGATGAAATTAAAAGCTATTTTATCATGTATACTTGCATGCCTTTGGTATGTCATAGAATAAAGCAAAGAAGCTGTGAAAAGAGATGAATTATTGCTTATTCTACAAAGATATTCTAAAATGGCCTGGACACATTTGTTGGTACCCCTTAGAAAAGATAATAAATAATTGGATTATAGTGATATTTCAAACTAATTAGTTTCTTTAATTAGTATCACACATGTCTCCAATCTTGTAATCAGCCATTCAGCCTATTTAAATGGAGAAAAGTAGTCACTGTGCTGTTTGGTATCATTGTGTGCACCACACTGAACATGGACCAGAGAAAGCAAAGGAAAGAGTTGTCTGAGGAGATCAGAAAGAAAATAATAGACAAGCATGGTAAAGGTAAAGGCTACAAGACCATCTCCAAGCAGCTTGATGTTCCTGTGACAACAGTTGCAAATATTATTAAGAAGTTTAAGGTCCATGGAACTGTAGCCAACCTCCCTGGGCGCAGCCGCAAGAGGAAAATCGACCCCAGAGTGAACAGAAGGATAGTGCGAATGGTAGAAAAAGAACCAAGGATAACTGCCAAAGAGATACAAGCTGAACTCCAAGGTGAAGGTACGTCAGTTTCTGATCGCACCATCCGTTGCTTTTTGAGCGAAAGTGGGCTCCATGGAAGAAGACCCAGGAGGACTCCACTTTTGAAAGAAAAACATAAAAAAGCCAGACTGGAATTTGCTAAAATGCATATTGACAAGCCACAATCCTCCTGGGAGAATGTCCTTTGGACAGATGAGTCAAAACTGGAGCTTTTTGGCAAGTCACATCAGCTCTATGTTCACAGACGAAAAAAGACGAAAGCTTTCAAAGAAAAGAACACCATACCTACAGTGAAACATGGAGGAGGCTCGGTTATGTTTTGGGGATGCTTTGCTGCGCCTAGCACAGGGTGCCTTGAATCTGTGCAGGGCACAATGAAATCTCAAGACTATCAAGGCATTCTGGAGGGAAACGTACTGCCCAGTGTCAGAAAGCTCTGTCTCAGTCGCAGGTCATGGGTCCTCCAACAGGATAATGACCCAAAACACACAGCTAAAAGCACCCAAGAATGGATAAGAACAAAACATTGGACTATTCTGAAGTGGCCTTCTATGAGTCCTGATCTGAATCCTATCGAACATCTATGGAAAGAGCTGAAACTTGCAGTCTGGAGAAGGCACCCATCAAACCTGAGACAGCTGGAGCAGTTTGCTCAGGAAGAGTGGGCCAAACTACCTGTTAACAGGTGCAGAAGTCTCATTGAGAGCTACAGAAAACGTTTGATTGCAGTGATTGCCTCTAAAGGTTGTGCAACAAAATATTAGGTTAGCGGTCCCATCATTTTTGTCCATGCCATTTTCATTTGTTTTCTTATTTACAATATTATGTTGAATAAAAAAATCAAAAGCAAAGTCTGATTTCTATTAAATATGGAATAAACAATGGTGGAAGCCAATTACTTTTGTCAGTTTCAAGTTATTTCAGAGAAAATTGTGCATTCTTTGTTTTTTGTGAAGGGGTACCAACAAATTTGAGCACGTCTGTGTATATATATATATATATATATATATATATATATATATATATATATATATATTACACACACACACACAAACCAAAACATAAAAACATGTACTTTATTTCTGAAGAAAAATCACCTCCATATGTTTCTGAAACTAACTGTGCTGAGCTAAATGAAACCTGGCAAATTGCAATGAACGCCAAGCATGGGGTGGAATAACTTCCTGGTCATGTGGGTAAATCACCACCAGTATACAGCTGGAACAGCATTCTTTATGGGATCCCTCAATTTGGGTCAAATACATTCTCTTACATTTCAACTCTAGAGGACTATGGGAACTCTGATGGTCAAACCACCAGTACACAGGGGATTTTTTTTTTTTTTTAATTGCTAACTACACAGCAAAACTATGATTGCAATAGCTTCAATGTCCAGATGGATCCCAGTCTTGTTACAAAATGGCTGAGTCTGAATCTAATCTATCTCCTATACCCCAAAAACCTACATACTAATTTCATCAGGCCCTTGCAGTTATGATGCACTGGCTACGCTGTTTACAGCACCCTGCCAGGAATGAATACGGGAATGGAATTAAACAGCCTATGAATTAAAACTTCTTAATGAAATACAGTATCCCTATGGGCCACAGCTGAAGTTGTGACAATGTGACTTGTATCATGTGGCTAGTGTGCATACTAAATTTCCAATATCAATTCTCCACCTATGCCATTTAGTACCCAAGTTCCTACTGTAGTTTAGAATGTGCACCCCCCAAGTCAGCAAGAACACTCAAAACAATGTGGTCCCCCTTTTTACATCTGACTAAGAACCTCACCCTAAACTCCACAAAATAGGACTTTTGCAATCTAATAAGCATTTTATACAAAATGCGTGATTATTTGCAGAAGTCTTGTTATTTAGAGGGCAGATTGAAACCTAATTAATTACAGTCCTAATTTTGGATTATTGCATTAGTAATAATTTGAGAGCGGAGTTACTGATGCATTCAGCATGACAACCATTTGAAAGTGGAGGCCTTTGCAACACAGCAACAGCAGATCACATTAATTCAAACAGAAACTAAATTCAGCTAGCTCAAAGAACATGAAGGAAAATGTGTTGTCAAGAGATATACTCGCTACACAAACACTAGTTCAAGTTCATCCTGACATCAGTGGCAAGACAGATGTTGAGATCACATTTTGTTTAAATTATGGGCGAATCAATTTTTAAACAAAGCACATTGCATTTAGGAGATGATGTAATTGCAGTGACCCAGTTGTAAAATACAGAAAATGAATTTCCCCTAATTAGTGAATTCCTCCCAGGTCACCTGCAGCAGATATACAATGAAATGTAGTACAGTATCCACCACTTGCACCATACAGGGTTATTTCAGGCAACTGTTTATATCGGACAAATAGCGTTTACCATTCCCATTGATTTCAATAACAAAGGCATCGTTTATACCGTGTTAAGTACACCGTATATTTTGGGCAAACTCAGCTGTTTGGATCTCATTATGTGCCATTCACATAATTTAAAATAAACACCCTGCTTATTACTGTAGTAATCACTCTTACTAATACACCAATCAGCTATTTTCACCACGTTACCTTGCCATTCACACAGATTTCAATAAAAAAGGCAGCACTTTACTGTAGTAAAAAAAGCTTGCCTGATCGATCAATCAGCTGTTTGCACCTCGTTACTGAGCGATTATCCCTGCACTGTACCTTGGCTATTTAATCCCTGTACGCAGTGTCAGGTTTATTTACAGTTTGAAAAAACAACACCGACTGCAACAGCAAGAAAGCATGGCTGGAAAGAGAAAAGCAATGAGGATCAGCACGAAAATTCAGTGTAAATAAAATGTCTCTGTTAGATGGTGTACACTTGATAATGCATGCTTGGAACTCTGTCAGTCAGCAAACAAAGCTGGGGACAGTGTGGGAATGGACCTGATTATGCAATGGGGAAGGGGATGGGAGTACTCTGTAAATATTTGTTTGTAAACTGGTATTTTTTTCAGATCTGTTAGCATTCTCTGTGTGTTTTGGTGCTTGTGTGACAAGAGCTGAAAAACTGCCTGTGTGTGAGCGCGTCACTGAGGGGGGTGGGAGCAGGTCTGACGCAACAGTCAGATAGGGAGTGTTGGACCAATGAGTGAGGAAGGGGGAGGGATTTGTGTGTGTGTGTGTGTGTGGAGACAGTTTGAAAGAGAGAAGCGGGACCTGGTGGTGGGAGAACTGAGAGAGAGAGAGAGAGAGCTGAGAGGTTGAGTTTGTGAGCGAGAGGAGAGGATTGAGAGCCACTGTTCACAAAGCTAAAAAAATAATAAATACAATAATAAATCCTACTGCTTTGAACCGCAACTGTTGTCTGTCTCATTATATCCTGGAAACCCTGCAGCTCAGCGCTACAATATGTAAATAAATCCTGTTCATCTGCAGGGTGTATCAATTTCAACCTCCGTCTCTATCTCCTGCCTGTCACTCAGCAGCGAATGCATGCATCCACATGGCTGCTCTCACAGGCATTAATACCCTTTATCGTTCTAAACAAGGGATTTAGGGGAGCTCCCCAATAAAAGCTGAATCTCAAAACAATACTAAATCTCAAAACAATACTACTATAGTACAGTAATTGTTACAGCTGTGTATAATGGTATTTTAAACAGAATTCATTTATCTGCCTTTTTACATATCCGCCCTTACTCTGGTGCCATCGCAGTTGGATACGCGACGGATTACTGTACTTTTTATTACATTCATAGGTTTTAATAAATCTTTATTAGTGTAATGAGTGTCTTAATAAAGATTTTTACCTGCATACACTCTTGTTTGTTTTGATTACTGTACTGGCAATTAGAGGACATTTAAGGTCAGGTTATTGTGTGGGAGTTTATACCGTTCATCGCTTACTGCAGGCGAATCACGTGAACACAAATGCGCCCGTTCTAAGAGGTGGCGACTGTAATAAGGAATAATAGTCCATTTCCATGACGATAGATAAGACAGCAGATTTGACAGACCGATAAAAGTACATATACCTGTACCTTTGCAAGGAACAGACTCACAAATGACAGATGTTTCATGAGGGAAGATCTAAAAAGTGATGACTTAAACCCATTCTGGAGGCTAATCTGTAGATTTCCTTTCACAAATGTAAATGACAGAAACCATGTAAAACACAGAATGGTCTTGTATCCCTCCAGAACAATATAAACATAGTGTCCCGACAGCCTCCCGTCAGGGTTAATCCAGATGTTTCTGTATATATCTGCTTGCAATTGTGAACAATTTCTCCTCCAATTATAAGCATGTTCTTTTTGACAGAACTCAATAGCTACATTTAGGATTCATAGAAGATTGGTGGCATGGAACATCGCTTATAGTTGAAGTGTATTTTCCAGGAAAGGCGGAGATGACATGTAGCTTTGAGGAATGTGCACAGCAGCATTGTTTAAGCCAAAAACATGAGAGGTTGAAATACTATTGAAACTGTAAAAGGCCTAGGGAAAGTAATTCATAAGTCAATCAAAACCAATGCAGGAATGCCAGTTCTAACCACAGACTGTTTGTCACACCCGAAACCTGGTACTCTGAGGTAAAATATAAAAGTATTACTAAAAACCAAAACAAATAAACTGTTGGTCTCAAAACTATCTGATGCAAGAATTACATAGCTGCCTGACAAGGCTATGTGAAAATGCACGAACACCATACAAATGATGTTGGTAGATGATGTGCAAGTAATTGAAAACATCTTTTAATAAGTCACAAAAAAGACTTCCGCTTGTTGCAGTACCTTCTACAAGTATGTGGAGATGGTTGGCTTAAAATCCTTTATAGTTTTCTAAAAAAATATTTATATTCACTGCAGTCAAAGTACCACCCATGCCCCATTAAAAGTTGGTTAGAAAAGTGATACTTGTTGTAGCTTAGGGCTTTGTGAATTCCTCTGTAAATTCAAAGTCGTCTCACCCACCTCCTGAATTATCAGAGTACATTGTACATTTTTTTTCTTTTTAGTATTACAGTACATTGAATCATGTGTGTGTTGTTGCCTCCTCTATAATATTACCAACTTACATCATGTGTAGGGTGTATCTTATAATAAGAGACGTAATTTAATAGTTTTTAATAAACAGAACCACTCAGCTTTGTTTTACAAATCTGTTTTTTTTTTTTTACAGTAATACACCCTACACATGAACCTATAAAACTGTGCACATCAACCCACTGAAACTAGTATGATAATTCCAGTTAATTTCTGTTCCTAACTTAAAGTAACATTTTATGCACGAAAACACAGTACATTAAAATGACTAAAATCTAAAGAACTTAAACTTTCATTATAAAGTAGGCGAACATCCTGTTTCAATCAAAGATGAAGATAAAGAAATGTGTAAGGTAAATCATATAACTAGTAAAATTATATTGTTGAAATACATTGGCGTACTGTATAACCAAGTGACCAGATTATAACCAGCAATTTTCCATTAACAAAACGTTAATTTTTCAAAAGCAATCTCGCTTTCAGTCACTAAAGGTTCCTGTAGCTATCTACAGTGGTAATAAATAACCTGTTCCATTTTTCATGGAACCTGTCGAGTAATAAAAAGTTATTTTTTCTTTGCTTAAGGGCCACGAGTGGAGCAGACAAAAGACAAACATTCTCTAGAGAACGATTAAGAGGATATTTTTCAGGGCCTGACACGAACACTGGCACTGCATTAAAACATGTGGTTAGAAGACTCAAAAGGGCCTCAAAGACAAAGCTACTGAGCTAGCAGTCTGCCAGGGCCTTGCCTAAGACCCTAACAATGCACCATGCTGACCAGTATAGTGCAAGTGTTTCTAGCAGACAAATGTGACGTGCAGAGGGAGCTGTTCCATTGGTTCCATTTGCTTTTATCACTATACAAAAGAAAGGTCATAAATCAGATGAAACTAAAACGTTGAAGAGCCTTCCTCTATCGGTGCTATTTGACAGATTTAACAGGTTGCGATAATCTTTTTTTTTTTTTTTTCCCCTTGAGCAAGCAATTAGACTCGTCGCAAACAAGTACCATTTCAGAAAGATCTACATGCATGTAAACTGCCTTTTCTGAGGCAATTGAGGTAAATAGCACCAATCACAGCCTATTGATTTATATTTTCAAGCTGTTACTGATAGTTTTTTGGGTACCACTATACAGGACTTTTTTTGTAACAGCGCTAGGGGAACGGACAGAATTTCTTTTTTCTAACACTGCCAAATGCTTTTGTGAATTCGTTTCCAGTTGTATTTGATGACATTTCACATTTTACAACTGCAAAACTAAATATATGCCCAGAGAAATGCCAAGCTCAAGCTCCATTATGTTAAGAAGCTTTTATAGTGAGAATGTTTGACTGTTAAAGATTAACCTACCCCCAGCAGAGAAAACCCACTTCAAGCAAATTCCATACAGCCAGCCAGACTATAGAATTGAGCGAGTCAGACTATGGAACATACTTTGGCTGTAGACACATCCCAATAACCTTATTATTAAACTTTCCTCCTTTATTTGAAGGTACATTTGTCAAAAAACAAACAATATGCAGTAAACCTACAGTAACCTCCAAACCTTTTGACCACAACAACCACCCAACAAGTATGAGGACGTTGGTTTATATTATGCTTTAAACAGTACATTGATATTTTAACTAAATAGCCAACTGAAGGCCTCAACCCCATTCCTTTTCTTTAAAAACTATACATTGTAGTCTGTCATTCAAATAGTCTTCTTTTAAAAGTGACATTGTGGGCCCCATTCACACAGGTTTTAACACATGAGTTTGCTAAAGGTTTTTTAATGAATATTTTAGACAAATGCCCATTTACAGTTATAGACTATGCCACTCCAAGTTTGTAATACAACTGAAGCTATAGGCTATAGAGGACATAGAACAAGTTGTGCTACTATTCATTTTGCTTAAACAACCGCACTGCAAATACTGATCATAAAAGCTATATTAGTAATAATCACTTAACATTGCACATCTAGTTTATTTGCTCTCAAAATGATAACCCACATGACAGTATGGCAGGCATTTGCCAAAACAGCTTAGTTAATACAATGCAGTCAAGTGTTCCTTTTAGTTTGACAAGATGTGTGCATAGTTTAATGCAAGCACACACAGTGTACCAGATGCTGCAATGGATGTGAATACACCAAGTAGAAGTCTGGCATCGCCTCACATAATTGACATGTTTGGCAGATGATAAACGCATCAACCAAAAGCAATAGTGACATGTTTTGTAACTATTTATGCGGGAGAACAAATGAGGCATTTTAAGGTGCTAGTTAATTTACGACAGGCTTTGTAGCCTTTAAACAAGTATGCCTTCTGGAAACTGTCCAGTAATGATGCTTCTCAACAGCCTGGATTAACAACAGCAAAGAACTTGAATATTTACTCTCATGGTTTGAAGCAGCTCACCGGTGCTGCTACATCCAAAACATCCTGGAGAACAGGCTTAGCTGCAGATTCCCAGACCTAACTTCCCTGCAGGAATACTGGAGGTAATCACTGAGGAATGGTCACATATTCCTCCAGAACAGCTTCAATGGCTGCTTCACCTGGACGTGCATTGGGTTATATTCATAATGCTTAAAGAAGACACCAAGGCTAGCACAGTTTCATGATTACTGAGCCGAGTTAAAGCTTGATTAACAAGGCCCATTAATTGTTTCACTTGCATGGCAACAACTCAAAATGAACTTGTCAAAACTGAAAAACGCTTACAGCTTACGGCAATACCATACCTTTTAATTTTGACAGCGTCCTCCATGTAGAAGCATCCCAGGGCACTTGGGAGAACTAAAAAGATCTCTAAAATGCTTGCTTGCAAAAGGCCAAATCAACAAAAGCTTAGATTGAAAAGATATTGACTGACTCAGAAATTGGAATAGAACGTAGCAAGTTCCTAAGTAAAAGAGCTTTATTTAGTGCACCATAGCTTTTGAATTGGAGTTGTGGGAATTACCAATAGATTTTTGACAGATCTTAAAGTACAGGCCTGATATGAAAATAGGTAGGACCAAAAGCATGATAGCCTTTTAAGTAGGCAGCAATGTCTTAATCAAAACAATGCTTCACTGGAAGCCAATGTAGTGACCTTAAAAGTGGGGAAATGTCAGAGGTAGACTGCTGCACTTTAAACCAGCTGCAACCTATTCAATGGGGCATCGGGGAGACCAGAAAACAAGGAAATGTAATAATCATCCCTTACAAAAGTGAAAACCAATGTCTCTACATTTTAGTTTTTCACCTTCCTACCTGAGAAGTACAGGTATGCAGGGCTTCTATAGGTCAAGGGAAATGTGACATTTTTGCCAGAAGCAACACATTATTTCTGAGCAGATTTTGAATGGTTCCTTTACCTCATGTCACAGACAGGGTTAATGGGGGTAGAGCAGATATACTGCATTAGAGATTTTTGGTGTTTTAGTCTATGTCTTGAGCAACTTCAGTCAATGATGGTCACATAGTGGTGTATAACAGCACACGGTTGGCACACTGCCCTTGCTGTAAGCATAAACACTCCACAGAATGTACTTAAATTCCCTTTTGGCAGCACGCATGCATGCTATAAAATATCCCATTAAATAAAACAGGAAGAAAAAAGGTTCCAATTGTACATTGCGAAACATAAATTCAGATGAAAACGGATCAACGCTTCTTAAAAGTTAGTTTAAAACAAAATGGAGAATTGTACTTAGTTACAAAAAATAGGACAGCATAAACTACGCAATCCTATCGCTGACCAACTCCCCACCCACGAAATGGAGACATACATGGGAATGTGAGACACTGCCAAAAGATTACTAGGGAACTTATCAAAACCGACTCATGTTTAGAGTTTTAAACAAGCTGCCTATTTCTAAAAAGTGAAAAATATACAATACATGGTTTGTCCTGAAGTGCAAAAATTACACCAATACATCTGAAAAGTTTTAATGTTCTACAGTTTAAAAAAAAAAAAAAAAGAGAGATTGTTAAAGTTCAATATATTGCAATTTTGGAATCCAGATACAAGGGCAATTAAGCCTTCGTTTTCAGCCTTGACCCTGCACTCAGGTGCACTGTTCTTTCAAATTGTCAGAGTGTGATTTCTTATGCATTACTTAAGCCTAGTTTGTTTATTTTCTTGTTTAAGAAAAAAAATATATATTATAACTGTATGTATGACTGATTTTATACAAGTAATCAATCTCAGCCTATACACCGACAATGGCCTCGATCTAAAAAGGCCTCTGAATCAGTCTGAGGATCCCAGCCTAGGTCACAGCTTCGACCTCAGGGTTTTAGGCCTTGAATAGAACACTAGGATATTGGATTGTTCTACTCATTAGTAGAAAGTTTAAACGTTAAATGTATGAGTAATGAAGCACAGAAAGCTTAATAGAACAAAGGAGAAGCACCCATCCCCATCCCCATCCCCATCTCATGAAGTAAAATATGTAAGCAAAACAATTCCAAAGTGATAACCGATTCTACAGTACTGCATGTCTGAGAAAAACTCTGATACGTTGTGCTGGAAGATGGCGCTTCCTTTAACTGCGGTGAGAAGTACAACAGTTAATAAAAAAAAAAACTAATCAGATTGACAATTGTGTTTGCTTAAGCAAGTTGCCGTCATAATATTATTTTTAAATCAAATTGTAGTAACATATTTCTGACGCGCTACAAAAATGCAGTCAAACATCATGCTCCTCTTTGGTATCTGCATATTCACATGCATAGAGAAAGAGACTGGTGTCAACCCAGTCAATTAAAGTCAAAAATAGAATAGATGTACTTATTTTAAAACAGCAATTACTTAAATAAAGCAACAGGTCCATATCGCACAGGCAGCAGTTGCTGCATAATCCTTATCTGCAGTGAATCATTGTCTGTTGGTAATGATTGAAACTGTGGTATGCAATCCTACACATCAGAAAGATATTTAATTTGTTTCACAAGAAACACAAGCAGCTGGATTTACCGTAAGATTAGACAGCCCAAGATAAGTGCTAATCAGGGTCTGGGGAACTAGCAGAAGGTTTACAAAAGTCAAGCTTAACCCTTTTTTAGCACCCGTCAAAATGACTAATTATGACTAACAGCTGGTAACCCTTTAATAATCTTGTGACCATATAGTTGCAGGTCTCAGTGTTATTCAATGGTCTAAGGCTTTCTAAGCTAAGCCAATATAAAAGGGTTAAGGCTACCTAAATAATGCACGATTTACATGCGTTGAAACCTTATAATTGCCATTTACTTGATTCACAATTATTTTCAAAATGATCACACGTATTTGAACAGGATTTCCCATTACAACAGAATAGTAGTGATTAACAAAACAAAGGATACCATTTAAACTTCTCATTTCGTAAACACAATAACGCAAGACAAATACCACCATTTCTGTTTAATTGCACAGGGCTGACAATGTTTCTTGGCTTGGGGTATGTTCACATGCTGTGCCTTATCTAGCCGATGCAGAGTGCAGCATGG
Organism: Acipenser ruthenus; assembly: GCF_902713425.1. Taxonomy (NCBI): domain Eukaryota; kingdom Metazoa; phylum Chordata; class Actinopteri; order Acipenseriformes; family Acipenseridae; genus Acipenser; species Acipenser ruthenus. The sequence continues at coordinate 16,217,637 of NC_081195.1, read as the reverse complement.
AACAAGAACAACAGTTGCTGAAGTCAATATGTGAATATCATTTAGCTAATTGACTCTGAGCAGCTATAAAGCTATGTTTTTGAGGCTACAGATTATCCATTCAACATTGCTGTTAACACTCATAGTTAGTTGACCAAATGATCTGGGCTTCAACCAAATCCCACCACCCCAATGGGTTTTTTTATTATTGTGTCATTATACCCTACAGCAACTACAGCCCCATTCACACTGGTGCTCCCACCTGGGTTCTGACTACCAAGGTCACAATCACACGTAGTGTGAAACCATGTACCCGGGTCGACCCTACCTCAAACCAGGTCGGCAGCGACCAACCTCAGGATGTCAGCTGACACGCTTTGACCAGGGTCGAGCGAGACAAAATGCATGATGGGCGTTCATAAGCGGACAAAATAACAAACAGCGACGCCTGCGTGAAGGTTTCACTTATGCAATGAACTTGCGCACCATTTTTGTTTATTCACTGTTTGTTGATTGAGACACACCATGAGCCAGATTGCTGCAGAGATGTCGTGGAGCGATGAAGAAACATTTACTCTAAATCAACATTTGGGCCAACAATTCAATCCAGAGAAGCTTGGATGGAAACATCTGTAACAAGCACGCCTGAACAGATGAAAGGGTGGTCATGTGAATGTTGCTGCTTCCGGGGTATAGTATACGCGCATTGTGTCTTTGCTTCTGTCATCCAGGTCGACCCGGCTTCTACAAAAAGCAGTGTGCAATCACATAGCCTACACACACGACACCGGGTCATGACCCAGGTAGAGTCCAACCCAGGTGGAGCATGCCAGTTATACTGAAGCCAACAATAAATATGTAAATTATGTAGATTAGCAATATTACACACCCACTGCACATGAGAAATGCACAGACAAACCACACTTCAACCTTTCAGGTATTTATGGGGGTTAAAATCAGAATGATCACATTGGGTACATACATTACCTTTTAGAGACTACCTATATAATTAAGGCACAATCATCATGTACTGAAAACGTGATGTGAATTAAATAAATGACAACCACGTGTTTTCAACGGGTATTCATTGTGCTTTACTGTATTAAAATAATATGAATATGGTATACTTATTACCTTTCATGTTAAAGAAATTCACAACACCACAGTGCAATAACCTAACGATTACTAAGGATATCATTTAAATTTGAATAATAGGTTAGAATCAACGTTTAAATTAAACTGACTTTCTTCTCCATTTGCTTGCCTTTTAAAATACGTTACTAATACGAAACTTATTTGGGACTAAAAAATTCAGTTTATACAGATGAAACTTGCACTATCCCATCCTAGACAAAGCAAAGCAAAAATAATTAAATAAATAAAGCATTAACAGCGATTACAAACAAAAAAACACAGTAAAACATTTTTAAATAGTGCATGAAACTGATTAAACATTTTGTATTATAAGTTTGACTACTTTGAGAACCCCTCAGCTAAATAGACAATCGTTAACCAGAAACATTGGATATAACCGATTGTTCTTAGTTCTACTGGTTTACCAATTAAATAGATTGTTCAGATTGCAGGAATGTAACTCAACCTTCGAAACAGTCACCTTGAGTTTATGTTACTGTGCATAACACACGTTTTCTAATACCAAGTAATTTACCAACAGAAAGCAATGAAGGTTGTTTTTCAAAATTAAAAGTTTCAGCAAAGTTTTTAGTCAATTTGTTTTTAAATGTTTAACACATCATCTTGGAAACATCAGTGCAACATTCTCGGCAGGAGAGAATGTTTCACTGTCGTGAACATTGTCGTGTCAAATATAATGGTTGTTTCAAGCTACTGTGTTAAAGTAATTTCCTGGATGTATAAGATCTTCGTTACATTATAAAAGTTTGTAATGCAGTAAGTACTAATTCTCAATTTACTTTGACCTTCTAAACAATTGTAAAAGTCCTGACTCAAAGTGCATTACCAGAACTCGTAATTTCCCAACATTACATCCTTCTGGATTCACTGTAAATTGTATAACTCTAAAAGTTAAACTATGTTGTCTGCTTAACATATTTTTCTTACTAAACATTTATGGGGGTTACAGGTTCATATCAAGTCTTGACTGTATTTAAACTTTCTCACAAAAAAATTACAAACTTTCCAAGCGAGATTCAATCTTGACTCTTTGCCATTTTCTTTCGTTTACCTAGTAACATGACTTCCAGTTTCTTGCGATCCACACGAAACCTCTCCTCGGTCCATTCTGGGTCCGGTGGGACAAGGGGCCCGCATGAATCATCCTCAGAGACGGGGACGGGAGAGTCTGCGCTGCGCTCGCTGTTCGAGCCCGGGTCCGATTGTTGCAAGTATCCGCTCAAAGAGTCGCACTGAGCAGCCATGGCGTCTGCTGAGCACCGCTACCGAGTCCCCACTGCGCCGCACACAGAGTTAGTCGTATATCATACACTAGACTTAGAAACACAAACTAATCACTATCATTCCTCTTCCCATTCACTGAAACTCTCTGCCTCCACTCATTGTTTTTTATACTGTTTATTCTACTGTTTCCTCGCGCACTCGACTTTGCCACAGCTACAAAGCGCCGCCCAGAGAACCCTCTCCATGTTATTTCGACTGTGCAATGTAACTCCTCAAGTTCAGCGAAGCATCTCTGTTCCAGCAAACGAGTATTATTAATGTGCGAGGACCCACAGATTATGTCATACACACTATCCTCCCCCACTGTTTTTAAGGCAGGGGTCCAAATAGAGTACACAATCTTTCAGGCACAAACCAAGTACAGTGAGTTGGATTAAAAAAAAAATAGAAAATAATAAAAAAATCTATTAAACTCACTTATATCGCAGTATCTATTTTTCTTAAGTTTTTAAACAGTTGGTGAAAGTTTCATTTTTCTCTCAAGGAATTTCTACTCCTCTGTAATGGTGCAGTGTTTAAGTCACTAAATTAATTAGGTAGTTGAGACATAATTCAGAGCCCATTTTTGTTAGCCCCATGACACTGAAATCCATAGTTTAACCTTGCTCTCACATCCTCATTTCCTCTTAAACCTCCACAGTACATTTTGCAATTTGTTGGTGGTTGCACATCTGTTTCTACTGTGAGGCAGAGGTAAGTTGTCAATCTAACTAATAATAATAATAATTATTATTATTATTATTATTATTATTATTATTATTATTATTATTATTATTATTATTATTATTTATTTCTTAGCAGACGCCCTTATCCAGTGCGACTTACAGTCGTAAACAAATACATTTCAAGAATCACAGTACAAGTAATAATACAATTAAGAGCAAGATAAATACAATGACTTTGGTTCAAGCAAGTACAAGTGTGACAAAATACGATTCAATAATACAGCAGATAACCGTGTCAGTGATAGTTACATCAGGATATAATTAAATACAGAATACTACAGATTAAATAACACTTGGCAGATTACAGTACTCTAAAGTACAGGATTAAATGCAGTAAAATAGGGGGCAGATAAGAGCAAGTAAAGCGCATTTAAGGAAGGGTGATAAGTGTCCCAGGGGAAAAACAGAGTAGTTCTACAGGTGCTTTCTGAAGAGGTGAGTCTTGAGAAGGCGCCGGAATGTGGTCAGCGACTGGTCAGTCCTGACATCTGTAGGAAGGTCATTCCACCACTGCGGGGCGAGGGTGGAGAAGGAGTGGGCTCTGGAGGCAGGGGAGCGTAAAGGAGGTAGAGCCAGTCTTCTAGTGCAGGCGGAGTGGAGCGGTCGAGTGGGGGTGTAGGGAGAGATGAGGGTCTGGAGGTAGCTGGGTGCAGCCTGGTCAAGGCATCTGTAGGCTAGTACAAGAGTCTTGAACTGGATGCGAGCGGTGATCGGGAGCCAGTGGAGTGAGCGGAGTAGTGGAGTTGCGTGGGAGAAGCGAGGCAGAGAGAACACCAGGCGAGCAGCAGAGTTCTGGATGAGCTGGAGCGGACAGGTGGCGGACGCAGGGAGGCCAGCCAGGAGGGAGTTGCAGTAGTCTAGGCGGGAGAGTACCAAGGCCTGGACCAGGAGCTGGGTGGCGTAGTTGGTGAGGAAGGGTCGGATTCTTCGGATGTTGCTCAGGAAGAATCGACAAGTGAGTGCCAGAGTGGAGATGCGCTGGGAATAAGAGAGGCAGGGGTCCAGGGTGACTCCGAGGTTCTTAGCGGAGGAAAAGGGAGTGTGGTAGATTCCAGAGGATAATAATAATAATAATAATACCTTCACCAATTTCTACCAGACATAGATGTAAAGCTCCAAACAGAAACACATTTGCACCTAATATGCTCAGAATTGCCCCTCTTTTATTTTACACTAAAATATAATTTCATGGTTTAGTTTTCTCCTGTGCTTGTGTCTTTTAAATAGACATGATCCTGCCAATACTTGTGGCAGTGGTAGATTCCTCTGGAACACCCTGTCTCAGGTCTTTAGATGTCTGCAAATAAAACTTCTGGATCTTCACAAATACTGCTATACCATGCTGTTGTTACAACTGGATATTGGTTATATCTCAGCAAGAAAACCAGAAATGAAAACGTGATTCCTGGGTGATGGTCTGCTACAGTACATTCTCCAGTCCTTTATCTGCCACTCACCCAGGCATGCTTGTACTATACTTACCTGCAGAAGCAGGGGTGTTTGGAATCCACCTGCAAGCTCCAATATGCTAGAGGAGCACATTTCAATGATGTTTTGTCATACTGACAGTTCTTTCAATACGGGTTAATATAAGGTAACCACTTTCTTAAATATAACTATGAAATTGTGTTGCTCATCACACCTTTCCATAACTGTTGCATAAGAAAGCAGCTCCCCAAGTTATTCCCATGGTTATACTATGCATTTACCATAGTTTACCATAGTTTACCATGGTTTTTTCATATGTTTTACCATACTGTACCTTTCTGGCCTTCACATTTATTGCACTACGCTATGCTTTTACTAGGGTACAATTTTGTAAGGGTATGACCATGGAATTTAAGACTTTAGCCAACATAATAATTTCATTTCAAATAAAAGGGAAAGAAATGCCACACAATACCTCTTCTTTGTACTGGTCAACCCCTTGTGAAAAATGAGGGAAGTAATAGAGCCTTTAAGTGCAGTGGGAAGATAGTAATTTGACTCTTGAGGACAACACAAGGAAATAATAATGACTGGGTGTGCTAGTCTGCATTTACTCTATAGGGGAAATGCACATTTTGTCCATGTGGTGAGAAAAGTAGGAGGTATTTTTTTTTTAAATGACAGGAAGGCGATTGCTAAAGTGGAACACATTTACACAAGCAAATAGGAAACTTTATCTGAACAAATAAATACAATTATTATTATTATTATTATTATTATTATTATTATTATTATTATTATTATTATTATTATTATTATTATTATTATTAATAAATAAACCAAGTGTGCGCAACCCTTCATATGAAGCCCATCCTACCTTAGATAGACATCAAATCATCCATTTCTGTTTTTGCTTAAAAAGAAAACCTAAAAGAGAGTTTTCTTATCTAAAACATCAACTGTATTTACATGTCTTACACCTGAACAGTGTTGTAATGGGTCTGGGTGTTTGCAGCTGCATGTGTAACTCTTAGGTAAGCTTTGGTTGCTCATTCCTGTTGTACAGTAACTGCCTGAACTGAATCTCTTGGAGTTGCTTAGAGTCCTGGTTGTTTGGCCCTTGTTTATGCTTCCAAAACCTAGAACATGTTAAACTAAGACCCCAGTCACTTCTATGCTATACATTAGAAGCAACAGGTATATTCTTAAATGTGAGTTTAGAACTCTAATTGACTCAGAATGCTTGTCATAAAAACATTGTAAACTGGATAAAGTAAAAACAAAAAGAGGACTAGGACTGAAGCTAAAAACAATAAAAATATGATAAGTAAAATGATCTACTGTATAATCTAAATTCTAAACAACATTTTCCCTGCATTATTTTTGCTAAATCACATACATTTCAAGAACATGCACATACATTTCTTAAAGCGTCATTGTAATCAGCACTCACACAAATGTCCCTATGATCAGTATGCAAGCTTCCATAGCAAATGAAAAGGTTTTGTACAAATGGTTTCTAATTGCTTGAGTAAACTATGACCTATTTACATTTTTTTTGTCTCTTGCAACAGCTTGTTTAGACATTTTCCAAATGTTTCTAACAACAATGTGACAAAACAAGAAGATAGTAATAAATGATCCTTCTTTACCACACGGATTGCATTATAAAACACATATTACGTCAAGGCGGATGTGCATAAACACACCGGCTGCACAAAGATGCTCCAGGCCACAGTTTTGGTCTTCAGCTAACAGGCATAATGGATCATAAACTCTCCAGTACAGACAAATAGTTTGCCTTTCAGTTGCTCCGCAGAGTTATAGCTTAGAAACAATTGTCATATGACTGGGCTTTGTAACTTCAGGTTGCATATGTGAAAAAAGCTAATTTTTTTCAGAAAAAAATGCATGTTTCCTTGTAATTAAATTAATTTTCAACAACATTTTAATTATTGTTTACATATGAACATAAGAAAGTTTACAAATGAGAGGAGGCCATTCAGCCCATCTTGCTCGTTTGGTTGTTAGTAGCTTATTGATCCCAGAATCTCATCAAGCAGCTTCTTGAAGGATCCCAGGGTGTCAGCTTCAACAACATTACTGGGGAGTTGGTTCCAGACCCTCACAATTCTCTGTGTAAAAAAGTGCCTCCTGTTTTCTGTTCTGAATGCCCCTTTATCTAATCTACATTTGTGACCCCTGGTCCTGTTTCTTTTTTCAGGTCGAAAAAGTCCCCTGGGTTGACATTGTCAATACCTTTTAGAATTTTGAATGTTTGAATCAGATCGCCTCGTAGTCTTCTTTGTTCAAGACTGAACAGATTCAATTCTTTGAGCCTGTCTGCATACGACATGCCTTAAACCCGGGATAATTCTGGTTGCTCTTCTTTGCACTCTTTCTAGAGCAGCAATATCCTTTTTGTAACAAGGTGACCAGAACTGAACACAATATTCTAGGTGAGGTCTTACTAATGCATTGTAAAGTTTTAACATTACTTCCCTTGATTTAAATTCAACACTTTTCACAATATATCCGAGCACCTTGTTGGCCTTTTTTTATAGCTTCCCCACATTGTCTAGATGAAGACATTTCATTTTTATTGCCTGCGTGCAGTACCTTACACTTTTCTCTATTAAATGTCATTTGGCATGTGTCTGCCAAGTTCTGAATGCTGTCTAGATCATTTTGAATGACCTTTGCTGCTGCAACAGTGCTTGCCACTCCTCCTATTTTTGTGTCGTCTGCAAATTTAACAAGTTTGCTTACTATACCAGAATCTAAATCATTAATGTAGATTAGGAATAGCAGAGGACCTAATACTGATCCCTGTGGTACACCACTGGTTACCTCGCTCCATTTTGAGGTTTCTCCTCTAATCAGTACTTTCTGTTTTCTACATGTTAACCACTCCCTAATCCATGTGCATGCATTTCCTTGAATCCCTACTGCGTTCAGTTTGAGAATTAATCTTTTATGCGGGACTTTGTCAAAAGCTTTGTGGAAATCTAAATAAACCATGTCGTATGCTTTGCAATTATCCATTTTCAATGTTGCATCCTCAAAAAAGTCAAGCAGGTTAGTTAGACACGATCTCCCTTTCCTAAAACCATGCTGACTGTCTCCCAGGACATTGTTACCATATAGGTAATTTTCCATTTTGGATCTTATTATAGTTTCCATAAGTTTACATATAATAGAAGTCAGGCTTATTGGCCTGTAGTTACCTGGTTCGGTTTTGTCTCCCTTTTTGTGGATCGGTATAACGTTTGCTATTTTCCAGTCTGTCGGTACAACCCCTGTGTCAAGAGACTGTTGCATGATCTTGGTTAGCAGTTTGTAAAAAACTTCTTTCATTTCTTTGAGTACTGTTGGGAGGATCTCATCCGGCCCAGGGGATTTGTTTATTTTAAGAGCTCCTAGTCCCTTTAACACTTCTGCCTCTGTTATGCTAAATTTATTTAAAATTGGGTAGGAACAGGTCGACATGTGGGGCATGTTGTCCGTTCCTCCTTTGTAAAAACCTGTGAAAAGTAATCATTTAATATATTTGCTTTTTTTTTTCTTCATCTATGATTTTGCCATTTGTGTCTCTTAGACATTCAACCTCCTCTTTGAATGTTCTCTTGCTGTTATAATATTGGAAAAACATTTTGGAATTGGTTTTAGCCCCCTTAGCAATATTGATTTCTATCTCTCTCTTGGCCTTTCTAACTTCCTTTTTGACTTGTGTTTGCAGTTCCAAGTACTCTTTCTGTGTACTTTGTTTTTGGTCCCCTTTAAACGCTCTGTAGAGTGCCTTTTTTCACTGAATATTTTTTAAAATTGATCTATTAAACCATTTTGGCCATTTTGTTTTAGATTTAGATTTGTCTACTTTTGGGATGTAAATGTCCTGCGCCTCTAGTACTACATTTTTAAAAAACAGCCATCCTTTTTCTGTGGATGTTTTCTCTATTTTACTCCAATCTACTTCTGTTAGTCTCTGTTTCATACCTTCATAGTTTGCTTTTCTAAAATTGAAAACCTTAGCTTTATTCATTACTTTTGGGATTTTAAAAAAATACTTCAAATGAGACCATGTTGTGGTCTGAGTTTGCCAATGGCTCTCTGACCTGTTTTAGTTATTCTGTCTTCATTATTTGAAAAGACTAAATCAAGGCATGCCTCCCCTCTAGCCAGTGCCTTGACAAATTGCGTTAGGAAGCAGTCATTTGTCATTTCCACCATTTCAATTTCATCCGTCGTGCTCTCCACCGGGTTCTCCCATTTTATACGGGGGAAGTTGAAATCCCCCATTAGTATGGCTTCTCCTTTTCTACACGCATTTCGAATCTCATTGTATAACAGATTATTTTGCTACGCGTCTGAATTTGGCGGTCTATAGCATGCTCCTATTATTATGCCCTTTTTTGTCCATTATTCTGACCCATATTGATTCTGCATTGTTTTCTTTGTCCTGATTTAACACCTGGGCTTCAAGACTATTTCTTATGTATAGCGCTACCCCTCTGCCTCTTCTGTCCTGCCTGTCTTTCCCCACTAATATTATATTCGTCTCCATCACTCTCAGACAACCAAGTTTCTGTAACACCTATCACATCATAGTTACTTGTTAGTGCAGTAGCTTCAAGTTCTAACATTTTGTCACCTACCAGTATAAATCTGCTTTGCTTTTGTATTTCGACTTAAATTCAAGGTTCTATTTTTCTCAGCAAAGTTGTTAACATAAATATGCAAATATTCACTTTTTTTAAAATTACAAAGCCATAGTATTGAGGAGTTGAATAACATAAGTTACTAAGCTTTTGTCCCTAAAGTCCTGCTCTGACTTGCTTACAGACAATTAATTTAAGAGCCGCACAAGAATCACATTCAGTTTTACACTGCCAAATAATTCATTTTTTAAAATTTTATTTACTGCATTCTTCTTATAATTTACCATTCTGTGTACCGTTTTTTCCCTTTGTCAAAATACCTTTTTGGCAGTTCGGTTTGTTTACATTGTAGTTCTAACTATCAGGCCACCTTAAGAACTTCTTATGATTATATCACTATGTGAGCCAAAGGGACATAGGAATCTATTTTAATGAGCTAAACAGTGACAGATCTAAATCCAGCTGTCTTTAAACTTTTAAACATGATATATGACAGAAATCTAATTTTTATTGTGTTAAATTATGTTAATAAATAAACTACATAGAACAACTCTATATTAATCCCCATTAATATGGGGATTAATACAGAATTACACTTTTGAGATAATTAAAATAGACCACAGATACAATCAGTAGGAGATTATGAATGACATTTTCAGGCCATGATATAGTCCAGGAAGCAAAATAGAAATTAAAAAAGGACACCACCCTTTATCAAATGCTGTTTTTGCAGTACTGGCAGCATTTTACATGAAATGTCTATTGATATTTTAAACATGAGCTTTATAAGGTCACAAATACAATGACATTTTCTCAGAGGATAGTGTTGAAATGTCGAAGGGCTGGCAACCTCACAGAAAGCTAATTAAATAATGCATTATACTGGTGCATGAGCTGTGTGCTGCACGGTGTACACTAAATATTGTAGTGACACCTAGTGGTCAATTTTATACATTGCAAAATTATAAATGAGGAAAGATCTTAACTAGAATGTTTGGTCTTTACCCCTTCCGCTCAGCTCAATTCACAGCAAGTTTCTTCATAAAATCCAAAAGACAGTGCGTTGACTTCACAACAGTAAACTATATTAAGCAAGTTCAAATAATTATCAGTTCATATTATTTTATTTTCGATGTTGAAAACACAAAAAAAGAACATGTTTCGACCAAACAATAAAAGAGAGAAGTAAATTCAGACGTGAATTCAAAAGTATAAATTGTTCTATACAGACCTTTTAAATTTTTTATATACTTTTTTATATTCTTTAGCCAAAATCATGGTGTAAGATTTCATATCCTGGAATTTAGTATTTGACCTTGAAAGAGAGGTGAAAGGCCAAGGTCAAGAACATTTTTGGACAGACCATACATGGTTAGCTATGCATGTTCTATATATGATATTGTACTTACATTTTCACATTTTCAGTGGTTTTATATTGCATAATCTGTTCACTTACTGTTATACTTACATTAAAAAATATTGTTATGAAATTTTGATGTCAATTCACAAGAGATGTGTGCATTTGTAAGAATCTCATTTTCTTAATACAATGATAAACTGTTACAGAAATTGGGCATGAGAAAATATGCTGCAAGAATATTATGTAGTATAATTCATAATGTTAATTACTGCTATTCAGTAACTTAATATTAACAGAATAATAACTTTTTTTTAGTCATTACAATTTTACTAGCGCTGAACAAATTCATATAACATTTTCATATTCCATTTAAGTCTAGGGCCTAAATGGAAGACGTGATATGATTTTTACTGGGGCGACATGACAAATTTGCTGCGAAAACACTGTGCACACCAGAAGTGATCACAGACACGACGCGACAGCTGGAAATTTGGGGTGCGTGTGGGTAATGCTGTCAGACCAGGAAATGAAACAATTATACAATGGTTGTAGGGGCAACACGGCGCTGCTGCGCTCGTATTTAATAACTGACAAAATAAACAGTTTAAACAAAAGAACACACAAAACAAACCAAAGGGCACTCTGGGCAAAGTCAAACAAACACAAACAATTCTAAACAAGTATATTTTAGATATAGCAATTGTTTCTCTATTAATTTAGACTCACGTCTCACCTCTACTGGAGTGCAGAAAGCTGCAGGTTTTTAGGTGACCATCTCCCGATTTAGTAACAATTAATCAATGAATTAATTCGGGAGATGGTCACCTTCTGCACAAGGTTTTTAAATAAATAAACAACACAAATGCACAGCTTTTCGCCGTCATCTTGAATAATAAATAATTATGTCGGACAGCTTTCGTCCATCCGCACATAAACACAATATATTTATATAATAGTAGTAGTAGTCCTATTTAAGGCCCATAAAAGGGGAACTACACCAGCTGTCAAAGGACAGCTGGACAAAAATTCTACTTAGCACCCTTTTCAAGGGTGCTAACAGGAATGAGCCTTAACTAAATGAACTGAAAAAACTGGTCAAAAGGACTGTAAATTACATTTTCAAAACCAAAGGGGAGGTGGTACAGAGCACGCCCCCTAGAGCCCACTGGTCGACAAAAAAGGTCATGTCGCCATAATAATAATAATAATAATAATAATAATAATAATAAATGAATACCTAATAATAAAATACACCCATGGGGTGGGCACCCATCACAAAGTGAAACAGGGCTTGACTTCAAACCACATGACATGAAGCTGTTCTCTGATTGCTCAGTTGTGTGTCACGCGATGAATTCGCAAAAATAGGACCAGGTTCTATTTTTTTTTCATCGCTCGCGTTGGAATTTGTGTCACGGCGACGTCGCTTGTCGCGTCGCCTTTGGTGTGAAGGGTGCTATTGAAAAGCATGTGGCCCGACAGTTCTTTCGCAGGGTTCAAGGGAAGTCAGCCAGCTAGAAAGAGGGCGGCACTCCGTTGCATTAACACATTGACCCGGAAGGGAAACGACGTGGCAGTTGCACTCGTTTACCAGGGGATCATGTGTGATGGTATAAAAGGGGATGGAGAGACGCAATCTGTTCCTTCGCTTTGGTTTGTGTTGTTGAACCTGAAAGGACCCGTGAGAGACCCAGTGAATATACGTATCATGAGTGTTTTGTTTGTTTGTCTATAATTGTCTTGTTTGTTCTTATTAGACGGCTAACACGTTCCAGAGCTGTTGCCAAGGGCCAGCATAAAACCCAGAACAGCACTGCACTACTGTCACTGATAAACTTGTATTACCCACCACGAGCACTGCTGCATGCACCCAGGACTGGTGACCGTGTTAGTATATTGTGGGATGGATATTTGTGTTATATGGGACTTCAACCCCGTTGTTATTTACTCTGTGCAATACACATTGTTGTGTATTGCCGGGGGGTTATTATTTGGTCACCAGACCTGGGTATAAAACAATAAAACCCCTTTCCAAAATGGATTATAAACCTCTCTGTCTGCTTCATTACGCACTGCATCACTCCTGCCCCTGTACCCACTCAACCACTTTGCCACACATGGTTACTGAGTTATAGTATAGCCATTAGTTTTTGGGGGTCACACCCTGTCATTTGTGCACCATAAATGCATCCAGGGATACATTAACCTTTTTTACTGCAAAAGATATTCAAAGATCAATTTGTTAAACAATACTTCATAACTCTGTAATTGTATATATTCCTATATAGGAAACATGTGTTTTATATTTGCACTCAATTCTGTATTATTTCTACACAGTGAATGTATTTATTGATGGTAATAATAAAAAAAACAAAAACAAAATAAAAACAATTTTAGAAAATAACTGTTATATTTCAGGCGTTGAGATACAAAACGTGAATCATCATTTTTTAGCTGCAAGGAACATAAAAACAAAGAAGCTGTCTCACAAACACAAATGTCTAATACTGTTTAACAAACACAAACATATATTTATACATCAATAGTGCTTTTTAGTCTGGGTTTATTAATTTCATTGATGCTTAATTTTGCTTTTTAAAACCGATTATTTATTAAAGATTCATGTGAATTTTAGGTCATTATTTCCAAAATCCAAAAGCAACTCCCAACAAGTATATTTATCTGAAAGATTTCGATGCATTATTTTATGTTAACTAAAAAAAACACTATTAGTTGTTGGTAATGTTTTATCATTTTTGTTTTATAGAACACAAGCATGATTTGCAACAGGCAAGGGACCTTCCGGTTCACCATGTAACTTGTTTCACAGCTTCTTGAGGATCATTTAATCTTCCCAGCACAGTAAGTGCTAACAGTATATACACTTACAAGGTTTAAGTACAGTATGTATCTGGAGGGATACTGAAATCAATAGAATCCATGCTCTTCACTGTTACTCCTCAGCCTTCTTAGCCCTGCTGGCTGACTTTCCAGTACCAGGTGAGCTTGCAGGCGTTTCAGTGCCTTTGCTTTCTGAAACCACTTTGGTATTAGTTTTATTTCCTTTTGCTTTTACCGACTTCTTGGGTTTCGTCTTCTTCTTCCTGTTGCGAATGAGGTCTTCACGTCCCACCTCAACCATGTGTTCTTCCCACGATTTCATTTCATTTTTATACCGGATTTTATCATCTTCTGCAAGTTGCATGTAGACCTAGGTTAAAAAGAGAGGGGTCACTTCTTTCCATATCAATTATTTTATATTGCAACAACATCATAGAACAGAAACATACAATGAAAAAATAAAAATGATTTTTTTTAAAAAAGTGTTTAGTGCAATAGAACAATGTTGAATAGGGTAAACCTTCTGAAGGGCATAGCAAGTACAAATTAACTGCACTAATGGCATCAAACAACATGTGATGGCTTATCTGGAAGGATTTTAAAGAAAAAAATGTCTGTACCACATAACCGGTTCTATTTTAATTATCTAAATAAAACAGTGGCGGATCATTTTACCATACATTTAGGTGAAATCACACCTGGATGAAACACCAGCAGGGTTACTACAGAGTATTAAACTGGTTAGATCATTAAAAGTGACCCCAATGTGTGTAAAGTTTCAAATAATTCAAACAGTTGATCACATTCTTTCATAGCAAATTATGTTTTGTTTTTTTTCCCCACAAATCATTTCTCCTGTAATGGTATCATTTACCTGTTTTTGTGAAATACGCAGTTTACTCCAGTCTTCGAACAAGTTCTTCATCTTGGACTAAAGAAACAGAAGTACGTTTATTTGTCACGTTCTGATAAGTAACGGATTCATGACGAGCGTTTCTTCTTACATTTCAATGTCTTTAAAATAATTTCTTCTTACCTCTTGAAGCATTGAACTGTAAAACACTGACGTAAAACAAATGCAAGCAACCTACTAAAATTTTAGGAAAATGTTCAGTAAAGAATATGAGTTTGCAACTTCTGTTCCCATGTTCAAAGTGCATCCATGTATTAATGAATCTCACTCACCTGCATTGATTCTCCTGTAGCTTCTTGAAAGTGTTCAGACATAAAGATGTTAAATGCAGACCTTGGTCGTTTGGGCTTGCCTAACATTGTAAGCTCCTGTAAGATTACAGAACGTAAACAACATGTGTTCCAAGTTATATTTGATAGAATACAGAACATTTGAAGATTCTCTTGATTCTCAAAGATGCAGGGGAGAGAATTGAAGACATGAAGTATCTGGTCTAGAGTTCAATTGAAACAGGCCATTGGAATCATTAATGTCCGTAGAGTTCTGGCCCAAATCACCCCCTACTCTTTATGCCAGGACAACACAGCTATTTTGATAGGCAATACTGGTTTCTCTCTATAAAAGACTGTGACAGAAAGACAATGATTCTTGGTGGTAAATCTCCCTTCCGACCTGTGAGGGCAATAAGTAATGGGAACAGAGTACCCTGGACTGTTTGGCCTGACAATTTATTCCCTGGGTTAAAAGGAAGTCAGTCATCTAGAAAGGGGGCGGAGCTTTGGTGCACTAATGCATCAACCCAGAAGGTAAACGATGTGGCAGCCGCGGATTGGAGGAGCGGCTACAATCGTTTACCAAGGGGTCATGTATGACGGTACAAAAAGGGGATGAAGCAATGTAATCTGTTCCTTCAGTTATGGCTACGGAACGACCAGGAAGGACCAGTGTTATGAAATATATCGTGAGTGTTTTGTTTGTTTTGTCTCGTCTGAAAATACAGTTTGTTACTGTTTAGACGGCTAACATGATCCGGAGCTGTCGCCAAAGGCCAGCACCAACCCGGACAACATTACTGCTCTTTGTTTCATTAAGGACTGTATATTCACTACGAGCACTCACTGTGGACTTGTGTTTGTGTTTGTGTTACGTGTGGGTGAATGAGAACGGGACTGTTTATTATTTGGGAACAAACTGTGGATTTAAACAGAGCAATACACGCCGCTGCATTGCCTGTTAACATTGTTTATTATTTACTGCTGTTACGCCATCAGGCAGATGGATTACAAACCATTAAACACCATTGCACCTGGATTATAATTGTCTGTCTGTTTATTGATCACCTGCACACTGTTAACCACTTTGCCACAAAGACATAGCTGATTCACCAAGAAATATGGATAAAACACTACAGTAGGCAATTGATTAAACAACACTAAAAGGACACTGATGTTGCTTAATGACTGGCAATCCAAACCCATTTTCTTTTTTTTTTTTTTATCTATATCATAAAGACAACTAGAATATAGATTTCTACTTTAATTCATCAGTGCTCACCCGCTTTTTCCTTATTGCCCTTCTCCTGGCCATTTTCTGCCTCTTCTCTTCTTTCAGTGCTGCTGCCTGGGCAGGCGATAGCTGTTCTTTGAATTTTGTCATCTCTTCTTTATATACCTGCCTCGCTGCAAGTGCAGCCTCCTGATATGGCTGCAATAAAATATATACACATGCATTTTTTTTTAATCCTTTAGATACAGAAATAAATAAATGACAGAATAAATAAATGATTGTTAGCTTTATGCTACACAGCAATATACTGTACAGTGCTCCCTTCTTATTAGGCAGCCCGTTACTGTAGCACAGAACCAGTTAGAAGGTCATAGGCCTGCTTTCCCCCAGAGTGCCATTTCTATAGCACTTGCAGTCTGGTTATAAGACACAACATACTTTTAACTATGGCTCAGATTATAAGAAGTAAATACTATATAATGTCACAGGGTTACATAGCAAAGACAGACTATAAATAGCTTTTAAAGAGCACAATAAGATAATGTACTGCTGTAATTATGGGTTTCCTGGTAAATATAATTGATTGCAAGCATGGTCACAAAATGTTCTATTAAATTGATTTAAACACAGACAGATGGAACATCTGCCACCAAAACCATCAGCGACTAGCTTTAAATGTAATTGCTTTTTTGACTGAAATGAGAAAGTGTGTTCAGCCCCAGCAGCTAGGATATCCAAACAAGTTCAAAGTCAGGTAAAGCCAGTTAAATATAAAATAATACAGTAACTCAGTGATGTCTATCCAATTAATCTAAACTGTGGTAGATCTTCATACCACACACAGATGTTGGTTTTCTTAAAGTTTTCTTTTACAGATTTAATCAATGGTGATATTTAGATCTACTACTTTTCAGACCAGCTGAACAGACCCCAGTATTGGAGCAACAGAACCCAGAACCACTGAGAATGACGACAAACATCATAGAAACATTTTAAACAACATGCCTTTTAATACATGGCTTGTTGTGTACCAATGTTATTAATCAATGTTAACATTCCTAACAGTGTGTACGGATGTCTGTTGTGCATGTCAGATATCAAAGGCAGCCCAATTTTAATGATTTAAATCAGTTTACCTGGACTCCAGCATCTTAATTATGTGACAAAACATTTCCTTACCTTTTTTTGTTCAGGAGACAGCAATCTCCACTCTTGTGCAATCTTTTTAGTTATTTCCACAATCCTCACATCTATATGACAGACATTAATATATAGTAAATATTCATATATATATAAGCTTTTCTTATGGCACAGCCCTAATAAATTATCTTCCAAATGCTTACTTAAGTAATATAATTTAGACTGTATGAAGTTCCTGAACTACAGTAGCATAATTTTGAAAAATGACATGTAACAAGAAGTGTTAACAGTAATCAAAAGCTACATACATTAATGAACAAAAAAACAACCATTCAAATATGCATGACAGCTTTATTATTTTTAGTCAAAGTAGGTTTTAAAAAAGCTCTTAGTTGCTAAGGTAGAGTATATATATATATATATATATATATATATATATATATATATATATATACACACAGTACTGTGCAAAAGTTTTAGGCAGGTGTGCAAAAATGCTGTAAAGTAAGAATGCTTTCAAAAATAGACATGTTAATAGTTTATATTTATCAATTAACAAAATGCAAAGTGAACAGAAGAAAAATCTACATCAAATCAATATTTGGTGTGACCACCCTTTGCCTTCAAAACAGCATCAATTCTTCTAGGTACACTTGCACACAGTTTTTGAAGGAACTTGGCAGGTAGGTTGGCCCAAACATCTTGGAGAACTAACCACAGTTCTTCTGTGGATTTAGGCAGCCTCAGTTGCTTCTCTCTCTTCATGTAATCCCAGACAGACTCGAATATGTTGAGATCAGGGCTCTGTGGGGGCCATACCATCACTTCCAGGACTCCTTGTTCTTCTTTACGCTGAAGATAGTTCTTAATGACTTTCGCTGTATGTTTGGGGTCGTTGTCATGCTGCAGAATAAATTTGGGGCCAATCAGATGCCTCCCTGATGGTATTGCTTGATGGATAAGTATCGGCCTGTACTTCTCATCATTGAGGAGACCATTAATTCTGACCAAATCCCCAACTCCATTTGCAGAAATGCAGCCCCAAACTTGCAAGGAACCTCCACCATGCTTCACTGTTGCCTGCAGACACTCATTTGTGTACCGCTCTCCAGCCCTTCGGCGAACAAACTGCCTTCTGCTACAGCCAAATATTTCAAATTTTGACTCATCAGTCCAGAGCACCTGCTGCCATTTTTCTGCACCCCAGTTCCTGTGTTTTCGTGCATAGTTGAGTCGCTTGGCCATGTTTCCACGTCGGAGGTATGGCTTTTTGGCCGCAAGTCTTCCATGAAGGCCACTTCTGACCAGACTTCTCCGGACAGTAGATGGGTGTACCAGGGTCCCACTGTTTTCTGCCAATTCTGAGCTGATGGCACTGCTGGATATCTTCCGATTGCGAAGGGAAGTAAGCATGATGTGTCTTTCATCTGCTGCAGTAAGTTTCCTTGGCCGACCACTGCGTCTACGGTCCACAACGTTGCCCGTTTCTTTGTGCTTCTTCAAAAGAGCTTGGACACCACATCTGGAAACCCCTGTCTGCCTTGAAATTTCTGCCTGGGAGAGACCTTGCTGATGCAGTATAACTACCTTGTGTCTTGTAGCTGTGCTCAGTCTTACCATGGTGTATGACTTTTGACAGTAAACTGTCTTCAGCAACCTCACCTTGTTAGCTGAGTTTGGCTGTTCCTCACCCAGTTTTATTCCTCCTACACAGCTGTTTCTGTTTCAGTTAATGATTGTGTTTTGAAGGCAAAGGGTGGTCACACCAAATATGGATTTGATTTAGATTTTTCTTCTGTTCACTCACTTTGGATTTAGTTAATTGATCAATATAATCTATTAACGTCTATTTTTGAAAGCATTCTTACTTTACAGCATTTTTTCACACCTGCCTAAAACTTTTGCACAGTACTGTATATATATATATATATATATATATATATATATATATATATATATATATACACACATATACACACACATTGTTTTAAAGCATTTGCATCTGGTATTTTACCTGGATACTGTTTTGCCACTGCAGGCCGTTGCTGTACTGCATATCGAAGGTAACCAGTCAGTGGTCTTTTTGGAGGTCCTCCTGAGCTTGTGCTGAAAGAAATCCCTCTCACTGCTGGGCACACACAAGTACACCTTCAATAAAACCAAATATTTACAGTTACTTTATTCATTAGTTTGAAATAAAACTAAAAAAATGTTTACGAATAAAGCATCCCTGTGAGAATAGTACCACTGAGAGGAATGTCACTGAGTACTATACCAAACATGCAATGAGCAGGGTGGGATCAATGGGCACTTGCCAGGTCTGAGGGAAGTTCTCAAAGACAGAGGTCCACAAGAGCCAACCTGGACCAAGACCAGAACAGACAGGTGAGAGAAGCAGGTGCGAGTTTGCATCTGTCACAGGTTAAATCCAGTTCAGAGTCAATTCTACCGTCCTTTGACCTAATGTGGCTGGCAATACAAAATCGGGCATTGTATCTGCCCATGTGGAGCACAAACCTTTGAGGAATGCTCAAGTGAGAATGAAACATTAAATCTTGTTCCCACAAGGTTTAAAGTGTAGACAAGGAAGTGCAAAAAATCATTGATTTAAATCATTTTTTCATTTACTACCCATTTTACATAGTTTATCAAGGAAAAGACATGAAAAGCATGTTTTAAAAACCTTTTATTAACACAAAGATTTTAAACTCTTACTTTCTATAAACTAAAACTCTTAGGGCTGTATTATTCTGATACTGCACTGAAGTGGTATTTCTTAACCCGTTGTAGAGCGCCAGCCCCATTATTAACACATTCGCCAAAGCAATTCTGATGACAATGCAATGGGGTCCCAAATAGACAATTGTACACTGTGTTAAGACCCGCTGAAACCAGGTTTATTTAGTGGTGCAATCAGGAGCTTTAACAATTGAACACACTATAAAAAACAAAGCAGTCCTAAGTAACAACAGTGTGTGTTTGGACTGACACAGAAAGAGGAAATCAAAGAAAGAAAAGTAAAAGAAAAGAATGACTGGGATGAGCGAGGAGGATTTTTCTCTAGCGTACTCCATCGCTAAATTCTTGTTGTTCACATATTGTAGTTCACATTTAGAGGATGCCACAATGATAAATAATTTGATTTATTTATTAATTAATTTAACTATTTACAAACCACCATTTCCAACATCCTTACAGTTTGGAGGTACTGTAGAGCTACAACTACGGTACTACAAAAAATTCCATATATATAAAAAATCTAACAAATCGATTTAAATAAAAATAAAACCCTAATAACTCCCTACAGTGAGGGTTGAATTCTGGAATCAATAGTGGATTTGGGGCGTAAAATGTGGCTCTTTATATAAATACTTTGCGACAGAGTTGATTTGCAAAATTCTTTCAACTTTTTAAAAATAGTGGCACATCAATTTGTTATTCTTATGGCTGTCTAAAGCACAGATAAAATGGTTTAAAATGTGGTGGGTGTGGCAGTCTGCTGGTCGGTTTCACAGACTCTGATAAACACTAATCTTGGACTAATTAATTTTACATTAGGTAAGGTAGTCCACGATTAATGCAAATGATTAAACCAACTCTGTAAGTCTATATAGTATTTAAATCATGTGATGTATCTTTCCTAAACACTAAGTCTGCCTAAATAGAATGCAATAATATAAAACTATCCTTTTCTAAACATTATACTGTGTGACCTAAAAAATCGCCTAACATGGATTGAGTCGGCGCATAATCTTAGCATCACCTTTCACGCATTATTAGTTACAGAATACAATGGGGTCGATAAGAATACACGCTGCTCAGTAATGTCACTGGTAAAAACGCAACACTTGTGTAAGATTTATACTAAAAAAGTCAATCGGTCTTGCCAATTCCCGTACTATTTCAAACTTGGAAACGGGTATCAAAAATCAACGCCTTGACACAACATGTAACTACCAATGTAAAATATGTTCAGAAATATGTTGCTACATTATATTAGTGTAGTCTATTGGCTCCGAGTGAATTGCAACCGGGACAACCACGTGTTAATAAATATTAATTTTAAAAAAGTAATACACCTAAAAATTCAATACACTTTGCATATCTAAGTAACTATCTAGCAAATGGGTCACTAAATGTTCATTACCCTAATCTCAGTAATTTACTGTAGACCGTTATAATCCACAACATTAATGGCATTTAAAAAAAGTGGCCAACCTGTATTCAATTAGACTAACTGGGTTAACTGACACTGCTTGTAAGAATGTCTGTAAATATGCTCAGGCCCTTGGGCTCAATCAGTGACTCAAACTCGTATTTTGACCATGCATGACCATCTGCACGAGCATGATCAATAAGCACACTGTCTTCCTTACCTTGCAAGAGATCGACTACTTAGGAGCCCCAATGTTTTCCCAAAAAATCCAGCGCCACATGAAATTAAACTGGCCATCTTTAAAGAAATATATTTATAATAACAATTTTTTAAAAAAGAATACAAAATATGTTATTCCCTAGATTTACTGCCCGTCGCTTCAGTCAAGTTTGGGCGCTGGGAACTGTTATGGTCCAGATGCATTGTGGGGGAAGGTCACACAGTCCCTTGTCTAACTGCACATTGACTGCAGCACTTTCAACGTTTCATCACACTGCACGCTGCTTCTAGTGCTGCATTAAAACATTAAAACATTAGACAGTTTGAAAGTGTATTGATGCCTTTTATAAAAAAATTAAATATGTGAAGTACTTTTTTTTTCTCCCTTTTTTTTATTATGGAATACAACACAAACAATACAGTTACACAATACAACATGTGAACAAAGACAAGCTCCTTCCTTAAGACAACTTACAAAAATCAACAGTATTTAAAACATAAGCATGGGTTGTCTCACTTAAATCAAATTAAAATGTTTCAATAAGGATCAAGTTTGTATTACTTTTTAAATATTTTTTATGCCCATTAAAGTGGTTATATATATATATATATATTTTTATTTCCAGATTAAATATAATTAAGTTAGGTGTTTTTTGGGGGGTTTTTTTCCCCTGAAAATGTGATTTTATGAATATGAAATCTCCCTAAAATGATCAAAACATTCATTATATATTGTAATTCCTCTTCATTCACACTGGAATCATTATAATAAAAAAAGTATAGCACCATCTTCTATTTTTATTTTTTCCCCCATTTTCAGTTAAACAAAAAAACACAACTATCCTCTATATTTGGAATATATTTAGCTAAAAGACTGTTACAGGGGTAATACTTATGAATAATTGTGTATGATACTTCTTTAGTCTTGTTTGTTAATACACCTTATTCCTTATTTAACATTATATCGAGAAGACCAGCGAGATATGGCTGCTGGTATTACCTTTCTGTTATAAAGGTCTCTAATAAAACAGTTATTACACTTGTTATCTAAATCAGAAATCCCACTCACTATTTCATGTTCATGGCTGGCCAGCGATACATCATCTGTAACAGTATTTATGTTGCCTTTTAATAAAGTCAAAATACCATCTGGAATTGCATCAAATACAATAGCATATTCTTTTGGTGAAAATTGGATTGAATATTTATTTAAAAACTCTGAGCATGTGTATTATTGACCATCTGAATTAATTACTTGACATACTAATAAAATAGTACTATTA
Source organism: Acipenser ruthenus (assembly GCF_902713425.1). Classification (NCBI taxonomy): domain Eukaryota; kingdom Metazoa; phylum Chordata; class Actinopteri; order Acipenseriformes; family Acipenseridae; genus Acipenser; species Acipenser ruthenus. Next base: position 16,194,990 of record NC_081195.1, on the reverse strand, counting down.
TACCAATGCTCTAGGAACAGTTTTATTTTTATGTATTTAACATCTTTGTTATTCCATAAAAATAAAATCTACGTGGAGAAAAATTATGTTTATAGAGAAGTGATCAAAACAAGGGTGCCTTATTGTGAAAGTTTGCAAGTTCAAATTGAGGTTTTCCCACATCATTGGGGCACTGCAGTAAAAATCGGAGGCCTCCTAACTTGGAAAACACAGTTTGGTATAATATTCCAAATACTACTTGGATTTTTTGGTACCTTTTAATCCAGTTTATCTTTATTATTTGATTAAACATTGTTAAATCTATGGTTGATATTAACTGTCTGAATATTTGGGTTGTATAATTTTTGAAAGAAATCTGCTATAAATTCTGAAATCTTTGCACATTTTTTTTTATCATATTTATATCACAATTCCTCTTTTCCAGATTAAAAAAACATATCTACTATTTTTTTCACCTTCCTCCATCCATTGCCTTATAGATCAAATAAAAGCCCCTTTAGCTTTTTCTTCGAAAATGTTTATCTAACTCAAATTGCAATGTGGAAAGTTTTGTCAAATTCTTGTCTAAAGTGTTGTTTTGTTTGTCTGTAAGACTAATAATTTCTCTAATTATATTTAGTTACCTTATTTTTCTTTTTTTCAGCTTGTTCTTTTCTATAACAAACTGCAGTACTTCGAACTTTAAATTTTAATAATTCCCAATATTTCCCAAAGGCATTGCTACTAGTAGCTTGTTGTGTAAATTATTAAGTTTCCAGTAACTGGTACTATATTTTTGGGGCATATTGTTAGACAAGTTTAACTTCAGTCTTAGAGCTTTATGGTATGTTAAGACGGCAGGTTCAATTTCAACTTGATTAGCATTGTTCTCTAGATCACTTGAAATTAACCATACATCAATTCTGGACTGCAAGGAATATGTTTTATTACACTAAGTGTACTGCTTTTCTTTAGGGTTCTTGACTATCCAAATGTCTAGAATATTCATACTTTGCCAAAAAAAAAAAAAAATAATAATTTGAATATTCTTAATACCATCTAATGTTTTAGGTCATCTATCAATACTTTCATATGGAGCAGTATTAAAATCTCACCTATAAGTTTGGCTAAAGGGAATTAATCTAAAATTAACAGTTTGTTGTTTAATGTGCTCTTATTATAACCATACACATTGCATATTAAGAACATACTACCCTCAGTGTCAATTAATAAACCCAGCGACCTTTGATGTCACCTTTTGATAGAATTTTACACTTGAATTTCCCTCTAAGAATTGTAACTCCAGCACAATGATTATATTACCATGTGCTAGCAATATTTCACTACCCAACTGATTTTTCCAAAAATGAACATCAACTGAGCATGAACGTGTTTCCTGAACAAAAACTAAATCTGGATCACATTCCTTACAAAACAAAAAGGAAGCTTTTCTTTTAACGATATTGCACAACCCTCTGGCATTAACAGAAAATAACATTAACTCCATAACAATATACTTACAGCTACACTAAGTTTCTCATTTTTCTGTTTTCTCTATTATTTAACACTTTGTATTAATAATCAGATTAATAAAACTGACCAAAAAGTCAATCATATATAAATTAAAAGGAACTAATAATACATACATAAATAACAATATATTAAATAAGAACATTAAGTAAATAAATAAATAAATAAATAAATAAATAAATAAAAAAGAAAATAATGTAGGCATAAGCTATTCTAGTTCACTCTTGAAACAAAATAAATTAAAATAAATAAAATTAAAAACAACATTAATGACTTAATTCTGCAGCAGTTTAGTTTCTACTACCACTATATACCGTCTACGCGAATTTCTTTTCCATCCATGTAGGCTGAGTCTAGGTCCGTGCTTATCTACCTGTTGCCAAAGTTTCTTCCGCGCATCTTTGACCATTTCTGTTAAGTCTTCTCCATATCTTACAGTTGTCTTTCTTTTAAGAAATGGTTTGTTTGGGCGGTTTTATAGATGACGTTCCTTCAGAACGAAACGCAAATTGCATGACAGCTCTCTCTTGCCCAGCCGGTGAACGATGTCGACAGCATCCTCAAATTTGTGTTATAAATCTGGAACCACATTATGGCAGATGTTGATTAGCATACTTTCTTTTTGACGTTTTCATTTTCTTGTTCTGGAATTCCATTAAGCGAAGGCCCCATTTTCTTCTGCATCGTTCTGCTTCTGCCACTCTATCCTCTAGAGCAGCAACGATTTTCTCCTGCGTGTTGCACTTCTGTTAGAATGTCTTTCTTCTTTTTTATGTCTTGGATTTTGTCAAAGACAAAGTTTAGCGTTTTGTTCAGCCCCTCGATACTGGAAGATTACTTATCGTGCCTGTCTTAGTTCGAAGAGTACATTAAAGCCTAACTTACCAAGACTGCTTTTCCTTTTTTCTCTTGCCTTCTTTCTTATACAGTGAGTCTTTGGGTCTCGACATTTAATTAAAACTTTAGCTTACACTGTTTTCAAGTCTAACCCTGTTTTTAAATATCTGTATGATTTACATTCCTATCTAGCAGTTACTGCATATTTATAATTAATTGAGAAAACACATTTTTAACAGCTGCATTGCTCCACCGCCCAGCTGTGAAGTACAGTATGTGATAAAGTATAAATGAAACTACTGTACATTAGTGTAAGATACACTGTAAAATAATCCACACAAAGCACTTGCAATGTTATGCCTGGACCAATTAAACAGGGAAGGCTGTGGGAATAAAAGACATAACCAAACTAATGGATGCCTTCCGACAAGGTATGGTTTGCATGTGTAGGGCACATAGTAGTTAATTGTGCTGTTTTTTTTTTTTTTTTAATGATGTAACCCTTTTTACAAGGTGACCTTAATAATCATATAATAGTTACATGGGTCCTACCAAACCTGTGTAGTTGCCTAAAATCTTGTTTACGGCCATTGCTGATGAATGATGTTTCCACATCATCTGCAAAGTGGTTTAAAACTGATCTATAATAGTCTACAAGGTATAGGAATATGGTTAAGTTCATTCTATAGGACCTTAAAAATGTGATAACCAAGTCTAACATTTTTTTATCTCTCTGTGGCTAAAGGATTGATTTATTTAACCTGTACCCTGTGGAGAATTGCAATTTCTTTTGAGCATTTTACAGTACCAGGGAATCAAACTGGATTGAATCACTTATTTACAGGTGTAATTTCTAGCTAACCACAGATTGGTGGTTTATTCAATTCAGGGTTCTTTCCTAGGGCTGCTCTAAAAAAATGTAATTCATTTAAAAATGTCAGCCCTTAGTTTTATCTTGCCACTCATTAGCATTACAATTTCTCACTTAGTCCTTTTTGTTTTCCATACTTGTCACTTTGACTCATTAAGACCATGTATTCTTGACATAACATTGTTGTCTTGGATTAGGTAAGGTAGTCCAAATCAAGTGTGAATCGGGGTCTGTGAAACCAGCGATAAAAGTTCAGTGAAAGTATTGTACTTAATTTGCTTTCATCATGCACTTCTTGTGTTACATAAAATGGCTTTGCCTCATTCAAAGGGAAACAAAATCTGGATGACATCAACATACATGTTGCACTTAAGTAAGAACATATTTTGAAAGCTGAATTAAGACCCAGCAATCGGATATGTCAAGCTGCTTTATCAATAGATATTATTGAAAGAGGCATCTTAGCTGTAACCCTTCCCTTTAGTAACAAATATGAGTGTTTAGATAACCCTGCTTATAGGTCTCAAGTCCGCTGCACACAGCCCGACTCAAGCCATCCCAACTCATCTCATCTGAGTATGCACAGATTTTGTGATCAGTTGTGCTCAGTTTTGGTTTGATGTCACAGTTCAGTTTTTCCTGACTGCGTGTTGCACACTGCTAAGACTGAATTAGACTAACTACAACTAGATCCTGGTGATTACTATGTATGCAGATTTAATTAATACTGCCCTTTACACATTTTTGTATTAACTTAGACCAACATAGCGACCCTCATATTATGCAAGGCATCGTACGCTGATTAGACAGCAGAGACAGCGCCGCGAGGCAACCAAAAGAAGCACTTGGCCTATTAATTTAGCCATTGACCATTTACACCGTGCAAACGTTTCAGGCAGCGTTTGACATTTTGTATAGTTTGTCTACTACACTTTAGCCTGTGATAAAATAAAATCCAACCTGTTGATTTTTTATTTGACTTTGGCGGGTTTTTTTTCTCAGCGTGTGGATCTAGGGGCTTGTGATTTGTGACCTATTGGAGATCGACGCACCGGTTACTTCTGTTTTAGCGCAGTAAGAAAATATAGGCTGCCAGTAGATTGATAATAAAAAGGTAAATTGATAATTTACTTTTGGCTAATAAACGCCTAAAAAAACCTATTCAAATGTGCATATAGCTGATATTTTTTAATTCAGGGCACTCAGAGCAATTCAAGATGGATGTATTTTTACCTGTGGAACTAAAGCTGTCAATATTCCACCATCTTGTGACAAGTAACATGACAAGCTACATCACTTAAACCTGCTTCACCATTGGTTGACACCCTTCTGACTAATCGGTCAGTCTTGGTCGGCAACCGCTGCACAGACAGACTGATCATATCTGAACGAAACTGCGTCTGAAAAAGATTCAACATGTTCAATCTTCAAATCTGAAGACATCCAGACTGAAATCTGCATAATCTTGGTTTTAAGTGCACACACACTGATACGATTCATCCAAACTGTACAGCCAGTTGAGATGAGATGAGTCGGGACGGCTTGAGTCGGGCTGTGTATGGCGGGCTTAACTCAAATGGTCTCCGATAGATGTGGCTTGGCCAGTACAGAGGCAGCAGAATACCAATTACCTACAAGGTTCTCACAGGGATTATTTTAAATCAATGCTGACCAGCAGCACTACCTTCAGGTTTGCAATCAACAATCAGTTTATTTTCTCTCCATGAAGCTGCCCGATTCTACCAAATCTGGAAGGGAGGGGGGGGGGGGGGGTTGGGGTTCAAAAGTTTGTCAGGACATGTAGCCGCACCCCCCCCCCCCCCCAAAAGAGTACAGTTTTTTATTTTAACCAGAATATTTAGTCATTAAGCAGAGTTGTGGACAGTCAATGTCCTAAAACCAAAAGTACTGAAAAAATGGGAGTACAGCAGACCAAAACTGCAGTGCTTGGCAAAAGCAGCCCACGCATACAGCAGCTGGAGCACGGTTTGCAAATAAAATACATACATACATACATACATACATATTACAGTACTAACCAAATGAATGATAGTCTTCTTACTTTAAATTTGTCTAGTATGATTAGAACTGTTTTTTATACTCAAGTCATTAAATTAATCACCCAACATGTATAGTACAATACAGTCTTACAAGGGTGACATTTTCCCTTTTCCCCATTAAGCACTGGCATTTGTTTTAGGTTGGACTAGAGATTCTATAATAAAGGACATATAGCCAAAAATGATTACCTACAAAATATGTATACAAAACCCAAATATAGAAACATGCAGTTGTCTGGATTTTTCATTTAAAAGATCCATGGGTAGTGTATGTGATGTATTAATACCATTGAAAATGCCAATACCATTCAAACTTTTAATAAGATATTACTATGCAAGAGACGAATGGGACTCAAGTTATGGAAAAGCAAGACAAGCGCATGTTTTTTTTTTAGGTTATGTTAATATTTTTGGTTAGATTAGTATTGCATAAGTGCATTCAGATGGCTTAAATTACAGTAGTGATGTCAATTCACACATTAATCTTAACAGGTTTTGTTCAATTTAACTCAAGCTATGTATATATTACTAGTATTTTAATATGTACAAAAGTAAATTAACAACTTTACAAATGTTATTTTTTATTTTTTACTTTTAAATGCAAAATAATAAAAATAGATTCTGTATAGCTTTTATACTATACAATAAAAATCTCAAAAAAAAAATAGAAATGACCTACAGGATGAATAAAGGAAAGAGAACCAAATATTTTAAATGAAAGAAAATAAGATTTTTTTAAACCTATTTGTGACCACAGCAAGAAAGCTGCATTACAAGTTTATTTTTAATGGGTTTAAGAGATCAAGAAGTGCTAAAATAAAAGGAAAAAAGTCTGTCTGCAATGCACAAAATCCACTAAGCCTTCTCATGTAAGTTTTGGACAGAGGAGAATTTTCCTGTAAAATACTAAATCTTGGTTCATTAATGGTAATTGCCTTTTAGTGATATGCTAACAGTACATTGTGTTCAACAATATTACCTAAATTTACTTTTTTTTCCCCCTTAGATTCTAGAATTTACAGTGCCTTGTGACTTTAAAATCTGTTCGGTTTTCTTTACATTGCATACTTCTGAGTCCATTCTCTTGCTAGTCTGTTGTATCTGGAAAAACAAATGACATAATAAATTAGATAATGCATTTATGGACAATATACATTTTATTAGCATGACAAAAAGGGTCATGGCATAGGAACATTAACCAAATTAATAAAAGTAATACCATTTCTCAATATTGAAGCCACTTTATAAAAGGATTTGTTTTATGCAAGTGTTCATGAAAGGTGAGCTGCCTGCTGTCGTCCTGCAAGCTTCTCCCACAGCTCTGCGAGCACACCTCAATCCTTACTGGAACAAGCTGTGCCATTCAATCCTGACTCCAAGGTGACTTGTGCATAAAACATCCAATTCATGAGTAACAATACACCTAAATGAGTTCCCTTTACCAAGATTTTTTAGAAGAAAAAACCAGTGTCCCTAAAAAGATATGATCCATGCAGTATACCGATAATTTACTACACAGTAACCATTTTAACAAGCAGTCTTTATATTTTCAGAATACCAATGATTAATTGATGGAAGTTATGGATATTAGAAAAACTGTACATGCACATTTGAACTTTTCCTAGTTTTAATTTCACCGACTACATTTATTCACACTGATATATCAAGCACAGGTGTTCTACATAGCTGTGGATGGTTGTAAAGCAATGACAATAAAATTGATTACAAAAAACAGAAATCAGAAGCTGCAAAATTTGAAGTTAAGAAAAAAGATCAAGGATCAGTAATTTCTATTAAAACTGAACTCCAAAAAAGCTAACAAGTGTGACCTCATTTTCAATATTCCAGTATTAGTGTAGATGACCCATGTGGTGAACAAACCTCCCCATACAATTATTTCAGCTTTTATTTTTAGAAAGAAAAACAGATAAAGATGATCAAATCTGCAGTATTAACAAACATGTTTTATTTTTATTTTTTTTAATACTGGTAGCCTGTATTTATGTTGATCCTTGTTGACCAATAGGATTTTATTATACAGTGCCACTGTAAATGTAGTGTAGACCATATTAGTCTGCAAACCAAGACAGAACACAATGTCCAGGAAATGCCTCTCTTACTTCAAATACTGTAAAAGACCAGCAGGGGAAATGATTTATTCTTCAGTGTACTTGCTACAGATTTTAAATTTAAAGATACATAGAAAACATAATTAAACATGGGTGGGTAATGCAAACAGATACTTGCATTATTTCTTTTTTACAGAACCATCACTGATCCTTCATGTCAAAAGGGGCAAAAAAATAAAATAAACAGAGGTTTCTTTATTATTTAGTTATTGGCCGACACCCTTATCCAGGGCGACTTGCAATTTACAAGATATCAGATTATTTTTACATACAATTACCCATTTATATAGTTGGGTTTTTACTGGAGCAATCTAGGTAAAGTATCTTGCTCAAGGGTACAGCATCAGTGTCCCACCCCTGGGATTGAACCCACGACCCCCTGGTCAAGAGTCCAGAGCCCTAACCACTACTCCACACTGCTGCCAATGCTGAGCTCCAGCAATGCCTTTGAGAGTATGCCCTGTATTTCTGCATTTCATTACAAACAGTAAAAAAAAAAAAAAAAAAAAAAGGCAGCTACTCCAAACATGCATCATTCTCACCATCATTTCAGAACTTCAAAAGGCTCATAAATATAACTATGGAGAAGTTCCAGTAAAGAAAACCATACTCACTTTTCTTTATCTGACTTGTAGATGTGTGCTATGTCTGGTACTAAGGGGTCGTCAGGGTTTGGGTCACAAAGCAATGAACATATGGACAATAAAACTGTAAAATACAAATTGTTGCAAGTTAAAAACTAACACAGAAAGCAAGGATTAATAAAAATATATTAGACAAATAAAGCCACGGTGCATACACTTTACAAAAGACAGTTTTGTTTATAAATAGAATTACTTTGCACTGGTGAAAAAAAAATGCTAGCTATAAACACCACAGTTTTAGTGTGTTCATTTAGTTACACCAGCCTGGAAGTATATAAAGACAACTCAAAACCCTTAAACAGGAACTATCAATTAAGCTTTCTTTTACGTCTTCAAACCCATTTCCCCTTGTAACTGTAAACAGGATGTAGATCAAATAAAAAAAATGGTATGCTATTAACGTTTAGATTTGTATGAGATGTAAACATGGCACACTGAGGAAAAGGCAAACCATTTAAATCCAGATCCATTAAAAAAAAAAAAATAGAAATAAAATATTGTGATGGAAAAGGGGTTAGTGCTACATAAGACACCCCTATTTATTTCATAACATATGAGTTAGTAAGAGTATCTAAAAACGAAACATGAACCACCATATTTTATTTCACATCTAAACAAAATCTATCAACAGGAACTACAAGCCACGTGTTTCCATTTGAAAATGGGAAACATAATGGGGTTCATCCTAAACTTATTTTTTTTATAACCATACCTTAAACAGGCTTACCTTTTGATACTGTTAGTGCCGGGGACCACTGTGATCTCAAAATATCCAGGCAAATACTTCCATTACTGTTTATGTTTGGATGATATATTTTTGTTGTGAACGCTACCTGTTGAAACAAAACAAGCATTTTGCTGTTAGAGCCTTTTGTAATTGGGAACCCCTGGACAGGAGGAGGGTGTAGCTTCTTTGTTTAACCTACTTTGTATATTTGTCACCGTATTTAGGAACAGAAGACTACCATCTAGTTTTACAGACACCTATTAGCATTAATCTGATGGATGCCTAAGATTAGTACCAATTTGGATACAGCATTTGAAACCAGACATACATGGGTACACAAAATTGACTTCACAAACTACTGTATAAACACAGATGCCAACATCTATATTGGTCATCATGCATAATCTAACAATGATTCAACAGTTAATCACAATTTTAAACATTTAGCACTTGGCTAAAGTTTAGGCAAAACTCCAAACTATTAACAGCCCTAGAACAAAACATTTCAAATTGAAAACCGAAATTCATATGGTTATGCTAACCTTTGGTGGTTTAAAAGGGTAATCTGTCGGAAAGTGGATTGTGAGAAAGAAAACCCCTCCTTGATATGGACTGTCGCTCTAAAAGACAAACATTTGAATAATTAATACACAACACATTTAACCTAATGTGTCACAATAAGTGGTTCTAGATACAATAATGTCAATCTACAGTACATACAGTATGGCCGCCTCCACATACCCAGCTGGAGATAATGTACATTAATCTCCTTAATGCTTTATCCAGGTCATCTGCCAACCTAAACATACTATGGCTATACAAAAACTACTAATGTTCTATAAAGAAATGAGACTAAAACAGCAACAATACACAATCAAACTAATTAGAATGGTCACCAACATCTGTGGCTACACAAGACTTGTGCCTCGCATTCATTATTATAACTATGTGTGCAATAAACTGCAAGTTGGCTTGTTGTGCATACAGCTTAAAATATTTTTTACGGCTTGCAAAGAAATAAGTATTCACCCCCCTTGGACGTTTTCAAAGTTTGTGTTACAACCTGAAATATTGATGCATTTAAATGGGATTTTTTTTCCTTTGATTTACACAACCTACTCAACACTTTGAAGAGGCAAGATAATTTTTATTGTGAAACAGTTAATGAAAAATAAATAAAAGAAATGTCTTGGATTAGATAAGTATTTACCCCCCCCCCCCCCCCCCCCCGAGTCAATAGTTGGTAGAACCACCTTTGGCAGCAATTATATCTGTGAGTCTTTTGGGGTACCAGGTTGGACTACCAGGTTTGCACATCTGGATCGTGCAATATTCACCCATACTTCTTGGCAAAATTGTTCAAGCTCTGTCAAGTTGGATGGGGATCGTTGGTGGACAGCAATCTTCAAGCCTTGCCATAGATTCTCAATCGGATTCAAGTCCGGGCTTTGACTGTGCCACTCTAGGACATTCACTTTCTTGTTTTTAAGCCACTCGAGTGTCGCTTTGGCTGTGTGCTTGGGGTCATTATCCTGCTAAAAGATGAATCTCCATCCCAGTATTCGGTCTTTTGCAGAGTGAAGCAGGTTTTCCTCAAGGATTTGCCTGTATTTAGCTCCATCCATTTTGCCCTCTACCGACAAGCTTCCCAGTCCCTGCCAATGAAAAGCATCCCCACAGCATGATGTTGCCACCACCGTGCTTCACAGTAGGGATGGTGTTACCTGGGTGATGTGCTGTGTTGGGTTGGGTTTGCGCCAGAAATAACGCTTTGCATTTAGGCCAAATAGTTCAATTTTTGTTTCATCGGACCACAGAATTTTTTGCCATGTGCCTTTTTGCAAATTCCAAGCAGGATTTTACATGGGCTTTTTTTCAGAAATGGCTTCCTTCTTGCCACTCTTCCATACAGGCCAGATTTGTGGAGTACCTGAGCTATGTTGACACATGGACAGTTTCTTCCATCTCAGCCATGGAACACTGTAGGTCTTTCAGAATTGTCATTGGCCTCTTGCTGGCTTCTCTGACCAATGCCCTTCTTACCAGGCTGCTCAGTTTGGGAGGACGGCCTGCTCTAAACAGATTCTGGGTGGTGCCGTATACCTTCCACTTCTTAATGATAAACTTGACTGTGCTCCAAGGGATATTCAATACCTTCGAAATCTTTATACCCCTCCCCTGATCTGTGCCTTTCCACAACTTTATCCTGGAGTTGTTTTGAAAGCTCCTTGGTCTTCATGGTAGTATATTTGCTTTGAATGCACTACCCAACTGTGGGACCTTACAGAGACAGGTGTATTTAATCTGAAATCATGTGAACCACTTTTATTGCACACAGATGGACTCCATTTAACTTATTGTGTGAATTCTGAAGGCAATTGGTTACACCTGAGCCTATTTAGGATTGTCACAGCAAAGGGGGTGAATACTTATCTAATGAAGTCTTTTCAGGTTTTTATTTTTAATTGATTTGTTTTTTCACCCCCCACCCCCCCCCACCATTTTTTCACACATTGAAAGTGTTGAGTAGGTTGTGTAAATCAAAAGGAAAAAAAATCCCATTTAAATGCATCAAGATTTCAGGTTGTAACACAAAAAATGTGAAAACGTCCAAGGGGGGGTGAATACTTACTATAGGCACTGTATAAACTCAGATAAAGCTACAGAGTACCACAGATTATATTTCAATGCTGGAATTGTATTCCGAGGCAAACATCTCAAACACAAATGTGTACCAAAATGATGCTGCATAGTGATGTCTGATATAATCATTTTTTTTTTAAGAATGTCATCTGATGTTGTATCAGGATTATTTAACTCCTGTGAGATTTCTGTAAAATAGTGCTAGATTACATTGTCAACCAATTAAATATGATTATGAAAATAAACTGCAGTTATTTAGAGGGGGTTTAACAACAAAAACATCTGTAAGCAGCAACATCTGATAAGTATTTAAACTAATGTCCTGTGTAGAAGTTGATATTACATAAATAATGCAGAATGGAATATGTACTTACAGGTCCCATTATTGTTGCTTGCCAATGAAACACTGCAAAAGAAATATTGCAAATAAGTATCAATTAAGTTCTGTAAACAAGAAGTACTAAAATGAACAAATTCTGAAGGCATCCCTTACAATCATCCCCCACTGGACCCGCTGAGCACTGTGCAGGTGGATCCCGTTGCAAGTCATTTAACTCCTGAAATGAAAAAATAAAAAAAGAAATAGTTATTGCAAATAAAATTACTGTTTAAAAGTGGAAACACAATAAAACAAACACATGCCTTATGTTGCCTTTCGTGGATTCTTTATGTAACAGGATGTCATGAATATTCAGCAGAGAAGTATTTGTTACTGTAGATCAAGTAAGTTATAAGCCACAACACATACATTACAGTAATCAATGAAGTGAGGGCATAAGTGATACAGGAAATTGTGTCTGCATAAATGGCGAGGAAAACATATTTGTGCGGCCAATATAAAAATATGTAGGATATACGCCACAATATAACCTCTTCAAGGGTATCAATTGGCAGCGCAATTATGGTGACGCATTAATGCCTCGTTGGCACTATGGTGCTTGACTTTATGGGTGACCAATTTGTAGAAATTCCCTTAAGATGACCAAAGATTGCATTAGCATAGCATAGCAGTTTGGACACATTCCAGGCGTCTCTCAACTCAGAGATGGATTCCGATGAAATACATACGATTAATATTCACCTAAATGTCTTAAGTCAGAATGTTATTTAAAGGTACCCCTCCCCCATCGCAAAATATAATGCAAGAGACAAGAGCTATAATCACACATCAACGGTTATATAATCTATTATGTAAAGTTAACGTAATACTGGTTGCTGCTTTCCTTCATTTTTCACTGACATCACCGGCGATCAGGGGCTCAAATACTGACATCGTCACTATGTAGCAAAAGACCTCCCACAGAATTTCACCAATGTAAAAAAATGCTAGGGGCACTGAATTTTACAATGGATGCTGTAGCATACGTGACACCAAAACGTATACTCAAGTTATGTATTGTAATATTTACAGAGTTGACACCGTCTATATAAATGTGTTTTAGTTTATATTTTTTAACAGTATCAGTACAACACGTGTGAGCGTAGTTGTGGAAGTCCTTTTCGTTAAGGCCCAATCTTGGGAAAACGTATGTAGGCCTAATATTACATACAACCAAGTATACTGTATAAGGACGGTACTGATTCAATTTCTGTCGAAATCATTAATCGTTTTCTAGAATCCAAAAACTAAATTCTAATTGTATACAACTGAAAATACAAACCAGTCATTAAAACACACACACACACACACACACAATTACATTGCAATTAAGTTAAAATAAAATAAAACCCAGCCTGAAAAAGAAATAGATTGAACCCCATATTGAAAACCCCCATTGCAAATACATCAGTAGAAACAAAACTGAAATTAAAATATACCTGCGGAAATAACGACATTTGCTGGTATGCTAATGTAGATTTTATCACCTTTGTTAATACTGCCGGTACATTTAATCAATTTTTATCAAATATAACATTTACTTTATTAATAAACACATAATACCGGTAAGTTTATTTATAACACGCATTACAATATGAGATACGTGTAAAGACGAAAGCGTAAGTTAAGGTTTATTTAATTTAGCTAGCTAACCACTTCACTACTCTAAGTAGCACCTTAACTAGTATGATGAAAAATGCTGGTTAAATTGTTTAAAATACAGAGTGACTGTATGGATTGCTATGTAATTCAACCCTAAACATCTCCTTTTGTACAGGCCTTTGTTGTGGTGTAGTTTCTAGGTACTCGACAATTGAATTTGTACTGTGTGCATTGTGCTGCGTCTAGCAGAATTACAGACATCTTCCATACTTACCTTCTGTATTCTTTTTAAAGCCATGACTACAAGCCGGACAAACTAAAACTAATGAACGTATATTTCTGTTCGTGTCTTTTGATACGACTACAGGAAAAAATCAAACAAATACTTTCTCTTTCTCTCAGTCGCTCACCAAGGGTGTGTTTTAGGATTTTTGATTTCTTTTGTTTCCGCTTTTTGTTCAGGGTAGCACAAATACCGATGCATTCTGGGAATTGAAGTTTGACATAGGGTGCGTTGTTAAATTCATCGGTGCTCTGCATCGCTGAGTCGGAAGTGACATCACTTGGTTCTCATCGGTGCGGGGACTGTAGCAACAGTTTTGAATCAACATCGCTAATAGAAAGGTTGCTGCTGCGGCATGCAAGGCTGTGGTTGACCTGTGCGAGCTGAAAGCTTATAGAGACGAAGGTTTAGTTATCTTTAACCGACTAATTAGGAGCTAGCTTGTTGTTACATTAAAATATCGAAAGCAGCTATCCTGCAACTGTAAATCATTTTAAACATGAATATATTACTGGAGACACTTTCAATGTTACAGTTCGCCCACTTTTTGCAACTTTGTAACATTTGTTTGAAGTATAAAAGGACAAAGAACATACACGATAAAATAATAATAATAATAAAAAAATCTGTTGTCTCGCATATCGAGTTATTGTACGTCACCAGCTCAGTCGGCTACATAAGTTAGCAAATGTGATATTGTTTATCAATATGTTTATTAGCGCTATTATATATTTATTTAAAATACACAACTCCATACCCATTTTCAAAAGATGTGGCGTCTCCGAATCTACAATTACAGTGATAATAGTATCTCCGTACAAGACAAACTTCCACAGTGGGAGCGGCCATTTGGTTTTGCTGCAGTTCACCGACTCTCAACCCCGGTGAATCCGCTGCTTCAGCGGTTACTCACCGGTCAATTTAACAACAGTTCATTGAGCAACTCCTGGCAACGGTTTGGTGCATGCAGCGGTGAATTTAACAACGCACCCATAACAATCCCTTTTTAAAAAAAAAAAAAAAAAGTGGTGAAAATATCATTAAGGACATTCTAAAATACATTGGTACCCTAAAATGTTATACAATGTTGTATTACAATTATACTATTCAATATAAACCATACACAAATATATATCAACATTTAACACAATATAGATTAAACCTTTTTAGCACTATACGTTTGGACTTGATCACCCTATCCCACAAGGATAAACCACGACAGTATTTTTTATTTATTTAGTTAACCTGAGATTACCACTAAAAGTAGTTGATGCAATCATCTAGGCGAGGAAAATGTTTAACCTTAAATGGGTATAGGGCCTGTCCACCTTTTTGCAGTATCAAAGTTTCCACATTAGCTTCACCACTACTACTCAGAATAGTAAGGCTGCTATTGTTATTCAGAATTAGCCTTCCCTTTGCTATTAATCCAAAAACAAATCCCACGCCTATATTGAACCAACTGCTTCGTGTTGCCAAAATGAAGTTGTCCTCGCATGCTTACATTAAAGATGCTTTACCATTGTGGCTTCCGCTTTAAGAACACTCCCATTCTGAAGACGAAATTTAAACGTCACCGCCCTTGTTGTTAGTGTTTGGAGACACGTGATCCTGCCGTTACAGAATCGACTGGCCTTTTCTGTGTAAGAAGATTGTCAATACTATAAACCAAAACATGAACGCGAGGTCTATGTCAAAAGGTAGGGAATACCAATACATGTGTGTACGTATATTTCTGTACTATCCTTAGAGTGCTCCCTTTCGGTTTATTATTGTCTGGACCCATGTCTTTGACTCAAAAGACTGGCAGAGGTTGATTTTTTTTTTTTTTTTTCGGGAAGTGTTTGGGCTAAGTGACGTTTTTAAGGCACAACGTGTTTGATTACGTATGAATTAGACATTTGGTTATTAAGGTCGACTATGTCTAATAAAAATAACAAGGTGACATTGATCATTTGAAATAAAAATCGGTAGACTGCAGAAAACGTGAAGGAAATCAAGTGTCTTCATTCAGGCTGTCACTGAGTCCTTAAAAACATGGCAGCACTTTAATCGTGTGTATTCTTTCCAAATCATTGCTTCACGACCAAATGCAGTCAACATGGCCATCAGAACGAAAAGCATTGACATTCATTCATATATTCATATATATTCATATATATATATATATATATATATATATAGGCTTGCAAAAGTATTCAGACCCCTGACCAATTCTTTCATATTACTGAACTGATTTAATCAGATATCTTCCCGTCGAATACTTAACTGGCTTTTCCATGTTTTTATGTCTTTGTTATAGCTGAGCTGATAGCGGCGATCTCCTTGACAGCAGGAGCAGCTGCTATTGGGTACATGGCCTATAAAACATTTATGTCCAAAGAAAAGTGCTGTAAGACCCGGGTCAATCTAGAAATCCAGAAGGACAACCCTAAGGTAGTTCATGCCTTTGACATTGAAGACCTGGGAGACAAGGCAGTATACTGCCGCTGCTGGAGGTCTAAAAAGGTAAGACTTGCATGTTGGCACCTTGAATGGAAAGCATTAGCTGTGTACTGCAGAGTGGTAGCAAAAGGACATCTGCAATGGTATATAAGCCATTGGTTGAATGTTGTCCATGCTATATTCTCAGGAAATCTGTGACCCTTGCACTGCATAAATCAGTTTCTCGTGGATCAATGCATTCTTCTGGCTGGAAGCAAGTCAATCAACAGGGGAAGCAGCTTATTGGTTAATGACAGAAACAAAGCAATTGAATGAGTGAGGGCAATTTCAGCCTCCAGGTTAAATGACCAAGGATTTCAACATTACCTGAAAGCATGGCTTTCAAACAGATTTCTTTAATCTAGCGTAGTATCAGATATTATGTTTTAACATAAAAATACACATTTACTATGCCATGTGTTTCTTTCAAAACTGCACATTTGAGACTTATATAAAGAAAGGAAGTGCACAGCAGGTAAGATTCATGGAATTGTGTTGTTGGCTACGATCGCTATACAGAAATGGCAGCTCTAGATGATATTATTGGGTCATTCTACGCCAACTCAACCAGAAAAGGGACATTTCGTTGCCCGTCCGTCTCAGATTTTCCTAGAAAAATTCACCTGGGGTTTTTCTGATATGCTGAGTTCAAAATGATAGCCATTTTTTTTTTTTTTTTAAATGTCCCCTTCGACCTGTGACCTTGCAAAGGTCAACCTAAATTGAAGAGACCTTGACCAGAAAAATCACCCTGGGTGCAATTTAGATGTTACCATCATGTGTACCACCTCTCTCTACTCGTATTGAATAGGGCTTTTCAGAAAAAAAATACTAGGATCACCCTACTCACTTCTGGCAAATTGCCAGATGAGGGGTAACTGACAAGTTTTATTTGTACTTCAGCCTAACCCTTTACTCTGTAGGGATGTGGGTCCTAAAATATAAGTATTGCTGTAAGACCCTTAGGAACCAGTCTTCCAAATTCTGTGAAAAACCTTTGGTTTCAAGTCCCACCACTGGTCATTAAACCCCCTTGAAATTTGAATTTTTGCTGTTTGTACCAAGTTTAGGCCGTAATAACTTGCGTGGGGGGACTCAAAAAATCACCAAAATCACCTATTATTTTAAAAAAATAATGGCTATCATTTCTGAACTCAGCATGTCTGAAAACCCCGGGGTGAATTTTTCTAGGAAAATCTGAGACGGACGTGCAATGGCACTGGTTGAGTTGGCATGGAATGACCCGATTCTATTAAGAGCCTTAAACTTGTTAAGTAATATGGTTGTGTGTTTCACATTGCAAAACAGTGCAGCCTGCTCCTCAGGGCAAATTCTTTACTCACGGTGTTCTCTGTGGGAAAGTAGTTTGAGTCTAAAGTTCAGTAGTATTTCTGGCCTCTGCAGTTATACAACCACATATTTTAGGTATTCATATAACATGTTAAGATGTATACCTTATCTATAACTTTATTCAAGTAGAATAGCTACACATATGTTTAGCTTCAAACTGTCTTCATCCCAAGTGCTTCCAAATGGAGCTTCTAAAGTTACAATGTACAGTATTAATAGAAAGACAATAGTGTATTTATGTAAGTACTTGGCTGGACACCATACAGTTGGTCTTTGGTTGCCCAAGTTCTTAACCTTCTTTGTTTTTTTCTTATGCTTAATTTTAGTTCCCATTATGTGATGGATCCCACACAAAGCACAATGAAGACACCGGCGATAACGTTGGGCCTCTCATCATAAAGAAAAAAGAAGCTTGAAGGATCGTGTATGCACCATCATAAGAATGTAGCTAAAAAGATGCAAATGTTATTGCTTATAGAGATATACCTTTATGAATACTAATTTTAGTTATCCATTCAGTCCACAGCATGCCATAGTATGTATATTGTATGGCAACTCCTTGTTCTTGTATTAACACTACATAAGCAGTGATTCTGTCATAATTTGTCCCACCCTGATTCAATACAAATTATCTCAGATTCTGTGGGCCAGGTTGCCATTGTTGTTGATGGTCAAATCAAATGTAGAATAATATTGATAATATATGCTTTTTGGTGGGTTTTAAACTGTCAGTCCAATGAAATTACTTTTTCAGCTGGTTGGATGGTGTTTCCTGTAAATGTTATCTGGTTGTCTGAACACCTTTACATTTCTGTTTTGCTTCCTGAATTGTACCAGGTATTTACTCCCTCTTACTGTGTTCAGGAGGAGCAAGGCCATGCCTTTTGGCTTAGGGAGTGACTTTGTGATGCACACTTTTAAAATATGAAGGGTGCCTTGGAATGTTGTCAAACCAGAAAGCTCTACTTTCTGAACCTGTAGAACGAGGACAAAGCTAGTTCTGAATAATGCAGTAAACAGAAACTGAGGAATTATAGTTTAGTGTAAAACTCAACGTGATTGTGAGACATTGCTAGGGACAAGTCAAGAAAACACTTTGGGATAATTCTATGAACATATATGTATGGTTATTTTTGAGAATTATTCTATTTATTCCCATGTATCCTTCAAATTATTGTTTTGTCTAAAACTGAGAACATTTCCATACTGCCTTCTGAATAGTGTGATATTGTTTCAATGAGGTGGACACTACTTAATATGTATTCAGTTAAACACAGCTTAAAAGCTACTTGTAAACCAGTGTCTCTAGTACCTGTAAGAGAAATCCAAAAGACAATCACAGAACTAATTGGTAACCTGGTATTTGGTATCCTGGTAACCTGGCAACCAGATTTTTTTTTTTTTACGTGTATAACAGTAAAATTGGATGGCTATTGCAATATATATATATGGACATGATTGTATATCATATAGTGTCATTGAGAGTTTTTTCGAGGTTACTTGAATAATACTGTATTTTATTGGATGAAATATTTCTTCATTGAAAAAGGGAAACACAATGCCTTAGTAACGATGGAAGTGGGTTTGTTGTTTGGCATATGCATAACTAATAGGGGATTGGTCAAAGTCATTGGTTTTTGATTTCTTATAGAAAAGCATACAGAATCGTAAGCCTTAAATGTATTATTGTTTAATACTGGGACACAGATTCATCAGTTCTGTCATGATTTGTTTTTAAGGTTTAGGAATTCCTACTTCCTGTCAAAATAATTAAAGAAAAGGTGTGTCAATTCGATTTGTACTGGGGTTTAGATCCAAAGGTAAATGGTTTAATAAACAGATTCAAGTTCAATATGTTGACTCCTTTAGTATACTGTAGTTCTTGATTAATTCTGTCCGCGTATAGAGGGTCATATTTTGTCATATTGGAGTATTCATTTAAGGCCGTTGCGTTGTCTTTTTTCTTTTCTGAATCTTTTTGCTAGAAACATGACATGTCAATATTTAAACCACTTTACTATCCAGTAGATAATGATTTATTTATATTTTGTTTGTAAATAAGTCACAATCATGAAGTCAGATACATGTGCATTCAGAACTGTGTACTAGTGTAATTTATGCTTTTCATGCTAAGCCAAAAAATGTAAAAACTGTGTTTTAATGTACATTTATAATAAAACAATGTCAATGTGTATGTATGTATCTATGTATTAACAGTGTCCCACATTGTTTTGCTATACCTTGAGAGCCAGTCATCCAAGTATGCTAGACCTTGGTATGGACATTCCTTTGCAAGTTATTGAGTGTATTGGCTGAGCTGTTGAATGCTAAACATTGGGATTCAATCTCCAATTTGATAAAACTTGGATGTTTGTTTATTCTATGTAATCCCTTGCTCTAGTTTTGATTAAACTATGCCTAGGTGCTCTTCTACATGCTATGGATGTGTGATGACACCTGAGTGGTATTATTTATATCATTTTAAGAGGATGTGTATGTTTTCAACACCAGTCCTCAGTTATCCACAATGGTTCAGGGTTTTGATTCAACAAGATTATATTGAAAACAATTAGTGGTGCAATCAGCACCCTAATTTCGTATTTGATTATCGTATAGGCATTTATCAACAATAATCGATGCAGAACAACTAAACACACTGTTGTGCATAATAGTTAAACAAAAAGACACAACATATATTCAAATTAGAACACTTCCGATTATAAAAAAAAGAAATAAAGGACTTGAGTTAACAACTGAAAGGAATATGCATTGTCTGCATCAGATGTCCCTTTAACATTGTAATAATGATAACAAATACTATATTTTAACAGAAGAAATTTCTGTCTGAACTATGGTGGTTCATTACTGTTAACATTTTATGTCCAAAAGCAAAACATTTGAATTAGTCTCACAAATCCAGAGTAATTTAACTATGATACTAAATTCAGCTTCTTTTTATATAATATTGCCATATAATCCAAGTACAACATGCTTTGAAACAAAATGAGGTAAATCAGTACATTTAAAAAACAAAACAAACAAAAAAACGTATTGCCTTAATTTTTAAATCAAGAAAATGTGAATACAATAGGCCTACTTCTGATTTGGCTTGTCCAACACAAATGTAGAGGCTTAAGTGTGTATCCTAGCATCGCGCTAATCTACCTACTAGCACTAAAAGAAGCACACTCTCACACACTCAAGGTTTTAATGCAAACTGGCAACAGGAGACTTCAAACTGGGTTCTAATTTGATGCATCGATTCACCAATATGTAATCGAAGCTCTGGAAATTTAATGACAGATGATCAATAATCGATGCACCGATTAGTTGTTGCACCCCTAAACACAATACATATTAAAAGCAAATATTTAGTCCTTACTGAAACAAAAAACTCTCCTTATCTAAACTGCGGCAGAAGTAAGTATTCTGCACTAAAACCAGCTGTATGAATTATTTACTACCTGTATAATGTTATATAACACATGTCCTTTATCATTCTCAGTTGCAGTTACTGCCTGTATCATTATTTACCAGGTTGACTAAATAATATCATTTTTAAAAAGCTGCATTTCTGAAGTGAACTGGTTTGGTAAATAGGGATGGGAAGTTTTAATTTCTGCCCCCCTGAAACTCAAAGCTGCAGAAGGGCAAGTTGAACAACCCTAGTGGTCATCAAGCCACCTCACTTCAGAAACTTTCAGAAGGCAGAAGCAGCCCCTGTAATTGAACACAAATATTTGTATGTTTGGTATATAACCATTTAAGCAAAAGCATCAATAGATAATTATACAAAACACAGGTAAAACAAAATTAAAGGTAGGTGGTATATTGTCTCTTTAATATCAATTCAATTAAAATATCCAGCAGTTTTTTTTTTATATTTTTAGATCTGATTTTTAGTTTAGATATTATGTAGGATTCAATAGAGTAGGTGGGGATATACAGCCAATATGTACACTAATTGAAGCCCCACTATAGCAAATAATTCATATTTGTTATTGCTTAGTGCTGGACATGGCACATGAGTTAGGTTTTATTTTTTGGTTTGGACTTCAAACCAACCCACCCTGGTTTTAGGGACAAAAGTTTTTTCATCTTATTTTACAATGTGGTTTAAAAGTAAATCTTGACATTGCATTATCATGGCATTGGACTTCACTATAGCAAAGAGGAAGAAATCATTAACTTGTAAGAAAAAAAAAAACATTAACACATTAGGTCCTTGTTCTGGATAAAGATCCTACAACATGCAGTTATGAAAACAAAAGGACTATTCACTTGCTTTGATTTGGAGAAGTGTTGGGTCTATTTTAAGAACATCAATGAGGAATGTAATGTTTCCGGGTCTTTTTTAAAAGACTATTAACTACCCATCAGACAATATTGGGACATTAATGGCTACAGAACAACTAGGAAGAGGTGGGGATGGGATATTTGATTTCTCCTTTCTACTCAGTCCCCAGACATGACCCACCTAGATGGCTGGAATGATTTGAAGAATCAGTCCTATTGACAAGCCAGAAGAGGACAATGTTGGTATATATTTATGAAGACTGCATTACAGACAAATAGTAACACGTGTACAAACAGAATGTTTAGAATTTTCATTGACTTATAATTGAAATGATAGAAAAAGATATTTCATAGATTACAAATTGGTTTGGCAAAAACTCCTTAAAAGTAGTTTGGATGTAAAATTGACAGCAAATAACCCACCCCCAGTTGTACTGTATTTATTAATCTGTTACTTGTTGGAAGGTTTTTCAACCGAACAACAGTCCTGTTGACCAGACAGAAGAGGGCCCTGGTGGTTTCTATTTGTTTGTCCTGAACCCTCTGCCGTCCCACAGCTTTGTAAGACCTATGACAGAGAAAGAATGAATCTTGGTTATAAATCTCCCTCCCGACCTGTGAGGTTGCTCTGTAAAGGGAACAGAGTGCCCTGGACTGGATGGTCAGACAATTCATTCCCAGGGTTAGGTGGAAGTTGGCCATCTAGAAAGGGGGTGGAGCTATGGTACACCAAGTCATCACTCCAGAGGGAAAGCGATGTGGCAAACGCGGATTGGAGGAGAAACGGTTGCACTGGCTAACCAAAAACATTGTTTAGTGTTTATTTGTTTTGTCAAGTTTAGAGTACTGTTTGTTATTTATTAGACGGCTAACACGATCCGGAGCTGTCGCTTAAATCCAGCACAAACCAGGACAACACTGCGCCATTGTTCACGGATAAATTGTATATTCACCACTTACATGTTAGCACTCACTGTGGACTTGTGATCATGTGTGTATCTTGTGTGTGTTTAATACTGTATCTATTATTTCAGGACTGTAACTCGTAGTTTAAACATTGCAATTGCTGTGTATTGCCTGGGATTATTATTTGCGGTCACAAACGACCTGGATTACAAATCCTTCCCCAAATAAAACATTGTTTGGATATTAAAATCACTTGTTTGTCTTTAATTGTGCACTTCATCACTTCAACACCTGCGCACTGCAAACCACATTGCCACAAGCCACTTCAGCTTTCTGAGCTGTGATTCAAAACCTATTTCAATACTAAACAATTTATTGGTTAATCCTAGGACCAAATTATGCCCCTCATTTGTTATTGGCTATCACTCTCATTCTTGAAATCTTCTGTGGCACCTCACATTAAAAGCATAGCCACTTTATTAGGACCTGCCCACCTGATTGTATTTATCACCACCCTGAAACAGAGATGCAAATTAGTCAGATCATATAGTGTGATGTGTGATTCCTGCAGCACTGTATGTTTGTCATAGTTTACTTAAGTATCTTTGCAGATCAAGTCCACCCAACAATGCTGCACTTGTATCATGATGGCAGTGGCTACATTCAAGAAACAAATGCACAATCCACTGTGCCAGAATTGTGTGTGAATGGTTTGAGGATCATGACAGAGGCGTCGGGCATCTTCTATGGTCATCACAATCCTAGGATCTCAATGCAATTGAGCATGAATCCCAATCCACTGCCTGCCTCTGCACCAATTATGTGAAGTATGTAGCTTTACATTTCAATGTCCCTTTTATTACTGTCTTTTATTCTGAGTGGTTTCAATTGCCTAACTCAAATATATATTTTACAAAAAAAAACAAAAAACTGATGTGTTAAAGTGCTTTGACCTGAGTTCAGGAGCTGCTCTTCAGTTATTGTTGCATACCACATATATATATGTAACCTAGGCTTGATCAGCCAAAAATGTTTTATCGAAGTAAGAGTGATCTGTGGCATCTAGTAATATGTCACTTTGGAAACACATGTCCTTTAGTTTTCCTGGATATACAGCCCTCTGCACTACATGGTGCTGGCAACCACTAATATTAAAACACTTTGGTTACTGTAGTCTACATTAAATAATGTATGTATATGACAGGCAACTATAACTGATGAGCAGCTCCTGAGCTTCTTGGTAAAGCAACTAAACACCTTCCAACTTAATGATGGTTGAGCGTCACTGTTTTCATTGAATGAACCAAAAAAACAGGTGCTTATTGAGGTGCTATGTTTGAAATGTGTTCTGAATAATATCTCGTCCTTGGATGTAGTTATGAAAATGGACATACATGATGATAACCAATGCTTTAAAACCCATATTATTAGCATTAGCAACATGATCACTGGCCCCCTTTGGTTGCTATATTTATTGTCATTTCACCCCAGGCTAGGGTTAAGAGATTAAGCAAAACACACAAACACCACCATTTTGACCAAACCCATTTGCTGGAGTGAAAAAAAAGGCTCATTAGGTCAATCTTGCTATTAATCGATATGGTTTTTTTAAAATGGCATTTGAAGGCAAGTAGTTTTGTGAGGAATATACATCAAAAACTACCAAGCCTATTTATAATGTCAAGCTGTTTAGAAGGTCAGGCATTTCCATCTGTGGACTATTTAAGCGATCAAGCCCATCGACGCGGGCTCTACCGTGTGGTAGATGACCATGACTGAAGTTATGCGTCCCGAGCCGTATGCGAGGGCTCTAACGAAAGTCAAGGTAATCTACCAAAAGGTAGAGCCCGCATCGAGAGGGCTCTATTGCTATTAGAAAATCATTTATTTCTTTATTTTCTCTTTAAAAAAAAAACTTTAAAAACAATATTTACCTTGAACTTCTGATATTTCGCCGGGTAACCTTCCACCGAAGAAAACAGTCCCTAACATAATTAGAATAGAAAAACGACATACTGGAAACTTGTTGTATATCTATAAAAGTAAAATCTAGTACAAGATACAGTGAGTAGTTAGAATTAAGAGCAGTAGTAGAATACGGCAAGGTATGTATGTAGCAGTTCAGTACGAGTACAAGCTGATGCAAGTACTGGTACAATTGGGTGCCATATAGTCCAGTATAGTCGAGAGTTGTGAGGTTACAGATGCGGTCTCAATAGGTGTGTCTTGAGGAGGCGCCGGAAGGTGGTCAGGGACTGAGCAGTCCTGATATCTGTGGGTAGGTCATTTCACCACTGAGGGGCAAGGGTGGAGGAGGAGCAGGCTCTGGAAGCGGGGGAGCGGAGGGGGGTACAGCTAATCTGTACCTCCCTCTGCTAGATGGCCGAGAGTCAGGTAGAGAGGGAGGACAGGAGAATAGAGTGGTCGAGTGTGTCAAAGGCAGCAGAGAGGTCGAGGAGAATTAGGACAGAGGAGAGGGAGGTGGCACGGGCAGAGAGTAGAGAGTTAGTGACGGAGAGAAGAGCAGTTTCAGTGTGCCGAGCGAAAACCAGATTGGAGGGGGTCGAGAAGAGAGTGTGTTGACAGGAAAGCAGCGAGCTGGTGATGTACCCGCTCGCTCAAGGTTTTTAGAGAGGAAAGAGAGAAGGGAGACAGGATGGTAGTTCTGGACGGATTAGGGATCAGGGGAGAGTTTTTTTTAAGATGGAGGTGATGCAGGCCGGTTTGGAGCAGGGGGCAAAGATCAGAGCCCGAGAGGGGTGAGAAGGAGGGTAGATTAGTAGGGGTTGCAGAAGGTGATGGGGAGTGAGTGAGCAGAGGATAAGGGGTGGGTGGGGAAGGAGGTGAGGTTTTGAAAAGTTTGCGGATGTTGGTGATTTTTGGAGGCGAAGAAGGAGGCAAAGTTGTCAGCCGAGATAGAGGAGGGTGGAAGGGGGGGAGGGCTAAGGAGGGAGGAGAAGTGTGGCAGGCTGGCTTTGGTGGTGACGTTAGACCCGGAAGAACACACAGTAATGAGGGTGAAATGAATGGATAGCCACAGCAGATTGGGTTAATGAATGCGTTGCTTGCACCTTTTAATAAATAAAATATTTAACAAAGCAAAATACTTTACAAAAACAAATAAATCACAACAAAACGGGTACCTTTCAGAATATTACAGATGGTAGCAATCGTTGTATCTTTTTGTCTAAACACTCTCTGGCAGCCAAACTACAGGTATTTTATATTATGGCCAAGGGGTTAAATAGCTATTAATTATCTTATTACCCCTCGGCCATAGTCTGCACAAGTTTCATAATCTGCATGACTGTCAGCCAGTTAAACAATCAATAGCTGACAGTCACGCATTCTGATGAGGTATTTTTTAAATACAAAACAATAACAATGGTGGCGGACAGCTTTTTTGTCCGCCCTGCATTTTAAATAATAATAATACAGAATAATACAAAACATGCACAGGGGCGGGGAGTACCCCATTACAAGAAGGTAGAGAAAAGTTTACAGGGATTGCTAGTAGAAGACTGAATGATAGAGGGGAAGTAGGAGCATTTGGCAGAGGTGAGTGTTGAAGAGAAGGAAGAGTGGAGCAAGTGACAGAGATCCAAAGTAGCAGGGAGATTGGTTGAGGAGGGTGGAGGTAGCCAAGTCTACAGAGGGTTAGGAGAAGGAGTCAATAGAGGGGAGGTGCGAGAGAGCAGCAGAGGAAAAGACAGAGGGGGAGAGACGAAAGGTGACAGAGGGGGTCGGTGAAGCAGGAAGGGAAGGGAACGACAGAGAGGAGATAAAGTAGTGATATTGAGAGGAGTGACTGAGAGGGTGGGGGGAAAGCAGTCCCTGGTTGGAGAGGTGGATGTTGAAGTCACCTAATAGAAGAGGTGGAGAGGGGAGGAAGGAGAGGAGGAAGAGAACAACATCTCTAACAGATAGAGATGAGAGAGCGGGGGGGGGGGGGGGGAAGAAAAGAGCAGGGAGGGAGAGAGCAGAAGTCCTGTTCCCCCACCCTGTCCAGAGGGGCGAGGAGAGTGAGGCAGGACATAGAGAGAGCGAGAGAGGAAAGGGCAGCTGCAGTGGTGGTGTTATCAGGGGAGATGCAGGTTTCAGTGAGAGATAGGAAGTCAAGAAAGAGGTGAGAGGCAAAGGCAGAGATAAAGTAAGCTTTGTTGGAAGCAAAGTGACAATTCCAGAGGGCACCCAAGAAACCCCGGGGGTTAGTGGAGTTTGTAGCAGCAGATAAAAGCAAGGAGCGGGAGGAGAGGATTAAGGGGATATTAAAGTTAGTCATGGTAGGGAGCAGTAGAGGAGGAGTATAAATGGCTGTGGGAGAGGGTGGTATCAAGAGGAAGGTGGAAACAGACAGATATGGCTTGAGAGAGCTAAATCTTCCAACTAAACATAGCTAGAAAGATATAAGTAACTTAGACAGTGTTTCTTGGCCATCTTCCCTAATTTTTGTAATAGCCATCTTCCCACTAAAAATAGATAGAAAACAGTGATTTGTGTAACTACAGTATTTGCTATATTACTCTGATATATTTTAATACCCATCATATCAGTAAGAATACAGAAAATACTCTTTTTTAGTATGTTTTCTGCCATTTTCCCACTGCAGACAGTATTTCTCCTGAAAATATATATTCAACTGGACATTTCACAATTACAGTTCAAGTAAAATAGGTGTCTACCAAAACACAGTAACATAGTAAATAAAGCGTAGACATTATTGTAGTGACCTCTAGTGTCTATCAGAGTAATTGCAGGCAATCATCCCAGTCATCCAGTCATCCCAATCTTCCTTTTAGTACAACCCGGTAAAGGGTCTTAACTCTTAATATTATCTTAACACTATTAACAATTTGGCATGCAGCTTATGTATCATGAAACTAAAACTGATGTCATTATTTACTGAAAAATCGGTATTCTTAAATGTACAACTTAAAAAAATACTGTAGTGAAAAACTATTACATACTTCTTATATTATTTAAGTTAAATATAGAAATATCTACATTAGTAATTTATGACAATGCAAAGTAATTAGTTTAAAACATTAAAATGAACACTTAGGCCTAACAAAATATGCTGTTAAAAAATAGCAAATTGTAGGTCCAGGGATATAACTAGCAAACCTCCGATTATTAAAGCGCTTCACTTGCCACACATACTTTTACAGCTTGTTCTCTGTGTACATAACTTAATAATAAGTTAATAACAGTAACTGTTTATTTTCAGCAAATACATATTATTAGGAGATCTTTTTGGTGCCATCTATCCAAAGTATCATCTTGGGTTATATTAAAATCCCCTCCGATCACAAGTTTAGAGTTTGGATATATATATTTATTTGCCAAAGTAAGATTTTATCTTCTAAAGTTCCAAATAGAAAATCATTTTCAGTATGATAATTATAACCATAAATATTAATTAAACATTATAATGTGATCAGTGAGTTTAACAGTGACAATAATGTAGTGACCATTAAGATCGCTTTCTGATTGAAGAATGTTTCCATTAAATTTATGTTTCAGAACAGCAACTCCAGCGGAATGACCCGACCCGTGTGATAACCAGATAACATGGCCCCACTGAGAACTCCAGAACCTCTTATCATCTTCACAAGAGTGAGACTCTTGTACAAAGCAAAAATCAGAATTATTTTTTTTTAGCTTAAAGAAATAAAGCTTTGCGTTTAACATTGTTTCTTAACCCCCTGGCATTGAACGAAATAATGGATAACGATGAAGAAGATGCATTTCAACCCCATCTACAAGTGCTCGAGCCCCTACAAAATATGTGCGTTTTCCTTCATTGCGTGCCTTCTCAATGGTGGGCCAGAGCTGACGTCGGGTTTCTCTGTCTGCCGGTGACAAATCTTCTGCAAATCGGTGTACTTTTTCCTTTAGAAACGATGACTTTTTGGCAGCTTTCCAGATCGCATCCCTGTTGTGCCACAATGAGAACTGTAAAATAATCTGTAGTGCCGCAGTGAGAACTGTAAAATAATCCCTCTGGGACAGGTGTTCCCCGATTGTTTTTTCCTCAGTCAATGACATTGGGTATTTTCATTTTGACATCCGGAAGGAGAGTTTGACAAATCTGAATAACTTCCAATCTTATGTGTTCATTTTCCTTTTCTGGTACACCATACAGTTTTCAGTCCCAACGCCTTTTGTATCTTTCAGTTTCGGATATTTTGCTTTTGCATGCATCTAGCCTTCCTTCTGTTTTGTTTATGCGAAGTTCAACTTGTTTAGCTTTGCTTTTCATTTCACATACAAAGTCTAGTGTTTTTTTAGGCCTTCAATTTTTATTGCGTTTTCTCCAATCAACTTTTCAAGACCATCCGCTCTCATTAATCACTTGTTTCAGGGCGGCAATAAT
Organism: Acipenser ruthenus; assembly: GCF_902713425.1. Lineage (NCBI taxonomy): Eukaryota > Metazoa > Chordata > Actinopteri > Acipenseriformes > Acipenseridae > Acipenser > Acipenser ruthenus. Next base: position 16,165,894 of record NC_081195.1, on the reverse strand, counting down.
ATTCGTTTCCATGTTAAGATTTGGGTCTGGCTGAGTGTCAATCTTACCTTGTTTAGGAGCAGGACTCTTGCTAGGGGTACTAGGGAAGATAGCACATCCAAAATGTTATCCTACTTCATCCACTTAACTGTCAAAACCTCCAGAGGAACACGTGTAGTTGTGATTAGTTACAGCCACAGTAACATTAGCTCCTTCTACCAGTATCGGATTTTCAGCATCCGAATTTGATTTTTAATTATTTATTTTGTCTTGGTACATGACAGCATGTTGTATTTTATTTTTTCCATTCAATTTCTTCCTTTTGCCTTCTTTAGACATGTATACACTCAGAAGTTTGGAATTCAAGAATGAAAAAGATTTCAGTAGCATGTTATTCTTCGGCCAGTAGGCCTAGAATTAATTAGAATTTGAGTTACTAATTTTGTTTTCTACTTGCTTTAAATGTTTGAAAGTTATGTTACCTTTCCCACAGAAGATTGTGAAATATGCATTTCAGTTATAGTGTCATTTTATAGTGTGTATTTATTTATTTATATTCTGGTCAAACTGAGCTAAATGTAATGTTGAATTTCATTAGCTGGCTGTGATTTCGTTGACCACTGAGGTGTAAGACCATGGGAAGAGCGCTTTCTTAAAATTATTGTATGTTTGAAAACAATGGAAATAGAGAGAGAACACAGAACAGGCTGAAAGGGAATGAAAAAAAAACCTTATTAACCGATAAACACAATCTTGAATATCGTTTTAGTTCCAGAACGTAATAGATTTTGTTTAGTTTTTTTTTTCTGTTCCATGAAAAATGTATTTTGTTTTTTCGCTTATCGTTCCTGTTCCGGTTCCATTTCGAATCCTTACTCAAATTCAAAATTATTTCAATTGTCTTCATTGGGGGACTGAATAGTGTTTTTTCAATCTTTTGTGACTTGTGAAGGTTAAGATTAAGTTAAAGGTTTAGGGTTAGATTTATCTGTGGATGCTCCTGAATTTGAGACTATGCAACAACAACAGAATGTCACTAGTGCACTCTGACACCATCCTACTATAAACACAATGGCAGACCAGTTATGGCATCACAGGTGTCTCTGGATAATAAATAAGAGTTTAATAAAAAAAAAAAACAGATACTGACTACAGTTTTCATCTAGTTGTGGAAAATTGTACCACTTGGGTTGAAAAAGTCACCTCCATTTAGCAATAAGCCAACAATTTATTTCCATCCTGGCGTAACAATTTTCCACTAGAAGCCTCAACTCCAGTCAATATTTATATAATGTTGCATGTTTAAAGTTAAGTACTATCCCAGTATGATTATTTAGTTCAGTCCTAATCTGACAAATCATTTACCTAGGGACTGGGTAAGGATAGATATTTCCTGTAATCAACTCTTATCTGATGTACTAGTTCCACATTATATTTCTACAAACATTGCTTTGGTAATTAGCCTGTAATGAAACAATCATAGACTTATCTAAATTATTGTTTAAAGTAAAGAAGTCAAATTAATTCTTATATCTCAATGTGTACTTAATTGAAAGTGGGTCTTAGCCAAAGGCGCCATGACCAGGTGCTGCGATGTTTGGCCTTAGCATTGGAAGACAAGTGTAACATGACCAATAAGTTGCCACTAGTTCCATCAAAGCATTACACACAAGACAATATTCCTCCATCCAGGAGAACAACCACCAAGAAAAGATATTAAAACCAAGCCTCACCCAGGACAACTGGAAGTTACTAGAGACTGGAAAATGCTGGCAGATTTTGGTCAACAGCTTATTTTTCCACCTGAGATTGCCACCACTAACCTTCGATTAGACATTGTCTTGTGGTCTGGATCAGCACGCCTTGTTCATCTGGTAGAGTTAACAGTGCCATGGGAGGATGCTGTGGATGAGGTATATGAGAGGAAGAAACTTCGGTATGCTCAACTAGCGGCTGAAGTGGAACAGCGAGGATGGAGAGTGCAGGCTGACCCAGTGGAGGTTGGTTGTCGAGGATTTGTGGCACACTCTACAACCCGGTTTCTCAGAGATATTGGGTTCAGTGGCCAAGAGTTGTGTCGCATAGTGAATAACTTATCTGAAGCAGCAGAAAGGAGCAGCTACTGGCTGTGGTTGAAATGGAAAGATTCTGGCTGAGGATCTCAAGCACAATAGAAAGAAAAGCAATGCTGATGTACGGGGAAGTAAGATGGGCTGAGTTGAGTGGGAGACAGAGGGGGGTGATGCTGGGACGGATGGAAGGTGCCCACTTGAAGACCCCAGAGATGTACCCTACTTAGCTCAATCCAGACGGCTGTCATGCTGATGCGCTGGAGAGACCGCACTGTGGTTGATCCCCGGAGCCAGCATTGCAGCCATTGTGTGTGCTGATGCGCTGGGGAGGCAAAATAAGCTGATCCCTGGAGCCAGCATTACACTTTAGCCATCAACACCAGGCAGAAGGATATCTACATCATTAGATGGAAAGAAACGCAAATGGATGGAGATGCAGATGGATCACATTAGTTTACTGTAAAGCTACGTCTTAGTTGGTGCTTATCTTGGCGAGAGCCGAGTTCAAATCAGCATGAAGTTTTAATATCTACTCTCATGTAATAGAAATCAATCATGACCTACAGTAAGCTCACAATGATTGCCTACAATCATTATCTACAGCAAACTTACAATGAGTATAATAAACAGACATGGAAAATTACATAATACCAAATGACTCTGGTTGCTATTAGACCTAGGTTTCTAAGTAACCTTTGATGAATGGTTATACCGCAATACTGTTATAAAAGCATATTGTATTGCTAAGCATTGTAAAAGCATGGCAAAGAATAAGCAAACATGATAATAATGGTTAAGCATGAAAGAGTGTTAATGCACTGCATCAACATAGTAAAAACCAAAAATAAGCACAAATATCACGGTAAATTTGTTTAATGTCACTTTATATCAAAAATACACATTTTGGATTCGAGTTGGGATTGCCAGTGGGATCCTTGGATTTTCTGTGAGTGGGATTAGGATCAGCATGATTACTTTGAGGCTGGTTTGATCAATCTACACGCTACACCTACATTTTATTAGAGCATTATCAGCACTGGGAAGTCACCCTGGTCAACTACCATTTTTATCCCAGGATTACCCTACAGACAGTTGATAATCTGCAGGGGTATTTCTGAGTGCTGTAAAAGCCATGGGTGGCTCATCCCAGTAGGGTATAGGTTTATTACATTGATCCCTTCGTTTCACCGGCATTATCAGAATTTTGCCCTGTGGTCCCACGAATATAGGCAATCAGAAAAACAATAGAAACATATTTTCTAAATATATAGCAAGTACTGTATAACAAACATATGAAAGTGAATTCAACAGTATTGACCCTATTTACAAAGCTTTAACTGAGGCCATAAAACAGTTATTTATTTATTTTTAATATCAAGCTTGTATTTTATTCATATAACCAGCGCACATGAATATGATGGGTCCTCATAATCTTGGACTACATTAATTTATATCTTAAAAACTGGCAGAAAACCAACAGTTTACTGGATTACTGTATAACCAAATGCAGGGTGCTGTTCAATACAAGCTGAGGTCAGAGTATCAGAGAAGCTACCTACGAGTGTCTCTGAATGATTCCATATTTACAAATGTATGTGATATAAAAATCCTATTCCCATACCAACTGCATCCTGGCCGAAAAGATTAAACACAATTATAGCCTTTGGAACAGGATGGATACACACAGTTGTGTGATTAATATAATTAACAAGCTGATATGGGAATAATCTGAGATTCTCATTAACAGTAATTTAGTGATAGAATCTCTTCATCCTGCCCCTGGCCTGTTCAGATTATGTTGATACAGAGATTTCGTTCTGTATATCTGTAGGTATAAAAATAGAAACCATCCTAGTTGTGTTGTTCCACAGTAGTAGAAATTAAGTACAGTCCTCACTTTGCTTCAGAATTCGGGGCGCATTTGCAGGTGATCGATTTGTCCACTGAATTAGGCTCTGGGCACACCTGTGACTCCAGGAGTATCTATACACAAACTTAATGTCATTAAGAGGTCAGACTTATGTATTTAAGCTTTAGGTTGCTATTTCATTATTGCTGTAAACCTCCGAAAAGGTATTTACACTAAAATGTAATTAGCACCATTTTTATCAAAGGGGGGAAAAAAAATCTGTTATTACAAAACAAATAAAAATCATAGTCTTGGATCCTTACCTATTTGTTCCTAGATTTATATATATATATATATATATATATATATATATATAAATATGTTATTCAGCAAAGAAAAAAAGGGGTGCACAAATAAATCTAGCCCAGAGAGTTAAAAAACAGAAACCTGTTTTGCGAGATGAGCATTGTTTACAAACCCTTGAACTGAAACCTACAGGAGGAATGGTAATGTCTTTGTGTACTTTATCTGTTGTAGTTTCATTTGTAGTGCTTACAGTTTATAACCATGCCCTTCTGTGCCTTTGTCCTGTTTAAACTGGCGGAGTTGTGGTTTGCAGTAATAATTCCTTACAGCATATTGCATAGAGTTGTACAGAGTTCAGCTGGTTTAACTGATCTACCTTTGGAATCTCCAGTGTAGGAAGTGCACCAGACTTTTAGCCTACTTCAATCTGCAATAGAAATGTTTAAGCTGACCCCCTTAAGTACATTTTAATGAGGATCAGTTCTTGAAGGTTGCCTTCTACCACTATATCTTTCCCAGATGTTCCCAGCTCTGTGAATCCTCAAGCTCTCTCGCTGTCCAGGTGGAACAATCCTACCACAGCGCACATGTCTGCTCTTTCCTCGCTGCACGGTCATGCTTGTGACATTGTTGTGAAGCAAATACTAATTCAAATGCGACTCTCCTCTGCCTCATATAAATGCAGAAGGTAATATACACCATGCATGACCTCTGCATCAAACCATCTGACATCATAGCCCCCCGTCATCATAACTGTTGAGAGTGGTCATATGGTAGGTGTATTCTGAAGTGTCACCATAACATTTTGTTTTGTCATTTGTTTTTCTATCAACGGTGTTACAAATTAGCAGTGGCCCGACACCTATATTATTAAAGCTGCAGTATTTCCCATAGCCATATTAATTTTTTACACTTAAATATGATTTGTGGTTTAATGTTAACTACATTTTCTTTTTCCAGTTAATGCCACATTTTGTTGGTCCCTTGACTCTTCGAATATTGAGATTTCACTGTATTATATTATTATTTTATTATTTATTTCTTAGCAGACGCCATTATCCAGGGCGACTTACAATTGTTACAAGATATCACATTATTTTTTACATACAATTACCCATTTATACAGTTGAGTTTTTACTGGAGCAATCTAGGTAAAGTACCTTGCTCAAGGGTACAGCAGCAGTGTCCCCCACTTCCAAGCGGGGTTTCCGTTTTTTTTGTTGTTGTTTGAAACTCCAAAGCAGCTTGTTTGCTTAACTTGACTGATCTACTGTACCAAAGCACACCACACCTATAACACTGTGCCCTTTATTATTTGCAATGAGACTTCAGTGTAGTACAGTATTAGTATTTGTCTTCCTTTAAATACTCAAGTTAGTTTAACTGTGCCTGCTATGTTTTTATTTTATTTTACTTTACAGGCAAATTTAAGATGTGTTCCTTTAAATTTTAAAATTGTGAACTATTACATGACTCCAGAAAACCAAAAGCAATGGCCATCTCATTTCACACAGTTACAGACTGGTACCACAGGCACGTATTATGTGTCACGTTGTCCTCTGATTTAGTTCGAGATTACTGGAAAGTGCCGTCAATTCTATTTACCTTTTTGTGTTGGCGCTCAGTGCTTACAAAGGTACAACGAAATGTTCCTGTCAGGACAACTGATAACAAAAAGCTTGTTCACTGTCAAACATAAACTATTTTAGACGTGTAATGACTGTATTGGATACTGACCTTAAGGTTAGGGTTTCAGTGTAGGCAGAACATTCATTGTTTTATTAAAAATAATATGATAGCCAATCAGAGTGCAGTGTCCTGACAGGAGAATTTCGTGTTACCTTTGTAGGAACAGCGCTAGTGAATGGGCAAATATTTACGACAGTGCGGGAATTGCCGGAAATGTTGTTGCTAAGTCAGAGAAAGTCGTTTAATATCAGCTCGCAAGAACTAGAATTTAAAAATTGAAACAGGAACGAACTGGCGACCAGAGTGGCTGTGAAAAGACTACCCGTACATATACGGAACTCCCACTTTGAAATACTAAAAAAATATGGACTTTACAATATGCCTACGACCATTTTTGCGTAATTATTGAGGGGAGTGAAATTAACTGTGGTCTGAACCTGGCTGGGTGTCGATAAGGCTGATGTCACAGGTGCTTTCCTGGGATTATTATATAAATTAAAACTGGAAGAGAAAAAAAAAAATATATTTTTCCAAATCGTTTTCTGTCACTTGAATGAGTGTGATTTTTTAATACTCAAAGTTGTATTACAAGGCAACGGGAATCTGTAAATCTGTACAGTACAGAGCAGGAGTGTTGACGTTCTCATGAGGAAGTGGGATGTGGCCAGGCTGTATTTTGTGTTGCCAGAATCATTCAAATAGCACTGTAGGACCATGCAACACAGTATTAATATATAGACTTGGTATCTGATGGCTGCAAGTCAATTATTACCAGAATGAACGCTTCTGGTCATCGTATGACTCGAGCTGCGGTTACCTCGTCGGATATTTAAAAAAAAAAAAAAAAAGGTGATTTAACTCAGCATTTACCAGCTTTGAAGCAACGTTGCCTCCGCCTCATCAGCAGACTTCAAAAATGACAACTCAACACCAGATAGTGGACTCGTCTCTCACACTGGGACAAAATCAAATTATCAGTTGTGATAGCGATCGTTCTGCATCAGAAAAGGAAAAGAGGAACACTCAGGATGGATCACAGAAGCATCTGAATGGATGTGTGCCACTTTCCCATCAGGTGGCTGGTCATAAGTATGGAGTAGATAAAGTAGGTCAGTTGAATATAGATTTATTTCTGTTGTTTTGCCTAAATGTTGTACTTTGTATACTATAAATACGTATAGCAATACGGTGTGGTTCAAATCTCCACGCCATATTAGAATCAGTACAGAAGGTAACACTGTTGTAATGCTGATTTTTTGTAATAATATGAAATCAATCAACTGGAGTTACTCACGCGCAGACATGCACGTTTAATTCTCACTCTTAATTGAGGGCAAAGTTGTTTGTAAGAAAAAATAAATTTTTGCAGCAACGTCCAGGAAAGAATTATCAAAATGACAGCATATTCTAGTTATTCCAATACTTTATCTAGATGGTCTTTTGCAAAGTCGATGCCTGGTTGAGATTTCTGGTTTCAAGCATTTCATATCGTTTGGTGGTTATAGGACTGGTTGTGAGGGTGTGTATCCTGTGTGTCAAGCATACATCTACTGTACCCGTGTACTGCACAAGTCTTCACAAGCCCAGTTACATTTGCATTATGGCACCTTTCTAGAAATTTTAAAGCAATTTGTCATGTTGTTAATATTTTTAAATAGTAAAAGGAATATAACATTTATCTGGGTTCTCCAGCGCTTTGAAACCCGTGGCTTGTGTGTTCCAAGGTAGTATATATAAACAGTGAGTCTTTCGCTGTTTATGTTAGGTACTGTTGGTACTTCACTTCATAGTAAAACACTTTTTCCATTGGCATGCAGTTTTAAAGAGCAAGGTTTATGTTATTAACAACACCTACAGTACTTGTACAGCACTTAGGAATTGCAGACGGTGCAAAACACCACAGTTGTTTAGGTTAGACATGGAACTGGGGGAGTGTGGTAAATAAAACATTCAGTCTGCAGTGTAGTAACAGCTTTCAGAAGAAAAGAAAAAAAATACTTTAAGCCTACAGTATAATGGGACAATACATTTTCATAATGTAGGCTATTTCAGAGGACAGCTTCCATATGTAAAGGCACTACATTATTGGTTAAGTACAGTATGTAATATAATGAAGTAGCTTTGACATTTTGTAATTGTACCCTAATATGAATGACAATACTATTATAAGGCCATAATAAGAATACAGTTACTATTTTGCATATCCATGAATATGTGTTCCTTTGTATGGTGGTAGAGGAGTGCCTTTGCAAACCATTGCAGGCTGTGCTATGAACCATCTGAGGTCAAATTTTTTTCACATGTATCTGAAGATTGTTACCTTAAGTTGAAAGTAGAGAACTGTTTCCTAGTGTTGTCAGTAGTAAAACACCAAAAGGTCATCTGTTTTTTAATTTGTGGTTTGTTTTCTGATCTGATACCATGCTTGGAACCTAAAGATGCAGTTTAATTAACAACCACCTGCTGCAGTATGTCTGCTAGTACACTAGTAGCAGTGCATGCTTATTTGCCTCAGAAGTGTTGTAAGTCATGGCAAGTAGGTTTCAAGGGTGTGGGTTAAGATTGTGTCACCACAGCTACTGTAAAACTACCTTTGGGCTTTGTACTGTAAATTAGCTGATTTATATGTTTTCTGATTTTTGTGGCCTCTAAGAGTTGCTTAACTTCAGCTGTGGTGTCTTATAGTACCTTGCTCATAATTAGGCTTGCTACTTTTCAATATTAATTTGTAAAGCTCGTTAAATGTCGAATTCCCCAAAAATGAGTTAGACTGAAATAGATTTATATAGGATAAACGTCGGTAAAACCAAAGATTATTTTAATTTTCTTACCAAAAATAATCATTTAGAAATCATCTCTAGTCTGTGTAGTTTTTATCCTTGCTGTCTGTCCCATCTCCGTTCTGCTCTGAATGGCTAGGCGTCGCTGTCAGTCAACTCAGTAGTTCGTTAGTACTTGTGGTTTCACTGTCACTGTCATTTCACCCTCAAACTTTCTTCCCTGTACAGGCACTGATACTGTTGCAGCCTATGACACAAGTAAGCCTTAAAAATACTGTTACTAATTACTCTGAAAATGAGTTTGTCTTACTGCGCGTTGCAAATCTGCTCAGTTGCTGTTTGAACACCAGATGTGCATATGAGACTGTCATATTTAACATTATAATTCATACTGTATCTTTCCCCACATCAGTCTTGGTAAACTTTTGAACAGGTTTAGAAAAAAAAAAAGTTTTTAAACCTTTCCATTTTAGAACTTTTTTGTGAACGCAGCATGCATAGAAACCTACAGTACAATGGCAAACCGACTGTACTGTAAGTGGGCAAATAATCTGCTTGTTGAATGAAGGATTTGAGATCTGGTGGTAGGATCATTCGGCTATTTCACACCATATCTGTTTACTGTACTGTACATACAGCTAGTTTTTTTTCTTTTATTCTGCTTGTAAGTAAACTGTTATTATTATTAGTACTGTAAAACAGTAATTCTAACATTATGATATATGTATGTGAATCGATTTTTTATTTATATTTAATTTATTTCACCTGTTTTCCCAATTAGTATTACATTATCCAGGCTTTGATGTTTAAATCTACAATAAGTAATTTGTTATTTGGGTGCAAACAATATTTCAGATGTGACTCTACTGTTGTCCCACCCTGTGCACATTGAGTTAATAGGGATGTGCTTTTGGTACATTTTTATGAACGTTTAAATGCTATGCAGGTGTCAACGTTTAAACCATATCTACATCCACACATATTTATATTACATTATGATGTATATTGACAGTCCTGATTATTTTCTAAGCAAAGAAACCCAAAATAAGCAAATAACGTTTGAACATAGTAAAGACTTAACTACAAAGTTTAAAAAAAAAAAAAAAAAAAAAAAAAAAAAGTAGTACACACCAAAGTGTATATTGCAATTTAGGGCTGTCACTCGATTCAAATTTTTGATGAGTTAATTTTATGACATTATTAACCTGTAGATTCATCTGTACACATTTTTAATAAAGGTTGTTTCTTTTAATAAAGTATCTTATAGCATCTGGCCTTCATGTAACGCTAAAAAAGTAATACTCTTAAAAAAAAATAAAAAAAAATAAATAATAATAAAAAACCTAATGGGAATCTGATCTTTTTAAAAGCATTTATATTATCATTGGTATCTTAGTAAATGTCTCTCTTTGCATTTGTACTGCACTACCTGTGCTGGCCCTCTGGGCACAAAGTGAATAAAATAAAGTAAACTTTTTTTTTTTTTTTTTTTTTTTTAAACATATTATTATATTAAAAGAACAAAACCAATAATAATATTAATAAAAAACAGCTGCATGTGTTACAAAATCTATGAAATGCAGATTCCAGTACATTTTTATAATAACGATACTGTTCATGGATATATATATATATATATATATATATATATATATATATATATATATATATATATATATATATTAAAATGTCCCCTTCTCTTGACAGATTAAATAGATATCAAGGACTTTTTTTCTTTTTTTTTAAACAAACGATTTGCATAAAAGTGTACTGATGTTTGCTTTTTTTTTTCCCCAACTCCATCCACAGTAATTTGTGAACGTTTTCATTTCAAATGATGAACCATTGAACGTGTTTTTGTGGTACGGCAATTTTGTTTGGCATAATTATTTACATACCACGGTTTTCTCATCCGGTTCCTCAAAATACTTCCAAACGTGGCTTCGCTTCGTTCCTTTGTTTATGGATGCCGTTTTATTAAAAAATATATAACAAACTTCAGAAAAAAAACCGCTTGGCATTAACTTTATTACACCCGTGGAATTAATACCATACCATACCATGCCATGCCTACTAGAGCAGAAAAACAGAGTGCGCCAATGAAGCGCCAGATCGACCGAGAATAAAACCCGCCCACCAATCAGAAAAGCTACTTGGAGGCAATTGCCAAACCCCTTCCTTTTTATAATATCTGCCCTTACTGTGCCACCACAGCAGGAGGATACGTGACGGACTGCTGTATATGTCGATAAATTATTAAAATTAATTCATAAAAAAATGTGCGTTTGGTGAAATTTGTCACGTGACCAATTATACGTCTAGCATATTATTCAACGTTTAACCAGTTTTATTAAGTTTACGTTTAAACATTTAAAATTCCCATCCCTAAGAGTTAATACATTAAGTACAGTATGGGTGGTGGTCTTTTTTTTTTTTTTTTTTTTTTAAAGCGCCCTTTCATGTCTGTAGCTTTCTGTAGAATCATTTCTTTCTGAAGTGTTTGTGTGAATTTATTGATTAGCTGCCCTCGTACCGTATGGAATGTGAATAGTGTGTGGTTATTACACACAGAGGTCTTTTCATGGCTTTAAAAAAAAGTTTTGCAATATCGTACTGTACATTTAAAATACCCATGTACTGTACTGTGTCAGACTCAGAAACTCACATTCATATGTTAAAATACATTTTATGCCTTCTAAGTATGCTTATCACTATCTGAAAACTCCCAGAAACAGACAAGAAACACAAAAACGTTTTCTACATGATTCTGTTTTATGGCATTATTGAATCGAATTTCCTGGCTACTGTACAATAGAAAAGCCAGTGCCACTTTCTTGAATCAGCCTCTTTATGTAATCAAAATGAAGGTCCGCAAACATGATCACATTAAGAGGTTTTCACTGTACATACATAACAAATAACATGCCTTTAATAGTGTGATTCAATCTCTGAGATCAAGCAGAAACATGGGGAATTATTTCTATAGTTTGTTCTTTCATGGGTTACAACCTAACATTAAGTTAGGAATAAAAAGCAAGCAAAGAACCAGTGATAATTGTAAGTGTTAATATCGTTTCTTTAGATTTATTATCATATCATGGTAATATTCTAGGCAGCTTTGAACTGATATTATAAAATGTAAACCTGTTTGTTTTGTATTAGCAGCAATTTCAGCAGATTAGCAGGGATTTGGTAATGATCAGATGCTGTTCAGGACCTTTCACAGGCTGCTACAAAATGGTAAAGGTCAGCATTTTTGACAAAGCTAGAGGCTGATCATCCACAATGCTTTTACTTGTGTGCTGGCACCAGGATTGCTTTTTCATCCTCACACTGTCATGTTGAGTCAGCTCTCAGCAGAAACGAATGAACTAGTGCAGCAAGAAATGCTGGGGTAGACTTCTGTTTTCTGATGTGAGTGCAAGTGCTGTACAGTAGTGCTGGTCAATATACAGTAGCTGTTGGTTGAGTTAAGTGTTTCATTAGTAAGCCTGTGATGGATAGTTTTTTTATTTATGTTTTTTTAATTGTGAGTTTGTGGTCACAAAATGTGTTTTCCGGCAGGTACAGTCCCAGCAGACACTGTGAAAAGTTTCCACAGTCCTATAAGCTCTGAATCCTGGGCCTCTTTACCGGATTGAAACCTAGACCTCAGTGGGTAGATATCAATGGGAGACATGGGTCATTTCATTAAAATGTTGTGATGTAATGTGACCGAAATATTTACCTTCATGTTGCGTCCAAATACAGTGTTTCAAAATATAAACAATTGCTACTCATGCCGGAGTTAGACCAGCACAATATTTGTTTGTTCAGTGTTCATTGTTCCCTTATTGTCCGTTTTGTTTTGGCCGTCGTGCTGTTTGTTTTTTAGTGTTTTGTTTTGTGTTTTGTTTAATTCTTTTATTTAATAAAGACTAGCATCAGCGTTTCATACCTCGCAGTACTGTGTGTGCCTCCTTCGTGGTCTGACATCACCACAAGTGATCTGTGGCATTTCTCTACTGTACAATGGACCGGGAATGGCAGTGCACAAATATTTCTGACAATATTTTGCGTGTCGACTTTAAGCTCTACAAATATTGATCAATTGGATAGCCTACTAATCTTTTAATATACTGAGCAAGTCAGGCCCTTTTGCCTTTACAATTCTATTAATAATGGAAATGGTATCTTGGCTGCCATAGCAATAAGGCCTACTTGTTTATATTGTTGTTATATAGTAACTGGGAGTATCATGGCTGTCTGTTTAGATGAAACAGTTCCTAATTTTTTATGTCTTTAAACAGGTATTTTGCAGCACCCGGATGGCACTGTTTTGAAGCAGCTTCAACCCCCGCCTCGTGGTCCCAGGGAGTTGAAATTCTACAGCATGGTAACTATTATTTCTGTGGACAGTGTACATTATTGGCCAAAGTATTTTATTGTGTATTTTCTGGCAAAAGGCAAGATTCCAAACTGACTCTGGTCAGTGATCTTCTGTCATTGAAACAGTTATTCACATTCACGCGTTATTCATTTGTTTATCTACAGTTCCCAGGAACTGCAACATTAAAGAAGTTACATCGCAGTTAGTCATGCCTTGACATCACAGTTGAAAAGAGGACCCATTGTCTTTCTATTCACTGATGAGAAGAAAGGATATATCTATATTTGCAAGTCATTTTATCTATTAAAATTAGGTTTTTATTACATACAATTGTTGTTACTGTAAATGAGGACCTCATCATTTCACTTGGTAATGCTTTGCAGTCATCCAGAAGATTAATTAAAATACAAAATAGTTCTCAGATATGTACCTCAGAATTACCCTGCAATTCTCGTTTCCATTTGCTGATCTCCTAATAAACATGCATTTGAAACCATGACCATTGTAGTTTCATCACTGCTTCTCTTTAAAATGCCAACACCCCTATGGTTTGTTCAACGTCATTGTGACACGATACAGTGTCTGTTCTACTGTACGTAAATCCAGGGTCGTGTAGCAGACACAGGATCTGCCGGCAGAGCAGTTCAAGCGCACCCTAAATCTGATTGGCTAGATGCTGAGTCACAGGGTCTTCTGAAGATGCTTCAAGACACTGCCTAATTGAATTTCGCGCGAGTGTAAAGTGTTCAGTGCACTTTGTCGAGGGATTTCAAGTAGTTCATACCAGATACATTCACTGTCGCACATTGCCTGTGTTTGTGTTGCTTTTGTACATCATGTTAACAAGTTATCGAAAATAAAAAAAACAGTTTTGTGGCAGGAATGTTGCACAGTGGTGGCGTGTCAATGTGATTCTGTAGATAAAGTTGTTTAACAAACTCCTCTATTCTTCCCTACACACATCATTTTGGATATATTGTGAGAAGTGTTGAATTTAAATCAAGGGAAGTAATGTTAAAACTTTACAATGCATTAGTAAGACCTCACCTAGGATATTGTGTTCCGTTCTGGTCACCTCGTTACAAAAAGGATATTGCTGCTCTAGAAAGAGTGCAAAGAAGAGCAACCAGAATTATCCCGGGTTTAAAAGGTATGTCGTATGCAGACAGGCTAAAAGAATTGAATCTATTCAGTCTTGAACAAAGAAGACTACGCGGCGATCTGATTCAAACATTCAAAATCCTAAAAGGTATAGATAATGTCAACCCAGGGGACTTTTTTGACCTGAAAAAAGAAACAAGGACCAGGGGTCACAAATGGAGATTAGATAAAGGGGCATTGAGAACAGAAAACAGGAGGCACTTTTTTACACAGAGAATTGTGAGGGTCTGGAACCAACTCCCCAGTAATGTTGTTGAAGCTGACACCCTGGGATCCTTCAAGAAGCTGCTTGATGAGATTCTGGGATTAATAAGCTACTAACGACCAAACGAGCAAGATGGGCTGAATGTAAACTTTCTTATGTTCTTATGTTCTTATGTTCTTATATCCATTTACCAGCTGGAAAAGTTGATAATGTAGCCATGATTAAAACCATTTGACTGCACTGTAGAATAAAGGCGTGTATAAATAGAAAGCAGGCCGGACGATAACTCACAGTTTCCAAATTGCGGTGTAAATCATTTCAGTTTATTAAACAGAATCTTTTTTTTTTTTTTTTAAGGCATGGCATTGTTTAAACACATAAAGGCACTGTGATGAATAGCAGCTGGGGCTACTACAAGACTTTTTTTTTGTTTTGTTTTGTTTTTTGTTTGTGTACAATACATAAACCAGAGCGTCATCTGGATTTTAATGGCTAATGAGTCAGGCAGTTTGGTGGAACAAGAAGTCTTTCTGGTCACCGAAACCCATGCGCACATACAAAAACAAACACAAACGTGTGATACTGCATGCATGTTATCTATTAGCAAATTTAAGATTCAATCCCAAAACCTAAAGTGCTAAATCTAAACTAGGCCCTGACCCAGATTTCACACTGTATCAGCACTGTGTGTGCTGTACTCATTCCCATTAGAGGGATGTTATGACCGTATTGTGTAAACTGACTTACGCCCAGGCTAGCAAGTAGACTGCAAGTTTGTTTACTGTGATTTCAAGGAGCAGTCACTGTCTCCTTCACAAAAAGTCATTTACAGTATGAATAATGAACTTTGGTTCTTTTTAAAATAGTTCTGCACATTTATATGACATTCATAAGGTAAATGGCTGGGTTTCTTTCTCATTCAGGTGTATGATGAACACTGCTGTGACCCTGTCCTGTTAGACCTCCAGATGCATTTGCCAAAGTACTATGGCACCTGGACACCAGCTGATGCACCGAATGGTATGCCTTTACTGCTTTAGATTAACTGTAACACATGACTGCACATACAGTAGGTGTGCTATTCTTTTGGCCTCATGTATAGGCTTGTGCACTTTTTAAAACCTACATTGATTTTGCCTTTTATAAATACATTCCATCATTAATAAATATAGGCTCTAATTTTAGGGTTAAACCTAAAAGGCCAGATTTTCTTAAATTAGGGTTTCTTCAAATCTCTATTAAATAGTTTCACATATAATCTTATCTTCCATACTGTAGATGTTTGCCTCAAATAGAACTGCATGTACCTATTTCCACACTGATACACTATTATTGTATTGGCTGATTTCAAAGACCCAGATTAGCACAAATCTATGACTTCCTTACCATTGACATTAGGTTGTCCAAAGTTAGTGCTAATCAAGGTCTGTTCAACCAGCCATATATACAAGGGCGTTTTAAGTTGATATGAAGCAGACCTTTAGAACAAATTCAGATTTGTTCCAGTAACTTCACTTGTGTAAATAAATTATAATTGAGATCCTGAAACAACGCTCTTGACATTTGCTCACCTGGTATGCCAAGTTTAATAAAGCAGGAGGTTGGCATTCACAAGTATGTACAGTCTAATGGTTTTTACTTTGTGTAGTCATCAGGGATCCTAGGAATCTGTTTGCTGCGGAATTCACAAGGAAAAACGCGTATGTTTTTAGAGATTTTTTTTGTTTTACACTTGGGGAGGGGCAAAAAACATGCAAGGCTTTTTTTTGTTTGTTTGATAATAACCAAATCAATACACGTATAACATATAAATATTAACACAGGCAACTTTGCTTTAAATTTACTTAAAGATACCTGTCAAATAAAACTGCTTCTGGTATTCAAGTTCAGTTTACTTCAGTATTCAGGCTGTCAAAGATGCCAAAAACAATAAAAATCATCCCTAAAGATCGGGCCAACGAGTTTGCCAAGGACTAATTTCACGTTGATGGTAATGTGCTGTTACACTAGTAGGTAGACCATTGTAGAACACATGGGAAGCGCTAAACGTAAATTGAAATGTAAACAAGCAAAGGCCGAAACAGCAGGGCCATTGAAAACACTGAAACAGACCACTGTGTTTGGTTCATTTCAGCTTCTTACTACTGCCAAAGGACAACGTAAAACTTTCAGATTTTGTCAAAATATGTGTAAAAGCTGACATTCCTCTGTACAATGTGGATCAACCGGCAGTTCGAGATTTTTTCATCAAGTACATTAGGGAGGTGGTGCCATTCCAAAGTCAGACCAATTGTAGCTGGAATGCTGCAACTCTATTTTAACAATAGCTGTCCGGATGACGAAGACTAACTCAGAGTTGAACTAACATGATTTTTTTTGTTTTGTTTTATTGATTTAATGGTGCTGGTAAGCTTGTAAATTGCTTAGAATTTGAAAGTGTAACCATTTTTATTTTATTTATTTAGCAGATGCATTTATCCAAAGCAACTTACACATGTTACACTGTAATACAATCGGAGGCTCATACACACGCATCATTATTCAGGAGTTTCTTTTCCTTCTTATTCTGAACTAGCCAGCACAAGAACTACTGTGGTTGCAATTTGAAATTCTTGAAACCAACTCAAAATTGGGCCAGTATAAAGAAGATGATAAAGGCTCTGCTATAGTTATTCTTTGTCACTGGTCCATTCTGGCACCCACCATTTAGCTTGTTTTGTTCAGGTTCGCTGCTTACATTGTAACACACCTGTAGTGTGCTAGTAGAGCAGTCTGTATCGCTGTATTTTTGTTTGTTTTCCCTACTAAACCAGATAGCCCTGGTAATCGTGATTTACCATTTCTCCACCTGAGTTATGCATGTGAAAATAGAGTGGGTCTAAACCACGATTGGTTTGCTGAATTTTCATGCAGCACTTGAAACACTGATTTCTTTTTCCCTTCTCTTTAATCATCTGCCTTTAGATCTGTACCTTAAACTGGATGACGTGACCCGCAAGTTTAACAAGCCGTGTATAATGGATGTAAAAATAGGCCAGAAAAGTTACGATCCCTATGCCTTGAAGGAGAAGAAAGACCAGCAAATCAGGAAGTACCCCTTGATGGAAGAGATTGGCTTCCTAGTACTTGGCATGAGGGTAAGTGGGTTACATTTTATATTAAGGTTTCCCTGATTGGCAAAGGCACGCCCACATGGTGTGCGAGGCGAGTCATACAGCCAGGGGAGCGCAGGTTCGCGTCCTGGCTGTGTGAAGTTGCATCGCTGGGGATTCCACAGGGAGCGTTGCATTGGCTCTGCTACTCCAGCAGGTTACAAAGGCAAAATCATCAGACTGTATCTCCTCGCCATGCTACAACCCTACTCAACTGAAGTGGACTCCTGTAGGGCTGGCTTTTGTCCTCCCAGAGGCAGTAGCTCGCTGAAATCCGCTCTCAAACTCCCTGGTTGAAAAGAGGCAATTGGCTTGGTTGTGGCATCAGAGGACATTCACTGACCTGCAATTCTCTTGAGCTGTTGGATCAGGAGAACTGAAGGGGAATTGCTATGGTGAGCGAACATCATTTTGGTGATAGAAATGGTTGCTTTTTTAAACAGTCTGCTGTTTTGTAGAGTTAAGTTCCCTAGACCTCTTTAAATAAAGGCCTGTAATTTTGAAAAATGAGTATTTATAGAAGTGTTTTAAGGTGAGTTTTTGAGTACATGAAATTCTCTGGAATTTATACCTGGTTCAAAGAGCCATTGATTGATGGAATGCTTGAAATGCACTTTTCCAAATGAGGAATCTACGAGTCAAACCTGAAGTTTTTAACTATATACTTTATTATTCTTCATTATTCTCTTGTGGTGCAATCTCTACTATTCTAATGAGGACTTTTATTATAGTCTCCTTTATCCAATTAATGAACACCTGTTTCTTACTGCCACACAACTGCTGCCTTGTCAGTAAGTGAAAGGGAGGTGTTTCTCTTAGTGGCATGGTGGAAGCCCTGCCGGTGCACGGGTATATGTGTGTGGTGGGGAATATTAAAATCCTCCCTGCAAAAACACGTGGGAATGTAGCTGGAGCTGTCAATTGAACAAATGTTTAAATGTTTAATTAAGGCTCCTGCCACAGGTGTATAAATAAGGTGATCACGGGTGGTGAAAGGGTTAGTTAAGAGTTAATGTTAGTGAGAGGTGTGCGTTTTCATTTTTCCGTGCTATCTGTAGATTTACGTCCGTGAGTGTTTTGTATTGTAGACCTTTTGTTTTGGCCCTTGTGCCTGTTATTTTGTTAATGTGTTTTTGTTCGGTTTAATGTTTGTTTGTATTTATTTATTTATTTATTTATTTATTTATTTATTTATGTATGTATGTATGTATGTATGTATGTTGTTATACGTGTGCACCAGCGCTTAAACCTGCATTCTCTGCCTCTGAGTCTTGGCACCGTTCCGTTTCTGACACCATATGTGAAAAGGATGACGTCACTGGCCAGGCTGTTGTAACCAGGAAAGCAGAGGCAGAGAATGCAGGTTTAAGCGCTGGTACGCACGTATAATAATAATAATAATAATAATAATAATAATAAATAAAACAAAACATTAAACAGAACAAAAACACATTAACAAAATAACAGGCACAAGGGCCAAAACAAAAGGTCTACAATACAAAACACTCACGGACGTAAATCTACAGCACGGAAAGATGAAAACACACACCACTCACTAACATTAACTCTTAACTAACCCTTTCACCACCCGTGATCACCTTATTCATACACCTGTGGCTGGAGCCTTAATTAGTCATTTAAACATTTATTCAATTGACAGCTCCAGCCACATTCCCACGTGTGTTTTTGCAGGGAGGATTTGAATATATAAATAAATAAATAAATGGTGTTGGATAGTTGTAGCTGCCCCACTGGCAACAATCGAAATTAGCCTTTAACTAGTTTAACCTTTTCCAATCGTACATTTATTATTTAAAATACAGATCATTAGTGTGTAACCTACAAAATTATGTTTCAGAAATCACATTTATTACTATTATTAAATTTCTTTTACGTGTTTGGCAGCAATTGGGATGTGACAACGCCATTTCAGCCACTGGCAATACAGGTGTGGCAAACACGCATTCCACTGCACTTTCCAGTCAGTTGTATAGGGTAATCATTAACATACCTTTATTCTGCCTTGAACAATGAATTCATTGTTAAGGAAAACAAGGTTAATCATTTGTTAATGGAAAAGGGTCATTTACAAGCTGTGACAGGGAAGTGTTACATGTGTGGGTCGTCACTGAATAATAAACAGAGCATTGGGTGTTGACACGCTGCACAGGTGCGCAGATTTCATTCAACACAAATGACACAACCAGCAATGGTAGCCGTAGTGTCAGATTTAATAAAGAAAACAAAACAAAGCTAAAAAAAAAAAGTTTGCCACACAAGGCGAATGCTAATCTCACTAAAAGGAACCTACTACATTACGAAAATCCTCTCAGCATCCCCGGGCCCGCCCCCCCCAGCCAATCCGGACCTCCCGATCAGCTCAGCGCTGGGCGAGCCTACCTGCTCAATTGGTTGCCTAGCAACGCATCTCCTGTTACGTGTCCCAGCTGCACAAGAACCAGCTACAGGGTCTTCCTTGTCACACAAGCATATTGCACCATCTGATTTTTTTTCCCCAAAATAAGTTAAAATGAAAAGTGCGTTTGTGAAAGGTTTTACTTTACTTTCTGCAGTCGCTTCTACAGTATGCTGGTAAAGTACAGGAGGGTTCAAAGGTAGCCAGATTGTATGGAACATACAGAACAATGAAACTCTGCAGTAGCAGCAGCAGCAGACCATGGATACAATTGAATAGTGTAGCCTTAAATAACCTGCAAGTCATGGAGCCATTCGCTATGTTTGCAATTCTTGTAGTTGTGCCGCTTTCTTACAAACCACTTGAATGGCGAGCACACTGAGTGCCTATGACAGTGCAGTGCCTATGATATAAGGTGTCAACCATATGCCATCACTACCTACGCTTACACATCCCCCCCCCCCCCCCCCCCCCCCCCCCCCCCCGCATGCCCATTTACTCAATAATGTTTGAACCACTGTCACAAAGACGGCCGGAGTGGGTGGCGTCAGACCAGAAACAGGAACACAAACGACAGAGAGATGGGGTTTTGGTGAGGCTGTTCGTGATCGCGTTCAGCATTTAATAAACAGAACAGAAAATAAAAGGTTGGAACAGACAAAAACACGGGACACGGCACTACACGCCAAAATAAAGAGACAAACAAAACGACTAAACACTAAACAGACGGTGCAGGACAGACGAACAAACACGGTGAGTGAAAACACTTAACTATTATTATTATTATTCTTATTATTATTATCTTTGCCTCCGTCTCCAATCCCGTTCTCCACTCACCGAACACCTAACCCTGAGTGCAAGAAACGTGCGTCTATTTATACTGATGTGCTGGGATTCAATTACTAATTAATTACTCACTTGAATCCCAGCACGTGAATTAATTCTGTGCAACCCCGTGCTCACATATTACATTTAACCAGCACGTGAAGTGATTTGTGCTCTCCTCGTGCCTAAATACAAATCTACACTTTTTAAATACACGTGAAACACAGACCCGTTTATATCCCGTGTACCAATCTATACACCAACATTAACACACACACGCACGCAACATACAACACAGATCACACAAATGCACACAGGGGCGGGGCACTTTGCCACATATACCCCCCCTTGTGCGCAGCACACATGGCCTCAACGGCCACCTCCCCCCTTAAAAACCCAGCAGTCCAGAACAAAGTCTCGGGCTGGGAAGGGAGGCTTCAGTGGGCCCTTGGCTGGCAATGCTGTCAGCACCCCTGCCGGTAGTGGCACGGCTGACAGCCTGTTGGTCCCGTCCTGCAGCGAAAAAGCTGCGGGGGCAGGTGGTCCCCCGACCTCCCCCTTCTTCGTAGCCGGCAGCTCCCTCCTGTGGGGCTCCGGCCACAAGAACTCCTGCAGCGAAACTGCTGCTGGGGAAAGTGGTCTCCAGACCTCCTCCCCCTTCTTCGTGGCCGGCAGCTCCCCTTTCTGGGGCTCCGGCCACCGTACTCCCTGCGGAGGTACGGGCAGCAGAGGCAGCTCCTGCTCCTCTGCTCCTGGCGGTGGTGGAGGCAGAGGCAGCTCCAGCTCCTCTGCTCCTTGCGGTGGTGGTGGCGGAGGCAGAGGCAGCTCCTGCTCCTCTGCTCCTTGCGGTGGTGGTGGCGGAGGTAGAGGCAGCTCCTGCTCCTCTGCTCCTGGAGGTGGTGGAGGCAGAGGCAGCTCCTGCTCCTCTGCTCCTTGCGGTGGTGGTGGCGGAGGCAGAGGCAGCTCCTGCTCCTCTGCTCCTTGCGGTGGTGGTGGCGGAGGCAGAGGCAGCTCCTGCTCCTCTGCTCCTTGCGGTGGTGGAGGCAGAGGCAGCTCCTGCTCCTCTGCTCCTGGAGGTGGTGGAGGCAGAGGCAGCTCCTGCTCCTCTGCTCCTGGCGGTGCTGGCTCCCTCTGCTGTGGCGGCTGGGCATGTGCACGCCGTGCTGCCTTCAGCAGCATAGCGAGAGGCTGCTGGGGGACACCAGCATCCTGCCCTTCTCCCCCCCAAAAATTTTCAGGGGGTTGAGCCTGTAACTCCTCCCCTTCTGGCTCTTGGGGCTGAACCAGCAGGCATTTTCCCTCTGCTGGTGGCTTGGGTCCCAGGGCTGTGGAAGCCCCGACTTGCCTCCCTTTGGGCTGTGGACGCCCCGACTCCTCCCTGTTGGGCTGTGGACGCCCCGACTCCTCCCTGTTGGGCTGTGGACGCCCCGACTCCTCCCTGTTGGGCTGTGGACGTTCGGGCTCCCCCCACTCAGGCGTAGGACGTTCGGGCTCCTCCCACTCAGGCGTAGGACGTTCGGGCTCCTCCCACTCAGGCGTAGGACGTTCGGGCTCCTCCCACTCAGGCGTAGGACGTTCGGGCTCCTCCCACTCAGGCGTAGGACGTTCGGGCTCCTCCCACTCAGGCGTAGGACGTTCGGGCTCCTCCCACTCAGGCGTAGGACGTTCGGGCTCCTCCCACTCAGGCGTAGGACGTTCGGGCTCCTCCCACTCAGGCGTAGGACGTTCGGGCTCCTCCCACTCAGGCGTAGGACGTTCGGGCTCCTTCCGCTTGGGCTCCTCCCATTTGGGCTGTGGATGCTCAGGCTCCTCCCATTTGGGCTGTGGAGGCAAAACCAGCAGGCATTCACCCTCTGCTGGTGGAGATGGGGACAGCAGGTACTCACCCTCTGCTGGTGGAGATGGGGACAGCAGGTACTCACCCTCTGCTGGTGGAGATGGGGACAGCAGGTACTCCTCTGCTGGTGGTCCTGCTACCTGGGCTGCTGTTCCGTTTATGGTTGCCTCCAGGTAGCTGAGGACAAACTCCACACCTTCCTCCAAGGTGTTTGGGGTGTGTTCCTGCTGATAGGCCTCCCATCTCTCACTGTCCATCATCCACAGGGCCTGGACGACTATGGGCAGAGACTGGGCCTCCAGCCCAGCATTCTCCAGCATCCAGTCCCGCACTTTGATGGCGTCTTCTGCCATTTTTTTTTTTTTTTTTTTTTTTTCCTTTTTTTTTAAATCCAAACTGCGGTTCCTGCTCTGGCCTGAGTCCTGGAGGCGCTGTCGATCCCACGCAGGACACCACGTGTCACAAAGACGGCCGGAGTGGGTGGCGTCAGACCAGAAACAGGAACACAAACGACAGAGAGATGGGGTTTTGGTGAGGCTGAACGCGTGATCGCGTTCAGCATTTAATAAACAGAACAGAAAATAAAAGGTTGGAACAGACAAAAACACGGGACACGGCACTACACGCCAAAATAAAGAGACAAACAAAACGACTAAACACTAAACAGACGGTGCAGGACAGACGAACAAACACGGTGAGTGAAAACACTTAACTATTATTATTATTATTCTTATTATTATTATCTTTGCCTCCGTCTCCAATCCCGTTCTCCACTCACCGAACACCTAACCCTGAGTGCAAGAAACGTGCGTCTATTTATACTGATGTGCTGGGATTCAATTACTAATTAATTACTCACTTGAATCCCAGCACGTGAATTAATTCTGTGCAACCCCGTGCTCACATATTACATTTAACCAGCACGTGAAGTGATTTGTGCTCTCCTCGTGCCTAAATACAAATCTACACTTTTTAAATACACGTGAAACACAGACCCGTTTATATCCCGTGTACCAATCTATACACCAACATTAACACACACACGCACGCAACATACAACACAGATCACACAAATGCACACAGGGGCGGGGCACTTTGCCACAACCACCCTATATCCACACTTGGCCTTAAAGATATTCCAGGTATTTGCCAAATAATTGATAGTTTGGTAATATAGACTTTTATTATACAGATGGCAACTCAATTCATAAAGGCCCCAATAAATGCAGAAACTGCATTTGAGTCTCTACTATCTTAAATCAGTCTACTCACACAAAAGGCAGTAATCTCTTGATTACTCACCAGCCTGTGAAAAGAGGTCTGTTAATCATATTTTGTGGCGTACAGTTATTGGTACAACTGTAGAATTATTTCTTTTTTTAAATAGATTTTTTTCTTTTCCAAAATCGGTTTATGTTTGTTTATTTACTTCTGGTTTCTTCTTTACAGAATGGGTCAATAGAAACCACAAAGCATTTCTAGTCAGGGGGGTTGTTTGAAAAGGAACATCTTTGTGTGATTAGATTACTGTGGTTAAATACAGGGGCCAGACTGACCTTTTGTTTACTGTTGATTGGCAGGCATTAAATCTTCTGGAATGATGCAGTAAAGGGTTTATCAACGATGAAGCAATGAAGTTGTAATCTAATTTAATGGTACTTTCCCCGTATAAATCAAATAGAAGTATTTCCAGTGATACAGAATATTGACCCAAAATAAATTCATACTTATTGTATTGCAATACTATCGCATCAATCCTTATTCTTGTCATTTCCCCACTTCCCAATGTATGTCTCTAGGGGAAGTTGACGAGATCAGATCTGGTTAATAATGAATTGACTGGCGGTAAACTGATATTCCTTAATGATTCATGTGTTTTTTCATAGTTTTTCAGTGTGAATGCTACAGGTTAAAGTTGCACTGAATAGGCTGTAGGACTTAAAACACAATGCATTACTTTCTCTATAGCCTACTATCTAGCTTTTTGCTGTACGTACACCTGCAATATTTTTTTCAACATAATTGTGGTTTTGTTTTTGTATATTTTTATTAATCTCTGGTCATACATTAGTTTTGATCACTTATTTTCTGACCACTTATTCATCAGGTCAGCTGCCGACAGAATAACCGATGTAAAACGAAAATAAAATATCAAAACAGTCATGATTGAGTTGAAAAAGATATTGCAGGGGTACGTACAACAAAGCAGAAAGCTAGGGAAAGTAATGTGTTGTGTTTTAAACCCTACAGCCTGTTCAGTAACACTTCATACATGTTCTGTATTGCTCTTTCATTTTCTGCAGAAAGTTCCCTTAACAAGCATGTATGTAAGCATGTATTTATATGAATCGTGTCTCTTTGGCAATAATATGTTATTCTCTATAAATCATTTTGCAAACATTGTGGTGGAAATAATCAATGAATAATTGTTAAACCAGGAAGGACCCATTTTAATCGATAACTAATTGATGCAACACTATTAATCACAAACAAACATATTTACACATACATACACATACATATTTAATAAAAGTAAACAACATAACTATTCCTGTTAGCACAGCCAATTCATGTCTGTGTTTTAAACAGTAACTAACATTACCTGGTACTTGCCAATACTCTGTAAATAACCATTTGATCAGTAAATAAACTGAAGACCTGACCTCAGATTCAGTATTGATGTGCTGAAATGGTTTTGTGCTGTTTTCATGGAAATTTCAAGGCTGCAGCAGAAAACGCTTTGCAAAAACAATCCTAATCTTGCGTGATCGATTAAACAGTAATCTGTCTTTTAAAAACTCAGTTTTCATTCTCATCATTTTATGAGACCTAGGGCCGGACCAAATCAAAGTTAGCACTTGGCGAACAAGGACGCAAAAGCATTCGCGGTAATAAAACACAAGAACAATTCCAAGCGAAATCTCACAGAACCAACACAAGCCCTTTTCGCCCTTCAAAAAGCAGCTATAGCTTGTTGACTACAAGTGGGTTGAGAAGGGGGAGTGGTTTGCTATCGCCCAAACAAATCTACTCAATTCCAACTATAAATCACATCGCAAGACTTTCGCAGGACCAAATTGTATAGTCAACTTCGAGTTGTCGAAAGCTATCACGTATTACGCAAATAGTAAAAAAAAAAAAAAAAAACACTAAACATCCTGATATTTGCAAAATAAAACCCCAAGACATGCCTCAAGACGCTCTACTGACCTCATATCGAACACATGCACACAACACTGAATAATTTAAAATTAATAATTTACAGTGTCAAATAGTATATGTATTATTCATATTATTATCCTAATATATGTTGTGTTTGTTGCACCCTTAAACGAAACACGCACAAGACCATTTTCTTCTTTAGCCTACTACTATTTTTTTTTTTGCCACAGTTTGAGTTAAATGTTTAATAAAGCAGTATGTATTATTTCTTTAATACATACAAACAATAAACTCTTTTTCTACTCGCGGAGAGCTTTGCGTGGAGCAGGATCTCTTTCCGTGATGGTAAAGCTTTTCAGATATATTTTCTTTTATTTCTTATCTTTGTAGTAAGCTACGACTACGGTACACATTTGTTTTTAAGTCCATGGACATACTCGCACGTCACCTGTGACGTCACCTACTTCTATTCAAATTATTCATTTCTTAAAGGCACAGTGTTCCATTACATTGACTCAAGGCTAGCAAATGCAAATAAACTAGAATACTAATAAAGAACATATGAATGTTTTAACCACTTTAAAGATATTAACTTTTAGTTTTTAACATTTGGTTACTCTCGTAAAGTACTTCAACATGTTGGCCTACACAGAAACATTATGAAGCCCAACTTCTCGGCATGCCAGCATGCCAAGCGGTCCCCTCGAAATGTATAAATCCTTGTAGATAACAAAATTACGTTATACCTATAATGGTAGCCTAACTGTCACCTCAGAAGCATCAAGATAAAGTTTTTAAATTTGCTTTGGGTTTTCAACAGAAGTAGTAGTAGTAGTAGTAGCAGTAGTAGTCGTAGTAGTAGTAGTAATAATAGTAATAATATTTTTTTTTTTTTTCACGGCACTGGATAGCATTTCATTCGACTTCTTACTGTATATAATATGTACCGGTACTGATCCTGGCGAAAGTGTTACGTTTTTTTATCAGCATTTTAATTTTATAATACTCGCAGCACAGTGTCTTTGTTAACCGACATTTTTTTTTTGTTGTGTTAAATCTTTGTTCTTGTGCAGTTATAGCCTACTATACAGCCTTGTGCACAACAGGGGTCTGGGCAGCACCATGCAATGCCAGCATCCTCATACCCGACTGGCAAAGTGCTGCCCAGACCCCTGTTGTGCACAAGCCAGGGCACGGTATGGATTTTTACAAAAATCCAAAAATCATGAAAACAGTGTGGCACAATTTCATAACAGTGACAGAACAATGCAGCACATTCCTGCTGACGTTGTGGAAACGAGGGAATTGTCAAGTGTGTGTGTGTTTACTTTCAAACTTGCTTCTGTATTTTTCAGTATTTTACACAACAAAAATATAAGCAGATTATTTATTATTATTATTATTATTATTATTATTATTATTATTATTATTATTATTAATAATAAATAATAATAATAATAATAATAATAATAATAAACATATTTTTATTATTATTACTACTAGTAGTAGTTGTATGTACTAGCATTCACTGATATGCAAACGAAACAGTAGTACAACACAGATTTTTATTTTATTTTTTTTCTTCCCTGGCTGTCTTCGCCTGTCTCTTCGCATGTTACCGTCTTGTTTCCACCCCTTCAAAAGGTCAGAAATACCAGCTGGGGATTGGTCAACAGCTGTTTTCATGTTGCTTTCAGCGGTCCCTCCTGCTCATGCGAAACTTCTCTCCGCCCCTTTTGCGGATTGGAAATGGCTAGTTTTGGTTTCGCGATAAAGAAAATGCGATATGGAAACTAGAGATATTATCGCATAAACACTCTTTTGCAAGAGTGATCAGGGTTTGATTTTGTCCGGCCCCTAGTGTGTGTGTGATGTTTATGAAATATAAATATACCAACCTTTCTAATGTGTGAAGACGTTTCTGTATTTTGGATTCATTTAGGAAGGTGATTTTGAAGGATCTATTCTAGTGAATTCTCTTCTTTCATAAGACAGGCAGTGCTGTGGCAGTTTCTCAACCCTGCCCTGGAGGCAACACTCTTGGCTTGGAAAAATGGCCCTCCAGTGCTTTGACCTCTGTGTGGTTGCTGACTAAAGTGGCCCTTTATTGCAAATTGCTGGTATGCTGCTGATTTTGTGATATGGACACTTGCCCAATAGGAAATGGTCTAAGACCACCAGACACGGGTAGCTAATTTTTTTAAATGACCCCACGATTAAAATATTGAGATCTAGCCCGTCTGCTGTAAGCCAGCATCTGTTTAAAATGTTTTTGAAAGGATATATACACCAGCACAGCTGAATGGAGGGCTAACATTTGAGCATGTGATCAGTCATGATTGACTTGATGGATTGTAATGCCCATTTGCATGCGAGTTAATGGTTTGGTGTTGTATTATTTTTTTGCGAGAGTGACGGGCAAGAGGGTTATCATATTGAATGTTGTACCAATCTTGTGATAGGTAGGTAAAACATTTGGTGTACCATTAAATTCTGTTTAGGGATACCAAGATAATTGGTAAATTATAAACTTCCCACCCCCAGGCATTCATCATCACTATAAATTTGATAACATTTTGGGGTAGCACTATTATTATTATTATTATTATTATTTATTTCTTAGCAGACGCCCTTATCCAGGGCGACTTACAATTGTTACAAGATATCACATTATTTTTACATACAATTACCCATTTATACAGTTGGGTTTTTACTGGAGCAATATAGGTAAAGTACCTTGCTCAAGGGTACAACAGCAGTGTCCTCGACCGGGGATTGAACCCACGACCCTCCAGTCAAGAGCCCAGAGCCTTAACCACTACTCCACACTGCTCCTTAACCACTACTCCACACTATTCTTGTGAGATGGCTTGCTCTGTTAAATCATTTGCACTTATTTGAAAAGGGAACAATATCCAGGCACAGTGTAGTAAGTAACACATTCTCACCCCTGTGCATCACAGCAGTGGTGGCTGAACACATTTTTGAGTTACACTACACTCACTGTACTTACACTTATCGTGATTATAATCGTTGCTTTAGTATGAAGAGCTGAGAGCGGGGACATGCTGGTTTTTGAATCCCAACTGCATATTGGCAGTAAACCAACTGGAATCTGTGTCTTTGAATCCAGCCCTTTGTAAGTATCAATTAAATGTCTTCCAGTTCTGGAATGCAATACTCGGTGTGGCAGTAGAGAGCCCTGTTTGAACACTCTGAGTGGTTGTATTTTTCTGCCTGAAAATAATACAGCCACCCAGTATGTAGAAACATGTAGCTAGTGCATTTCTTTGTTGTTGTGTGAAACATGTATTAATACTGTGTAAGAAAATGCCTTTCTTGGTGATGTGTAACTTCTGCTATTACAGGTGCCCTCAAGCAGCTCGATCATGATATGCTCAGATAACATTTTGCGTGGAGGGCTTCATTTCTGATCATCAAACCATTTAGAAAGAATCAAGTGAAACTACTCATGTCCGTGTTTATTGTTTTGCAGATATATCAAGTGAACACTGACAGCTATGAGACCCATGACCAGCATTACGGAAGAGGCTTGATAAAAGAAACGATAAAGGATGGTAAGTAGTATGATAAACAGAACTACAGAAGAGCTCCGAACTGATTTTTCACTCTTGTGTTTAATAGCTTTCAAAGTTGTTAATGTGTCCTTGAAATTCCTTTAGTTATTTGCCATTTGGGCATGTAGTTTATATATTTTACATGAGAACATGTCCTGGGAAATTCATGACTTTGAGTTACCTCATTTAAGCAGCTTCCTCTTCCTACTGTTCAGTCAAGCAGAAACCAATTGTGTCAAATTTTGTGTTTTAAAAAAAAAAAAAAAAATGATATGGACTAATGTCCATCGGGAGCTAAGTTGAGACCATCAGACTTATGTTGACATAAGCGAGATTCAAACCTATACCAGTGAAGTTCACAGACATTATAGTGTAATAGCTTCCTTTATGAAAAAAGTCTTCTAATCTCTTTTTCCTCTGTAGGTTTAACCAAATTCTTCTTTAATGGAAACAGCGTCCGGAAAGATGCCATCGCAGCCAGCATTCAGAAGGTCCAGAAAATCCTGCAATGGTTTCAGAGTCAGAGCCAGTTACATTTTTATGCAAGTTCCCTTCTGTTTGTGTACGAGGGCTCGTCTCAGCAAACAGCTCAGATGAAGCGGAAGGCTGGCAGTCTGGCAGACGTGAGCGCCGCTCCCAAAGGCTGTCCCACAGACGGAGAGGTGCTGGAGTACAACAATAATGTCTGTGTGATCGGCTCCATGGAGAACGGGAGGACGATGGCTTCGTTTGGCCAGAGCCTCTCCAACATGTACGCGCTGCACAAGAAAGGTTGTTCCCAGGGACATCGCAATGATGTCCCCCTGCAAATTGAAACCAGAGAGCAGGATAACAGCTTATGGAAATGCACTACTCCACCAAACGGTAACAAACCCCAACTGGAAAAGGAAAGCCACCATATGCCAGCTGTGATGCAGAAACCAAACGAGGTAGAAGTTAGAATGATTGACTTTGCTCACGTTTTTCCCAGTAATACCAAGGACGAAGGATATGTCTACGGGCTCAAAAATTTACTGACTGTGCTGCAGCAAATCCTAAATAATTAAACCTTTCCCTGTGTTGATGTTGTGGTTGATGTTGCACTTCTTATTAATATTGGGGCCAGTATCAAAGAAAAAGTAGCAGCCATCATGGAAATAATTCTGCACTAGCAGTGATGCATACTGATGTTTGTAATTCTTTGTGTATTACATGTGCTTGTTTTGTACTACTGGTAACTATAGTTTAATTTTATAATGATCTTGCTCAGGAAAACTAACGCATAAAAATATTAATTTAAAAAATAACAATAACAATTTGGACACCTGATGTGACTAGTGGGAGGATTACGACAGTTATAAGTAGGCTATAGCTTATGGATATAAAATATATCCTCTATTTTAGAAATAGCCCCAGAAAAAAATAATTAAACCGAAGAAACTACTGATTTTTAAAAAATTTACTATATTTCTATTTCTATTATGTTAGCTACAAATTAACCTTGGAAGATATTTTTAAGATAAATAGCTTATATGACTTTATTTTTATTTTTTTTGCTGGCTAATTGTTATAACATTTATTCTAAATCCAAACTTTGGAAAGAAGGTGTTGCAAGGTATATATTATGCAAGGTATATATTACATATTGGAATGGGTTGAATTGATTGAAATAGTGCTTTTGTATATTTATTATCTTAACATTATTTTAGTGTAAATATAATTGTGCTGCTGTGTTATAAGGAACATACTGTGGAATGGAACTACAATGCAATATGAAGTCAAATTATTTAAGAAAACTGGCAAAAAAAAGTAATACAAAAACCTCTCGTTGTATATCTCATCCCCAGAGAGAGACTGACACATTTATTTTGCACTCCCAAAGCCAAAACTCGAGGAATTGAGGCAGTCAGTATGTAAATTATAACGATTCTAAACCTATGTAATGGTATAGAAGGCAAATTGGGCTCTTGCAACTTGGCAAAAGTGGCTAATATATTAACGTTTCTTATTACTTAAAATGTTTTGCTTTAGTCTGATGATGATACTTCCCTAGAAAGTTTGACTATAAAGTGGGTTTAACCAAGGCTTTTAACCTGTCATAGCATCATTTTTAGAAAGGGTTTCATATGTTTTAGTTTTCTGGACTCTTCTTTCACTTTGATTCAGGGCTGGTCTGTTTGTCTTGTCGGAACGCTAGTGAGTTCACTTCCTGTTACAGGTACAGTAACATGATCCCCCGCCTGCTTCACATAGGACACTATGTGTGGTCTCATTACCTGTAACAAGTAAGCAACAACTCATTGTGCTTAGAAAATTAAAATTAAAAGTGCTTTTGTTTTTACATTGTGTGATGTTCCAAGCCATGCAGTTGTGCATAATTACATATTTACATGGTTTGGAATCCTTTTCAGTAAAATCAGAGCACTTTGTTCCCCCATGTTATAAAGGAATTCGGCTTATAGCGCTGTGGCAGGAAAATCGGGCTTCAGCGGAGCCATAGTGAAAATAAAGTTCAACAAAAGTTCAGAAGAATAGGGAGAATTTGGTGAGGGAAAGTAGGTTGCACTTTAAGGGGCATCCATAACAATTTAATAGCATTGTAATAACTACCATTTCCTGCTCTTACATGTTAACTACTGGTGGAATAAGTGTATTACATGGAAATGGTCAGTGCCATGGTGTTACTATGTAATTAAAAAAAGTTGTTCACAAATTAAGTATACCGTTGTTACCATGTAATAGTTGGAAGCATTGGTAATTACTTTGTTACAATGCGATTACATGGCTATTCGTGCACTAATGTAAAGTGTGACCTGAATGAAAGAAAAAAAAAAATCTTGCATAGTACAACTTTAAGCTACTGCCATTGTTTTTGTAGAAACTCTTGGTCAGGTAAATCACTAAAACAATTACTAACACAGCTGTACCTTGAACATGAGAATATAAACAAAGTATATTACTACTTTTCTATTTTAATCCACATCTGTGTCAGAAATCAACAAACCTCAAAAGGGTTAATGGCAAATTCGTTTAACGAATAGATGCACCAACAAGGGCATTTTAGTTTTGTAATGAAGCTGTTTGGGAAACATACATCTCTCCTTATGATTATGTTGCATTCCAGTATCATAGGGATTTATTAATAATGGTAATATGAGTATTTATTGTTAATTGTTTTTCGTGATGGAATTGGTAGACCCTTTACTAGCAAATGCAAGCTGAACTAATGAAAGACAAAAAAGGTCAACTATACCATATCAACTGTATATAGTTTTCACAACTTTTTGGCCTATAAATAGTTCCTTTATTGGTAAAGAATAGAAATAAAAGTGAACAAACAGATAGTAAACGAACTTATGCATCTCAGAAGAAACAATTTAAAGTTACTCTGTCCCATACTCCTTTAAAAATAACCCAATCTATTAAACTTACAACTCTCAATTTCCAATTCTTAAATGAATAATCAACAACTTAATAGTCCTTACAAACCCCCAAATGTCTTGGTTGTTTTTTTCTGTTTGGGTACGTTTATAGGGTGCATTTTGTCTTTCTGAAAAAAAATGTGCTAATGATAATTTGGAGTACATACTGTAGCTGAGAAACCAGTCCAAAATAATACATACAAAAAATAAATGCCACTACAGGGGGCTCCTGAGTGGCACATCTGGTAAAGGCGCTCTGAGTGGAGTGCCGGATGCGCCCTATAGCCTGGATGTCGCCGGTTTGAGTCCAGGCTATTCCGCTGCCGACTGTGGTTGGTTAGTATCAAGATTTATAAATGAATAGAAAGGTCAGCCAGTGTGTCCTCGGCTCACCGCGCACCAGCGACCCCTGTAGTCTGACTAGGGTTGCCTGTAAGCTGCCCAGAGCTGCGTTGTCCTCCGACGCTGTAGCTCTGAGGTGGCGGCATGGTGGGTCTGCAGTGTGAAAAGAAGCGGTCGACTGACGGCACACACTTCGGAGGACAGCGTGGGTTCGTCTTCACCGCTCCTGAGTCAGCATGGGGATGGTAGTGGTGAGCTGAGCCTAAAAATAATTGGCTATTCTAAATTGGGGGGGGGGGGAAACAATTGGCAACTACTAAATTTAAATAAATTTAAATAAAGAAATACATAAATAAATGCCACTACAGACATTTCCAGAGCTGAATTATTTTGAATCTAGCATAAAAAAACGCACAAAATACAAATTAGTTAAACAGTAATAACAGAGAGCAAGACATTGGCAATACTTTTGATCAATTTCTTCACAGGATCAACATGTTACCATAACATACTTAATTAGGGTTTTCTGTCAAATCACATATTACATACATTACTAATGATTAGAACTATAACCAGTTAATTACATCATTCTACCATGTTAAACACAACTTGAACCAAGACATGTGCAACTCCACTGGCGCGGTCTTGTAAAAGTATAAATCTTTTATGCTTGAATGTGTTTCTTGTTCCAACTTTTGATAACTGAACCTAAATTACAATGTGACTTACTGTTCCCCTTCACCAGTGGGCCAAGCTATATTTAACAGCCTATACCGGTAGCTATTTGAATTTTATAGATAATGCAAGCATGAGACTTTGAATTAACCAAATTCTGACTTTAACAATGTAATTAGTATACATTTAGATTCAATTGCTGAACATATTAATCTAGTGCTGTAGTATATTGTTATACTATAAAGCGCTATTACATGTAGTGTTTAAATAGGCATAACAGTCCTGCTGGATATCCTGTGGTTCTAACCTTGCCTGCCAGAGAAATCCACCTTGCAGTATCTGTCATGATCTGTGATGCAGATGATTCAGAACTAGTGGAGGATTAAATAGGAGCATTGCAAATCCTTTGGTATTAACACACACTTTCTAAAAACAGAAACCAAAAAAATAAATAAAAGTATTGAAAACCAAACAACACAAATGATGCGTGGAATTTTTTATTTTTTATTAACAACATTTTACCTTTAATCACAATTATGACCAAAAGTTGTAGACAAGTGTTCAACATGTACATGTGATTTAACTTGATTTTCTGAAAATATATTTTAAGAAGGCTGCACATTTGTGAAATGGAGTATGTAAGTGTGTTCATTAACACACAGTAATTCAAGTTGGTTTTACACACAGTGATGCAGTGGCAGACATGTTTTAAGGTCGTGGGGGGAGGTACAGTGCTTTAGCTTTTTATCCCAGCAGTTGCAACTGCTGTTTGGGAATCTATATAATGTGCATGGTCAGCAAAATGAAGTCTATTATGAATTGGACTGCAACGAAGGCTAAACTATGAAAGAATGTAGTAAATGGCCACCAAGAATGTTTTTTTTAGTTTAAAAATTAACACAATTGTGAGTTACTGCCACTTTAAATTAGTGAAATAAATTATAAATCTAAGCAAAGTACATATAAAAGGACTAGTATGTTTTGTTTAGGCATATATTGTTAGTTCAGTATTTACCTGTATTCTATACATATCCAGGATGTGGTTGGAATGAAAACCTGGAGTTTCACGGCCCCCAAAGGCCATATTTGAGTTTCACTCATATTCTACATTGGTTGCAAGTGATTTTGTTTCATAAAAATTACAAAAGTGGATTTTGATTAAATGTTGTGATAGATCAGGAATTTCATCTTTCTTTCCCAAGCTGTTTAAAAGAGTGATAACATAGTCAATCACTGGTCCACATTCTTTTCATTGTTATTTTATTTTGGCAAAAAAAATCTTCAGCACAACAATGAGTGGATCAGTGACAATGTTGCCAAAACTAGTAAGATTGATTTTAAATACTGAATACTTCATATTGAAATTGGTGAAGTGACCTTTTGCAGTTGTCAATTTGGTGCATCTCTTGGTAAGTTCAGGGCTCAAGCTAACATGCAAAGGGCTAAAATCTGAGATTTAAATCTTCTATTGCAGCTAATCCACACACTAGTGCACAGGGGGATCGGAGCATTACAATATAGGTAAACAGGTAATCAGTCGATGCAGCTTATTTCAGAGGCTATTTATTTGTAGTCTTTTTCTATGGTTTTATGTCATCTTTTCCTTTTGTTTACAGTAAATTCTATGTATCTTACTGGTTTATTGTTTTCATACACCTAGAGAACTTAAATTCATACTGTATACGAATGTAGGCGTAATTTGGCTAAAATATTCTCCCTCCCTGAAATGTTAGTACATGTTTTGCCTCCAGAGCCAGACATGTTATTATGTACAGCATATAGTCGTGTGAATAGGTTTTATGCCTTTGTTAATGGTTTTTGCTGTGAATGATATGAGGACTTTCCCTGTGTATTTTGGTGTTAGCAGTCACTGCCATGTGGGCAATTTAACATGCATCTGGTTTTAAATTTCGAAATGAGCAGGTGGTGCACAGAAGCACTTTAGTAATTCTGGGACTGTACTGGATCTGTTTATAAAGCATCACACAGATCAGGGCTTGACTAAATTTGCCATAAAACATTGTAGACTGGTGGAGCAGACTCTGATTAGCACTGATACGAATGTACAGAAACATTCGTACTGACCCGGGATCTGTGAATCATTAAAGCTTCATTGGTTAAAAAGTTTTAGTTTTGTCAAATTATGAACAATATTGGTAATATGAATGATCTATTTAAACTGTGTTAAATCTGAGCCCTGGTATTCTTGCTTAATGTGGTTTCTGGAAGAAATTGTGTCGTGCATCCCCTATGCTTTTGCCTGAATGTTTTTTATTTTGATCTCATAGTCTTTGTCCCAGTTATGTTCTTTTTTGTTTTGTTTTTGGATTGTATCTGTATTTTGTCTTTTTTTTCCTCCATTTTTATCATGGAATCACAGGGGAAAGTGTTTGTGTGTAATTGCTGTTTCTTGTAATACAATTGAATTAACTACATTTAACTAATGTTATTACCTACTTTTGTAAATGAAATTAATATGATAAATGATATTTAGATAAAAACATAATGCCTGTATATTCGGCTAATTTAAGTTACTAATAAAAAATGACTCCACAAAAAACGCGAACTGTTTTTTCTTGTGTGCCTTTTTAACTAGTAAGGTTGCCAAGCAAACCACAGACTAGAGAACTTTAAGGAGTAAGCAGCTTACCTTTTTATCTTTTTACCTTTTCCCTTACCTTTTTATGTTTGTAGACATTCTTGGCAGAAGATGCTTTGACGATGAGTTGAGGAACTGGTCTTCTGTTCTTGTTGACTGACAAAGGCATATGCAATGTAGACTAGATCAGCCAGTGTCTTTATATTAGCAAGCACCAGCGCCATGTAGTGCACAGTAAAACTAAAGGAAGCAGATTTTCAAAGTGGCAGATCACTATATGATGTTGTTTCTTATGAAGAGACTTTGGCGGATCTAGGTTAAATGCAGCTATGGCAGGCAACTCAAACTAATGAGCAGCTCCTGAATCCAGGTGAAAGCACTTAACGTGGGCAGTGAATGTGAGCTTGGACTCCAACACATGAAAAGTGCTTGCTGTCTTTATACAGTATCTTCCAGTACAAGCAAATATCTTAATCAGAAAAAAAATAACCTGTGATAATACCGCTAGTGCTAACAACAGGGAAGAAAATGCTTATTAGCACTGAGAACCATTACAATGGTCTGTTGTTAAAGTTGATTTTGACTCAGCCTGCAGCTGTTGTGGACAGTATTTACAAATGTAGGTGGAAGTGGATTGATTTCAAAGCGTGTTTGTGTG
The DNA here is from genome assembly GCF_902713425.1 of Acipenser ruthenus. NCBI lineage: Eukaryota > Metazoa > Chordata > Actinopteri > Acipenseriformes > Acipenseridae > Acipenser > Acipenser ruthenus. The sequence continues at coordinate 16,128,839 of NC_081195.1, read as the reverse complement.
GCAAAATCCAGTAACATGTAAAAGTTTTTTTGTGCATTACAGAAGTATCCTTTTGGTCCCATGACAATTATATGGCAATAGGATACTGTAGCTTATTGGCAACATACCAGTATGTAACATGAAAAGCTTAAATACTGTATAGCTAAATATGAACAAGGAAGAAGTTTTTATATAAATAAATACCTAACATGTGCTAGAAAAACTAGGCTTGTGCAACATTCAATAATTACTTTTAAAATGCAAATCAATGCTAGAAGGCTAGCCATTACAATGAAACATGTCTTCATTTGAAACTACAGTACATATATCAATATTCTGCAAATTTAAGTCTACAAAGGGACAAATTCTCAAAGCTATTTAATCCAAATCGTCTTTAGGAAAAAAACGTCCAAATCGTCACCGGTGGGCCAAGCTGTATTTAACAGCCTATACTGGTAGCTATTTGAATGTTTTGGATAATGCAAGCATGAGTCTTCAAATTAACCAGATTCTGACTTTAACAGTGTAATTAGTATATATTTAGATTCAATTGCCAAACATAATAATCTAGTGCTGTAGTATATTGATTATACTATAAAGCGCTATTACATGTAGTGTTTAAATAGGCATAACAGTCCTGCTGGATATCCTGAAAAGATATGGTTTTAACCCTGCCTGCCAGAGAAATCCACCTTACAGTATCTGTCATGATCTTCTGTGATGACTCGGAACCCCTCAGGCCTGGGGACCACTGCTCTCTCTTATCTAAATACTGTAAATAACCTAAGTCGTGGGGTAATTAGCAAGCTTTTAAAATTTGCAGATGACACAAAGCTGAGGCGGAATAGGTGACACCCACTGTTTAAATGATAAAGAATTGGATATGGAGTATGTAAGTGTGTTCATTAACACACAGTAATTCAAGCTGGTTTTGTTTAACAAGGCAGAATAATTTCAAAAACAAAATCTACTTCCCTTGAAAACTTAAAGCTGTTCACATGAAAGACTGAACTGGAACTTGTAAAAAACATCATAATCTCATTTAACAGTTAAATAGCCACCAGACAGAAAATACACCAAATTGTATTGCGTGTGTAGCCATGTCCCACCAATAGATGGTGCTTTAACACTGTATATGTACACAGTGACAGTAGGCATTTATTAACGGGCCTGTATGTGAATTAAACATGATATTAACATTTACATACTGTTAATTAAATGCTTTAAATGCAAATTGGTAATGCAATCTTTTAATTGACTAATCCACAAGTAGATGAATACAGTACTGTGTTATGTTTTCTGAGTTGATAAGCATGTATATTTTGCCTATATATACAGTGATTAATTATTGCAGACCAGGTGGTAGTGGGCCATTGATTGCCTTTCGGGTTACTGAGACTTTCACTAAATTGCTGTGTGAATAAATGATTGGCCCCTCTTCAAAAACAAGGGATTCTAAGCAAAATATACATTAAGTGGTACACCACATCATAATAATTGAACTGCAATGAATGATTGTGTGGGAAATATTTTGTAGGGATGAAATGAAGAATAAATGTCCCACCCCTTCATTTGGCATTGGTAGTAAACGGACAGAATTAAATACACTGCCTGGCCACTTTATTAGGACCTGTACCTAATACACGTCAGGTTTGCCTTGATCACAACCTTAACATGACACATCAGGAGCTCCAAGAAGGTGCTGGAAGTTGTCTGGAGAGATTTTAATTCATTTCCTCAAATGGTGCAGAGAGGTAGACAGAGGATCGTGATGCTGAAGTTCATCCCATTATGCTTAATTGGATTGAGATCCGAGGATTGTGGTTATCATGGGAGGTCACAGTCCCCTTAATCAATTTGCATGAAATTGTGGCACGGTGGATGGGTGCTTTACTGTCTTGAAAGTAGCCATTGCCACCAGGGTACAAGTGCAGCATTGATTAGTGGATTTCATCCACAATGATGTTTAAATAAACATTAATTTGAGGCACCCAGAAAATAGCAGGAGAACATGATCCACATCAGGGCAATGACAAATCCATATATATATATATATATATATATATATATATATATATATATATATATATATATACATATACACTACCAGTCAAAAGTTTTAGAACACCTCCATTTTTCCAGTTTTTATTGAAATTTACGCAGTTTAATGTCTCAATGTACTCTGAAATTAAAGCATAGAACAAATAAACAATTGGAGATAAAAAAGAAATCATGGAATCGTTTTGTTTAACAAAATTTAATCTAAATTTTTGACTCATCAAAGTAGCCACCTTTTGCAGATATAACAGCCGAACACACTCGTGGCATTCTTTCTGCAATGGAAATCAAATATTGTTCGGAAAGTTCTTCCCAACACTGTTACAGATCCCACAAATGTGTTGCACTTGTAGGTTGCTTTGCTTTCACCCTTCTGTCCAGTTCAGGGTTTAAGTCTGGAGACTGTGCTGGCCATTTCATGATTTGAAGCCTACCGTCTTGTTCTTTTCTTCTAAGGTAGTTCTGACATAGCCTGGAGGTATGTTTTGGGTCATTATCTTGCTGTAGGATGAACCCCTGACCAACTAGGCGTATACCAGAGGGTATTACATGGCGCTGCAAAATGCTGTGGTAGCAGTTTTGGTTCAGGGTGCCAGTCACTCTGTGCAAGTCGCCGACTCTGGATCCAGCAAAAGAGCCCCAGACCATCACGCTTCCTCCTCCATGTTTGACAGTTGGTGTCACACACCGAGGAACCATCCTTTCGCCTACTCGACGGCGTACAAAAACCCTGTGTGATGAACCCAATAAGACCTTCTTCCAGTCTTCAGTAGTCCACTGGCGGTGCTTCATGGCCCAGGCAAGCCTCTTTTTCTTATTTTGCCATCTTAGCAATAGCTTTCTTACTGCCACTCGACCTGTCAAACCTGCAGCTCGAAGTCTTCTCTTCACAGTTGAAACTGAGACTTGCTTACTTCGACCAGTGTTAAGCTGTGCTTGAAGCTGTTGTCCTGTGAGCCGCCTATCACACAAGCTGTTGACTCTCAGAAACTTGTCTTCTGATTCTGTTGTGGCTTTGGGTCTGCCAGACCTCTTCCTGTCAGAGTTTCCTCCAGTTTCCAAGTGCCTTTTGATGGTGTAGGAAACTGTACTCACTGACACCTTGGCTTTCTTTGCAATTTCTCTAAAGGAAAGACCTACACTTTTAAGGGTTATAATGGTCTGTCTGTCTTCCTTTGTTAATTGCCTTTTTCTCACTATTATGAGAGCAATATACTACTTCCTGCAGTACAATACTGTCCAAATAATGCTTAAGAGGGTGTAGTAACACAGTCTGTTCCAACACTGCTTTTATACAGACAGAGGGTTTGTAAGTAATCAACAAAAGTTGGGACACCTGTAGGAATTGTTAGCATCAACTTTCAAGGCTTAATTTACTTCCATTGCTACAGAACAGCTGTAAGTTGTTAACCCATTACTTGTTCCCTGAAAAAGGCCTTTTTGTATAACTCTGAAATGTACATTATTTTTCAGTTTTTGGTAACCTCAACTTTTTTTTTTAACCTCTGGCAGTTTACCGCTTACCTTTGTACCATTTCAGTTTATTCACTGGACTTGAACTGCTTAAATTTCAATAAAAACTGGAAAAATGGAGGTGTTCTAAAACTTTTGACCAGTAGTGTATATATAGCAGTGTGGAGTAGTGGTTAGGGCTCTGGACTCTTGACCGGAGGGTTGTGGGTTCAATCCCCAGTGGGGGACACTGCTGCTGTACTCTTGAGCAAGGTACTTTACCTAGATTGCTCCAGTAAAAATCCAACTGTATAAATGGGTAATTGTATGTAAAAATAATGTGATATCTGTATAATGTGATATCTTGTAACAATTGTAAGTTGCCCTGGATAAGGGCGTCTGCTAAGCAATAAATAATATATATATATATATATATATCCTTTCCAATATATATATATATATATATATCCTTTCCAATATATATATTGGAAAGGATTCAGATCTAGCCCCAGGCAAACATAATGAGAGCAATAAATATAATCTGCAGGTCTTCATTTGTGAGAAATACATTTTTCATATTTCTTCTATATTTTAATATGATGTTCATAATTTAGCCTAGGCGCACCCTGAACAAATGGCATTTTTGCATCAGGCATTGATTAAATAGGCTGCCTGCAAATAAAATGCCATTGTGATTGAATTATGGAAGGCATGTAACTCTGTGTAACAGAAGATGCATTTTTCATGAACACAAGAACATCCTGCTTTGCAATGTTTCTTGAGGGCTATTACAAGTCAAGGCTGTTCTTATAGGTGTCCATCCATCAGGATTATCACACAGTATCTACATTCACAATATCTATAGCAATACAGAAAAGAAAGAGCTCAATTGATTTTTTTGTGGGATCAGTTTTTCTTCTTTTTTATTCATTTGTTCAGGTATCTCACTATACATCACGTGTATTACCAAAGGTATGCACCAATAAACATTGGTAATCCATTGCAGTAACATATACATTTTAACGTGTTGGTAGTAATGTGCTAATGCATCAAAAATTGAAAATATTTGTTTTGAATACATGTTGTTGCTTTAGGTTATACAATGGAAAGGAAAACACTAGCCAACTGTGGTGTTAGGTTAAACACAGTGTTATTGTTCTGGTATGTGTTGAACCGGATGTTACTAATAGAGGGGGAACATTCTGGGAGCAGTGTTAAATAAAACAAAGTTAAACCTACAACAGTTGTCATGCAGTTATTGGAACCCGTAATATTAAGATAATACGACATGGTGTCAGAAGTGACCTGCAACATCTGTTAGTAACCACGTGAGATGCGCTCTTGATATATTTAGATATATAATAAGACAGTCGGAGCAAACAAAAAAAAAAAAGATGGAAGGGGACATGGCCGCCGGTGAGCGCCAGCGGATTGAAGTGAGAGCAGCAGCAGCAGCAAGTGCCACTTTCAGCATTCAGCCTCCTGAGCCCTTTGATTTCTCCAAAACGAAAGAATGGACAAAATGGATTTGGAGATTTGACCGTTTTCAGCAGGCAAGCAACCTGCACACTTCCCCAGAGGAAAACCAAGTAAATACGTATGGGAGATGAAGCCGCCAATATTCTTAGAGGGTTGAATCTGAGCCTGTAGATTCATTTGTTACCTCACTGTAGGCACTGGCAGAACACTGTATACGGACAGCTTCATGATGAGCTCATTCGAGATTGATTAGTTGTTGGACTGAAAGACGTTCGGTTGTCAGAGAGAATGCAGCTTGACAATAATTTAACATTAGAAAAGGCAATAAATATGGCCAGGCAGTCTGAAGAAATTAATAAACAGCAGACTAATCTCAGAGGGGAGACAAAAGAAGCAGCACAAGAGTCATGCTCTGTTGATGTAGTTAAGTTTAAAAAAAACATTCAGCAAACACAAACAGCAGCAGCAGAACAAGTTTACAAAAAAGCCAGCACAGTACAAGCCTGAACAAAAACAGTGTCGCCGATGTAGTAAAATGCCTTTGCATTCAAGATTGCAGTGCCCATCAAATTAAGTGATATACCATTTGTGTGGACATTTTAAGAAAGTTTGTAGATCACAGAGGTCAGTGCATAAGATCCAAGACAGTATTTTTTTAGGCTCAATTGAAGCAGGAGATAACTCATGGTTCACAGATATCTGCATTCAGAACACTAATGTGAGGTTTAAAATTGGAGCTGATGTTGTGTAGCGGGTGTTTAGGTAGGGCTATGTATTTTTACTTGCATTAAAATCACTGTTTTCATATGTATAATTAAGAGGGCAATTGGCATGGTAGGCTTGTGTGTTTTTTTTTCTTTGCTTCTCTTACTGTCATTCAGGTGCTGACGTTACGATTTCTGCAATGTTGTCCTGTCTCTAACCCAGCCTTGGAATCTGCTTTCATGCTGCCTGTCTGCGTACCTGTCACCTCGGCAACCGCTGATGCTGTTCTGCTATTGGCTTAACTTCAGGAAGCCTACACTCACCCGTGGCATTTAAAAATGGGGAAGGAAACTAGCAGAGTGGAGAGGGGGAATACATTGTGAAAGTGTTGGGCAGAGCTGAGAGCGAGCATCGTATTTGTTTTTGTCGTTTTTCCTATTGATCTTTTTCGTGCTGAAAGAAAGCTATTCTAACTAAGCTGGTATCCGGCTGAGTAGCTGTCCTGTGAGCTACAGCACCGCATCTGAGTTTTTGCTGTTTGGTTACCAGTAGCGGTAAGCCTTGTCTTGCGAGGCGGGTGTTGAATGGTATGTTTATTTGTTATATAGTACTGCTCGCTCTCCGCTCTGCGGCGCACTCACTAGCGATTGCAGGTCTGCACTGCATTGTACTGTATGCTATGGTTTGCTTTGGAATTGTTTTAGTCTGTATGGTAGACGGATTCTAAGGTACCATCCCCCCTTGGTATATTAATACTAATATGCATCTATGCTACTGCCTTTTTGTATTTGATTTGTATACTACTTGGGATTTGTGTAATATTGTTGTATTTGATTTCACTGAGATTTGTGTAACATTGTTGTATTTCATTTCACTTTGATCTGTGTAATTTTATTGTATTGAGTTTCACCTTTTGTTTTGTGGTGGATTTGGTTTTGTAGATGCCGCTTGAAGATTTCTCCACTCCTCTACAAAGTAATGAAGGTTGTACTGAATACTGTTAATACAATATTGCCTTGACACACCGATTGAGTTAAGACTGAATATTTGTAAATCCATTAAGAGCTCTGTTAATTGGTTGAATCTTGAGCGTTAGTAAATTTATTCTAACTCTAGTAACCCATTTTTAATTTATTGTGCAATTTTGCACAATAATATTCCTGTTTTTTTACCAGTTGCTATTTAAATATAAAACTATTTTTGAAACTTCAGTTGTGTCTCTGCCTCCTTGCATGGTGCACCATATTGTTGCTTACCCAATTTAAGAACCTCCAGTATTTTGAATTCTAAAGTGAACTTTAAGGTTTACAAGAGGACCTTGCCCTCTTTAAACACAACTTGGCGTAGTCGGTTTTTGGTCACAGGACCTTGAACAATTTAACCCCTTTTAAGCCGTGTAGTAACCTGCTACAGTTGCAGTGATTCCAGAAGAGATCTATTGTGACATATATCCCAAGATGGCATGCGCAAATTGAAGGAAGCCAGTAAACCTTTATTTGGCCCAGGCAGAGTGCCACTGGATGTGCTGGGTGTCTACAGTGAAACACTGAAGAAGGACAGTAAGGTAGCTATGGAACATGTGTATTTGTGAGAAATCTTCACACAGCATTACTTGGCAGACCAGCTATTACAAAGCTGAAACTGGCCTTGTGGCTAGACAGTATTGATACTCAGACACTAAAAGAAAGCTATCCAAAGCTGTTCAGCAGACTGGGTGTAGTACAACAGCCGTATGAGATATTATTATTTTATTATTTGTTTATTTAGCAGACGCCTTTATCCAAGGTGACTTACAGAGACTAGGGTGTGTGAACTATGCATCAGCTGCAGAGTCACTTACAATTACGTCTCACCTGAAAGACGGAGCACAAGGAGGTTAAGTGACTTGCTCAGGGTCACACAATGAGTCCCTGGCTGAGGTGGGATTTGAACCGGGGACCTCCTGGTTACAAGCCCGTTTCTTTAACCACTCGACCACACAGCCTCCTATAAAGCTTAAACCTGATGCTGTACCTTACTCTCTTAAGACCCCAAGAAGAATTTCTCTAACCTTGATGCATCAAGTGAAAGGAGCTCCAGCGCATAGAAAAGACAGGTGTGATCAGCAGAGTTGAGGAACCAACAGATTGGTGCGCAGGCATTGTTGTGGTGCCAAAGAAGACAGGTACAGTATGCATATGTGTGGATCTCACCAAGCTCAACAAATCTGTGCCAGGAAAGAGCCTGACTACAGCAGACACACTGTCACGTGCACCCCTCAGAAGCAAGACCATCAGTTCTGAGACTGAACTGATGGAAGACACTGAATTGCAGAACATGCATCAAGGAACGCATTAACCATACCTAACTTCTAATGCCATCGGAGCTAACAGAACGGCCCCGGCAGAAGCAGAAGTTAGGAGCTGATTTGTTCATGCTTCACAACAACAACTACCTCCTTGTTGTAGACTATTTCTCTAGATATACAGAGATAGCCAAACTTATACACCAACAAGATCATCTGATGTAATTTTACACCTGAAGTTTGCCGTGTTAAATAAAACAAAGTTAAACGTACAAAAGTTGCCTTGCAGTTATTGGAACCTGTAATATTAAGATAATATGACACTAACCAGTTATGTTATAAGTACTGCTTAGAGCAGGAATTCCCAAACTGTGAAAAGAATTGCACTGACAAAGCAATGTTTCCCATTATTTTTGTACCAATGCTGCTGTTAGGTGCTTGGGGTTTTTTTGTATGCAACACGTCAGCTTGAGCCCACGCTAATGGTATGTACCTTTATACAACAAAAGGGGGTGATTGTAAGGAGAACAAACTAGCCAATTATATGGATTCCCTTTATGATTATATCATTACATTTTTCAATTAAAAAGAAATAAACAAATACATGCAGGACTGCTGCTAATGTACGAGTTTACGGTAGAAGTTCTTGATATGTTTTCTCCCAACATAAATACAATAAACCATACCACTCCAGCTTAGCTTTATAGGCAAGTTTATGTCGCATTTGCAGTCAGACACCGTACAACAACTGAGTACAGTTATTATGGAAGGGTTTTTTGAAATGTACAAGAAATGACGCTGAACATAATGAAAGCATTTAGCCTTGAGCTAAGAAAGTGGGAACCTTAGGGCTACAGAGCTGTGGAGCAGGTCTTAAACAGAAAGCAGACTCTGCATTTTGAAAATCTGCAAGATTAAGACTACTGCTTTGTGTCTTTTTGCTTTATATTACATGTTTATAAAATATCTAGATAATAAATATTTATCTAATTTATTTAATTTATTTTTTCAATAAGGGGGTTGCAGCAGGCCAAAGTTACTTTGAAGGGGGTCCCAGCTTGAAAATGTCTGATAACCACTGGCTTACAGTATATAGCAGAGGCTGTAAAAAGTATCCAAACCAATTTTTGTTGAACCTCATTATAAGTTATTTAACTGCCAGTATAGTAATACATGCAGTGAATAGTAAATGGTAGTTTAAGGTATTTAAAATGTGTTATATGTAATCTGCGCAGTTCAGAAGGAATATAACTAAATTGATGACATTCAGGTAGATGAAGCAAATGATCTGAGGAAATTATGATTTATCTTCTACGCATTGGTACAGAAGACTGGCCTATTCACAATGAATTTGATTAAAAACTGCCACTTTATCTGTAAGAGCATACTAAACAAACCTGGCATGATTATGTATTTAACCTAAACAATTTAAATTTTTTTGAACAGTGTAAATTATCAACACACAATTACAGGTAGGTCTATTACAAGTAGGTCTATTAACCATGATGTCCTGCTTGGTTAATGCTCTCATGTCTGCTTCCCCGATCCTGGCAGGTTAATTATGAAATCTTTGCAAGCTAGTGATGAGTAAAATGTGGTGCAGCTGGGTGGCAAGGACAGCGCGATGGAAATATGTAGTAACTGACACAACAGATCAAAGCTTGTATAATTCAGGTGTCACTTCAATGGCAGCTAAATTACAGCTGGGAGATGAGACAACAAAAAGCCTGGACATTAAAAGACTGGATGTGTTTTTTTTTTTGTTTAACCAACTGCATCTTCCTGCTCCTGAAAACCAAATTACGTACCGAGGCTCATTTCGCTCTCCACTGGCCAAGGGACAAAATACCAAAGGGGCTTTATTCAGAATACAAAAGTTTCTATGTCCGCATTTACTTTCTAACATTATTTACCCTAATATTGTTTGCAAATAATCCAAAATAATGGCACCTTACCCAAGGACAACATCCCTTGTGTCCATATACCAGTTTTTTCTACACTTTACCATATGAGATAGTTTATGTATTGTGTAATGGAAGTGCAGTGTTGGATTCTGTCTGCTGTTGTTGAGATGAGATGAGGTTTAAAGCCCTATAAGAATGTAGAGGAAGCTGGCTCTTTTGCATGGTGATTCAGATACTCGCTTTTGGTGTGTGTGGTCATCGTTTCACGCCCAGCCTCTGCCATGTTACATTGGTGCCATGATGTTAAAGAGGAAAAGAGTGTGCAATGGATCTCCTCCATTATAATGACATCAGCATAAAACACGTGCTTACCTCTGAACTACAGAGCTCACTCTTTATTTGAACAGTAAGATTTATGTCTTTGTTCGTGTTCAGCCCTTGCCTTTCCATTCAATTCAATGGGCTGGGATGCCAATTATTACTCTTTGGCATAGTGGTTAATATGTTCCCTTGAGGTGTGAGAGGTTGTAATTATGCACTCTTCCAGTTTGGTTAAAGTAGTGTCTCATATTGCAGAATTTGGTAAGATATCAAAGCTGGCTGTTATAGCTACCAGACCTCTGCACCGCCTGAGTTAGCTGCTGATATCAGGCATTGGTATTGACATTTTAACAATATTTTTATACTGAACACAGGGCATCTCTATAAAGCAGTGCCCCAGGCCTGCCACAGGGAATCCTTCTAATGCAGGGGTTTCCAGCCTGGGGGTACTTCTAATGGTCATAGGGGGTATGCAGGACGACTCAGAAATGCACAAATCAAAGCGAACTGCAGATAAAATAATAAAAATAAAACAATACATCATGTCCGTACTTACAACTGCGTGATTTTGATTGAGTGGACAGGATTTCCATTAGGGTTGGTGAAGCAGGCATCTGGGCGATTGTTCCTATGGAGTACGCTCTGTGCTGCTCATGAACTTTGCTGTTTTCAACTTGTTGTATAATTGAATACTAGTTATTATTAATATTATTTAGTCATTTAGCAGAAGCTTTTATCCAAAGCGATTTACAGAGACTTGGGGGTGAACCTCCTGGTAATAAGCCCCTTTCTTTAACCACTGGACCACCAAGCCTCCTAATCAAGGAAGCACAATCTTTCTGCATTTTTCTTTAAGAAGTACAGTATAAATGCTCGGGTAAATACTCATAATACTCATACTTTTACGGTTTTTGTTTTATTTATTAGGCACGGCTGCATTTTAGAAACAGCGATAGTGTCTGGTTGAATTTATTTTTGGTGTTTGATGAAATGGATACATTGCTTACTTGCAAAACAAAGGAAGAAAACACAAGAGTCTACAGAAAATGCAAAGCGACAGAAAGTTATACCGAATCCCTTTGAATAATTTTTATGTTGGCTTTAATAAAAACGTTTATCATTATTAGTAGTTATTATCGTTTTATCTTGAGGTAAACATTTTAAATGGCACATAATTATGCAGAGATGGGAAGTAAATGTTAACATAAAAAAACATTTACAATGCACACTATTTTGTATTATTTAGAGTAACTTTGCCAAATAGAAAGTAAATACGACTGTTTCCAAAGAGATTACTAAATACTTGTCTTTTAATTCTGTGCATCCAAATACTTGTAATTAAAAGTTTTAAGAATTAAGCCTACTGTTTGTTATTCTGTCCTAAACCAGCAGTTTGTCACCCAAACTGTTGTGACAGAAATTATTTATTAAATGAACAGGGAGGAAAAGAAATGTGTTAATCAAATTATTCTCTCTGCAATATTATTTTATTGCAACTGTAATGCCATTCAGTAGAGCGAAAATTGTAAAGAGGTACTTGAGCTGAAACCTCCAGATAGAAGGGATACAGTTTCAAAAAAAGGTTGAAAACCCCTCTTCTAATGTAAAGAGATAGAAACCCATGATATCAAGGTCTGCAGTTAATGCTCTGGGAGTTTGGCTAAGGGTGTTTCTGAATGAGTATTGCATTACAATGAGTGAACGTGGAGGAATATATGTTTCGAATGAATTAACACATAATTATTTGACAGCAAACAACCATCTAGTTTTATTACTCTTACATTCCTTTTTCTGCAAGCAGTGTGTCTCTGACAGATAAAGTAATATAATTCTATCTCATGTTGTGTATTTTAAATGATGATTAAAAGCCTAATGAGAATAACCAGTATATCAATGTGTTTGTGACCTAACCCCTCTCCTCTTCAAGTCAAAAGCTGCTGTCCTTGAAAATGCATAAACTTGAAAGTAAAAGCAAGACGCTTTAGATTTCACTGAACAATTCTCTTATGTTCAGATGAATTGAATGTTGCTGATTTTTTAAAAAAAATTGTAGATTGATCTCTTTTAACTTTCTATTGTGCTTAATGGTGAAGTGTCTTTCTTTTCTGCAGCAGCATTTTAATACATTTATTCATAGAATAATATGCTTTGTGGAGGATTAACTCAAACTTTCTACTTTTCCAATAACACCAAATATTGCACATACATATATACCAGTACATTATATATATTTTACATGTGTGCAAGAATTTTGGTAAAAATGTATGTTGTTTGTCATAGTGTAATTGCACTGTAATTACATTGTATATACACAACTACATGGGTAAATACAGTATAATTACAAAAGACACTACTAACATAATGTATTTTGTTGCACTGTAAAGACATTGACTGGTATGTGAAGCACAGATTTTAAACCATAAAGCTAGCTCAGCAGTTGATAACCAATCTATTTAGGCCCTTTACTAATTAATAAGTTTTACTGTATGTTTGCATAAAATGTCATTCTTATGGAAGCTATTTATACCTTGAGGCCCAAGATGGAACACGTCTATCACGTATCACATATGCTTTTTACTTAAAGTGAGCAAGTTAAGTTGGTTAATTACATTTGAACACGTCCAATACAATTGCTGGGTTTTGTCCATATATGTATCTCAATTAGAGAACAGTAACAACATTTCCTTTTAATACAAATATAGCTCTAATATAAACGACTGTTCAAAAGGAAACATGTTGATTTATGAGTTTAATATGTTGGGTTGTTTCATGGAAAATATGTTTACATCACACAGATTCAGTACACAGTATATGTGGTTATACTGTATGTGGTTTATTTTCAGATTCAATTAAGAACCATGTGACTTACCTTAGAACATACATGATTTATTATTTTATATATATTGAAGTAAATATCAACTGACATTTATTTATTCAACACTTATTCACATTGACAAATATATGTCTATTCATAACTCTGTCCCTCTTCATGATGAATTTATGTCAGGTTTGCAGTATATGAATACATGTGTCTGTCTGTCAAGTGTTACCCAAAACTATTAAAGGTACAATAATTCAGTATTCCTATTGCCTCATAGGGTATAAAGAGACATTGAAAAGCATTGGAAACTAACAACGTTGCAGTGACAGCATTTAAAAACATGTTGGAGCTTGTCACTGGCTGAATCCTTTAGAAGTTAACTAAATTAGATAAATATAGGTGGTTTGGTCACAGCTGAAACATCCACACAGGTTTTAGGAATGAAAAAAAAAACAAACATTCTCCTGTAATAAGTATAGGCAAACACGCATTTCAGATATTTTATTTGCAATTGTAAACAGACATGTACACACTGTAATTACTCCCACATTACATTAAGAGCTCAATTAAGATTTGCATCTCCTTGTGTTGCCATTGCCCTTGTTGCATTACCTTATGCCAAAATGACTTACATCCACAGCATTAAGACTTATGTCATGGCAAATACCCTGAAATTGGTTCAATGGCCCAGCCAGTCAACTACAATGAAAAACAAGTTATACTGACCACTGAGGTAATATCATTTACCCCTCTCAAAGCAGCATGGTTCTATGAGTTGCACTCAGTAATTTGAGTAAAAAGACTTTGATATAGGTCAGTATATGTTAGTATATATATATATATATATATATATAGTCATGTAAATGTGCACTTTCAGGCACAGTTGTCTGCAGTACTATATGCCTACAAGAGATGGCACCATTGTTCTAGTATGTTACATTTGCAGTCTCTTCTAAATTCTAGCTGCACCTCAGGCAACCATCAAAGAATATATATATATATATATATATATATATATATATATATATATATAGTAAACGAGACGCTCGCCACACAGGCATGCTCGGGTTCTTTCCCCTTCCAAACATGCGCTGACGCACACTTTAATTATTACAAAATAAATCCAAAACAAAATAAACTCCTACCTCCTTTGAAGCGCTAAGTGAACATTTGTCAGGAACCTAGTCTACAAATGAACCAGACAGCTAAGCTGTTTACCGGCTGAAAAGAACACACAGTTTTAAAGATAAACACAAAAAGGCTTCACACAGTAGTTTTTAGTTCTATTGAACACACCATCAATTGGGCTCTCCACACAGCAGCAGCCCCGAGGAGACTGGCTGCTCTCCTTAAATACCCTGCACCTGGCTCTAATTTACAATAATAGCCAGGTGCAGGTGATAATTAGCAATAATAATAATAATAATAATAATAATCCAATATACGTTTGCATGTGTTTTGGCAGGGAGGATTTTAACCCCCTCCCCTGCTGTGTTACAATATATATTATATATATATATATATATATATATATATATATATATATATATATATATATATATATATATATATATATACACACACACATTACAAATGTCATTCAGCCCCCTTGGCTGCAACAAGTTATTATGTTTCAGGGCAATTAAATAACCAACAGCTTAATAGTCTTTCATAGACATTGTCTAAAGCAGATTGGGAAAAAAATGCTTGGTGGTTTATGATAAGACATGGCTGTTGAAATGGTTACCTTTACCAAGAGATAAATGCTCGAGACTTTATTTGCTTTCTTCTCTCTGTGTCTGCTGGGTTGATAGATATTGTGCGATAAATAACACATATTCTGCACTACTTCAGAAATGTAAAATACATACATATAAACCAATGAAATGACTGGCTTCCGCACACGAATTAGGAATCTCTTTGAAAACTGCTCACCAGGGTTATATACTTTCACCCAAAAGTTTCTTTCATAAAAAAGGTCACCCAAAAATATTTTTTTCATTGACAACTGCTAGTTGAAACATTTGTCAAATAATTATATGTTTCTTTTAGTATTACTGCTAATTCTCTTTCTCAATAGGAATACCTTATAATATTTGTTACTTTATTTTGATATAAAGCTATGTTGGTGACATATTTCCTGTCACAAACAGAAACATACTGTAGGCCAAAAAGACTTCACCCCCAGCATATAGAATAGCATCATGGCAAATACTGTACCATTCATTGTTTTATTAGCTAAGCCAGTCAGGTGTCTGTACAGTCAATGGCATCATTGAAATGTACTTAGTGCAGCATGGATTGACCATAGTTCATAGACTTATATTTAAATTACTAGGCCTTGCCAATGAAATTGCTTATGTGGTGAATATTTTGATGTCGTTAATGGCAAAGATTACACTGCTGACCAGTATAGTACTTCCCCTGCTTCACTGAATTGATACTTCTGTCATGGCTATTGTTTTTGTTTTACATCAGCTAATTATTACCTTCCAATTAACTTGAAAAAACAACAGTTTCCATTGAACTTCAGCACTATGTTTAAACCAACTAAATGACATACAGTTGTAGTCAAAAGTTTACATACCTCAATGGAAATTTATAATTTCTACAAAAATCTACAATGAAAAACCAAAAAAATTAGGAAAAATATTTTGTAGCAAAAGGTTTGGTTTTGTGGATGAGGAAAAAAAGCTATAGGAAATAGATGTCTACAATTATTTATTTCAGCATTTTCTTTTGCAAAACTCAAAAAAAATGCTAATTCAAAAGTATTCCTACCCTTTGATGCTATGATAGTATTGTCTATAAGGTGCTAGAAATTTCAATATGATAATGCAGAACCTAATTCTAGAAAGTCTAGAAAATGCTGGATTGTAGGTGAACATTCTTAGAGAGTATAAAAGGGTTAGGCATAGGATGATGTCATTACCAATAAGTAAATATGGGAAAAAGTAAAGAGCTATCTAAAGACCTTAGGCAGAAAATGATTTATTGTCATAAAGCATTTGAATATCCCAATTTAAACTATTGTTTCTATTATCAAGAAGACTCATGGTACTGTCACAATGCTCCCTTGGTCTGGAAGAAAGAAGGTTCTTTCACCAAGAACAAGTAGAAGAATTGTGAGGAAAGTTAATAACAATCCGAGATTGACTGCCAAAGATATTCAAAGTGAATTGGCTGCAAGTGGGACTGGGATTTCCATTTCAAGGTTTCATTGGTCGCAGGCCAAGGAAAAAGCCACTTTTAGGAAAACGTCACAAGGACAATCGCTTAAAGTTTGCAAAACGGCATTTGAATGATGGATATTATTATTATTATTATTATTATTATTATTATTATTATTATTATTATTATTATTATTATTATTATTATTTATTTCTTAGCAGACACCCTTACCCAGGGTGACTTACTGTTGTATACAAAAATACATATCAAGAATTACAGTACAATTAAGAGCAAGATACAAAATACAGTGACTTCAGTCTTAATAAGAGCAAATACAGAACAGTACGATTTGATATCGGGCAGTTTGAGAGCAGATAAGTGTTGATAGATACATCAGGGTTAGATACGTGTGCAAGTGAAATACAAAGTACTACAGATTGGGTTAAGTGCAGGATTAAATACAGTAAAATAGGGAGCAGATAAGTGCAAGTTAAAGTGCATTAAAGGCAGAGTGCTATATTGTCCAGAGGGAGAGTTGAGTTTTACAGGTGTTGCCTGAGAGGTGTGTCTTGAGGAGGTGCCGGAAGGTGGTCAGGGACTGGGCAGTCCTGACATCCGTAGGAAGGTCGTTCCACCACTGCAGGGCGAGGGTGGAGAAGGAGCGGGAGCAGCCTCTGGAGGCAGGGGAGCGTAAAGGAGGTACAGCCAGTCTTCTAGTGCAGGCGGAGCGGAGAGTTTGGGTGGGGGTGTAGGGAGAGATGAGGGTCTGGAGGTAACTGGGTGCAGTCTGGTCAAGGCATCAGTAGGCGAGTACAAGAGTCTTGAATTGGATGCAAGCGGTGATTGGGAGCCAGTGGAGTGAGCGGAGCAGTGGAGTAGCGCTGGAGAAGCGAGGCAGAGAGAACACCAGATGAGGATGAGTTCTGGATGAGCTGAAGCGGACGGGTGGCGGACACAGGGAGGCCAGCCAGGAGGGAGTTGCAGTAGTCTATGCGGGAGCGTACTAAGGCCTGGACGAGGAGTTGCATGGAGTACTTGGTGAGGAAGGGTGGGATTCTTCGTATGTTGCTCAGGAAGTAACGGCAGGTGTGTGCTAGAGTGGAGATGTGCTCCGATGTTCTTAGCTGAAGAGGAGGGAGAGAGCTTGGTAGATTCCAGAGGAATGGAGATTGAGAGATCAGAAGAGGGGAAGATGAGGAGGGGAAGAAAAGGAGGTCAGATTTCGAGAGGTTGAGTTTGAGGTGATGCGAGTGAATCCAGGAGGAGATAGCATACAGACAGGTAGAGATACGGGAGGGGATGGTGGGGTCAGAGGGGTGAAGGAGAGGAAGATCTGAGCATCATCAGCACAGAAATGGTATGAGAAACCATATGATGTGATGTGAGGGCCCAGGGAGTGGGTATAGAGAGAGAACAGGATAGGACCCAAGACTGATCCTTGGGGTACTCCTGTTGAGAGAGTGTGAGGTGTGGATATGCGTTCTGGTCAAAGGTTTTGTGGAGTGATGAAACAAAAATTTAGCTATCTGGTCATGCTGATTGTCGTTACGTTTGGAGAAAGTCTGGTGAGGCAGACAAAGAAAAGAACACCATACCTACTGTCAAACATCTATGGGGCTGTTTTTCCTCTAATGGCAAAGGAAATTTTGTTCCAATACATGGTAAAATGGATTCCATAGCATACCAAAAGATATTGGCCACTCCTCTACAAAACTTGGTTTAAAGGACGTTCCAACATGACAACGATCCAAAGCACACATCAAAATCTATTTCAGAATGGTTAAAGACGAATAAGATTAAGGTTCTGGAATGGCCTAGTCAAAGTCCTGAGCCGATTGAGAATCATTGGTATGAGTTGAAGAAGGCTGTGCACAAGAGAAGTCATTGGAATTTGAATGAACTGGAACAATTTTGCGTTGAAAAATGGTCAAAAATCACTAAAGAATCATGCCAAAAGCTCATTGACAAATATCCTAATTGTTTAAAAGAGATTATTATTGCTAAAGGTGCCTCATCTAGCTATTGATTTCATTTTTGTTGTCAGGATATGAATACTTTTGAATTAGCATTTTTGGAGTTTTGCAAAAAAATTGCTGAAATAAGTGTAGACATCTATTTGTTGTACCTTTTTTTCTCATCCACAAAAGCAAAACTTTTGCTAGTAAAGATTTTTCCTATAATTATTTGTTTTTGAGAAATTTCTAGAATTTTTTTTTTTTTTTTAGGTGTTATACTAATTTTTGATGACACTCTTAAATGAATTACGCCAGCAATTGGGTTTGTATTCTGTACAAGCTGGGTATCCAGTAAGCAACTTTTCCCAAACCGTCAGCAATTACTGCTATTCCCAGCTGGGTCACCTACCTTTGCCCTTGACTGTATATCTTTTGACAACAGTGGATGCCATTTCAAAACAGCAGTATTAATCCACAGTATAAATCTGTTTTTATCATTATTCATTTCTTAGCAGACACCCTTATCCAGGGCGACTTACAATTGTTACAAGAGATCACATTATTTTTCCATACAAGTACCCATTTATAGAGTTTGGTTTTTACTGGAGCAATTTAGCTAAAGTACCTTGCTCAAGGGTACAGCAGCAGTGTCCCCCACCGGGGATTGAACCCACGACTCTCTGGTCAAGAGTCCAGAGCCCTAACCACTACTCCACACTGCTGTTCATATAAAATATGGAATCGGTATAGACAAAAGAAACAGCTTTTCCCAGAAACGACATTGAAAACGTCCCTTTAGCTTTTTAGTCATGATGGCATCAAAGCATTACAGCAGCCTTGGGCCTGCTAAGTACTATAATTGCCCCTTAACTTGTGTTTGAACTATAAAACACTATTTGAATTGGAAGCATCATTTCCATTCAGTGGCACTCTCCAATAATAAATGTTTTATGTGGTCCAGTATTATCATCGCAGTGACAATAAACCCATGTATTTGTTATATAGCCTGTATTTTACAACTTCTTCCGGCTACAAAAGACTTTTCCAGTATTCTAGCTTTTATTTTGCTCATCCAGTTGGCCAGATTCTGGCAAGCTTGTCTAATTAGTTCCTC
This sequence comes from Acipenser ruthenus, assembly GCF_902713425.1. NCBI lineage: Eukaryota > Metazoa > Chordata > Actinopteri > Acipenseriformes > Acipenseridae > Acipenser > Acipenser ruthenus. The sequence goes on along the minus strand of NC_081195.1, from coordinate 16,109,596 downwards.
TTGGTGCACCAGTAAGAGCTCAATGACTTGCTGGGTTCAGACTCTGCAGCTGATGCATAGTTCACACACCCTAGTCTCTGTATTTTGCCTTGGATAAAGGTGTCTGTTAAATAAACAAATAATAATAATAACAAGTACTCTCCACATTTTGTATGTAAACTTTGTGATGATTTCAAACAAAACCCATGGAGCAAATCCACTGGGGACATTCATAAAACACACTTTCTGTAAGTGTGAATGGTGAATGTGTTTTGTATCATTGTTCAATTCAATTATGGAAATTGTGGCTTGAGTTTTGTTGTATGGTGTATTTTCCCCTTCCTAATTTCCTGAGAAAAGTCCTACAAAGCACTAATTCCACAGAGACCGAAGAATTCAGCCAGTTGAGCAACTGTATGTATCTGCATGTAAATTATTTTTGATAAAATTGAGGGTTAGCACTTTGTTCCATTCTAACTTGAATTAATTAAAAGATGTAAAGGAAAGAGCTTAGTGTTAGACATGTGTCTTATAGATTAAGCCTCCTCTTGATCCAATGATAATTTTAGGAGAACAGCATTACAGTATATCCAGGGGGAATATGGCAACATGCAATTACTGCATCAGGCAACATTCGCTGCAGAAGACTATATTTAGTTTTGTACATCAACCAATTTGCTGTGGCATGGGCACTGTTTTATGAAGCATTGCTAATCTTTATCAGCAAGGTGATCTGGATCCCAATCTGATTAGTAAAGCCAGCTTGGAAAACAGTGGTGATTGGAAGATGTGAATGATATTTGACTATGAATTTTTTAATAAGGCTGGCTTTTGGCTTAAAAAAGACAAGTCAAGTAAGCGTGATCCCTTTCTCCTTATTGGTGAAATATGAAATTGCCACTTAGCAGTACAGTATGGACTGCAGGTGGCTTACAAATCAAAACACAGTTGCAAATTTCTGGGTGCCTCATAACGCAGTCAGCTAGAAAAAAAAAATAAAAAAATTAAGAGCGCACTTTTCTTTCATGCGACTCTAATTAGCTGCTGTTTCAAGGGGGATCTACTTTGATGCATTCGGTTTTTAAGGGAGGAAGGATTTATAGTTTGTCTGCTACTCTTCATTTTTATTTTCCCACACAAAGCTTTTATCGTTGGGCAGTGATGAAATGTTGAAAGTGTTATATGCAGCAATTAAAACAGAAGCCATATGTAATCCCAAAGTGTATAATGCCATTTAAAGTGACAGTACGGCTACTTGTCCACAAGGGCATTTTCTGTTTTAGTGCTGAAGATAAATTTGAAAGAAAATCATCGGAAATAAGATTTATCACCATGGAATAGAGAACAAAAGCAGAGCACTACTGATGTATTAGATTTTTTTCCCAATAGTTATTGCAACTTGAGATCCATTATTTAAGCTGTTAAAAAAAAGATATCAGTCAGACGGTCACCTTGATAGGACTTTTTTATTATTATTTTTTTTATCTGATTGATATTTTAGTAATATGATAAAAAATGCATGACCTTTTTTTCTAACCGTATTGGAATATTTCACTGATGTCCTTTCCTTTTAGCATTTTTTCCCTACTAGTGCAGTGCAGGCCTATCAATTATTCCTCTGGAGAGACTTACTCAGGTGAGGAAAACAGAGTCAATGACAGCCTCTTGGCTGTCAGCACTATCCTAGCAGGGCAAAGTTTTTTCTTTCTTGCTATACATCATTTGTGAAGCATAGCCAATCAGCAGTCACGGCCACACCGTGCTTGAACTGAAGCAGGTCTAGCAATCACCTTGTTGTTTGTTGTCTAGGCAGCTTTAGACTATTAATCATATTAGAAGGAAAAATGTCTTGTTTCTTTTCTTGAGCAAGACTATTACAATTGTATAACTTCATTTTGCCTTAGTACTCAATGAACAGTGCAGAATTAACATATTTCCAGAGGTCACTTGTTAGGTGCATTTGTACTTCTCATAAAGTTTACATTTCTGTGGGTTTACATTAATGAAAAGCAGTACGGGGCACATCACAAAGGAATAAGGCTGGTTCATACTTCAGTCTTGAACCCACCAGGAGATGATTGTGCGACCAGTCACCTTTGGATCAGATCACTAGACAGTGTCACAACTAGGGAGACTAAAAAGGATGCTGTAGCTGGCTTGTGTGCAGTGACTGCTGGGAATTTTCTCAAATCATTCCGGAATAATCATCTGGAATACGTCCTCTTGGCCTCGCGTTCAGGAATATTTGTGCAAGTGTAAATGCACCATATCTTGTGGAAAACGTACACTGATCATGTGCAAACACACAGCAAGTGACTTAACAAACTTTGTTTTGAAGGATGTGGCACATTCTGTTGTTATCAGAGACTAAATTATTGACTTTGTGAAATTCTGCGCTATGCATCTATAAACACAAACAGCCATCCAATAAATGGCACAGTATGAAACTTGATTGGGAAGCTTGACCTCTAGGAAAGTTGAGTCGTGAAGCTTTCTGAGACATTTTGACAAATATTTTATGGCACACCACCAGCATAAAATAAAATTCAATTTGCAATTATCACCAGAATGGGTTTCCTTTAAACATATTTGAATCTTTAAGGGAACATATGGCAAATGTAACATCTAGTCAATAAGTCTTTTCTTCAAATGGGAAATCTTTTAAATGAAAATGTCCCCAAATGTCAAACAAATTTCCTGCAATACTGGCAAAAGGAGAACAATCTTGACAAAACGCATATACATACTGTTGTTTGTTTTAACAGAAGAGTTGTCATCTTTTTTAAAAGGTGATCTACCCATTTTCAGAGGCACCATACAAACACTGTGTCACTACAAAGGAATGCATACATGGCTCTGATGAAGTTTGAAGTAAAAAAAGACTGTATTTTTGTACTCTGTAAACTAATTGGGAGGGAAAATGTCTTTTACTAAGAAAAATAAGTCAAACTGCTATAAACTGCATACCGTATGTGCTTTTTTAGATGGTTACCTGCAAATTAGTTGTGAATAAAACGTTATAGTTGCTGTTTTAGTTAAAAGGAAAGTGCTAATACTTTTATCAGATTCCTTCACTGCATTTAAGTTTTTAATTATGAATATTATTGCCTTTAAAATGAGCAATACATTTAGAAAATGCATGTATCCCCATAGTTGTTGCTTGTGAGTATTTAATGTCCCAGAACTGACAACGTAAAACCAATAATCTTTTCAGATGATGTATTAAAACATTAAAAAGAACACTTTTGGTGCTGAATTGTTACATTTTATTCTGCAAGACTTTAATCGGTATTATTATGTGCCTGTAAATTACAATTATTTTTTGATTTAAATCAGTTTGGAGAATGGGACACTTCTGCATCTATTAATTACATGAATATGTACTATGTAATATGTTTACTAGTATTATAACATTAAAGTACAAGCAAAAGGCAAGGCTGAGAACTACGAATAAGTCATATCTTTCCCGGTATCCAGAAAAAAAAGTATGAATCATTCACGTTTAACATGGCATAGAAGGGTTATTTCTTTTAATTAGTCTATATATCACTGCAGTATATTTTATCATAGGTTCATGAACTTCGTTGTCTTTTGTATCTGTTCTCTTTCTCCTTTCCCAAGTACCGTTCAGAGGCAGCTGTCGTCCTTCACTTTGATATTGTCATTTTCTTTTACATGACAGAATGAATATTGGTGATTGGAGTGCATTATTTTGTTGCCAGAATCCTGTCAGCTTGCTGACTACAGGTTTCTCTCTTGTTTGTCTCCAGAATATCCAATTAATCCAACACAAACTAATCACAATTCCTTTCTATTTCCATTTACTCTTTGATAATGTAGCCACTTAAGATGAAAACATGCAATCTACTCAAGCCTTGACTCATTTCTAATACCTTCCTTAATGTTTTCACTAATTGGCAGTTCTAATGCTAACGCAGACCTTATTTTATCTTAAACTGCAATAGCTTATATTCAACATTAGGTTATAGTGCTTTATGCACTGTAAATAAGACAGTTCATGTTATTCCTGTCTTTTAAAGCAGCCCTCTATAGAGGTAAACTCTAGGTGGCCTTAATTAATGTTTGACAACCATGAAAATAAAGTGAAGAAACTGCTCAATAAATCTAGAGAAACAGCTGCTACATGGCTTAACATAAAATAATCAAGTTGCATGTATAACTATGGCCAAACGTTTTGCAACACCCTATAGCATTAACTAATTTTGCATTATAAAGTCAAATGAAACCTGCTGAATAATGTTATGTTAACATATTGAATTACATACCGCTTTATAGTTTTCCATATACTTAACTGACACAAATTGAAAAATGTGACCTTTCGAAATGTAGCATGAAATACTGTACCATTATTATGGCTTCCAGTAGACTTTTGTAGTTTCTTTGATTACATGATGTTAAATAAAAGATCTAAATTTAAAGAAAACAAAAAAAAACAGTTGCATAAGAGCTACTAAAAATGTTTTCAGGCATGTTTTTGTGAACGCACGCTCATTGTAAGAAAACATTAAGGGCTAAGTTATGAATAAAAAATAGTCTCTCACTATTTCTGGAAGTAAACTAGGTTATCAGAGAAGAGCAGATCCTATGTATTCCCACTGAAACTCCCCCTATTGTCGTCTCATTTATTTTCTTCCTCCACCTCCCCTTTCTCCACCTGGTGGGGGCTGCTTATCGGAAGCTCCTTGCTGGATTGTTTTGTCTATAGCCGGCAGTGCTGATGGCTCAGAAAGGAGAGTACATTGGACCAAAACTGCATTCATGACAGTATTGTAACTGAAAAAAAAAAAAATATATATATATATATATATATATACAATCTTTAATTCCTATTTTTGTTTCCCGACTGGAAAGCTATTTACTCCAAATCATCAATAACACTTTTTTTAATGTCACAATTTAATGTCTCAATTGTTTATTTCTGGTCTGGTAAAACTTTATTGTGTGTTTTCTGAAAAAAAAAAAAAAAAAAAAAAAGCTATTTATAATTTGGAGTAAACAGATTTGAGAATCTAGCTATACTGTATGTGTTTGTCTGAGATAACAACTTACTGCACCATCCTTGTTAGTTAGTTAATTTACAAGTTATTCACAATACCCTAAACATTAAATATTCTATTGTGAAAGCACCTGGTAAATAAACATTGCCAGGAGATCACTCCAACATCAAGCAGGCAGATTTGCTCTTTGGACTGCTCTCTTGAACCACAATCCTGTATTGCATTTGCGAAATGTTACAGCCATATGCTACTTATAGGACTGCTGCAGGCAGATTAATAACTGGGTACTCTACTATACAATCTGTTGTATTGACTTAAAACAACAACCATCATCGTGGGGGATTTGTTGGGTAGCCTTGACTTTGATCTCCTGGCCAATATACAGTAACTACCTTGTGGCCCTCTTGATTTGTTGTATTGACTTTAAACTTAACAACCATCATCAGGAATTAGTTCTGTAACCATGACTTTTATCTCCTTGTAACCATCTTGAATTTTTTTTCCCCCTTCACATTAGCCTCTCCTTTTTAATTAACTTGAGAGCAGTGTATTGCTAAAATAATTGGTTATAGCTCGACTTTTATTCTTGTATTTAATTTTAACAGTGCTCTCTATTTAAACATGATCATTTGTACAACTTATATTGTGGTTATTCTTTCTATTTGTACTTGCATAACTTGTTTATCGTGAAAAAGATAACTATTGGTTTGAGAAAGATATCTCTCACAATTAGAAGTGATCTGGTCCGTAGTTATTGAATGATATGTCCGGAGACGAGAGGTTTGGTTCAATTATTATTTTAATAATTTCAAACATGGACTTGACTGGTGACTGCCATTACTGTACAAAATCAAAGACCAGGCAGGACCTGCTAACTGGCCTTAGTAGGAATGTGTGCTTATATGAATATTCTACAATAGTGGGGAATGAAGTAAGCTTTTGACTTTCTGTCTAGTCCCATTCTGCTTAGCATCATAGAAAATACTGTAATACAATAGCATTTTGCATAATATACTTCAAAGGGACTACACACAGTGCTCACAGCAGTTACATTTTTCTAGAAAGATCTATGGGACCGAGAGGCAAGCTGTGGTCTCAACAGCAATTTAGTTTCCAAACAGATGGGATTTTTTTGTTGGTACTTCTCTTAGTACGTCTCTTTTAAACAGTGAATAGACTTATTTGTTGGGTAAAAATGCAGCGGCACATTTTTTAGGGGAATAATTTCTTTATCTGCTGGTGCAGGAAAATGATGAAATACAAAAAATAGAGAGCAGGTCTGTTGCCCAACAACCAGAGGCCTAAATACTAATTCTTTACAATGAAAGGGAACAAGAAAAATACTTAGAATCCAATGGACTGCTGTATTTGGATCTTATTCGGAAACATTTAACTCCTGTGTTATGTAAAAATGAGTTCATGTCTGTTAAACAGGAGAGTAACATTCTATTTCATGTGGCATCAAAATCAGACCTGAACAACAACAACAACAACAACAACAAAAGATTCAGAAGAGGTTGGTATCCTTAGCCAGGCACATCTGTTGTCATGGGAGAGAAATAACTAATCTGCTAGCAGAAGCAGACCATGGAAAAGATGGTGTAGAAGGTATTTTGGGCCAGTTTTATCAAGGTCTTTACGCCAACATTTTTGTGAATGGACAACATGGCTGTAAATTATACAAAACTAGTTAAATGCAATTCAGAAGATTACATTTATGACTCAAAAGTCTACCTGAGTTGTATGTTACTGGTTTTGTATAATTAACAGTTTTCCTTTAGGAAGAAAATGGTGCATATTGCATTTTGTTGTAAAGTCCTTATTAACTTACTGTATGTCACTGGGTTAAAGTCAAAGCATATGCTTTAGGCGACTACCATCTGTTTCAACAATGCATTATTTGAATAAAAAAGATGTTATTTAATCCCAGATTTAATGATTTACCATCCAATGACAGGTTTGTTTTAGTATCCAGTGGTTTCAACCATCCCCATTGTTTTTCCCTGTCAAGTTTCATTGCTCTAGGATGAATTCTGTTTCCTTTCATACCTGTACTGATAAAACAAGGAATGGTGCAGGGGCATACTGTATGATATATGCTGTATTTGCAAGGACAGTAATTGACTTTTTATCATCCAGTTTAAATTGGTAAGGCAAAAAAAAGAAAAAAGATTGTGATGAAAATGTTTCTAGTTCACAGAATAGTGTCTCTCACTCTCTTGTAAAAATGATCCTAAGTAAGTCCCTGTAGCAGGGCAGTAGAGAGCCCTGCTGTGTAAATGTATTTATTTATTTTTAGAATGGGGTTTCCCCCTCCGCCCCGGTGTTATTTTGTATTTAATTTGTATTATTATTATTATTATTATTATTATTATTATTATTATTATTATTATTATTATTATTATTATTATTATTATTATCGGTATGTATTTATGTATAGATGACGGCGACGTGCCGTGGGTATTGTTTTTGTATTTTGTTATTGTTTTGTTGTTTTATAGATGTGACGGCGTAGCCGTGTTTGTTTTATTATATTTGTTTAGTAGCGTGGCCCATCCACAGTAATTAAAAAAAAAAACTAGTGCAGATTGTGGCCGAGGGGTAATAGAATAATTGCTAGCTAGTTAAACCCCTCGGCCACGGTATAAAAAGCTTGCAGCTCTCCAGCTCGGGGTGGGTGTTAGAGAGGGAGAGCAAGCGGAGCGAGAGGAGCGAGAGAAAAATGAAACTTTAATTAAAAATATACAGGTACAGTGACAGCGACTGCCCAGCCTGACCTGTATTTATTATTTTGTGTTCGTGATTTGTTTAATTTAAAATATTTATTTTTGCTCTGCGAGCGCACAGTGTTTTTGTTTAAATATTTTATTTGTATTTTAAATAAAACGGCGCCGCCGCATCTTTCTTTATTATTTAAAACTGCAGTACTTGCCTGGTGTCAGTTTGTTTACCTTCCTGCCTCTGCCTGAATTCACATCTCAGCCATTCCTGCCACAGTCCCACAAGACTCCTGTGATATGTTGCTAACACACAGACAGTAAGAAACATGTTGTCCGTTGCTCCCTCTTAAGCAATACACCTTCTGTAAAGCGACACAAATGTTTTAACAGCTTGCCTCAGAAGCTCAGTGGAAATGCCCGTGCTGAGATCACCAGCCTTTTACTCTTTAAACAAAACAGTAGACCCAATTAACTTAGTTCTTGTGATCCTGATCATAGAACTATCCTCACAATGTCCTTAAGCTAGCTTCTTACAACATCTGGCCATATAGAGTTTTGGGAATATCAGTAATAAAAACCTATCCACACTACATTTCTGAACAGTGCATAACTAGATTAAGGTTCCACTAACGCATTTATCTGAAAGCTAGGACATACTGTACATCCATTCTAGCATGGATAATTATAACATTGATATAACAGTGATATTTCAATGGATTTTTTAAAGAATACAGCCTTCTTTACTGTATTTGTAAGATTGCATGCTATTTTTTGTTCATAATCCATGCTAGTTAAAAAAGGAAATCTTTAAAAATGTGCATTATAATTATGATAAATATGATGTACATCCATTTCTCAGTTGTTGTTCATATGAAAAGCGTATTGCATAAAAATATATTATATATAACAGGCATACATCACTGTGTGCAACCTTTCAGAATATTGGCACATTGTCTTTCTAGGTCTTCAAATAATAGATGGCCATTGTAATGAAGCATGGGGGAATGATTCAACAACTTTGTTTTGAGTAAATTAATTTAAAATACAAAATTGCTGTTCAAGTACTGTAATAGCACTAATTGGTCTTTTGTTATATCTGAAAATTTGGCAAGTACATAGACACATATTTGTAATTCAGTCTTGATCCTCTTAACATGCTTATTTTTAACTGTGACAGTCTTCTTCAATTGTCCATTATACAAATCCACCTAATTTATGCTTAAATATAAACTCATTTTATTGACTTCAGTTTTCAAATAACAGAACTAATTCAATGGTTTCCTACAGTATTTTATTGTGATCATTTACATCAGTTGCATGCTTTAGTAAATAAGTAAATAAAGTAGTGAATGAGCCCTGCGTGACATGTGATCCAGCTTTCCCCAATTCTGTTGTACTCTCCAATGCCAATTCTTTAAGCAGAAAAAAAGATGACTAAGCCAACTGAATTCTGTTCAGCAGACCGTCCAGCTGGAACTCTTCCTTCAAAAAAGCAGGGTTGACTTGGTGCCCTTTTTATTCCACAGAGCAAGAGCTCTATCTCCTGCTGAGCCAAATGACAGTCTTGAAATGCTCAAGGAAATCAGCTTCAAATATTTACCTCCAATGAGATTCTGGCATGTGTGACCTGTTTAAGAAAAATATGCATCAAATTGTCTCTACTATGGTGACAAGAGAAAATAAGAATGTATACATCTAAGGTTATCTTTGGGAGTCCATTTCTTTTCAAATAAAGTATGGATTCTTCAATAAATATTTAGGAAGAAATGTATGAACAGCAGGGGCATCATTTGCTATAGGGCAGGTGGGGCAGTTTTCTTTAACTGTCTCTTAACAGTTCAGCACGCATACCGCAGTTCTTTGAGCCTGTGCTGCCCTGGTTGTGTGACTGCACGTGGTCAAGGCTAGGCTATCGCCCGCACTGCACCCCGGTGCAGCACCGTGCGCTTCTTAATACTGCTCTCCCGTGGCCCTCTCTGCTTCGACACCTCTGTGCCTCGACACTCTACCAATTGACACCCCCGGTGCTTCGCACCCTCAGGCCTCAAGGCCTCAGACCCCCAATACCTTCAGTACCCTTGGAGCTTCGGCGCCCTCAGTGCCTCGGTGCTCTAGTTAGACACCCTCAGGACCTCAGAGTCTCGGTGCCCTCGGTGCCTCGATGCTCTGGTGTTAGACACACTTAATGATTGGTGCCCTCAGTGCTTTCAGTGTCCTCGGGTCCTCAGAGCCCCAGTGCCTTCATTTCTGGATGCCCTCAGTGCTTGTGCGACCGATATTCTCACTCACTCGTGCCTTAGTACTTTATACCTCCTGCATGTAGTGTGACCTTGATGGCAAGCATGCCAAAGTTTCATGCTTGCATGTCCACCAGAGGACAGGCACCTCCTCTGTGTCCAGTGCCTGGGCATGCCACACGCCTCTTCTGCCTTAGGGAGGTGCTTCCTTTTGTGAGATCTGAGCAGCGTTCCAGCCTCGGGTTCTACCCAGCAGACTCGCCAGGTTTACCGGTGCGGCTTCTCCAGCTAGCTTGACTGAACTGTACGGGAGCCCTGGTCTACCCCATCTTCCAATTATCCTAGAGCCCCTCACAGAGCATTCCCTGTGATCAGGATCCGGCACAACACGCTCGCAGCCTAGTATCAGGCCCCTGCTCCAGATTTCCGGCTTCCAAGGACAGGCCCTGGGCCAGAGCCTGACATGCCTGGTAGTAGCTTGCAGGCAGCTTTGGCTGTCCCAAGTGATGGTCCTTAATGTGGACAAAATGGCCTTGCTAGACACGTCGATATCTCCCGGCCATACCTTCAGGCCAGCGGTGGAGGAGATACTACAACACTCCCACTGAGAACGTGAGGCATCTCGGCAGGTGGCCTCGATGCTCCCTTCCTGTGCTCCGGTGCAGGATAGAATGAGACGCTGACGTCCACCTGTGGCATGCATGGTGACTCGGACAGTCCTGATCCCCACTGCCCCATATGTCGACCTGAGGCACCGCCTTCAGGCTTCCGGAGCAGCTAACAGCCAGGGGAGCGACGGACATGGGGCCCCAACGCAACAGAGCTCCTGGAGGCAGTTCCAGGCAACCCCCGCATCAGGCTCCGCCACAGCCTCAGCAGCCCAAGCAGGGCCCCTGAAGGCTTACGGCCTCAGACCTAGCCATTTAAACAACACCAACTGCAATACTGACGCAATTGCATCTCGGACACTTGGGTGCTTGCCACTGTACACACCAGTTACGTGCGGGTCCTCCTCCCTTTCAAGGGATCATGGTTACATCCGTGAACAACCCTCTCCAGGTCTCGGCCCTCAAACAAGAAGTAGCTACATTACTTCTCAAATGAGCCATCCACCTTGCAGGACCCACCTCCCAAGGATGGCTACTCAAGGTATTTTCTATTGCCGAGGAAGGATGGCGGTCTTCGCCCCATGCTGGACCTGAGACACCTCAACGGGTTCTTGAGGGAGAGGAGGTTCCAGATGGTCACAAACCGTAACATTCTGCAGTAGGTCCGAACGGGAAACTAGTTTACCACCGTGAACTTAAAGGACATGTATTTTTGCGTCCCTATTTGTCCCGTGCACAAGAAGTATCTCCACTTTGCCTTTCAGGGAAGCATCTTCGAGTTTTCCGTGCTGCCATTCGACCTCTCCTTAGCCCCCCACATGTTCTCAAAATGCATGGATGCCATCCTGGCTCCCTTGCGGCAGCAAGGGATCAGGGTGTTGAACTATCTGGACGACTGGTTGATTTGTTCCCAGTCACAGGAAAGAGCAGTGGCCCACACGATGATCGTGATGGAGCATCTGCCTCACCCTCAATGATGCCAAGGACCAATTATTACTGGTGCGAAGTATGGTTTACTTGGGACTCCGGCTGGACTCCCTTGCAATGCGAGCCTACCTCTCAGACGACGAGTGGCCGCTATACAGAATTGTCTATCCCTGTTTCAACAAGGATCGACAGTACCTCTGGTGTTGTGCCAAAAATTGCTGGGTCTGATGGCCGCAGTCTCATCAGCTCTCCAGATGGGATTAGTCCATATGCGCCTGCTTCAGGCGTGGCTTAATACCTTTTGGCTACACCCAAACGCGACAAGCACCATCAGCTGACCATGTCTTGCGCATGTTGGGAAGCCCTGCGCTGGTGGAGGCAAGCCTCTCACCTGTGCGAAGGTGTAAGGATGGGGGCGACAGACGTGTCCAACTTAGGTTGTGGAGCAGTCTGGGCAGGCAGAGGATTCCGCGGCTCCTAGTTGGGCTGTTGGACATCCATGCATATTTTCTCCTGGCGCTCCACGGGAGACATGTCCTGGTCCGGATGGACAACATGTCAGTAGTGGCATATGTCAATCACCAGGGAGGACTTCGGTCACCCGGGTTACATCGGATAGCCTTCTGATTATTGAGGGTAGTGGAGCGCATTTGGGAGTGGTTTGGCAAGGCCCGAGTTGATCTCTTCACCATGGTGGAAATGACTCACTGCCCCCTATGGTTCTCCCTCTACCGCTTCGGTCGTCCACTAAGCGTCGACTCCTTAACCCATGAGTGGCCCAGAATGTTCTTATACACATTCCCGCCAATTATGGGTCTGGCCCCTGAACGGGACCGTCTGTCAGCTTTCGGGCTCTCAGACGCGATCGGAGGTACACTGCAGAACGCTAGGGCCTCCTCTACAACTGTTGTACGCCTACAAATGGAGATATTTTCAAGATTGGTGTCTGACCTGGTGTCATGACACTGTCTCTTGCCCTATAGCAACTATTCTACAATTCCTGCAAGACCTGCTGGAAAATCCCCTTCTATGCTGAAAGTGTACCTGACAGCCATATCTGCATGCCATGTCCCTGATGACTCAGTGTCACCAGGTGCCCATTTCCTGGCGACCTATTTTCTGAAGGGCGTTCGGCGGTTATGTCCACCTAGAAGGGACGTCCTCCTCGAGCGGAGTCTAGATCATGTACTGGAGGCTCTCACTAAGGCCCCGTTTGAGCCTATACATTCCATAGAGTTGAAACACCTCTCTATGAAGATATCCTTTTTGTTAGCCATCACCTCCAACAAGGGGATCAGCGAGCTACAGGCTCTGTCGGTGCACAGCTCCTGTATGTGCATCTGGGACGACAGAAACAGGGTGTCGTTACACACGAACCCCACATTCCTCCCTAAGGTGGTTATGGCTTTCAACTTAAATCAGTCAGTGTAGCTAGAGGCTTTCCATTCCCCTCCATTTTCTTCGGCGAAGGATCAAAGACTAAACTCACTCTGCCCTGTTCGGGCATTGAGATGTTATGTTGACAGGACGAGATCTCTGCGTCAGTCTGACCAGCTCTTCATTTGCTATGGTGTAAGGTCCCTGGGTCAAGCCTTCTCAAAGCAGTGGCTGTCTCACTGGATTGTGGACATAGTTCCGATTACATATACTAATGCCGGCCTACCCGTAACTGGACGGGTGGCCACGCACTCTACCAGAGGAGTGGCTACATCATGGGCCCTCTTTAGAAAAGCCTCGCTATCCGACATATGTAATCCGGCTAGCTGAGCTACCCCACATACTTTCACCAGGTTCTACCGACTTAATGTGGTAGATCCCCCTATGCCATTAGTCATAAGGGTCCTTGAGGTTGCACGCTCGCACTGCTAACCATGGTTTTGCGATCTCGAGATCTGCTGTATCCGCTCACGCTCCCTTGCGACGGCTTTGGTATACTTTTCTCAAAAGTATTGTTGATGTTCGTCTTCGAATTGAAAGGGAACGTTAGGTTATGGATGGAACCTTAGTTACCTGAAAGAGAAGATGACCACCAACCTGCAAGATCGCATCGGTCGCCTTCGCAAGTTCGATGCAAAAGAGGAAGTGAGCTCTGTGGAGTGACTATTTGTTTCCTTGGAAAGTGGGGCCGAGGACGTCACTCCCCAGAGGGGCCTATCGGCAGCTCTGATTTAAAATGTTGAGTGAATACCTGACCTGTGGCAGGCATATCCCAAAAGTATTGTTGGTGTTAGTCTTCTCTTTTAGGGAACCAGGGTTACATTTGTAACCTAACGTTAAACTGCATTATTACCCCAGGCTATTTTTGTAAAACCCATGCAATACATTACTTTTTTCAGTTTTTTTTTTCCCTAGCTGCTACTCTAAAATGATTTAAAAAATGATGTTGTACCACTATTTGTTTAATGTAGCAGTAGTTACAGTATGTAACTGTGAAATGTTTACTTAATGTTGATATCAGAAGCTGGCAACAGAGCAATCTGGTTAGCGTTAAGCCTTTACCCACTTTTAAAACACAAAACTTTCTGTGAAAACGAGACTGTAACATTACACAATATATTACTATACAGTGATATAAACCAGAGCCGTGCTTTAATAATACTTGCATTGCACATTTTGTATAATTTGTTTTAAGAATAAGAACAATGTTGACAAAACCAGCACGCTATCTTGTTGTAAACTGACCCAATTACTGCCTGTGTTTCTCATTCATAATGCTATTTGGGACAGAAAATGTTCAACGTCGATACAACTTTGCCCCCCCCCCCCCCCCTGAATTTTTCTGAAATGACACTCCTGATGAATAGAATAGAGTAGAAAATCCTTTAAAATAGTAGGCCGTGCATCGTTAAAATGGGCCACTGTGACAGGGTAACCGCCCTCTCTGTATTTATTATTATTATTATTATTATTATTATTATTATTATTATTATTATTATTATTATTAATAATGTGTTTTAGTTGTAAATGTATGACTGGCAAAAAGCTGTATTATTATTGTCTGCGGCACGGACAAAAAGCAGCCGCCATTATTTTGTTATTGTTTTATTGGTTTAGAATACCATAAAAGATGCGTGACTGATCAACTACTAAATGTATCTTATTAAAGTCACGCATCTTATTAAACCCATGCAAAATGTGATTGAGGGATAATAAGATAATTGTTAGCTAGTTAATCCCTCGGTCGCCAATGTAAAAGACCTGCAGCTTTGGCTGCACGGGGAAGTATGTTCAGAGTGTAGAATGGTAGTCGAGAGAAAGGAGGTGATTACAAACAAAGAAAGCTTAAAACAATTGCTATTCACACTGGTTTGCATCAGCTTGATACTTGTTTGGTTATTCAAATGATTATTTGTTTATTCTTTTGGCCAATGTGCCCTTTTGTTTTGAAAGTGTTTTGTTTTGTAAACCTGTTTATTTTTGTTATTTAATAAACACTGAGCGCCGTAGCGTCTCAGTTTCGGCCTGCCATTATTTGTTTTGGTTTTATTTTCCTGGTCTGACGTCACTCTCCAGCCATCCTATTCACAGCCACACACACAGTATTTCATTTATTGCTAAATACATTCAGTATGCATTTCTACTGTGATTTCAACTTCTTTGTAATTACAGTAACATCTTTCATTTCCATTGTACTAATTACACACAGCTAAAGCTTTTTGCCACATTAACCCTCAACTAACTCCAATGCCCCTAATGGCACCCATTCTTCTAAAATGCTCACATTTAAAGATTGTGAAAAACGGCTAGTATTTTGTATACATTTTAATACTGATATATAAAATGTCTACCCCCTCCCACTGGGTGTGGCCTGGTACAACCTTCCATCACTTAGCCCCTTCATCACTCCATGGGACTTAATGTCTCCCGTGTACCGTGCATATTCAAATCCCTAAACGTGGGCCCAGCTGGCATTTCTGCATATATTCACGCTAGGGGGTCCCCAAGTAAAATGCAAAAAGTGCAGTTCAGAAAAAAGCCCAATGTACTGTATAGAACATTTCTAATATAGAAAAAACAACTGCTGCTTTACTGCACTGTAACTACAATTTAAGATTCCTGTGATTCTATTGAGACTGGGTTAAATGCAAATGTAATCAAACTTTCTTGACATATTAATTTACTAACAAGTATGGTTTCAATCTTACTGCTAACAGGAATTAAAAATCTAATTTACTGAAGAGTCAAACCTAATATAGCAGTAAGGCAGAATGACAACTTCTACCAAGAGCTTCAGAAGTAAAAGTTATCTGAACTGAGTGAGTTGACATTTTCTTCTCATTACTTATCAGTGGGGAATTTCAGTTTCATTCACACTTTTGGAATTCATTTTGGCACCTTGATGCTAAAATGGTAACACTTAAATTCTTCTAGCAGAAAACAAATCACTTGGAGACTAATTAAAGGAATTTTGAGTTTCTTCAGGGATTGGACTGAATCCCCCCTGGTGTTTGAGACAGCTGTGCTCTAGGATGACTCCCTTGGAGATATCCACTCTTGGGTATGACATATTGCTGGCTCATGCTGAGACAGGTTGTGGATTTCAATGCATTGGAAATATCCAGAATGTTACTCTCTTATTGGTCTTGCCTGCCTGTTCTATTCAATTAATTTAAATGGTTACTAAAGTCATACAGTTATACAGTTCATTAGCAATATTACAAATACAGTGCTATACATGCAGTGGCGCAACTTTGGTTTCAAAAGTGGGGGGATAGTTCTGTAGCCACTCTACGACAATATTCAAATAGAAAATATTTTTTTATAGTACTGAGACCATAGACATCGGAAATGGAAATTTCACAATGAAAAGAAAATAAAACTAACAAAACCGAAACCCCATGTCATAACACTGTCTATAGGGCACACACCCATCATGGCCAGGCAGACATTCAAAACGAAGAATTCTGCAAGCTGTTAAAATTGTTCTGAAGGGATGTGTGACCATTCTCAATGATTTATCATGCCTAATATACTCAGAGGGGAGTTGGATGAGGTTAATAACTCTAATGAGCATTTCTCTAAGCTGTCAATTCCCTTGCAAACGAGTATATAAAAATGGTAATAAAGATGATTTCCATCAGTTAACCAACCACTTCTCTATTTTAAACCAGCTTGCATATAACTTTATTACTTCCAACATATCACAAGATTACAGTTGCAAAAAAAGATAAAAACAGGGTCCTATATGACCTTGTAAAGTTTTAGAATTAATGGTTGATTACACACAACCTTTATTCATAGAAATATTTTGAGGTCATACTGGTACTATATATAGAAATGTACTAAATGATATTGAGTACTATCACCATGGGCACTAGCTTGGAGTTACTCTATTCTTTTTGATTACTTCCTATTGAGAAATGGTTAAATCTTCAGGCTGGCGAAAAAATTGCTTAGTGATGATCTAATCTCCTGACATATGGTGAGAAATTCCCTGGGTATGTAAATGCTAAAATGCTGATGTGTTTTAAAGACTGCATGAGTTAATATTAATCTTACAGGGCAACCTAGTTTCCACCCTACCTACAACCATCTGCTTCTTAGGAAAGAACTGTGAAAACTGCACTGCCTTGGTGAAAGTGTTCAGAAAGAACCAATGCTGAGTGCAGCACACAAATGCCACACAAATCCATGTCCTGTATAGTTGTACCTGCTTGCAGAGGACCAGTGATGCGTGCTGCCCAAAACTCAGCTGAGACTTTTTGAAAGTCCATGACAGATCAAGCAAAGATTACTTCATTTTCCTTCTTTCTTTTTTTTAAGTGTAAACTGCTGGTTTGACCAAAGATATGTCACGTGACAATTGGGCTCAATCTCTTAAATTTTCAAAAGATTTTTTTTTTTTCATTGAGTAAGACTCATTTTATGTGTCACTGCAAAGTCAGGCATAAAAAGTACAAGCTTGACAATTTTTTTTCCTAAGAGAAATGACTATATAACACAGCATATATTAAAGCAGTGGTGTTGCTTGGGTGCTCATTTGTGGGTTTTTGTCAAATAAACAAATAACCTTCTTAGGAGAAGAAACCTTTTAATCAGTTACTGCAAACAGGTGCAGCCAACACTGACTTTCATCAAGAATAGGGAGTTAACCCAGCATTTGAAATGTGAAAAAGAAGATAATAAATCAAACAAATAGTGGTGTTTTACAGAATCTGTGTGTGCAACTGAAGCCCTGTTAACAAAATAAGTAATACATGAGCTATTGATTCCGAGGGGCTGATATAAGGCTACGTGATTTGTAAGGCTAAGTGATTTGCAGCTGTAAAACACCCATATTGTGGCCAAAATCATTGCGTCTTTTTGGGTGACAGAGCTAATATAAATAGTGGTTTTAATTGCTATTAAAACCAACCCTGGTGTCCTGCCTTTTTTGCATCGCCGCTGGAAACCCAGCACACAGTTGCTGCATTGTTGTTAGAAGTGGAGGTGAGGCAGGTACCCCGACACGCACTTGGAAACTGGCAGGGGAGAGTGTAGAAATGCTAAACGAAACTGCTGTGTTTTGAGCCTTTCACCGTACTTCAGTTCCGGCCGCAGCAACATTGGATTGAACGTCTGAGTGCAGTTATTGTTTAAATAGAAAGTTAGTCACTGAACCGCGTAATGGAGCAAAGCACTAAAATGAATGGGAGGTTTTTAAAAAAAAATATTTTTATATAAACGTTTTGACGGCTCATTGGATAGAAAGACGCTTACTTCTCTACTGTTAAAGTGAGTATCATACTTACATAATTTTCAAAAGGGGCAAAATAAGAACTAGGTCACAAGTGCTTTCTTAAAGTTGATTTGGGTCATTAAGTATATGGCTTTCAAAAGGTATAGATGAAATGAGTCGTGCATTTAATCAGGCTTTAAAAATAATTTTGGAACCTTGTTTTTATTTTGCCCCTTTTGAAAATCATCCTGATAGTATCACACACGAATACATCTAGTCTGCTGCATGCTGAACAGACCTTCACGTCTCAAAATACACCAGCAGCTCTTCTGCTACAGACAATAACAATACAACAAATTAAACCCACCAGTTTCGACAGAAATTAAGGATCGCTGCACGCCCACAAATCAAGCTAAGTATAATAAGAAACTTTTTTATTTATTTATTTATTTCTTAGCAGACGCCCTTATCCAGGGCGACTTACAATTGTTACAAGATATCACATTATTTTTACATACAATTACATTTTTTTTTTTTTTACATACAATGACCCATTTAGTTGGGTTTTTACTGGAGCAATCTAGGTAAAGTACCTTGCTCAAGGGTACAGCAGCAGTGTTCCCCACTGGGGATTGAACCCACAACCCTCCGGTCAAGAGTCCAGAGCCCTAACCTCTACTCCACACTGCTGCTGTACCCTTATTTCAGTCCAGAGCCCTAACCTCTACTCCACACTGCTGCTGTACCCTTATTTCAGTCCACAATCACATTTAAAAACAGATATCCTATGTATTCTGTTTTCTGATCTCTGTATGCCGCTGATCAAGCTTGAACCGCAGGTTTTATTGTGTTGGTTGTTGTGAGAGGGTAGGGGGCGGAGCTTAGGGAAGGACCAGAAATGACAGCACACAGGAGCCGGAAGTGACGTTTAGTCCTGGAACCCTGTACCAACAATGGTATCTGGGCAGGATATTATTTTAACACACAACAAAAATAAACAGTCCAGTATTGCAGAAAACAAACAAGAAAACTACCTGGAATACCAGCAATGGTAAACTCAGGTTTCAAATAAAACGAGTAAACAGAAAGATTGTGGTTACAAAAACAACAAAGGAAGCACAGGGTTTCTCCGTGCTGGTGCAGTGGGTTTCCTCTCACTGTCTCTTGGCTCCCTTCCGAGGAATAAAGACTAGTCCTGGGTTTGTTGCACCATGGTAATCCACCAGAGTTTTCCAACGCTTCAGGATTCTGTGAATTACAGCAGGTTTGCAAAAGCAAAACAACAAAGCACAGCGCATCTCTTCTGTGTTTTCAATTCAGGACAGGGAGACCAAATGGCAAAACCACGCTACCTAAATACTGCCGAGTCCCGCCCCTGCAATCAGCATGCTGTCCCACGTCAGCCAATCGACGAGCACAGCACAGCTGATTGCAATGATGGGACTCTGCGGCCGCATGGTTCCACTTTGGGCCAAGATGGCTGCCTGACCCGACCACTTTCAAACAAAATATCTTGTTTTAAATCACTCGACAACACCCACAATTTGTGGTTTATAGGCACTTTTAACAAATCTGTCTCTGTGAAGACTTACAATCATTCTCCACCAACGGCAGCACCAACCAAGCGAACGAGACAAATAATCTTCGACTCTGACAGCAACTAAAAAATAAAATAAAAAGCATACCCCGTTGAAACACCTTTTCCTTAAAAGTACGTTATTTTTTGTAGTTCAGTGTCTACCCAGTTTAATTAATCGTTCCTGAATTATCAAAAAGAAAATTATATTTAAGATTCTTTAATATTGACTTAATTTACGTTATTATTATTCATTAAATTCACTTGCAGTTTGAACCTTAACACCCATCTTAGGTTTCTGTGACAATTTATAAACTACTTGACCTAACGGTCTTGTAGTTTGTGACGTCACATAAACCGTAGATGGAATTATTTTCCTCTAACTCACTGAAGCCCATCTATTATTCTCTATATATTTGTATGTGTGTCGAATCCTTTCAAAGGGTTTAAATAATGTAATTCTATCTGTACTGAGTTTATCTTTCGAATACATTTAAATTGGATTCAACTGAAATGCCTAGATATCTTACCTAGATTCAATTTACTTGGTTTCATACCTTGCCCCATCAGCACAACAGATTTTGTTTCACTTCACTGATCAAATTTCCATCATACCAGCCACTGTTTGAACAGTGCACAGACTGAATCCCCTCAATAAATATGTGCAACATTGTGGCAGGGAAGACACCCTGCAAATGTAACATTTAATTGTTAAAAATAAATGTGTATAGAAAAGCACTGGAACTGCAATCTTCTGTCTCCTGCGTTTGCTATTCTTGCTGCTAGCCAGCCTTAGCCGCAATGCTACCTTTCCAAAACATTTATCTTTTGTGTGCAAAATTGTAATACTCAAATGCCCTGTTTCCACTGTCTAGCGCTCCGACTACAGATGCCCATGGCAACAAAACTGTGTTTCCACTGCTTGCCCAAGCGGCTAAGCACAGCTATCTGGTCAGATTTTGCATTTCATACTCGATGTAGCCAAACTGGCTACAGAGGAAGCATGTCACCATATAGCCAGGAGGTGCATGTAGAGAAGAAACTGACAGAGAATTCACTACCATTGTGGCTTATTTTCTTTCATATAGGTCAGGGCTTCCCAACCCTGATCCTGGGGACCCAATGTGTCTTTTGGTTTTCATTTCAACTTAGACCTTTTTAATTGTTCTCAGCTCCTAAAAAGTTGCAGAGTTCAAGTTACTTATACAATGTTATAGCTAACTTGAAATCTGAAACTGATTAAGAGCTGAAAACAAGTAAAAATGTATAATTAAGCAAATTATTAGTTCAATTAAGGGTTTAGTTAAGTAATTGAGAGCTTAGTTGGAATGAAAACGGAGACACATGGGATCCCCAGTACCAGGGCTGGGAAGCCCTGATATAGGTAAAGCATGCACCTGACATTTTCTTTATGGCTTCTCTTTAAGCTTTATTGTATTCACCAAAAGCTAAATTGAACAATGTTCATCCTGCTTAGGCACACAAGACAATAGTCTGAAGCCACATTGATTTTTCTTTTTTTATTCATGATAAACACAACAACAAAACTCTCCTTCTTAACCACATTTCTTTTAATTTGTAATGAGCCTATGGTTACAGTTTTTTTTTACCCAGCTTTCTTTAAAACAAAACACAATACAATCCCACAATCCCCCATTGAACTTTGACACACTGCAAGAATTTCTGGCGTTTGTGTGCGGAAGTATTGCCTAATGGCCATGTGTTGCACAGCCAACTGTCTGCAATCAGTTGAATCCCATCTTAATCATTGTACTAGTGGGCCACATATACTAAGCCTTTGCTCCAATTTAAATTAAACCCAATTTTATCTTTCAAAAATGTTCTTTAAAAAAACCTTAGAATGTTAATTGAAAGGTTCTCATTCATGGGCCTTAGCTTTACCCAACCCTGTAAGAGGGTTAAAACAAGACTTTTTAAACCTTTTAAAAAAGGTTATATTTCAGTTGGGCAAGCCATGGTAAAACCAGGTATAAAAATATAGATGTCATTTTTAAATGTTGGTGAAGTACAAAAAGCAATGGCTACAATAGGCACTGGCAGATATCATGAAGGCCTCCCTACAGACCAGCGACTGCATTTGAGTCTTGACCTGAACACCCTTGTATCTTGGATCTCAAAAAAGCAGACTGAACATTGTATGGAAATTCATTTTGTTTGGTTTTTTTATGAAATGTTGTCCACTGGGTCTAAGCTGAGACC
Source organism: Acipenser ruthenus (assembly GCF_902713425.1). Lineage (NCBI taxonomy): Eukaryota > Metazoa > Chordata > Actinopteri > Acipenseriformes > Acipenseridae > Acipenser > Acipenser ruthenus. The sequence goes on along the minus strand of NC_081195.1, from coordinate 16,087,653 downwards.
ACTATACACATTTTTACTTTGAGTTGGATTTAAACCATGTGAAAGGCATGAGAGGCTAGCCTGCTTTCATCAGCTCTGTGGTTTAATGCTTTTAAAATAAAAGCTCATCAAAGAAAGGTCATGCCAAACCTACACATTTATTTAGATGTTTGCCCTTTCTTTGGAGGTGTGGCAATGTGCCCCGCCCCTGTGTGCTTATTATGTGTTGTATGTTGCGTGCGTGTGTTAAATGTAGGTGCATAGTCATTGGTACACGGGATATAAACGGGTCTGTGTTTCACGTGTATTTAAAAATGTAGATTTATATTTAGGCACGGGGAGGGCACAAATCACTTCACGTGCTGGTTAAATGTAATATGTGAGCACGGGGTTGCACGTAATGAATTCACATGCTGGGATTCAAGTGAATAATTAATTAGTAATTGAATCCCAGCACAACAGTATATATAGAGACACGTAGCACTCAGTCGGGGTTGGGTGTTCGAGAGTGGAGAACGGGAGAGAGAAAGAAGGAGAAAGAAAAACGTAAACGTAAAGTGTTTGTTCTCACCGTGTTTGTTTGTCTCCGTGCACCGTTTGTTAAGTGTTAGTTCGTTTTGTTCGTCTATTTATTTTGGCCTCAAGTGCCGTGTCCTGTTTTTGTGTTTAAAACCTTTTATTTTCTGTTCTGTTCTGTTTAATTATTAAATGCTGAGCGCAATCACGTGCCCAGCTTCACCAAACCACATCTCTCTGTCTGTTTATTTCCTGGCTCTGGTCTGACGCCACCCACTCCGGCCGTTTTTGTGACAGGAGGTTACTGTGCAACAGCTACAATTACAATTGTCTTAAATTGACCATGTCCAATCCACCCATTCATTTTGACAAAGTGAGCAATAGATTTTTGTGTCATACAAGAGCTGACATTGAAAGCATAGCAGGTAATAGACAGAACAGAAATACAGAAGGGCATTCACACCAATTAATACAATTGTCAAACAGAATGTCAAAGAAAAACATCACTCAGTTGTTACCCTTGAGTCCATATTAATTTCCCATAGTTGACTTTACCTATGCCAATGAAGATTAATTCCTGTGAAATATACACAGAGTTTGTAAAAGGAATACTTTTTTTATTTTTTTGTTATGTTTAGTTATTACAATGCAAAGAAAATATAAAAAGATGCTGCTCTGTCATCACTACAATAGAGATGTGTAGTTTTGCAGCTGATGGTGTTGAACTATTAAAACACAATACAATATGTAACAGTAAATAAAAAAGCTTTTTTTAAAGTACAGTTTATATTTATTTTAAAAACCCTCAATTCTCCTCCAACGACTATCATTAATACAGAATACTTAGTGAACAATACATTATTCAACATTGGGACTGTAAAAAATATAATTATACGAAATAAAAAAAACACCAAACTGTTCTCTTGCAGTTCATCATGTCACCAGAACCCCTCAGTGGAATTAAGAGACTTATTGTGCATAGTTTGGTGTTTCTTTTAATAATGTGTTACACATACATTTCAATATAATTAAATGCTACTTGAAAACAAAATTGTAAGTAGAAAATATTACCCTAGATGTAAGCAGGACATATTTCCTAATTTACTAACAGTATGGATTTCACTCAATACAACAGTTAGTCAGTTTAATACTAATACTTTGTTAAACATCGAAATCAGCATTCAATACGCACACATTATATGCGCATAATTATAAAGAGTGTGCAGTCTTCATTTCTCTGGTCCATCAAAAATCCGTAAACAAGCCTTTTTATACCTAACCTGTGGTTACATCATTCTTCAACATATTGTTCTTTTGCAACTTTTCTTCATTAGAGCTTTGGTATCCTCTGATCCTTCTAATAAAGACACTCACAAGTCATGCATTTGACAGACACACCCTGCTAATAAGATATATTACTATAAGAGGTTACAAGACATAGGAAGAGATCAAAACATCAACAACCTCCATATATCATAACCAGCTAAGGAAGGTGTCCTTATCAGCAACTTTCCATGAGCTTGCCTTTACACTGAATTTAAGGAAACACAGCAATGTATAAAATAGAAAAATATTACAAAAACAACAACTTTTTCTTCTACCACTCACAACATCGGGCATCAGATGTCCGTCTTAATTGAATTTCATTCCACTCAGTCAGAAACAATTTGCCAGGGGTCGTATGCTGTTTACATTAAAACTTTAGCAAACCTCGCTGACTCGACTCAAATAAGCACAGGACAGAATTGGAGTCAGTATCCAGCTGTGCTCAGGTAATGGCATCAGACTCAACTCCTCAATTCAAGCTTTCTATTTTGAGATTAAACTTCTTCTTTACCCTGAATCTTTCCGGTAGAGAAATGAAATGGCAGTTAAGTATAAATAATTTGACAAGATTGGAAGCTCTAGTTGGTAAAGCTGCAATGGTGAACTCAATTCAGAAAGCCCTTGTTCAACCTTTTATTTTAAAATGTCATGCAGGGTTAACCTCAATGAGATTTAAGTTGTTTGTACCGATTTATAGACCATTGAAGTCTTATGTCTGTTTTGTACTCGTTTTTATTGCTACTTTAGGCTTAACATTAAAAACAACTTTACATAACCCCTGTTCCATATACCGTACTTAAATGTAAACTTAAAAACTTGCATCCTTTTCATTTTTTAAAATATTATTTATATGAACTATTATCTAAACATTATTAGGTAGGTTACCGGTGTCTGAATTAGTTGTTTTAAGACAATGCATTAAAGAAAAAAGCAAAACAATGTTGAAACATGTAGAAATTAAATAATTTCTGATCATCTCATATTTGGGAAACAATGCCTGCTGATAGTTTATTTTCATATATAAGTTGTGAACCTCACAAAAGTCTCCATTTCAAACTAACCATGGAGTCCATCTTGAGGAAAAGTACATGCAAGTCGAACACTTTGGTTGGCCGTTTTTTCCTTTTTTTTTTTTTTTTTTTAACTGCAGCTGCTAGGAATGGGGAGATACACTAGTGTGCTTGTCAAGAATATATCTTTTTATTTATTCAGTCTAGTCCTCTGGTGTGCTTGCATTGCCTTAGGTTTGACAAGCCACTGACATTCACAATGAAGAAATTATGTACCCAGTTGAGTTTTGCCCGAGACACAGCCCATCATGTACCATTCTCAGGTTTTTCCGTTTCCTGCCTGATCGGCATGACTGCAAAGCTTGAAGCCCTAATGGATATATATATATATATATATATATATATATATATATATATATATATTTATTTTTTTTTGTCAGAGATGTTAGTGCATAGACAAGAACCACTTGGTTGAGTGGATATAATTGTCACATTTAATCATTTCCCTGCCAAACAGAGATCTTATCATGTTTTAGAAACGCCCCTTCAAATGACCCCTTGAACTGATTCAAAAAAGCTTGACACAATATATCAGTGTTCTCTACAGAAAGCAGATGACAAGTGAGCTGGCCTTGCTTATTCCCAGTGTTTATCAAGTTGGTTCTGCCTCTGACTATTACCAAATTGCAGGTGGCATTCTGAGAAGGAAAAGCAATGCATATGAAAGGCCTAACATTTTTCAAAAAGCAGCTCCATGACAACAGCAGAAAATAATGATGAGCTTCCTGATAGTAATGGATATATGAGTTATTAGAGTGATCAATATAGTGGATCAACAGATGTTACCCAATTGTTTTTTTAGTAAAGTCTCTCATATGCAGGGGAAGTCTTCAAGAGCTTGAGTGGGAGCCCACAGGGAACTGTGATGTAGCCTTGGGGCGGGAAGTCAAAGACAACAGTCAAACTCATCTTGCTTCAGTGACCCCATATTGGTCAGACACCACACAGGTACAGACTAGAACATCCCAATAAGGTGACTGACTTGACAGTCCAGGAATATCTACAACACTAACATTAACATCACTGAGGGATTGGACTCTAGCTTTAAGCTTTAGCCGGTTGTAGTTTCATTATGGCACAGGCAGTAGCGTCCTGGACTTTCACTGGGTGAGTGTGCTATTCTTCACTGTCTGATTTCCATTTTTTAGGCTGAAGCAGTTTAGCTTGTATTTTTAATTTTAAAGGATTTTAGGATTTTTTGTTAGTTTGACTAAGGTTTCATTGATTAACATCAGGGCTGAATACTTGAGTCGACTGCACCGCCATGCTACACAGACGGGCGCTTTGTTTACATAGAGGAGAGTGTCTGCTCTGCAAGGTAACTAGTACGGAACACTTCAACTTCAAGGCTGTGCCTGTGAAGGCTCTCCCCAGCAAGGACTGTTGTAAAGGCGGGACTTCAGGAGCAACAGCAATAGGTCAGTTTAAGGGATTTTGATCCCAACCAGTATAGAGAGGGTTTCATAGTAGGTTCCTGGAGCGGGACGTCTCTTTTAGTGAGGCTAGCGCTCGCCTTGTGTGGCAAACTTTTAGCTTTGTTTTGTGTGCCCATTTCAGAAGCACATTTCATTATTAAATCTGACGCTAGGGCTACCATTGTTGGTAACCTAGTGGCACCACCTGTGTTAATAAATCTGCGTGCCTGTGTGGCGTGTTAACACGCAGTGCTCTGTGTTTGACTTATTATTATCCAGTGATGACCCACGCACGTAACACTTTACCGTGTTACAGTAGGTATATTAACAATTCATGAGATTAGGTTAAGGGAATATTTACACAGAACATATTCCATGAGAACCCTGAGGAACGAGTGATCTGTTTGCAAAGCATTGTAGATGTATTTAGTTTGTCTGTAAATACACCTAAAGTGACAGATTTTTCCAAAGCCTTTTTCAGTGGACAAATTGATTACCTGCAACAAAGGTACTGTAACCAGTTGTGCTTCAGTCCTCCTGATCAATTCATGGGTTACAGTAGTAGGGTGACATAGAAATTGACTAGAAAAGTAGGTGTAAAAAATGTGTATAAAAAAATACTTTATCTATACCATTCCCTCATTTCTGTACTTTCTGCTATGTAACCTACCAATAACAGTATGTGTAGATTAAGGAATATATCATAGAAAGCATCCCGTAGCAATGGTTAATCACAATTAATCTACAGTATATTATATAAGTGCTGAGAGGTAAGAGGATGGAAGTGATTAATTACACAGATCAGTACCCTGACCAACATTCCGCATGGTAGTTGACCGTGACGGGGAGTTATGTGTCCTGAGCCGAAGGTGAGGGCACTAATGAAAATCAAGGTCAACAACACACGGTAGCGCCTTCATTGAGAGGGCACTATCGCTACTAGAAAAATGTTCTCATTATTTTCTTTAAAATTACACTTTAAAGCCTAGATTTACCTTGAACTTCTAATGATTTGTTGGGTACCCTTCTGCTGAGAAAGGTTTTAGGAAAATAGTTCCAAAAATGTTCATAAAGGATCACATACATAATGAGAAGGGAAAAAAAGTGTAATAAACAAATAACCTTTTACTTGTCAGAGTAACTTATAGTTTATCTGGACCGTGCCAGATATATCTAAATGGAGCAATATTACTGAACTGTCTTGGTTTGTTGTGGCTGAAAGATGCCATGCTCCAGTCAGGCTGTGATTGGCCAATGCAGGACTGGTTGCTTTCGTAGTTGCAAAGTATTGATTGTCTGATTTAAGTGAGCAATAAAACACCTTTGGACCAACTGTGTCTTTGTTTAGTATTTGAAGCCCAGTAGATGTACATGGTTTATGTAAAGGTACACATCGTTTGTGTTGTGATACAAGAACAAAAGCACAACAGAGGTCATTGTACTTCACAAAATGATTCTTGAATGAAGTGTGGTATGCATATACACTCTCCCTGCAATGAAATAGTACACCCTAAAATTATCATTTGATTTTATTATGCATCATGCATGTAGCCAATCTGGACCATGCCATGTATTGTGACACATATTGTATCACGACCTGCATATCGCAATGCATGTTGTATCGTGACATTAGCATATCGTTACACCTCTAGTACTAGATGATGATAGGTGATGGTAATATGCAAATATTCCACACTACAGTCTATGCTGGAAAAGGGGGTCCGATTTTCCCAGCCTCCACACCTTTCCTTTTGCCAAGCCTCCATACGTCAGTACTGTGTGGGATCACCAAAGACATGACTACGAGCCTAGCTTTGATTATAAGTGCCTGTATGCAGTGCACATTCTGCAGTGTATTTAAAAAACAGGCCATGGAAGGCAAATATATATTTTTGGTACTTTTTAGTTGGTTTATTCTTATTTCTATAAAACAATTTGGGGTTTTGAAACATATAACCTGTTTGAAAACATTCTGTGGTTCTTACTGATTGTAATACAGCTTCGGACAGATCAAATAAAACAAAAGTATAAAATGTTTTAAAAAGCCCCACAACGGTATAACAGTATGTTCCCAATTGATTGCATATTACTAAATGCAATCTGAGATACAAAAACAAACACAGAACTATTTTTACAAAACTGACTAGCTGAGAGAAGCAGCAGATCATAACGCTGCCGTGACCCTCATTTCCAGAACAAAAACAAAAAATATTAGCTTCCGTGGTTTAAAACCAAGATGCAAAACCCAAAACATAATGCACTTCAGGAGGGTAAAAATATACCCAGAAAAAGAATGCAATTACATAAAAAATAAAATGAAAAATAATAATAATTTATATACTGTATATATATGTGTATATATATATATATATATATATATATATATATATATATATATATATATATATATATATATATATATATATATATATATTGTGAGCAAGACTGCTCTCTTTGTGTGGGTGTCTGTCTGAAGTGGTGCAAAAATGACTGGCAGGAGGCAAATATGACAGGCAATAATTCCAGCGGCAAGTAGTGGGTGTGTGCGAACCTTACTTGTAAATGAACAATAAACAATTTGTCTTTTACTGTTGTCTTATTTTTCCTTTCAAATGTGTTCACCAACTTAGTGCTTTCAATTGTTAATGAAACACCACTGCAGTCTCGGTTGTCCAGTCCCCGATAGTATTTTCAACACTGCGTTACGCCCTGCACTTATATATATATACACATACACACATGCATACATACTAGAATGGTTAAAACATTGTACGACAATCAAATCTATGAACTGATTTGCTATAAATAAGAGTACATAAATAACACCATCCGAATATAAATAAATGTAATGAAAAAAAAACAATTAATGTTACCCCCCCATATAAATTTAACTCATGTAGTTAACAAAAACTAAAGTTCAGTTCCAATGAAGCAGATCCTATGCTGTAAAGTCAAGCCAGTCAAATGCAGCAGTTTATTATTCAAAAGCCAAAAAAAGGGAAAAAAGAAAGAAAATAAAAATGTAATATCTAACTCCAGTGTTGAAAGTAATGCAACATATTTATTCCATAGATTGAATATTAGACTTCTGTAGCCCTGAGACGAATCTTTCCACTTCTTGTGCTGAATCAAACAGACTGGATTGGCCATCGTGAATGATTTTCAATTTTTCTCCAGGTACAGCAGAAAGTTCAACTCCAAGCTGCCTGAGAGATTTCTGAACCGGGGCGAAACTCTTTCTTCGCTGGGCAGTAACGCAGAGTAATCTGGGAAAAAAAGAAGAGAGCTGCCGTCCTGCCAAGGTGGTGTGTCTAAATTTCTGGCAGCCTGGAGAATTTCGGCACAAACAGTTTTAATGTCCGTGATAATTTCGCTTTTCAAACATTCCTTGATGCATCCCACAATGAAATCTCTCAGTGAATCAAGCCATGTCTCTGTTAGCCAGGGCAGTGTCTGTCCCTGTGAATCCTCATGGCTGAGCTCCATTACCTTCGGTGCTGCACCATCCAAGATAAGTATCTGCTTTCTGGCTCTTTTGCCCTTGATTTTTGTAGCTGGGGAAGGGGTGTACGGGTCCATAGCTGACGAATCCCTTTGCTCTGGTGTCTCCATTCTGTGATTCTAACAGCAAAAAGTGTCCTTCACTGAAATAATATGTGTATTTTATAATAAATCGGACAATGAGTGTAGGAGCTCTCGAACTAAGCCGCCATCTTGGGTGGAACCCACCGGAAGTCACAGATCTTGTTTCTTTGTACTCAATGTTTGTTTGTGCATTAATTTTATATATCAATGTGCCTAAAGTGAATATTCTGGGTTCACTCATATGCATATGTTCGCCTTTGTGTGAACAAAGAGTACAAGCCTCCTGTTATTGCTATTTACTGTAGAAAACATCTTTAAGTAGCATTGTAATATTAGGTTCTAAGACAACACTACTGTTTGTTCAGGAGAATGTTCTGAAGAGATGTATGCTCTTTTTTTTTGTCCTGTATCATTAGTGCTGCGGAAAAAAACAGCTTTTTAAAAATGTATTTTAATCAGAGCAAATATTTTTTACACCTCCACCACTGTTGATATTAATAAATTACATTTGGAGAAGGTCTGGAGTTGGACTTGTGTGCAAAGATGTTTTATATACAAAGAAATAAAGCAAGATGATTGATCAGTATGTTAACTTCATTCCTAAGCTTAAGCTGTTGACTTTCAGATATGTATTTTTAAACTGGTATAAAATCAATGTGAACTGTGGCAATTCAAGAAAAAAGGCACCAGCTAAAAAAAGATGCTACATGAGTTCAAGTTTAGTTTGTTTACCTACTGTTGAAGATAATGTTATTTGCAAAGTCTATTTTCAGACAGCAAAGACACTTTGTCATGCTTGCCACCTAATAAGCACAGTGGGATGAATACAGTGTAATTTTTTCATTAACCTTTTCTTCTTATAAAAGGGCAAAATCAATAACTAAATGTATTCAGGCAAGTGAAAAGCAATTTCAGGCATTTCCATGGGGATTTCGTTTAATGCTTTTCTCTGAAGAGATGCTAATAAAAGTAGCATTGTTTGTTAAAAAAAAGACAAGTAGAAAATATGAACAATGTCATCCTTTAAGACAAAAGACAAATATAAAGATGTTTTATCTTGCAACCAAAAATTGTTTTTGAAAAAGGTTATTTTTAGTATGACATACTCCTTTATTTTATTTCCATCTACTTGTTTATATCTACATGTTAACTGACTGAGTGCAGTGATTTATTGATGGATGTGGTGTTTTTATATTATTTTATTGTGTGTTGTTGCTGATGAGAACCGCACTGGCGCCGTTCACTCTCTGACTCGGGACCCGCTGCTGTTCCGTCTCCGGCTCGGGAATTGCTGCCTCATCGCTCACACGCTGGATCTGCTGCCGATGAGTCACGTCGCTGCCTGTTCCGTCTCTGACTCGGGAATTGCTGGATTCTGGAACTCTGCTTTGCACGCTTGCGTTTAAACATTACAATTTTCCCTTTCCGGTCCAATGTCGGACCCTGTCCGACATCATCAAAAAGACGTTAAACTAGGCCGAGAAAACCATTCTCTGGCCGAGTGAGACCGATAGGAGCCGAGAGAAGCCGAAAAAAAGGGGCGGATCTGAGCAATACACATAGCCCCGGCACCACAGAGATAACACGGACATAAACAAACAAGGTAGCTGCTTCTGCATCCAGCGCTCAAAGAATATCACAGACATTTGCAGATGTTATAGTAATAAAATAATGACTTGGATCGCATTATTGAGGAGTTTGGTGATAAAACGAGTGATCAGGAGATGATTTATCAGTATGCACGACTATGAAGAGGTATGTGAAAAATACAGCAAACAAGGGGTGGGGCGGGGTTGGAGATGCAGTACTGAGTGTCCTGTTGATATGCAGTGCCTTTTAAACCTGTTTTACTGTGAAATAAAATACTTTTAAACAGTGCGTCTAAAATAAACTAGGGGGTGGAGCTACGGTATACCAAGTCATCGCTCCAGAGGGAAAGCGATGTGGCAACTGCGGATTGGAAGAGAAACGGTTGCACTCGCTAACCAAGGGGGCGTGACTGACGGTACAAAAGGGAATGTGGCTAGGTGATCTGTTCCTTTTGTTATGGTTAAGCTGAAACCAAGAAAGAACTGTGATTTAACCGTGACTGTTTTGTTTGTTTGTCGAGTCTAATTGTACTGTTTGTTAATATAGATGGCTAACACGATCCAGAGCTGATGCTACAGGCTAACACTAAACCCAGACAACACTTCACAACTGTGCACGAATAAATTTTATTTCACCAGGAGTACTTTAGTGTTCACTCTGGATCGTGTGTGTGTCTTTGTGTGTGTTCTACTGTGTTTGTTCTTTCGAACTGTGTTTAGTATTTGGGTCTGGAAACCCATTGTTTGGAACAGTGCAATACACATTGCTGTGTACTGCCTGGGATTATTCTTTGCGGTCGCCAGACTGCGATTATAAATAAATTATTGTTTGGACCATGAACTTTGTTGTCTGTCTTCTGTTTCATAATCACATCACCACTACACCTGCGCACTGCAAACCACTTTGCCACACAGTACTACAATCATAGCATGTTACCTGTATTTTTGTCAATTTTTCTAGCTGTGATATAATTGTTATCATCTTTCCAAGGTGGAGATAACCACAAACTTCAGAAACTGCTGACACTGCCTTCTTGAATTTACATGAAATTAAATTCACATTGCATTTAAAGTGTAGAATTGACAGCAATCATTTATTTGTGTAATCTGGCCCAAACAAAATTGTGCAGTTAATTTCTTGCTCTAGCTTGAAATAAAATAGCTGCCTTTTCTGTTTTTGGTTCTCCTGAGGCACACATTAGTTCAGCTCTTCTCCTTTAACTATAACCCTTAGAACCTGTAATGTATCCTTGTACCTCCCAGTCTTTTCTGTAAGCTTTTGTTGTAAACTTGTGTGTTATTCGGGGGGCATGAACGAGGGCTCCTCCCCCTACTTCCTTCCTACCAATAACATCTGCTAATCTCCTATTTAAAACCCAAGCCTTGAGTTTGCTCTCTGTCTTTGTTTAGTCTCAGCCTGCAGACTCAAGAGTACAGACTCAAGACCACAGAATAATTTTCAGAAAATGACTACTCACCAGCAGCATCCATCTTCCCCATTGGAAACAGAATTTTCTGATCAAGTCAGCAATTCTCAGCTTCCTCCCACCATTAATCCAAAGACAAAAAAAATGCCTAAAGAAATCCAAGCGACCTACTGCTCTTTCTTCATCTGACAGTGTCGCTGACCCATTCACCTCGGTCTCCGTTGAACCCGCTGCTTCAGCCTCCACTGATCTTGCCATGCCTGCTCCTGCTGCCGCAGTTATCCAGGTCTTCGATGCATCTCAGCCTCCACGCTGCTCTAAACTCCTTAATTCCAGGGATACTTCTCCAGTTCGTCTCTTTCTAAAGACTGGCCCACTGATAAGCTCCTGAAAGCTCTATTCAAAAAAGGAATCCCAATCCAGCAAGGAGCGTTTGAAATGTATTATTTTCTTTATACTGCAATCAATATCAGCAGAGCCAGTATTTTCCCCCTGCACAGCAGCCAAAAGACTCACAAATCAGCGGTCGCTCCTCTCCAGCAAAAGAAATTCCACTGCCTGCGGTTCTACCAGATTCATCGGCTCTTCTCTACTTTTTTTTTTTGGACCAGCATCTTCAAATAGCCAATGATATAAAGCATCTCATTCAACCTCTCAAATTCACCATTTCTTTTTTTCTCCAACAGGCTGTATACGCTAAAGAACAGAATTTTTCACCTGAACCGTTATTTGGGGGGCATGAATGAGGACTCCTCCCCCTACTTCCTTCCTACCAATAACATCTGCTAATCCCCTATTTAAAACCCTTGAGTTTGCTCTCTGTCTTGTATTTTTTGTTTTCCACCAGCCTCCCAGCCTCCCCCACTACGCTTCCTCTTCTATTCAGCTACTCCACCTCTGCAACTGGACCTTCTCTGCAATGGTCTCCCTTTTGGGGGTAAGTGAAGCTCACTTCCAAACCTAAGAAGCCCAGCCGCCACTGGATTCGTCCTCCACGAGGAAGGTTCTCCACTGGGTGCCTTTTTATTCCAGCCGAACTGTCAACATTTGAACTTTAGTTTTCTAAAGTAGGGAAACTACTGTTCCTCCATAAATAGACAAAGCAATACAAAATCATAAATTATTACAGTCTGATATGCTGTTTGAATAAAGTAGCATTTGTGTTTGTTAGGAGATGCTGTGCTACATGCTACATGGTAGGGTTATGTCTGAAAATAAATAATCGTTTTCATAACACATTTTTCCTTGACCTTTAACGTTGTATAGAATGTCATATGATTCTCAAAGCAGGACTTAAACATTAAATCTTAATATAATGTTGGAATAAAATACCTTTTCCAAACCTTTTTATGTGTTAAAACTAATGATAACAACTTTTCAGCTATATTATCTATTTGCAGTTGAATAGGTACAGTAATAGAGTAAGATTGTAGGTAAACAATTGCATTTATGTTATATTGATGCATTTGCTGCAATTTGTCAATTATAGAACACCTTCCTTGTAGTGTATTGCATTAATGATAAGAGGTCCTCATTCATAGTTTATTTGGTCTGTACACTGGGGAATGGCTTGTCATCTGTGATTTGAATCAGGTTGCCTCTAATTCATACTGCCTTTGATATGTGTACTTAGCTAGGTTTACTCAGAAGTGAGCTTTCCTGTGTGTTTTTGCTTCAGTTTTACACACTGCTGCAACAAAAAAACAGATTTGCTAGTTTATTATGAGGCAAATTGTACACTTACGTAGCTTAGTAGTTTTTGCTGCGAATAATAAAAACAGTTTAATATACATATAGGGTGACAGAGTTGTTTTTAAAACATGTAAACTACCTGAAGTAAACCAAACAGCAATGTTTCAAGCAAAAAAAAATGAATGAATAAATAAAGCAACAACTAACAATTATTGATTGACCAAACCAGTCCAGCATAATCTGGCTTGTAATTAGAAAGCGCAACCCTGATGGAGTCATTCAGATGCTTTTCACTCAGGCGGGTTTGAAAATGATTTGATAAAGTTCATGTCGGAAAAGACAGATTTGCATAGATTAGTGGAACCAAATAAGGACGCCACTTTCATTGCTGCTGTGCAGATTTCTGTACTTGTCCTTATCCACTAAAGTCCAGAAGTCAGACACTTGTTATTTTGCTTTCAACTGAATATCGTTTTGAAGATTAATAATATCCATTTCCATTTCAACACAATCCAGATTAAACAATGACCCCACTTGTTCAGAAATGTCACTTACATTCACATCCATAAAGGATTCAACGCAAACATTACACAAGGTTCCAGCTGCTGAAAATCATGAAATATATCATTAAAGTCTTGCCTAAGTCTGGCCAAGAGATCGCAGTATTTACTAGTGTCCAAAAGTTCTGCAGTGGCTTCATTTCCCTCCAATGTTTCTTGCACAACTGGAAACTGCTGGATTTTTTTCTTCTGCAGCTGTTCACTCAATAATCCAATTTTGATTTGAAAGCCTTAACAGCACTAATCATTATGACTACAACTGTTTAGTTTTTTCCATTGCAATTCAAAGTTCAGGCTTTCATTTCTCTGTGACATCAGTTAAAAATGCCAAGTCAAGCACAACTTTCATTTCTTGACTCCAAGTAAGTTGCAATTTCTGACACAAGACAAAGAAATCGGCTCAGTATTCGCCCTCTGCTAAGCCACCTTATTTCAGAGAAGCAAAAGATCACCATACTCAGGGGAAACTTAATATGGTAGTATTTGAAACTGATGGTGTTGTAGGGCTCTAGCTTGAATTGAGTTAACTATTTTTACAACAGAAGTCACATTTGTGGTCAAATCCCATTACTTTGCAGCAAAATGCCTGTTGATGTAAAATACAGTGGTAGTTGAGGGAAAGGGGGAAAATCGAGATCTGTCTTGCAACATGCTATGAAGCCCATGTGAGATCCAGTCATTGCGGGGGCTCCATCCGTTGTTACTAACACAAGCTTTTCGAGCGGTATGTTCTTTCTTACAAAATAACTTTAAACCTCATTATAGATATCTACTCCTCTGGTTTTAGCTAAAAATGATTAATTCACGCTAAAGTCCTCAAACGCCATTCAAACAAATACAGCCAGCTGAGCAGTGTCACTCCAGTCAACAGATTCATCACACTGTATTGAAAACCACGGACTAACTGTTCTAACTGTTCACAGACATCTTTGGATAATGCTAACTCTCCTTGCTACAGTTTTAGCTCCCAGTTGCACGTCAGTTTAGCAGACATTATTTCAGACTTGTTTTTTTTAAATCCTTGAATAACATCATTGTGCCCTTTACCAATGCACCGTCTGTAAATGCTGTCTTGTTTTTTGCTAGAAAGTAAGCAACTTGGAAAGAGGCTTCTGTTACAGCATTTGCTTTTGCACAGGTTTGGTAAAACAATGACTGTTGTTTTTTCTGCAAAGTAGGCTTTAGTTTACTTACTTTTTTGACTCGGAGACTGCTTCCTGCAGGAATGTTTTTTCAAAATCTTTATGTACTGTTGCGTAGTGTAGGCAAATACATTTGTCTTTTACTCTTGTAAACAAATAGTAGGTTTTTTGTCTCTTTTTTGGACGGATGGATGATTCATGCTGAACCGATGAGGTGTAGTGACAGACTTAAATACATAAAATAGTAAGAATACTTCTGTTAAGAAAGGGGAGCAAGACTAAAAGGCTCAAATATGCACAAGAACACAGAAATTGGATTATGGAACAATGGTCAAAGGTGCTTTGGATTGTTGGTGGATGGACAACGACAGCTTGAAAAATCAAGCGATGCACTCAATGTTGTTCCTTCTTTATGCAAGTGTGAACAGATGGGCTTGAGTGGCGTGTGTGTGGTGATGTCACGGACCAGGAAGGAGTGCAACAACAAAACGGGTACTGAAACTGAGCACATTGGTGCTCAGTGTCTTTATTAAATTAAAACAATCAAAAACAAACAGTTAAACAAAACACAGAAAATAAAGGGCGCATTGGCCAAACAAACACCAAAAAAAAGAGACACTAAGTAATATGGTTTTTCTGTAACGAGCACCTTCTCTCTGGTCGATAGCATTTGCTCAGTCTCCCGCTCCCCCTCCCCCTGAGCGCAGAAAGCTGCTGGTTTTTATACAGGTGACCATCTCCCGATTAGCAACAATTAATCAATGAATTAACTTGGGAGATGGTCACCGTCTGCACAAGGTTTTTAAATAAATAAACAAAACAAACGCACAGCTTTTCGCCGTCATCTCAAATAATAAATAATGACAGCTTTGTCTGCCTGCATAAAAATACAATATAATAATAATAATAATACAAAACATACATATATACAAATAATAATACAGGGGTGGGGTGTACTCAGTCACAGCAAGTCAAGGTTGTTTTAATAGTAGAAAACACTAGTGGAGGCTTTGAGTAAATTGTTGATGCTCATAATGCATCAGAGTACAAAAATGCAACATGTCTGAGACTTTTGCACAGCAGTGTATATATTTTTCAAAAAGATATTGAATATTTATTGTGTCTTTACCACGTGGGACCTTGGCCTTAGAGTAATGCTGAGCATTGCTAAATTGCAGCTGAAAGACGGGTCTTGACACATTTTGATTCCATTATCGAGTAAATCAATTATGTAATTACAGTAATATATAAGAGGCAGAGGAATATGAAAGTAGGAAATGAGATTCAATGGCGAGTCACTTCAGAACTTCTATTAAAAATGTCAAGAGTTGCTTTCTGTCACATGGAACTGTGCAAAAGGTGCTAAGGAAATTGGCATGTCCAAAAGAAAATGATGAAATGCAGCACTTCAATAATCTGGCAGCAGAAGGGATGCATTAGACTTCAGAAGCTGACTGTTCAGCTAAATCGTTTAATACTTCAAGATGAAAGAACCTGTAGGGTGCAAAGGCTACCTTGAAAATATGTAATATATTAAATACCTATGAAAACACGGTTAAGGCCAAGCACACTGAACCAGTGATAACTATCCATCATTGTGAGCATGAAGGATATACCATATCTAATACTGTAAGTTAACTGTTCACTGTATTCAGAGATAATTATTCAAAAAAGACACAGACTTAGGATAACATTTTTTTTCTAAACCTCAGTTTCCATTAGTATTAGTAATGTAGGCATCTACGAATAAGTGCTGTGGTGAGTACCACAAGTAAGATGCTGTACTTCAAACTGATATAATTGATTTAGTCAGTGGGCCCAATGTCACTAACTACAGTATGAATCTCTTATGAAAACAGGAAATACCCACCTTATTAATGTGGTTTATCATGTGCTGGGTAACAAATGGCAGCCTTGGGTGGCGCCCCCTCTGTAAAGGGTATTGTTTTGACTACGCCACCCCTTAATTATACCAGGAGTAAGGAGAGCTCCGAATGGAAATCTTCCATATATTGTGACCCCTGCTTGAGTGCTTTTCAACCGAATAAAAGAATAATAGGAGGCTGTGTGTTCCAGTGGTTAAAGAAACAAGCTTGTAAACAGGAGGTCCCCGGTTCAAATCCCACCTCAGCCTGACTCATTGTGTGACCCTGAGCAAGTGTGCTCCGTCTTTCAGGGGAGATGTAATTGTAAGTAACTCTGCAGCTGATGCATAGTTCACACACCCTAGTCTCTGTAAGTCACCTTGGATAAAGGCGTCTGCTAAATAATAAGAAAAACTGTGCATATGGTTTAAACTTTACCCAACATAGGCAAGGTGCCATTTATTTAAATAAAACAATTAATTCAGACAAAAGAATGAAGAAATGTTTGCTTTTTAGTACAGGTATCTTCTTTGCTAACTAACAGCAGTTATTATATGCTACAATAGGTTCAGATCTAAAAGAAAACAAGAATGGGTTGAGGAAGCACAGTGAAGTCAGGACAGCCTCTCCCATATGTCACTGTCACCTGGAGAAGAAAGGCCTCAAAGCAAGAAAACAAAAAAGTACAGAAGTGTTTTAATAAATACATAATACAACCAAATAGTGGTTATCAAAATAAGTCTTAACATCTTCAATGTGCTCAAAACCAAATAATGAATAACTTCATAAACACCAGGGGGCAAGTGATCTGGGGGAGGCTGAAAAACAGAACTCCACAAACACAATAAATGTTCGTTGTTACAATTCTCTTTCTAACCCAAATGGTTGCACTCAGATTTGTCAGCTTGCAGTCATCTATTAAACCTATATAAATAAAGTATATTCTGTTCTTTTCTAGTTTTTAGAGCCAAACAGAAAAACACAAGACAACCAGCAAACAATGTTGACAGTAATGAAAACTAAAAAGGACACAAACAGAAACAAAACAGTGGCCAACATACACGTCTCTATAGAAAGAAAACAAACAAATATGCATGACCACAAAAAGAAAACACAATTCAGACAGTTTACATAAAACAAAACACCAACTACATTCATTTTATTATTTATTAAAACCAGGTAAACTGTCTAAAATAATTTAAAAACAAAGAAAACAAAACACACACACACACTTAGAAACAGGGGAGATCGGCACACAACAAACAAAGGGAGAGAGATAGATTCTCTTGTTTTAAATCTTGCAGGGAGACTCAAACAAAGCAACCACAGCAAACAGTCTTGATTCACCAAGTGACACTGTAGCTCTTTGTATACATGTGCGCAAATTGTTGAGAACGGTGTGGCTTTTAATTCAATCATTACTTAATTAAAAGTAATTAGTGAAAGGTCTCACCTGCTACATTCTGATTAGATCCTTTCAATAATTCTTGATAAATACACACCACCCATATAACGCATTTCTCTTGTACACTAACCACCCTTATAAAAGTTTACCACTGTAAACGTGCATGTAATTGTGCACTTTTCTCATGGTTATACAATGCATTTACCATTTTGCCTTTTTTTGTATATACTTTAGTATACCTCGCTATGCTTTACAATGCTTACCTATGCTTTACCATGTTTTCACTACGCTTTACTATAGTAAACTTTTATAAGGGCAATTGCATTATATTCAGAAAACGGTGGTATAAAACATTGCATATTAGAAATAGTTCATATTGAAGTTCAGCAATACTTTCTCCTTGATACAATACGTGTTCTTCTAAGCTTTTTTTTTAAATTTAGTAGTCGCCAATTGTTTTATTAATCATTTTTTCCCAATTTAGAATAGCCGCTTATTTTTAGGCTCAGCTCACCGCTATCACCTCCGCACTGACTCGGGAGCGGCGAAGACGAGCACACGCTGTCCCCTGAAGTGTGTGCCGACAGCCAACCGCTTTTTTTCACACTGCAGACCCACCATGCAGCCACCTCAGAGCTACAGTGTCGGAGGACAACGCAGCTCTGGGCAGTTTACCCCTGTAATCTTGCGCCCGTCCAGATTACAGGGGTCGCTGGTACTTTCTAATCTGTGCTCATTCGACTGCATGTTTTATTTTCACTGTTCAGGAAAAAAAAATAATAATCTGGCTGTCCCAGCCTTTTCGGTCCGCATAAAGTAGCACACTACATTGAATATTCCTAACTCAGGTGGAATGACTAAATAAAAAATAATAATAAACTTTTCATTTTCAAACACTATAACATATGTGCTACAGTGTTACCAGGGATATAGGAACATAGGAATATCCCTATTTCCATATATATGCTTTTAGAGAGGTTAGTTGCATATAGTAACAGAAGTTAATGTGAAACAAAAAGAGGCTATATTTGTTGCTTGACTTGTGAACTTTACTGTTGTGTGAATGATCGATTTCAGCTCCATTTTATTATATGGGTTTATTCAGCCAGGTTTAATATATCATAAGACTATATGCCAAAATGAAATTATCTCTTATACAACTTCTGGAAATAATGTGTACAGTCTGTTCTTGACACCATCATATTTCATCAAAATGCGAAATCCTGCCACCAATCCCGTTTAATTTACACATCACAGCCCACCAGAAGTGGTGTGTAACATCCTCTACACTCTCGAATAATTTTTACATTTTTCAAATTGCTTCCCTTCCACCTTGTTTTCGTATTCCGGTGTGTTTTTTACATGTAGATCGACCAAGGTTGGCGACTCAGTGAGTGCAATAAATTGTGTTAGAAATGGATGGATTAATTTGCTACACAAGGTTACGGTTGTGGGGACCAGCACTGGTATGTACATTTACTGGATCTGAGGATGACCAGTATGCATGAGAATTTATTCAACTTCCCATTCAGAACGGAATCCAACATTCCAGTACCTAATTTAGCAAATTAGGTTTACCATGTTAATTTAGTTTAGACGTGATGTACCAAACTAATAATATGTTATCAACCTCAATTGATTATATATTCAAATTAATTCAGAAATGGGGCAATGATCTCCAAGTCTTGCAGCATTATAGTTGTTGTTGGCAGTTTTCCAACTGGAAATAGTTCCGTTGATCAGACGTAACTCAGTAAGTTCGTAGAGGTGTTCTCGTTGCAATTCGTCTGTACGGCTAGTACATGACCTTAGGCCCAGCTGCTGGCTATGCTTCCATTTACTGTTTCAGTCTCTCGTAAGGCAAAGAGCTAGGGCTCTCTTCAAAGCTGATTTTAGCCACTCTTCAGAACATTGGTTCTTCCTTGCCTTCTGTGAATTCAAGCACTTACGCTCCCGTGACTTCAGAAACTTTCTTCAGAGCAGTTTAGCTTCCATTTCGTTCCTCCGAACTCCAAACCACTTATAGCGGGTGGAGCTCACTTCTTTCTCTTGCGTGGAGCGCTGATCCTTCTGTGGGCCACACTTGTAGTGTGGGGAGCTCATGGGAAGCAAGCATGGAAAGCTTGTATGGGAAGCTGTCTCATGGGGCAAACTCAAGCATTTCTGAAAGTTGTGCAGCTGGTTTTGTTGTCCTGACTTCCACCCTGTGATTGGTTAGTTTGGTTATTTTGGGCTGTGCCCGAGTCCACGTGGGGTGTTTCTCATTGGTTGTTCTCGTTCAGAGACAGCCCATTTGTTCTCAATTGGTCCGTGGCTTCACCCCCTGTTGGCTGTATTTATGAGGGGTACTGTTCTCTGTCCGAGGTGTCAAAGCATACTTAAAACTGTCAACTGATCAAACACTTGTCCAGCAGTTAGTTTATGACTCTTTTTAAAAGCATTCTTAGTCAGTGGGGTGTTTGTGACCAGAAAAGAAGCAGACACAGAGAATGGCTTAGGACCCCCCTCTATATATTTCAATTCTGTTACTTTTATACACAGAACGATATTATGACCCACTTTGACGCTACATTCCCCCCTTCTTGAGGGCAACGAGGTCCCAAGACATTGTAATCCTTCAAGACATGAAAAAGTAATTAAAAGCTGGGTCATTTCATTATTATTAAGTTAAGCATCAACAATCAATTCAATAATTTATGACTCGAGAACTAAAGGAAAAAATAAAAACATATTTGCATACAGACGTGCTCAAATTTGTTGGTACCCTTACAGCTCATTGAAATAATGCTTCATTCCTCCTGAAAAGTGATGAAATTAAAAGCTATTTTATCATGTATACTTGCATGCCTTTGGTATGTCATAGAATAAAGCAAAGAAGCTGTGAAAAGAGATGAATTATTGCTTATTCTACAAAGATATTCTAAAATGGCCTGGACACATTTGTTGGTACCCCTTAGAAAAGATAATAAATAATTGGATTATAGTGATATTTCAAACTAATTAGTTTATTTAATTAGTACCACACATGTCTCCAATCTTGTAATCAGTCATTCAGCCTATTTAAATGGAGAAAAGTAGTCACTGTGCTGTTTGGTAACATTGTGTGCACCACACTGAACATGGACCAGAGAAAGCAAAGGAGAGAGTTGTCTGAGGAGATCAGAAAGAAAATAATAAACAAGCATGGTAAAGGTAAAGGCTACAAGACCATCTCCGAGCAGCTTGATGTTCCTGTGGCAACAGTTGCAAATA
The DNA here is from genome assembly GCF_902713425.1 of Acipenser ruthenus. NCBI lineage: Eukaryota > Metazoa > Chordata > Actinopteri > Acipenseriformes > Acipenseridae > Acipenser > Acipenser ruthenus. The sequence continues at coordinate 16,066,830 of NC_081195.1, read as the reverse complement.
TTATTAAGAAGTTTAAGGTCCATGGAACTGTAGCCAACCTCCCTGGGCGCGGCCGCAAGAGGAAAATCGACCCCAGATTGAACAGAAGGATAGTGCGAATGGTAGAAAAAGAACCAAGGATAACTGCCAAAGAGATACAAGCTGAACTCCAAGGTGAAGGTACATCAGTTTCTGATCGCACCATCCGTCGCTTTTTGAGCGAAAGTGGGCTCCATGGAAGAAGACCCAGGAGGACTCCACTTTTGAAAGAAAAACATAAAAAAGCCAGACTGGAATTTGCTAAAATGTATATTGACAAGCCACAATCCTTCTGGGAGAATGTCCTTTGGACAGATGAGTCAAAACTGGAGCTTTTTGGCAAGTCACATCAGCTCTATGTTCACAGACGAAAAAATGAAGCTTTCAAAGAAAAGAACACCATACCTACAGTGAAACATGGAGGAGGCTCGGTTATGTTTTGGGGCTGCTTTGCTGCGCCTGGCACAGGGTGCTTTGAATCTGTGCAGGGCACAATGAAATCGCAAGACTATCAAGGCATTCTGGAGCGAAACGTACTGCCCAGTGTCAGAAAGCTCTGTCTCAGTCGCAGGTCATGGGTCCTCCAACAGGATAATGACCCAAAACACACAGCTAAAAGCACCCAAGAATGGATAAGAACAAAACATTGGACTATTCTGAAGTGGTCTTCTATGAGTCCTGATCTGAATCCTATCGAACATCTATGGAAAGAGCTGAAACTTGCAGTCTGGAGAAGGCACCCATCAAACCTGAGACAGCTGGAGCAGTTTGCTCAGGAAGAGTGGGCCAAACTACCTGTTAACAGATGCAGAAGTCTCATTGAGAGCTACAGAAAATGTTTGATTGCAGTGATTACCTCTAAAGGTTGTGCAACAAAATATTAGGTTAGCGGTCCCATCATTTTTGTCCATGCCATTTTCATTTGTTTTATTATTTACAATATGTAAATAATATTTTTTATGTTGAATAAAAAATCTAAAGCAAAGTCTGATTTCTATTAAATATGGAATAAACAATGGTGGATGCCAATTACTTTTGTCAGTTTCAAGTTATTTCAGAGAAAATTGTGCATTCTTCGTTTTTTGTGGAGGGGTACCAACAAATTTGAGCATGTCTGTATATGAAAAAGAAAATTCCAGTTCATTTGGAAGTCATCAAGTTTAATAGTTTCTACTAAATCATGAGGTAAACTAGCTTTAGCATGCAAGTTACTACATATTATTTATTTATGATATTATATCATTAAGAGTTCTCAGCCTTTGTAGTAACTTAATTACTTCCTATTACACCCAGGTATTGTACAGTCATTCATTTTAATGAGGGGTTTTACAAGACACAACCAATGAATATTGGTTATATTTTTGTTCATTATCAAATTAAAAAACATGTCTGTGGTTCTTTTTGTTCTTCACAAAAAATGACTTTTTAAATTTGATTTAAATCTTTCTAAAAACCCTACATTAAAGTACAATGGGTTTTTTTCGGGGTTTTTTTTCTCAATCAGTGCTGTATCTCTAATCTCACCATGTAAAAGTATTACACATTTTACACACACCAATGCCTTACAGAAACTCACAGAATCATTTGCTGGCCACACAACGACATCTGCTCTCGAGTTCCTGGTTGTAAAGAGACAATTAATACCCCCATTGATGTTCAGTTCTCCAAAGAAATTGTGGGGAATTGCTGTGGTGAAGGAACATAATTGGACATTCTAAATTGGGGGTAAGTAATAATAATAATAATAATAATAATAATAATAATAAATACAATACCAAATGTGCAAAATGTTTCCTCTGAGTAAATCATGTTATTGACACATTAGCACTGAAGGCAGCAATTTTCTACCCATTTGTTTTGTCAATAGTTTTTTTTTTTATTAGAAACAGAAAAAAAAACAGATCATCCTTAACTGATAAAACACTCAAAGGTGCTAAATTTAAAAATAAAAGAAATTTGTCAAACTGACATTAAAAAAGTAGTGTACAGGACAAAATCCACTGTCTACTGATGGAACCTGCTTGAATTTCATTATAATAGCATGTTTCGAAATTCAATTCGGATTAACAAGAGGCTACTGTACATTACAATTACCTGTAAAATGAAATTGAAAAGCCAGATGTTCACTTCAATAGAGGGAATTATTAAAACTGAATATTTCACCTGGGCTTTAATAATCCCGCCAAAGTGACTGAGCACTGGCTCAAACAACTAGTACTGGGACGAACACAGGATTTACATTTTCGGATATTCACTCATAATTTAAATAATAGTTTGAATATTTGTTTGTTTTTCAAAAAAGTATTAAAAGCCATTATATTGCTCTGAACGCAGGCAGAGACAGCATAGCAGCAGGGGCAGGGGGCGTGGCCGTGGCCCCTGTGTGTGTGCCTTTATTTTACAGGAAGACCTTACAATATGTAACATATTAAAATAGAAAAATATCCCAGGAGTTAAGAATAAGTTGTAGGACTTACTTTACCCCATTGAATTAACTACAAAACAAAGGATGCCAAATAGCAGTCGCCGGTTGAAGTCCAGACTATTCCATTGCCGACCGGAGCTCCCAGGGTGCGACACACAATTGGCCGAGCGCAGCCCAGGGGCGGGGCTTAGGTAGGCCAGGGTGTCCTCGGCACACCACGCACCAGCGACCCCTGTGGTCTGGCCGGGCGCCTGCAGGCTTGCCTGTAAGCTGCCCAGAGCTGCGTTGTCCTCTGACACTGTAACTCTGAGGTGGCTGCATGGTGAGCCTGCAGTGTGTAAAGAAGCAGGCAGCTAATGGCACACGCTTTGGAGGACAGCATGTGTTCGTCTTCGCCCCTCCCGAGTCAGCGCAGGGGTGGTAGCAGTGAACTGAGCCTAAAAATAATTGGACATTCTAAATTGGGAGAAAATAATACAAATAACTGGCGATGACTAAATAAAAAAAAAAAAAATAGCAGTTCAAGGTAAACGTTGTTTTGTTTATTCCTTAAATAAATAGTAGATTAAGTTGACAATGCATTTTATTTATTTATTGTTTCATTCCTTGCCATTGCTGTTTCTTCACAGTAAACAGTGGCCATCAACACATTTTCATAAAGTAATAACATTAGGTTTACTTGTGCCTTTTTGTAGCTGAACAAGCAAACGAAAACTGAAATTTGACTTTAACACTTCTGTAGAAGGGTGTGGGAAATTCACTGACACACAGGAGACAACTTTATTTGAAATGCTGCTTGGAACACTATTTATTTACGCCATGAGGTGGCACTGTGGTACTGCTGCAGAGCACAACCCAATACCAGCAATGGTAAAAGGTTGGCAGTTCGTAGCACACACACAGGTGCTCATAATAAGAATGAAAACAAAAGGCACAAAGGAAAAGGGAAAATAAAACACAGTAATAAAACTACAAAATAAAAGGTGCTGCTTTGTGCAGCGTCCCCCACTGCCGCTAAACCGGTCAGCTCGGGTCTCCAACCTACACTTTGTTATTCCCTCACGATACTCTGTGGGGTGGCAGATAGTTTACGTGTTTTCAGGGTATTGGCGCAGCAAAAGTAAATCAGCCAAAAGCACCATTCCACATTTAATTTGTAGTTCCCAACATTTACAAGAAATGTAGAAAAAAGTAAATACCTGTCATACAGTAAGAGAAATGAGTCGCCAAAGGAAGGTAAAAATGTCCATCTCCTCCTCCTCCTTTTTCTCCAGATGTATTTTTTTTGCAGATTTTTGCAGACCCCAGACACTTTTATCCACGCACATGTATGTCACAGGGCATCCGATTTTAATGACAATTAACTTGTTTTGTCAACATAGAAATATACTAGTGAACAGACTTATTGTGATGTCTATATATATTTATATTAAGTGATTTATTTCTGTTTTAAAATTGAACATTTGCCTGCAAAAAAAATCAATCTTTATATAAATACAAAAAAGGTTCTGGTATACATGGGATTTGAACCTATAACCTTCAGTTTGCAAGTATGTTGTGTTAACTGTCAGTGTTACATGATTAGTTGAGACAAACAGTATTTTGAAAGATGAAGTCAGCCAGCTGAGAATTCTCTGGACTGTATTATATTATCTGCGGTTTTGATATACCAAGGCTGACTCAGAAATATGTCCGGGTTTGGTCTGAGTACTACTTCCTAAACATGATCACGTTACAATATACTAAATGAACAGATCAAGCTTATTATGATAGTTTGCAAAATTAGATGAAAACTTTCAATACAATCGGGACAATACATAATCATTATTTACAACATTTTGTTCATCTCGTTACTTGTTATAAAAACTGTAACTTTATTGCTATACTACTTGCAAATGTTGTGAAATACAAGTACAAACTGTGGTGTGAAGGCTACAGCGTCTGCATTACAATCTTAATTAGAAGTATGTCTTGGGTTCGATTCCCACACAGGGTTTATATTGCAAAGTTAATTTTTTTTAAATGTATTTTATTTATGTGTAACAAACACGTGTTTAATGTGAAAAAATGTAGTTGATATGAATGACACTTTCATTGAACATACATACTTTTGCACACATAACCTTAACATGCATATATATATATATATATATATATATATATATATATTGTTGATAGTTTCTATTGTATGTATTTGTGGTATACAGTTGATGAAATAATATGAAATCATGTATATATATATATATATATATATATATATATATATATATATATATATATATATTTGTTTTAATCACTTTAATGTATTTGGCAGATTGCTGCTGAACATATAATAATAATAATAATAATAATAATAATAATAATAATAATAATAATAATAATAATAATAACCTTTATTTATAGTGTGCCTTTCATACACAATGGTTCAAAGCGCTTTACAGACAGTTAAAAACAGAGCAGTATATTTTAAAAATACAATAAAAAATTGAAAATGTGCCTTGAGCCTGGACTTAAACATTTCCAGGGAGGGAGCACTTTTAACTGACTCAGGCAGGGAGTTCCAGAGTGGAGGGGCTTGAAAACAAAAGGCCACTTCTCCCTTCTTCTTTAGCGTCACCCTTGGGAACACAGAGGGCACAACTAGCAGACCTCAATACCCGTTGAGGCTCATAGGGAGTCAACATCTCTGTCAAATAATCTGGAGCCATCCCATTTAGAGCTTTATATGTTAACATTAAAATCTTAAAATCAATCCTGTATTTTACTGGGAGCTAGTGCAGAGATGCCAGCACAGGAGTAATGTGTGCTGTATTTTTTGTTTTAGTTAAAACTCTAGTCGCTGCATTCTGCACAAGCTGCAACCAAGACATAGCGTGGCTAGTGAGTCCGGCAAAGAGGGAATTACAATAATCTAATCTAGAAGAATTTTTCAGCATCAGTAAATGAGATAAAAGATCTGAGTTTAACAATATTTCTAAGATGGTAAAAAGATAATTTTGTAATTTTTTTAATGTGTGACCCAAAATGACACCCAGATTTCTCACTTCAGATTTTAGATGGGGAGTCAGGTCACCCAATTTGACTCCTTGCAACTCCTAGACCTCAGTCTTGTCGGATTTTAACTGTAAGAAATTTTGGGACATCCAAATTTCCAAATTTTTATATCAGAAATGCAGTCCAATAGTACAGGTATATTGGAAGTGTCACCAGGTTTCACAGAGATGTACAAATGTGTATCATCAGCAAAGGCTTTATTACAGCAGTTTTAAATTGAACTGGCACTATTCCTGTTTCAAGATAACTATTTATTATTGCAAGAATATCACTGCACAAGTAAATGAAAACATCTTTAAGAAACCTAGTAGGAATGGGATCTAATGAACTAATAGCAGATTTCATCTGCATCACAATAATATTTAGTTCCTGTAATGTAATTAACAAAAAGGAATCCATTGCCGATGCACTTGGCGTATCTGGAATGTATAAGTCAGAATCACAAACAGGGATATGTTTTCTGATAGTGTCTAACTTAGACTGAAAGAAATTAAGAAATTAATTACACCTATCAGGAGCTGAATCACAGTGAATGCTGAGGGAAGGATTTACTAATCTATCAATTACAGAAAAAAGGACCTGGGAATTGTTCTTGTTTTCCTCAATAAGCACCTGGGAGGGGCACTTGTTCTTTCTGATCAGGGTGGGATCAGTCAGGCAGAATACCAGAAGGAAAAGAGATATGCCTTTAAATTCAGTGGCTCTTTCTTTTCTATTCCTACCTGCCGAATCAGAGAGCCCCGCACCGGAGTAGTGAGAGAGAGCACAGCTTGGAGTGTGGTGCCAGGAGGAGCCGCGGTGCTCAGAGAGGGAGTGGGATGAGGTCATCCAGATGGCCGTCGAGTCACTGCCGGAGAGACCGCAGCTGCTGCCAGAGAGTCCCCGTCGCCAGAGGGAGAGTATCCTGTGCCGGCAAGAAGGGAGTGTCCTATGCTGCCAGAGCCCCAGAGAGAGAGAGCCCAGCATCACTGTCCAACTGTCATGCTCAGTAACCCAACAGTGTGGGAATAACTTACTCTATATAAAACTTGATACTCTAAATAATCACTATAATAACAATATATTTAATAAATATAATAAATAAACCACAATCCTAAAATAGCCCTTAAAACCCCACAGGGCTGTCTTGACTGGGCGCCGTGACTGGCCCAGTCCCACCACGGTAAGTGCTCAATTAACTTTATTGTGATAACTTACAAAATTGTGCCCGGAGTATTAGCGCCCAAATTACATCATTAATTTGTACTAATAGTAGTAACACTGAAGCAAATGAATAACAACAAGGCTAAACTCCTAGCCAAGCAATTATTAACAGCCCCTCTACAATTGAACTTAGCAGAGGCAATAACTATTAGCAGAGGCAATAACTATTCGCAGAGGCAATAACCATTAGCAGAGACCATAATTATTCACAGAGGCAATAACTATTCACAGAGGCAATAACTATTCACAGAAGCAATAGCCATTAGCAGAGGCAATACCGAACACCCCAATAACAGTCGCGGTTGTGGAACGCCTGCTCTATCTACGGCAAAGTCTCAGAATCTTGCTGTAAATCCACCACGTAACAGCCAGGCTGGTCCTTCACTGTCTGGGCTCCCCCCAGGCTGGTGCTGCTGAACAAAAAGAGGGAGACACAGGCCTTACTGCTCGACTCCCTGCCATCTCTCCTCTGACCCGCATCTCTCCTCTGACTTCTGGGCGGCGCCATCAAGGAGGAGCTGGAAAACAGAGCATAAGCCATGCAAGCATGGCAATTAGTATTGCTGGGGATCACGCGCTCTTCCAATAATAAAACAAACATCTTCACTTCAGTTTAAGAATAGTACAGTTCACCAGACAACTATACTACTTCCAACACTGCTCAACTCAATTAGTCTCTTCTCCATAGTTAACAGGCTTCCACCGCTTTGAGCTGTAATATTCACCGTATTCACATCAAATCGTTTACACAAATATACTACCCTTCCTGGTCGTGTCTACTGGCTGGCCACTTCCATTCACTCCAGTGTCCCTGCCCGTGTGTACTCTACACGGTGTTCTCTCGCATATCTCACACTCTCTTTCGTTTACTTATCTTTGCCACTCTCAGTTCAGTCTATCCATGTCTGTGGCGTTTTTTCCGCACGCAGCAGTCTCTCTCTTTCTTCCTGCAGTCTCTCTCTTTCTTCACACAGTCTCTTTCTTTCTTAACTCTGTCTCTCTGTACCGCTCCGTGCCTCGCTGCACTCTGGTGCACTCTGTTTCGCTCTCCACTCTGTACTCTGTTGCCTTCTGCACTCTGTACTCTGTACTCTCTTTATCTCCTTTTTTCGTCGTGCAGCAACCTCTTTAACCCAAAACCAAGCTCTCAGAGCAGTTACCCTAGCAACTAAAATGCCTCATTTCAGAATGACATGCTTGCCTTTTTTCTGTCCCATGAGATTCTGGCTCTCTCTAAAGCAGCACAACTCGTTTTTATCCCAGATGGCTTTCCATAGAGATCACTATGTGTGTGTATATACTATATAACTGAAAGGTATTTTTGTCATTTGTAGCGAATACAAACATCTGTTAATCTGATTTTTGTATCCAAATACATGTCAAAAAATATACGATCGAATATTCAGATATTTGTCCCAGCACTACAGATAACAAAGCCTAATATTTCCAGTACCAAATGCGTACATCTTTACTGTTTTATAGTCTGTCGTGCTGTGACTTTCTATGCATTCATCGAAATTGTAATTCAAACTGTGCTTCATGGTCTGATGCCAATATAATCAAGATCTGGATGTTGGCTAACCGCAAAATTATTTTTCTCTGTGGCTCACATTGAAAAGCTAGAATTTGAGCAGCAGTCTGATTCTGAACTCTAATTTCCATGAGATGGTGGTTCTGTGGCGCAAATGCTAAAGCCTCCTTTTGCTGCGGGATACTTTTTCAATATTGAAGAGTTACTGATTTAATGACTGTATCAAAAAGCTAACTGCGAATGGCTTCTGCATGGTGAAACTAAGTCAAGTAGAACATTTAACAAGACAGACACTGCAGGGGTCACACAACATATTTGTATTGTTGTTCATCACAAATAATACAAATATTAACAGAATACTGACAGCCTTCAGGCTTTTAGTTAGGCTTTTAGTCTGGGAATACTAAAAGTTTTCCCTGGTACAGATATTCTTTTATCCAAGTATGTACATGAATGCTGGACCCGCTTCTCATTTAAGCTATTCCTAAAGCTGACTCCCCCTGACCAGGCTTTCTGCACCCTTTTACCCTTGCCTGGATCATTTGATCCAAATTGGACAATTGATTATATGATTCTCCCCCCAATCAAGGTACACCATTTTCTCCATTCCATTCTCACATGGCTGGAACGGAGGGAGACAGAATCCAATTTACATAACAACAACAAAATATAATAACAATGTGTCTGGGGACACCTCAACCTGCAACAGACCATCATTATGCTATGTAGGTAAAAATAAATCAAGCAGACAAATGTTTTTAATTATTCTTTTACAAATACAGATTGGTTCTATCTATGAGGAGAGATGTGCAGCAGTATGTTAAATTCAAGACAGACTATGTGATGCTGACTTTCAGTTTGTGGAATTTAAAGAGCCACTTTGCACAGGTATGAAATAACACACAAATTAACTGATGTACCTTTTTAGATTGATTTTGTATACATTTCTGTTTGTCATATTCTGGTGACTATTTCAAATGAAGAAGTTGAAAGCTCTCAAACAGGTGTCATCTCCAGGTACAGTGCAGCTGTTACACCAGATTGTTCCATTAACCTGTCCTCCAGCAACACTCTGCCATTTGTGGATGTCACCAACTGTACTTGGAGATCAGACATGTGTAAGAGCTGTATTAAGGCCACTGTGGGGCTTTAAACTTATGAATGTTAAAAAGTCGCCAGGATCTGATGACATATACAAATTGAATTTAACCAGTGGCTTTAATTTGAGTTATATTCGATAGTGGTGTGCAGTTTATAGGTGACATTTTTAAACATTTACATTCAAGGGAAAGTAGATTATGTCCATATAGTTTTGTGAATGAGTTTGTTTTATTCTTGTGTAATCATAACAGGATAACTATTACCAATGTGACTATATACAGCATTCATTATTATAAACCTTCCAGACACTAGGTCCAGGTGGGGGTCAGAGAAAAGGCCTGTGTGAGCATTATTGTGGGTTGTAAAGAGGATATTAGCATAGTTTTAAAACAAAAATGGCTTTCTTTATGAGTTTATTGGAAAAATGTAAAATATGTGTCTTTTGAGTGATATTTTTTTTTGTTTCATTAGATACTTTACTAATTTAGGAAAAAGTGCATTATTTATTTTATGTATTTATTTGATACATATCATTGAATAGGGGAGGGATTGAATTTCACTTCCGGGTTGTTCGTTTTTCGTGTGACGTCACTGAAACTAATTTTTCAAAAGCGGAGACATTTTACAGCAGCACGCAGAAACAAATCATCACAGGAACTTGTTTACAGCTAAGAATAAAAAAAAACCCGGTAAAACACTGTAAATGCAATGTATTTGACTTATAATTACATTAAAACATTTATTCGGTCTCATATGTTTTAATATATATATTTTTACAAAAGTCGAAACCTTCATTCTGGGGGGGATAATCTTCGGCTCCTGACCAAATCCTTCGGCGCACATAGTGCGTGTGGGTCAGAACATTCTGCAGCCCTGCCCAACAGCGCATATCATGCTTAACTAATATCACTAATTTAAATGGGTTTTTTTTACATTAAAATAACTTCTTTTAATCATTCATGTCTATAATAATAATTTGAAAAACGAATCTTGAAGTAACATTTGCATACAGTTTTCATTTCAAGTCCATAACAATGGAATGAGCTAAAACAACTTTCACACAAAGTAACTTCACAAAAAAACTCACCTAGCAACAAATGACATAGTTTCAGCTCCTAGGTATATATATATATATATATTAAAAAAAAAAAAAAGCAAAATCGGCATACACAACATTAGTTCACTGGTCGTCTGTTTTGAGAGCAGTCGTTTTCCTGCCCCTCACTTAACTATATATCCAGTAACTCAAGCTTTCCTTGCACATTGTGAAACTAAAGCTCTTACTTTTGTATTTGTGATGAGAAATGTCAGAATCCAATGATAAAATAATAATATTTCCTCGATGGATGTATTAGATTACTGTCTATATAAATATACAAATGCATGTTTTCAGCGATATTTAAAGGCTTTTGTGAAGAATCTAAATGGTTGCTTCCTGCTTTTGTATAGTGAGCAGTGTTTTCAATGCAGTGTTGATTATTACTGATTGCTCCAGTGCCAGTGCAATGAATAGTTATATATAGTCTTTTTTAAGACAATATGCTGTAGTATGCGTGTATCCTAAAAATAGAAACGATGAGCTTGTCTCTGTTGCTTAATTTAAGCTAAACTCATCAAATTGTATTACAGAAATGTGCCTTACATAGCGTTATCACATAGCATTAATTATGTGTTGGTTCTAAAGTAAGATAATATGAACTTGAGTTGTGTGCGTTGGGTAAAGACCTTGCTGTTGCTGTAAATAATAAACCTGTCTCACAGGTCGATGGTGGCATAACTCATCCTGGGTTTGAAGGAGCTGTCATTTCATTTTCCCTGACAAGGTGATTAAAATGGGCCAGAGGAATGTCTTTAAAGTCTGGTATGAACAAATAAGATTGTAATAGCTTGTATAAAAATAATTTGAATGCAGTATTAACACAGTATTATTCAGATAAATTTCAATGCATGGTTCATACATTAACATTCAAATGAAGGGCAGCCTGGGATAAGTTAAGGAACATGTCTGTTTTGATGAATGTCAGCCCTGTATTTTATTACATTTGAAGGCACAGTAACATTTCTATGAGCCACAAGGAGAGCAAAGAAAACATATTCTTATAAAAAACTATTTTGTAATGAATTGCTTGGAAAGTACGTTTGAATTTTTACATTTCGTTAAGTATTACTAAAGATTATATACTACCATTGATTTTGTAGTGAATTGATGAAATTATAGATGAAATCCCCAGGTAAAATGAATGCTTGTTTGCAACCCCATCTCCCCCAGTTTGCCAGAACAGCATCCATCTACACTAACCTACAAATCTGGTGCATTTGTGACTTGGTGTACATGAATACTGAAGTAGCGGTTTGAAGTAAGGTTAAGTGACTTTATTGATAGTAAAGTGTGACAAACTGTGTTAATGTGGCCCTCTTCAAATATCTTGTGAAGGTCTCCAGGTTCAGGATCTAGCACACTGTGTTTAACCATCTAGCTGGACCCAATTTGCCCCAGAGTGACCTCTTGTGTGGGATACGTTCCTATGCATAACACCATGCATATACTGTGCACCTCCTACAGAGCAAAACACCCTGAGTCATGTCTTCACTCGAATTTTGCAGATGTCTCAGAGTATGCTAAATACTGTAGGGAGTATTGAGAGAGAGAGAGAGAGAGAGAGAGAGAGAGAGAGAGAGAGAGAGAGAGAGAGAGAGAGAGAGCGAGAGAGCTGCTGACAGTACCTAATTCACATGTTTTCTGTTGCATCAATGTAGCACAAAATCTAGCATTGTGGTGTATCTCAAAATGTGGGTGCTGCATCGTGGTTGGAATATGCTACAGCTTGTTTAGCAAAATCGGGCTTTCCATTTTGGAAATCAACAATAAGTACCAGTTTATTTATTTATTTATTTGTTTGTTTACATGGTTACCATTGTGGTTTCTTTTTATATTAAAGCTTACTGCTAGGGTTAAAATGTGTGTTAGAAATGTGTTTGGACTTGTGTTAATAACTTTAAACAAATGCTTCTCCTTGTATATTTATTTAATCAACAGGTACCTGTAGGTTATGCACCTTTCTTTATGTGACTCGTCAAACATAACATATTGAAACCCAGGTGCAACACAGCATACAAGTGCACTGGTTCTAGCTTTGTTACATTATTCTACATTTTAAAAATAGTTAGGTGTTGCAAAGACTAGAGTACTGTAGACACTTTGAAAACGTGTCCCACATGTGTCTTAGAATATCAGTGTGGAAGTTAGCCTGTTGGGGCTTGTAATGAAGGCTCTCCTTTTCAAGGCTTGGTAATATCTTCCTAGCTTTGAAAGTAAATGTAAGATTTGCATACTTTTTTTTTGCAATGAGAATGAATGCAAGTATGACAAGAGTGAATGAGCACATTTACTAGAATGCACATTTGTTGTCAGAAGAGGGCACTGTTAGCATTAGGCTTCAGCTGTCATATACATCCCCAAATTTGACAACAGCATTTTCTATAATGCACCAACACACCATTTACAACCCAAGCCTCCAAAAATATTTACTGGGAGGCTCCCGTTGTTTAGCTGGAGATTGATGGAGGAAGGTTGGCATAGGAAAGCTATGAGAGATGGCACAAGGACAATACCAAAAGTCAATAAATAAATTAAGTACATTTGATCAAGGTCTGTGTATAGAATGGGTACCTGTGGTGCAACACTGAAAAACATTATATCACATCCCTAACCAACGAGAGTGTCGGATTTTGGTAGTGGCACAGAACAAGCACAATGAAACAATAATCATTGAGGACATACCTCAAGTCATGTGACTGTATGACAACTCTGATAAACAATAAAATAAATCTCCTATGAGACAAACAATAATACGTCTTTCTCCCAAGATATGACCAGATATATTTTCTAATCTGACTTGTACCAATAAACTACAATAATGTCTTCAGGCTGCTCTTTGGTTTAGAATAGATGCAGCTGATCAGAATTTTTGTATTTTAACTTTTGTGGTGGAAATTACTTCTTGGCATGATACGGAATTTTCTGTGATCAGTGAGATTAGATTGCAAGGTTTAATATCAAAAAGGAAATCGGTATTAACATTATAAAAAGTATTGTATCTGCATGTTACAGATCCTTCAACTATTTTACTGTTGGGAAAGATATTATAGAAGTCCTTAAAAGCACAGTTGTAATAACATTCGCCTACAGTTTATATCCTACAAATCAAAGTTTTGTCTTAAGCAAATTAAAATTTGTGAAGAGCCTTGGTGGGTTTTCTAAACTAGAGAGAATACTTTTCAGGAGTATGTGAATCACTTTTTTTATTTCTTACAAATGCTTCCCACTGAGTCTTGGAATTACTTACTTTGTTTAAATAGCAAAATTTGTTTTTCAAAACCAACAAAAGAGCATGTTTTAGTTCATTTCAGCTGTTCAGATGATTCCAATATGAGTCATTGTGCTGTTCCACCTCATAGAAGTGAAGCTGTGAAAAGATTGTTTGGAGGTATGAAAGTCAAACAAGAGCTTTAACAAAGTTTGGTAGGACTTAGTTTCAGTTTCTGTCGATGCAAGGCTGACATGATTTACATTTTTATAGCCTGATTTAAAAAGCAGTCATGTAATCAATACATTTTCACGGCTTTGTGTGTCGAAGTTATGTGCAAAAGTCTAATTGCATTCATATCATGCTCCATCCCTAGTCTCATTTATTTGGATTTAATAAGGTGCCACCATGAACTGGGTATTTCAGCTCTGTTTAAAATCATGATTTATTTGAGAAATAATATAGTGAAATGTGTAACTGTGATAGAAATGTTAAAGGTGCAACCATGCGATTTGATACAGACCTTGGAAATTCCTCACCTTTCTGATAATAACACATGTGTATTAAAGATAATCTGCAACAAGGCTAGCACATTGTAGTGCGATGTCATGAAAAGCTACTTTAAAATACTGTTGTTAACCTATAAGGCTCTGAACAGTTTAGCTCCATGTTACATTGCAGAATTGCTGAATTGTTACACACCTGTATGTAATCGAGGTTCTTCATCCTCAGGTTTATTGGCAATACCCAAAACTAAGCTTCGCTCAATGGACAATAGGGCTTTTTGCCGCTATGCACCCAAACTTTGGAACAACCTTCCTCAATCTATCAGGGATGCTAAGACCGTTGATGCTTTTAAAAAAAAGTTAAAGACACACTTTGACGATCAGGCATTTTTATCATGATTTGGTTTTTGATTTGTGTAATTTCTTTTTATATTATATATATACTCTTAATATGCTGTATGTATATATGGTGTTCTGTGTTTTTTGTGTTTGTACAGCGCTTTGAGATGTGTGCATTTAGGTGCTTATAAAATAAAGATTATTATTATTATTATTATTATTATTATTATTATTATTATTATTATTATTATTATTATTATATTACTTGCTCAACAAACAAAGCCAGTAATCTGTTACTGCTTCACCTTAGCAGTGTCTTCTGGGTCAAAGCATTTTACTGGCAGGAAAACATTTCAATAAATAGGGGAAGTGACCAAGGAAGTGCAAGAATACCTGAAATCCAGGTATTGTGCCATATATATTTTAAAATGAAAACTTCTGTTTGCTATAACATTCATTTATTTTTCAAAACTACACATTTGAGACCTTTATTACATGACATTTAAAAACGTTCTTTCAGTTTCTCTAATGATACATGTATTTACTGGATACACCAATTCCCACAACAAGCAATCTGGAACTAGATCAGTTATTGCAGTTTACTGGCTGTTCTCTCTATTACTTTATTACATCTAGTACTAACTTTATATAGCGATGTACCCAATACACTAATAGTTTAAATGGTAAGAATATTGGACAAGAACATGGTCCTGATACAAGTTCTAGTTAATGCATTTTTAAAACCCCATCTGCCAGTACATTTCCAACACTATATATGGCCCTATCCCAGAATGTAGTACCCCAGTTCGATGAGCAAAAACCAAGAGCTTACAGCAGCAACTGGAGAACCAATAATCCTCAAAAACTTATTCAAATATAATCATAGCCGGTGCACTAAATAATATTTGAATAACATACAGAATAAACTAGAAATAATGCCCAGCTGATGATTGCTGGTGATGATAAGAAAAATGAGAGGGATCTGTAATGTGATGAGAATTCAAATGAGAAAGGACTAAGTACTTTGAACTGCAGGGGTTGTTCGTTAGTGGGCAGAATAAAGAAGGATTACCAGATGTATAAATACAAAGGGTGCTGGCATGTAGACCCTGCAATGGGCTTGTGTAAGTGTCAGCAGCTGCACTTAGAAGCCAGTGTAAGCAGTTGTGGCACTTGCTGTGATTCCCTCTTTTAGTTCTAAAGTAAATATAATCCCCTTATTTACATAGGATCCGGCCTGACTTAGCACATCCATCCCTTATACACTGAACTCCAATTTCAAGTTGATGTTATCAGCTGTCACCTGTGCTGGCCAGCACAGCTTGAGACCCCAAGCTGCTTGCTTAAGGCCTCTGATAGTAGAGACTGGGGTATAATAGTGTTCTGTGTTTGTAACTCTGAATTGTGGTGTTATATAAATGTAAATAGTCAGAAATACAAATAAGCAACCCAGAGCTTTTTAAACGCTGAATAATATGATCTCTAGTAAGATTAAACCTTCCACAAGTGATTAAATTAAAAGTGATGTTTTCTGAGCCCCCCCTCCCCCCAGCAAATATGAATTCATTCTGAAAGCACATATGTACTACCTGCTTTTGTGTTAAAACTAAAACTAAAATTAAAATAAAGTTGTGTCCATCAATGACAAAGGATAATGTAGTTCAGGAACCATGCTGCTTTAACAATAAGTATTTTAAAATGAATTTGACATTCTAATTAAATGATTACAATGGCTAATACAATGAAGTAATTAGCTGGACAATTACTATGATCCCATCATAGCTCAGGATATTTAATCATCAATAAATTTATGCATTCCTATGTGACAATTATATATAATTTCTGCTAATGAGGCAAAACAAAATCAAGTTTATGCAACAAATGGCTAATCAATCTGAGACATCTGTCATTAATGGATTGAATGTGAAATAACAAGGCATATAGTCATTTGTTTGATTACTGTAGGAGCAATTCTAAGGTGAACAGGTTCTGGTCATAAAACTGAAAAAATAAAGGATAGGTAATTACACACAAAAATGAGTGAAGACATAGTGTCTGAAGTAAAAAGCACTGAATTTAATTCACATATTGATGCTTGGTGGAGTCAGAAACACCACCAACTTAATTCAAAACCAACAGTCAAACCTGTGTTAAAGGGTACATAAGGACCTTTTTATTTTATTGTGTTACATGTTCACATGTGTTGCTACAACTGTTTACGTAAGGTGTGTGTATTGTTTTAATTTTTTTTTTACATTTTGACCACTTTTTTTAAACTTTTAAATTGCATTCCCTGCCTCAAGATGGCTCCCCACATGGACTTCTCAGAACTACATTTCCCATCATCCTCCTGCTCACATATGTAACTGAGATGGATTTACCAGTGAGCAGGAGGATGATGGGAAATATAGTTATGAGTTGCATTATGAGTTGCCCAGTCTGTGTTGGAATATTAAATTGCTGGTTGGAAGCCTGGTGATACCGGTAACGTGTCCGAATTCTAACAGCCTTAATATTGTTTTGGGAAATGGCTCTTCCCAGAGGTGTCACCAGAACAATTTGACTTGGTAGTCGAGTTTGAACCTTTTGAACCTTTTTTAAGTAGATATCTATCTGCAAGAAGGAGTAAATCTATATAATGTTCAAAACATTCAATCATTTGTGTCAAAATGTGACATATTATGACATATCCAAGAACGAATGTACAGTCCACTTTATTGCGTATCATGCTACCAGCCATAATCAACAACCTACAAATAGCTTCGTGGTAGGTTTTGCTTTCATAAAGCTGTGTGATTTATTTCCCCAGGCTTTGTTAGTGCTGCAAATCAAGTAGTAATGTCAATTGTGCTGAAGAGCATGCAAAATTGTTGGAAAGGATTTGCTTCAAATAGCGTGATCACTAAAATATAGCGTGTTCTGATTCCTAACACTACAGGAATCAGAACAAAGGAGCTGTGGCCACCATCAGAGCTTATTTAGCTAGAGGGTGCAGCCAAACTGTGAAGCCACACATTTATTGCTCGTCTGGCAGCTTCCAGGAGAGCTGCATCGTCAGTTCATTTTGATACCCAGTGCAGGCGTCCCACATATCAGATTTCCAAGGCAGTTGAGGAATCATCTACAGTAATGCAGGAAATGGGCCCCTCTTATGTAGGCGACAGACTTTTGCTTGTCCAAAGAAAATTTTCAAAGAATTTAAAGATGGAGTGGACTGGAGTGGACTGATATTCGACAACATGTACTGAATATGGACGTGTTTGGCATGTGCATTGGCACTATGGCTGCAGCGATTTTGTAAGTTAATGCGTCATGTTTAGATTTCATTTATTGTAGTGATGTCATCTTGTGCTGTTAGGTTCTGACTGCTCAAACTGTGTGATCACCCTGTTAACCTTGGAATAAGTACAGTCATAGTCCACAATGACTGTATAAAAAGAATCCACAAAATACATACTTTAAATAACAAGACAAAACATATACAGTGCTACCCTGTTATAATATGGTTGTCGGGGTTCATAATTAGGAGACCCCGTGTGGCAGGAGTGAAAGGAGTCCCTGTGCTGCATGCGACGATTGGCTGAGGTGTGGCAGTGCACTGATTGCAGGGGTGGGGCTCGGCCCTATTTAGGCTGTGGGGTTCTGCCATTCGGTCTCCTTATCCTGGACTGAGACGGTCGTGCTGCATGAGCTCTGTGAATTTGTTTATTTGTTTGTTGTGCTTATACCCAGACTGAGGATTCCCAGGCCGGCTGCCTCCGAGCCTGTGATCCTTGGCATCTCCAGGAACTACTAATCCTGCTTGGGAGAGGGAGCCCAAACCACTTGCTGTTCTGTGTGGATTATTGAGATACCACGTGGCAGTGTTTCTGTTCTGTGTGGATTATTGAGATACCACGTGGCAGTGTTTCTGTTCTGTGTGGATTATTTGTTTTCATTGCAAGCCTCTGTTTACCATAGCTGGTAAAAGAGGCAGTTTTCTTTGTTCGCTGCAATTGTGTGGAAACCCACTGCTCAGGACTTTGTACTTTTGTGTGTGCTGTAAATAAAATCCAACCCCAGCTACGTGCTTCCTGTCTCCATCACTTCCGGGTCACGTCACTTCCTCCCATAGCCCACCACACTGCATTATTTGTGTTTCGCCTTATAACGAATATTATTATTATTATTTATTTCTTAGCAGACGCCCTTATCCAGGGCGACTTACAATCGTAAGCAAATACATTTCAAGTATCACAGTACAAATAATAATACAATTAAGAGCAAGATAAATACAATGACTTTGGTTCAAGCAACTACAAGTGTGACAAAATACAATTCAATAATACAGCAGATAACAGTGTCAGTGATAGTTACATCAGGATATGATTAAATACAAAATACTACAGATTAAACACTTGGCAGATTACAGTACTCTGAAGTACAGGATTAAATGCAGTAAAATAGGGGGCAGATAAGAGCAAGTAAAGCGCATTTAAGGAAGAGTGATAAGTGTCCCAGGGGAAAAACAGAGGAGTTCTACAGGTGCTGTCTGAAGAGGTGAGTCTTAAGGAGGCGCTGGAATGTGGTCAGGGACTGGGCAGTCCTGACATCTGTAGGAAGGTCATTCCACCACTGCAGAGCGAGGGTGGAGAAGGAGCAGGCTGGAGGCAGGGGAGCGTAGAGGAGGTAGAGCCAGTCTTCTAGTGCAGGCGGAGCGGAGAGGTCGAGTGGGGGTGTAGGGAGAGATGAGGGTCTGGAGGTAGCTGGGTGCAGTCTGGTCAAGACATCTGTAGGCTAGTACAAGAGTCTTGAACTGGATGCGAGCGGTGATTGGGAGCCAGTGGAGTGAGCGGAGTAGTGGAGTTGCGTGGGAGAAGCGAGGCAGAGAGAACACCAGGCGGGCAGCGGAGTTCTGGATGAGCTGGAGCGGACGGGTGGCGGACGCAGGGAGGCCAGCCAGGAGGGAGTTGCAGTAGTCTAGGTGGGAGAGTACCAAGGCCTGGACCAGGAGCTGGGTGGCGTAGTTGGTGAGGAAGGGTCGGATTCTTCGGATGTTGCTCAGGAAGAATCGGCAAGTGCATGCCAGAGTGGAGATGTGCTGGGAATAAGAGTGGCAGGGGTCCAGGGTGACTCCGAGGTTCTTAGCGGAGGAAGAGGGAGAGAGTGTGGTAGATTCCAGAGGAACAGAGATAGAGAGATCAGAGGAGGGGGAGGAGGAGGAGGAGGGAAAGAAAAGGAGGTCAGATTTAGAGAGGTTGAGTTTGAGGTGATGCAAGTGCATCCAGGAGGAAATAGCAGACAGACAGGTAGAGATACGGGAGGGGATGGTGGAGTCAGAGGTGGGGAAGGAGAGGAAAATCTGAGCATCATCAGCATAGAAATGGTATGAGAAACAATAGGATGCGATGAGGGGGCCCAGGGAGCGGGTGTAGAGAGAGAACAGGAGAGGACCCAAGACTGACCCTTGGGCTGTTAAGAGAGGGCGAGGTGTGGAGGTTGCTCCACGCCAGGTTACCTGGTAGGTGCGGTTGGAGAGGTAGGAGGAGAACCAGGCCAGAGCAGTGCCAGAGATCCCCAGGTCAGTGAGAGATGATAGTAGAATTGAGTGATCAACAGTGTCAAAGGCAGCAGAGAGGTCGAGGAGAATTAGGACAGAGGAGAGAGAGGCAGCTCGGGCAGACTTTAGTGAGTTGGTGACAGACAGGAGGGCGGTTTCAGTGGAGTGAGCAGAGCGCAAGCCAGATTGGAGAGGGTCGAGCAGAGAGTGGTTGGACAGGAAAGCAGAGAGCTGGCGGTGTACAGTCCGCTCGAGGGTTTTGGAGAGGAAGGGTAGGAGGGAGACAGGACGGTAGCTCTGGAGAGAGGTGGGGTCGAGGGTAGGTTTTTTGAGGAGGGGAGTGATAGAGGCTTTTTTGAAGGCAGAGGGAATGAGACCAGAAAGGAGAGAGGTGTTGAGAAGGGAGGAGATGAAGGAAAGTAGAGTAGGAGCAGCAGCTTGAAAGAGGTGAATGGGGAGGGGGTCCAGGGCACACGTGGTGGGTTTGTGACCCTGGAGCAGGGAGGAGAGGTCAGAGTCTGAGAGGGGCGAGAAGGTGGAGAAGGAGGGTGAGTTAGTAGGGGATGCAGTGGGTGTAGGGGTTGGAGAAGGAGGGGGTGCAGGGGAGGGAGAGGTGTTAAAGAGTATGCGGATATCTGAGATTTTAGAAGAGAAGAAGGAGGCAAAGTCATCAGGGGAGATAGAGGAGGGAGGAGGAGGTGGGGTGGCGGACGCAGAGAGGCCAGCCAGGAGGGAGTTGCAGTAGTCTAGGTGGGAGAGGGAGGAGAAGGTAGAGAATAGTTTACGTGGGTTGTTAGTGGAGGCTTGGATTACAGATTAGAAATAAGTACATTTAGCAGAGGAGAGAGTAGAGGAGAAGGAGGAGAGGAGAGTGCGGTAAAGGTCTAGGGCAGCAGGGAGTTTGGTTCTCTTCCATTTCTTTTGGCATTTTTGTTCACAAAATGATTTACAATGCCCACAAGCCAAATTAATATTGTAGCGTACGGTGGAAAATGAAGGAAGGAGACACACACATTTGTAGGTACTCGAATCCACGGTTTATTGGGACGATTATTCCCGGTCCCTGTTAGCCTGGGCCACACCAAAAACAAGAAGTAGTCTTGCACTCTCACAGCAGCACATTCACACAGAAGCTTATCTCACTCTTCAGTCTAGCACATTTCTTTCCTAGAGCAGCCCAATTTGGAGTCAATCTTATCAAGAAAACCTCTTAGTTTTTCTTTGTCATTTAGCCAACCACGCAATGTACTACACTAGAACCGCCGCGGTTATACTCATACCTACAACCTCCGGTACATTTTAAACACCATCAATATTAAAATGAAAGACAAACTATCGGATACAATGCAAAATAACTTTGGGCATTGTGACTCCACCCCTTCCTGGATGGCTGGCTTCCAACTGATCCTGGAATGAACTGCCAGACCATCCAGTACGAGGCACTCTGTTCCTGTTAAACAGCGCCCTCACAGGTCGGGAGGGAGATTGTTGACTAGGATTCATTTGCTCTCTGTCACACTGTTTACCATAGTATTTTTGCACAGTAATTTTGTAGTTTTCCCATGCTTTTACAATGGTTATAGTATGTATTTACCTTACTACCATGCATTAACCGTGCTTTTGCCATTTTGTTTGTTTTATCTGAGCACCAGTACATTTTAATAATAACAGACCAGATGGAGTAGCCAGCTTAAGAAAGGTTTTTACCCTTTTGGTCACCTGAACTTTGGTGTGGCTTTTGTACCAGTCAATGGTTCACTGACCAAATTGCCTGATTTCATCAGTGCAAATGGCTGGGTGTGGCAGTGTGCCCTGCCCCTGTGTGTATTATGTTTATATGTTGCATGTGGTGTGTTAATGTTGGTGTATATGTTGCACGGGACATAATGTGGGATATTTAGCACAAGTGTTGATAAAATATATAGTTGTATTTAGGCATGGAGATTGCACAATCTCTCCATGTGCAGATAAAGTATGTAATAGTATGTGAGCACGGGGATTGCACAAATTAGTTCACCTGCTGGGATTCAAGTGAATGATTAATTAGTAATTGAATACCGTCACAGCTGTTTATATAGAGGTACGAAGCAGTCACTCTGGGTTATGTGTTCGAGAGTGGAGAACGGGAGAGAGAGATAGAAGGAGAAAGTAATTATAATACATATCAATTGCTGTCCGTGCTGAAACAGTTCACTGTTTGTCTGTCTGTTCGTCCACTGTGTTTGCTTTCTTTTACAAAGTGTTTTTGTCCGTTTAAACTTTTTATTTTGCAATAAACTGGCGCAACTCCATTCACCATTCACTTCCCACTGTGTGTGTTTCTGTTCCAGGTCTGACGTCACCACGACAGCCATCCAGGTGACAGTGGGGTATCCACAATTCCTGGTAGTTTACTCTACTAGGTAATAATTTCAAACAGCACAAATAGCACATTTAGTATATCTGCCATTTTTTCACGAACACCAAAATTCTCTATAGCATTAATTTCCCAATACCGGCAATAAAATGGCTTGTCCCTCCCAAGCTTGGGTAATTATTTTCTGTCACACTTCTCCATCTTCATATCTCTGTGTTCAGTCCCTAGATTGTTTGTTTATTTTTTTTAGTTTGCTTTAGGACAGACCTTTTAGCTGAGAAACAAATCAATGTTTTTTTAACAGCCGTGCTAGAGGATGGTGCCTTGCCAAAACAGTTTTCAGGTGTTTTCTTAATAGATCAAAACATCCAAAGGGCACCAATTAATTCTTGATAAACAGGAGACTGTTATTGTTGTGTGTGTTTTTTTTTAATATTGCATGGATCACAATAAACTGACTACATGCAAACTATCTACACAAAAGTATTAGGAGGAAATAAGTCTGTTTAGAATATTTAAAGTCTGATATTGATGACATTGTTCTAGACTTTAACATGTCTAATGTCTAAGTGCACTTGCTAAACCAGAGTGTAATCATAAACTCCCCCCCTCCTGCAACACACTGATGCCAAATCAATGTAACCAAATTTTCAACACTTCTTTCCATTGACTTACAATAAAAGAAACTGTAAAACAATAAAAATGGTGCAGGTTGTTAATAATTCAACAAGTTCACTGTGATATATTTCACAAGGTCACAGAAAGCTATTTGGAAAGCATTTCCATTTCTTTCTATGAAGACTAGCAATCACCTTATATTGTTTTAAATCCATGTCTCTTTCTAACTTTCTCAAGCATTTTTACACATCCCATGAGGTGAGTTTTTCATTTGTTTACAGCGTCCTCCTTATTTTATGGAAGGATTAACATATTTGCACTCCTGACCAATTACCTATGCATTACATTTTCTCATACTTGCAACCATGGGTTTTTCATGGCTACGTTGTATTTGAGCAATCCTACTATATATAGTTCAAAGTGGATTAAAGATGTATAATGGCTGGAATGACCTAGCTAAGACTATTTCTATGGACCACACTGACAGTTGATGAAGGTCTGGCCATCATATTCAGGGAAATTAGCAAAGTCTGTTTTCCTGAATGGCCTTGAGACAGAGAGAGAAGGAATTTGAACTGCAAATCTCCCTCCTGACCAGAAAGGGCGCTGTGTAAGGTGGGTAGTATGCTTTCCCATAGATGGGCTGACTCGACAGTAGGTGGCAACCAGAAGTCTGCCATTTTGGGGAGAGCGCGTAGCTGCGAGATTAGTAAACAACTTAATTTTGGTCAGCTGCGGGGCATGCTGTGATTGGATAGACTGTGGCGCCGGGCTGATCACAGGGAGGAGTTTGGTAGTACAAAGGGGAGACAGTTACGTGAGTACAGCCCCTTACGCTGAATGTTATTAATGCGCCGGAGTACTGTTTGTTTGTTTTTGTTTATGGTGTATTGCAGAGGAGAACTTTAAAATAATATGTTTTTAAACACTACCCAATAACTTTATTATTATTATTATACATGGTGAACAATAATTTTAACCCTCTCCCTGCTCACAATATACACACTATATAGTCTTGCAGGGAGAGGGTTAAATTCCTCCCTGCCTAAACTATGCACATTTTGCTTAATTATTTTATTGCTAATTATCCCCTGCACCTGGAAGTAATTGTAAATTAGAACCAGATGCAGAGTATTTAAGAGGTGCAGTCAGTCTGCATTGGGCTGCTGAGTCATTGAGGAAAAAAAAGGTAAGTGTTAAGTGTTTTGTTTTTGGCATGTAAACAGCTTAGCTCAATCTAGTGTTGAGAAGTACTTGGTCTGTCCTAATGCTTCTAGTGCTTCTTCAATTCTTGGTGGAAAGGCATCACAGGTGCTGCGTGAGTTTAGCTTGCGGTAATCAACGCATATCCGGAGCGATCCATCTTTCTTTGTCACCACAACAATAGGGGAGGCATATGGACTCTTGTTCGGCCGAATCACTCCCGCTCACTCGAAGGACATTTGTCCCAATCAGCAATGGAACTTCTTTCCTGTATTCCATTGTGGGAACAACAAACACAGGCACGTTCTCAATTACACGGCCCAGGAAGCTTAATGTGAGAAAGGACACCCGTAAATGAGACATTCTGACCTGCCACACCTTCTATGGGAACGTTTTGAAGCCCCAACCCTCTATTGTCTAAGATGTGGGTGTTTATTTATGAACAGCTCGAGTCTGTCAAAGCTTTGCACTTTGTCCCATTCACCTTAACTACCCCTTCATTCTAAGCTGTGTTTATGTTTGATGTTCTGAGTCTAGGGAATTACTTGTCTGTTGCTGCCCGCCACTGCCCCTTTAGCCACGGACATTAGGAGTTTAACGGTGGCTCAACCCCACTTGCCTCTTGCTCCCCTGGAAGAATCACCCTGCATTCCCTGGCTATGTGTCCTTGCTGGCCACATCGGTAGCACATAACAGCGGTGGAGTGGTAGCTGCATTGACCTGTTGCACTGGAGTGTGCTACTGTTGCATTCGGCTTAGGGAAATCAGGTTCGGTGATTACTCTGGCTTCCAACTGCGAAAGCTTACTGGCCTGCTCAGCCTGACCTATCGTTAATTTCTTCACCAGTTCCATCAGTTCAGTCAACTCAGACGTTTGCTTTGGTGACTCAGCTGAGTTTCTTCTGCTACTGCTCTGTGTTCCATCGCTAGCCCTGACTGCATGACCTTAACTTTGACCTTTTCTTGGTTTTGGGTTTAGTGTAACTCGCTGAGCCTCATGTGCTAGCTGCCTAAAGCTGGGCTTATACTGCAGGATTTTTTGCTGATCGCCGACGAGCTGAGGAGTCATGACAAAATGACAAAATGAGGTTGTCAGGGACAAAATGGTCTAAGTGTGAGAGGGTCTACAATGCCCCATTAATGGCTTCTGTGATTTCCCGATGCTCTTATGACATCCCAACAAATTTCGAACATGTCAGAAAACTTTAGTCCGCAACAAAGCAATTCGTGAAATGTGTGAGGGGCTACGGGCCGATTTCTTGACGAATGCTGCCAGTAGCCAATAGGGCAAGCTAGCAACAATGGCGACGAAGAGAAAGGTTGTGCCCCGCAAGGTGTGGAGCCTCAAAATTGAGGAAAAGATAGTGGAGATGTGGCAGGAACACCCGTGTCTCTTTGACATAAGTGACATTTCCTATCATAATCGCTCATTGAAGGAACAAAGGTGGAGGGAAATTGCTTTGGAACTTCAGGTACCTGGTAAGTAAATAATTGTTATAACTTGTTAACTCCAAAGCAGATACTGTGTGTGGTAGTGTGTGCTCTCATTAGAATCAATTTCTACAGTCACTCGTATTCGATATCCCTTTCAAACCCCTACTGTATGCTTGTATTGCGAATTTAATCAAAACATGAGGAGGAGGGGTGTGCGTCTGTGTGTGAGAGAGAGAGAATGTAGATTATGTTGTTGCATATTTAAACCTGACAAACTTGTAGTAGCCTACTATTAAAGCTGCATTCTAGTCTGTTCAAAAGCGCAACACTCGCTCGTAATACAAAATATTTATTAGTTAAATCTTCAAATTATTCATCAAAATTTGGTATTCTGATGAAGATCACTTGACGGCCAATCTCCCACGACAATCTTTTAATCTACTACTAGGAGTACTAGGAGCGAGTGTTGCGCTTTTTGAGCAGATTAGATTTTATTATTTTGGATGCACCTCGAGTTGGTTCAGAGTACAGACGTCAAGGAAATAAATATTGACATTGCTATAATGTTATAACTGTTATAAACCATTTTTTTTTAATCGCAATATTGAACGTTTGTGCATAAAGGTTGCTATTGCAGAAAGTAAACTGGTTCTAGCTTGATCATACTACGCCTAAACTGTGCTATCTTGGTATGTTATTTTGTTCTTTTGTGTTCTCACACTACGCCTAAACTGATATTGGGCATATCAGTCCCTCCAGCACTGGGTGATTGTGGTTTCTTCAGCTGCTAAACTGCCTCTGTTGTTCTAAGCACAGACTTGTGGGTCCGCTGCCACTTTTTCTGCAAAACTTACAGAGTGTACAAAACTGTAAATACTTGCATCTTATATTGTGTTAATGCTTCGTTTTCCATGTTCTCCAACAATGTAAAACCTACAATTTTTGTTTGCTGTCCTGTAGAAACACCGCCAAATGTTATGTAAAACTAACATTTTTGTTTATAGTTATCCTATATGCTGTGAAGCTTACAGATTTACAGGATTAAAACTTGAACCTGATGTTGTGAAAACCATAATAAATACTGTAAAAGAACCGCTGCCACACAAGGTTCTTGCCCCTTTAAAATCAGACCCAACACACAGAAATTTGGAGGTTCAGCGCTTAAACGCACTTTTAATAATACAAATAAAAACACAAAATAAACCAAACAAACACCTAGCTCCTTTTAGAGCTAGGACTAAACACCCAGCTCCTTTTAGAGCTAGGACTAAACACCCAGGAACCTAACTAACCCGCAGGACGGCTAAGCTGTTTACCCGCTACGAACATCAAAACACTCTCTGGAACTTACTTCTTAACGACTGCTTGGAAGCAGCGCACCTCTTCTGCCTCCTCCTTCTCCTCAGCAGCCCTGAGCAGGCTGACTGCCCTCCTTAAATACCCTGCACCTGGTTTTAATTTAACAATAACTACCAGGTGCAGGGGATAATTAATAGTAAAACAATTAACAAATTAAATTAAACAATAAAGTAACACAATCAAACAATAAAGCAAAACAGAATTAACCACACAAATGTGCATTCCACACATGTTTTTCTTGCAGGGAGGCTTTAACCCCCTCCCTGCTGTCTTACAATACATATTTAGATTAATTTTCCTTTTTTCCTGCTTATATAGACATGTTTATGTAGGTACTGTATATTGTATTTAAAAATACTTCACACAGCATTTCTCCCTTCCTCTGTGATTTTGAACGAATTTACCGTGACTACTTTCTGTGACAAAATCCCAGCCTTACTTATCAGTTATTAAAATAGGAATCACAAAAAACCAAAAAACGTCACTCTCCTCCATCTAAAGATCGAGGTTGGCTTGTCAGAAATATGAATTTACTTCAGAATCATTAATTAAAATAAGCACAGTGTCTGAATCTCATGTCTACTGTGAATACTGCCGTACAAACTTCTCTGTGAAACATGGTGGCCATGACTGTACCACTCACAGGTCAGAAGAAACACCAGCAATACGCAAAATCTGACACTCCCCATTACTGTATGTTTGTGCAAATGGGTTTTGAGGTTTAACTCTCTTTAAATAATAATTTGATACTACACAGTACGTGTTTTGATGGTTGCAGAGTAGTACACATGTAAACAAAAAACATTGTTAAATGTTTCTTGAGGTGTTATTTTGATAGTTATTTTATAAAGTTTTGAATTTATAATTTTTTTTTTATAAAGGTTGAATATTTCAGTCCAGGTTTGATAGCACTTACGAGAACCTACAACACGCTTCATTACTAATATTTAAATCTAGAATAAATAGAATTTAAAATAATAAAAAAAAATCATTGTTGAAGTATTTTAATTTTTTTTTTTTTTTTTAAATTTCTTAATGCTGTTTGTTTACAATTACCAAAATTATAGATTGAACAGCAAAAATTAGGTCATTGGCTGCCAGAGCCTAAGAAGCTTTTCATTTCTAGGGGCTAGCAGCCACTGGCTTTAAAAAAATGTCCATATCACTACACTCGCCACATGCTACTATTTTCTCCTTTCAGACGTTGGCATCTCTGTCTCTGGTGCAGGTGCTCTTGTGCAGGGATTAGTGGTGGCTGTGTGCAGGGATGAGTGGTGGCTGTGTGCAGAGTAGGTGCTCCATGAGTGTCAGCTCCCGGGTTCGTCCTCAGCTGCAACACAGTCAAGCAAAACAAGACAATAACACAGCAGCGATCTGGCTGCAATCACATATTCAGCGTAAGGGGCCATACTCATGTAGCTGCGTCCTCTTTGTATTGCAAAACCCTTCCTTGTGATCAGTGTGGAGCTGTGCTCTATCCAGTCACCGCCCGCACCACAGCTGTTCACAGTGGAGTTGTTCTGCAGTCATACAGCTACACCCTTTCCCCAAGATGGATGACTTCCTTTCCTGTCCCACCATCGAGTTGACCCATCTTGGATAAGGTGTACCACCAACCTTACCCAAAGCCCTTCCTGGTCAGGGGTAGGCTTGCAGCTCAGATTCCTTCTCTCCCTGTCACAAGGACCATAAGAGTATTTAAAGGGTTAAACTTTGCTGTAATGATCTAGCACAATAAGGAAAGTTGAGAAATTTGTAAAGAAATAGGCCTCTGGTCACCATAATAACATCTTATAAGTTGTGGGGGAGAAAGACTCTCACAGATTCCTTAGCCTTAAAACTTCCCTGAATAAGCAAGATTTAGCCGAGCCTGCATATACCTGGTTCTCAAGATCGACTGTTCTGTGAGAATAGTTATGTATGCTGGGAGATAGCCTTTGTCTAGTTTTTTAAAGTCAGAGACAGGGAAGAGCAGAGGTAACATCTTGAACTGCAACATGCTATCAACATCTAGCAAGCAAAGTCAGAGGAAAGGGAGATTGCATATAACATCTTTAACCAACAGCTGTAAACATGAACGAATAAGTCAGGAAAGAAGAGAGCAACAGACTAACTTATTGGCTCTTCGCACTATTCAAAAGGAACACCCCAGAATTTGGTTAAATTGTGAGAAACTTAAATATACAAAAAGGACGTAAAGAGAACTCAACCAACTGCATCGGCATCGTTCAACAAACATTGAACTAATAAATTAATTAACTGATTTGGCCTGCTGGCACCGGTCAAATTTACAGCAGGATATTCCCACCAGACATTTAGCGAGACTGGGTTGTCTGACCAGGAATACAGACAAACTCTGATGGAAGTCGGCCTCTGATGCAAGTGGAACCACGGACGACTGAATCATACCCTGCATTGACAAAAATGCAGTATTCACAGTTGGACTAAAATAGATTAGACAGAATCTATGTGGGAATGTAATAAATGTATGTAATAAAAGCAGAGAGATAGAGTATGTGACCCGGGTGGCTTGCGGGTGACATCAGACCAGGAAACAATGGATTGGATATCAGCACAAGTACTGGGGGATATTGCTCTCATGTTGGTTTTACTAATTAAATAAACCAGCAAATAATAAATAATAAACACTTTCAATAACAAAACAAACAAAACGACACGTGGACCAAAATAAACAAACACTAGAAACAGAACACAAAACAAATACCGTGCTGGTACAGCAATCAGGTAGGTAGCAGTTGCTTTCTGTATTTCATTCATAGATCTCTCAAACACCGCCTCCATTTCTCTCTCCACTCTCATCCAACCACCACGTTCAGCCAAAGCTGCAGGTTATTATATTGCGGCCAAGGGATTAACTGGCTATCAGTTACCTAGTTTATCCCTCGACCACATTCGGCACAGGGTTTCTCATATGCGTGGTCAACAGCTAGTTTGTCAATAGTCACTCGCTGTTGACCACATATTCTCACGATTTTATCTGGATGGGGGCATGTTAACCCCATCCAGGCTGTGAAACAATAATAACAATAAAACAATGTTTTTCTACATAAACACAAAACAGTACATTTAAATAATAACACAACAAAATAATACAAAATACAGATAGGGACGGGGTACCCCGCCACAGAGTATAACAGGGTGTGGCCATAAGTATCTGTACTGTATAAACCAGGGGCCAGTGTAATAGCTGATGGAAATAATTTAACAATCAGACAGTGGAATTAATTGAATCGATCTACTTAATTGAAATTGGTGCTAGAATAAATATAGAATGAATAATAACAAATATAATGGGTGTTACGTGTAGTTGTCGACAACAGATTGCTAACAATTGATTATGATTAGAATTACAGATCAAAATACAAACTAAGTAAATTAGAATTTACTTAGTTTGTATTTTGATAATTTTCCTGACTTTATTGAGCTTTTTACTAAAAGTGTGTGGCTTTGCTTTGAAATAAACATTTAAAAAAAGGCCAGTTTACATTGCACTATCTCTGCACAGAATTGGTGGTGACATAAATGTAACCAAATCGGAACAAAATATTTTCCCCTGTTAGCACTGTAATTATTGTTCACCCCAAAGGAACAATAAAACAACATTATTTAATCTAATAAATGTGTATTAAATGATAATTATAAAATGATATATTAAATGATAATTATAAAGTAGAATAGATCCTTCAGAGTGGTCTGTTTCATCTAGTGGGATTTCCATTTTCCATTCCAACTTCAAGAAGATGCTGGTGCACAGGCTGTAAGTTACTCAAGTTGACATTTCCCCTCGAGGCTTCATTAGGGCAAGAGAGCAAAATATGAAGCTGTAGGAGAGGAATGGTTTGTTTAACTTTATACACCATTTTATGATGAGTGAGAATGTGCACAAGTATGAAATACATGTATATATACTCACTATTTAATCATAAGCTACAATGTTTCAGCTTCTGCCTTCTTCAGATAGCAATAAAAAATAGCTAGGTAGATGTTGCTTAAGTATATATATATATATATTTAATCTCTGAGGCCTTGATAAGTATCACGCTGCGCGAAGAAAACAAAAAAAATCCATACAAAATACCTGCCTTTCTCCAGCCATTCAGATAACTGTATTTTAAAATAAGCATATAAGAAGTCAAATGTATAAAAAATGTATTAAATGTCTTCAGCATTTTTAGTACTTTTTTTTTTTTTTTTTACTGTTGCAAATGGTTCCTGGGCAGTCTGAAATCTGCATGTAATTTTTATAGTGTAATCTGATTGTAGCTGTAGCCTAGAGCCTTGCTACCCAACCCGAGCCCGAGCCCGATGGGACCTGTCAATAAGTGTCGGGTTCGGGTCGGGTCGGGTCGGGTTTAGTTTGTATATTATAGATTGGGCTCGGGTCGGGTCAGTGTGTTATCAGTGAGTGGATTATGGTGTTTTTAGTTTTAAGTGAATATTATTTTCTTCATCTGGGAAAGTGTTTCCTAAAACTCACTTCCTGCTTCCTTTTTTGCCTGTCTAAAAATATCTTATGTGAGTGGCGAAGACTTCAGGCGTGCACGTCACTTAACCAATAATTTGTATGAAGGAGAGATTCTCTACATTAAAAATATGGAGGCTAATGGAGTAAAAAAAAAATATCAACGAGAGAATGTGTAGCAGTGGAACGTTCCATTGCTGGAAAGGGTACATCTAAATCCACTGTTTGGAAATATTGTTGTATTCCACGATAATAAAAGTCCATGTGGCTTTGTACAATGCAAATCTTGCAAAATATTACTGAACTATGACAGCAAAAAGACAGGAAATTCTTGTCTGCTGCGGCACACTGAAAAGGGATGTATTTGTCCTGCAGCTGGGCCAAGTCAGTCGTACATGACTTCTTTTGTCCAAAATGAGTATGGAAATTTGCAAGAACATCTTAATGTGTGGCTAATTATGGTAACAAAGTTTTGAAGAAGCCTGTTGTTGTCTTCTTTTAAATTGTGCAGTGTTGGACTATTAAGAAAGGAAGTAAATGAGCTATGATTAATTGAGAGTGATTTTTTCTTTATGTATATATGTATTAACTGGAAAATTGGGAAATAGACTACACGGAAGATACTTAGTTTCAATAGCGTATGTTTGGAATTATAATATTTGTGGAGATGGTTGGGTCGGGTCGGGTATGCACATATTTCAGAGGTCTAGGTCTCGGGTCGGGTTTGGATTTGTTTGGTCGGGTCGGGATCGGATCAGGTTTTAAATTGAGGACTTAGCAAACCTCTGCCATAGCCTGTGTCTGCAGTATAGGGACAATTTTCTGGAGAGCTACCACTGTAGCTGAACAGTGCAGGAAGTCTTGTTCAAATCACAAAGCTTAAATTATTTCTTACTGTGTTTTTTCCTAAGGTCATTTGGATCACCTCACTGATCCTTGGTTCAATTAAAGTGTGGCGGTGCCACAGTCAGTAATTTGGGGCAGCAATTGGTAGGCTAATAGGCAATGAATAGAAAGCTACTGTAAAGGGTCTAAGCAAGGACATGCTGTGGAAAAAAGCAATATGTTTGTAACTTCAGATTAAGGCATATCATGTTTGATAAGTAGATTCTACACAAGGCCTTACCATTTAGAAAATGGAAGTGGAATGCTTGGTAACAAATAAGAAGTGAATTTGCCTGTATATGTCAAGCTAGAGTTTTGACAGTTCCTTTCCCGTTTCATGTTTTACTCAAATATTATGTTTGTTTTTATTTTATTTGTCTGTGGTAAGATGCTCTGAGCTCAGCTGCTCTTCAGACATACAGTTGTAGTCAAAAGTTTACATACTCCAATGGAAATGCATCATTTCTAGAAATTTCACAAACAAAGAATTTTAGGAAAAATCTTTTGTAGCAAAAGTTTTGCTTTTATGGATGAGGGAAAAAAAACTTAGAAGAAATAGATGTCTACAATTATGTATTTCAGCAATTTTTTTAAAATGCTAATTTTGCTGCTATGATTGTATTGTCTACAAGGTGCTAGAAATTTAAATATTTTATTGCAGAACCTAATTCTAGAAAAGTCTAGAAAATGCTGGATTGTAGGTGAACATTATTAGAGAGTATAAAAGGGTTAGGCATAGGATGGTTGCTGTCATTACCAATAAGTCAATATGGGAAAAAGTAAAGAGCTATCTGAAGACCTTAGACATGAAATTATTTATTACTATAAAGCTAGAGAAGGATACGAGAAGATTTCCGACCATTTGAGTATCCCAATTTCAACTATTGTTTCTGGTATCAAGAAGACTCAAGGTACTGTCACAGCGCTCACTCGGTCTGGAAGAAAGAAGGTGCTTTCACCAAGAACAAGTAGAAAAATGTGAGGAAGGTGAAAAAAAATCTGAGATTGCCTGCCAAAGACATTTATAGTGAATTGGCTGAAAGTGGGACTGGGGTTTCCATTTCAACCATAGGTTGAGTATTGCATGGCCACTCTTAGGAAAATGTCACAAGGACAGTCGCTTAAAGTTTGCAAAATAGCATTTGAATGATGGATATGAGTTCTGGTCAAAGGGTTTGTGGAGTGATGAAACAAAAATCGAGCTATCTGGTCAAACTGATAGTTGTTACGTTTAGAGAAAGTCTGGTGAGGCGTACAAAGAACAGAACATCATACCTACTGTCAAGCATGGAGGTGGTAATATTCTTCTATGGGGCTGTTTTTCCTCTAATAACACAGGAAATTTTGTTCCAATACATGGTAAAATGGATCCCATAGCATACCAAAAGATATTGGCCAATCATCTGAAACCCTCCGCTACAAAACCTGGTTTAAAGTGCAACTGGACGTTCCAACACGACAACGATCCAAAGCACACATCAAAATCTGCTACAGAATGGTTAAAGAAGAATAAAATCAAGGTTCTGGAATGGCCTAGTCAAAGTCCCGATCTAAATCTGATTGAGAATCTTTGGTATGAGCTGAAGAAGGCTTTTGGAATTTGAATGAACTATTTTTGCATTGAAGAATGGTCAAAAATCATTAAAAAATCATGCCAAAAGCTCACTGACAAATATCCTAATCGTTTAAAAGAGGTTATTATTGCTAAAGGTGCCTCAACTAGCTATCATTTAATTTTCCTTGTCAGGGTATGAATACTTTTGAATCAGCATATTTGGAGTTTTGCAAATAAAAATTGCTGAAATAAATAATGTAGACATCTATTTCTTGTAACTTTTTTCCTCATCCACAAAAGCAAAACCTTTGACACAAAAGATTTTTCCTATAATTATTTGTTCGAGAAATTTCTGGAAATTATAAATTTCTATTGGGGTATGTAAACTTTTGACTACAACTGTAGTTGCCTGCCATGCATATATAAACTAGATCACCAAACGCTCCTTTATTCTAGTAAATTCCGGCACCATCTAGTAGTAGATCATTAGAAAACACTGACAGGAGTAATAGAGAATTGCCAGATCCACCTCTGTGTAGATAATTAAAATAGATCCCTAAGTCTTAAAGTAATTGTAGCTAACAAAATAATACCAAACATTTTACTATACCATACCACACTAATCCCCTATGTATAGCATCCTTCATGTGCAAGCATCCCAAGGTGCTTTGCAAAATTAAACAGCAAAAAAAACCAAAAAAAACATTTTGAAACATAATATCTGATACTACTGAAGGGTAAAGAAAGCCATGCTTTAGAATGTCACTTTCTGGGCCATTTCACCAGGGGGGTAAAATTGTCCCCACCCCTTCATTGGCTTCTTTCCTGTCAATAACCTATCAGCTTCTTACCCTATTAACTGACATGTTTTTAGCCAGTAAGATGCAAACAGATAAACTGAGAGTAAGGCAATGAAACCGAGAGCTTCCTTCAATACCAGATATCATGTTATGCTATAGCATGTGTTTCTTTCAAAACTGCACATTTTAAACCTTTTTGGCTAATGGAAGTGCAAGGTAAGCAATAATTTTGTCAGCTACATTTACTTAAAAAAACTTGCCTTGTTTTAACCAACCATAATGACTAGAAAATTGAATAAAAGGCAGTCTGTGCTCATTTAAGTGTAAATAAATTCATACTGCAAACACAAGCAAATGTAAGCAATTCAAATTCATTATACATAATAAATGAGTCTGCAGTTAATTGAAACACTAACACTCATCTGTCCAACATTGTATTTGGCAGCCAAATAAGAGGTATAACATTTTGCAACACTGTATTTAAGTTCTTAACTCCAACTGTAAAAACAGATGGTTGGAAATAATGACATGCTTCTTTTGTGAAATACCATAGCTGAGTGTAAGCAATATGTTCCAAACGTTGCATTAATCCTTATCCGGAGATAGTTTTTAGCTTTTGTATTTTACGACATTGGAATTTCATCAATAAAATGGCATTATACAATTCACAAAGGGAACTATTTATAATACGATATCTGCGGAGGTATCTTCTTGCGTTACATTACAATGCATTTCTGCAGTCGATTTAGATTTCACAAGGGATAGGCTTATTCAGACTTGAAATAATTATAAAGCCTAGCAGTGGAATGGAAGTTTCTGCCTAACGACAGTATCATGTTGTGTTAAGTAGATCCCTAAAGACAATAAATAAAGCCTACTTGAGCATTTTGCTGCAACATGTCTTTGCCAAATCAATTACTTTCTTTCCAGCAGGGCATCTTCAGAATAAGCCAATTCACAAAAAAAGCAAAGGTAATGTATTTTGGGAATAATATTTCAACGTACAGCAGTTTTGCAAGTAAGTTAAATAACAAATATATCGAAGCCGTTTGGGGTTGAATTAATGGACTGAACAGCTGCAAGACTGACAGTAGAATACTAGATGTGATAACCTTTTGACTGCCACACAAAATTAGTTTGTGTTCCTGTCTAAGAAACAAATAGATTTGGGCATGGAATTAGAAGACTCTAACCAGTGAAGAGTTTATGATGGGTGTGGTGCCAGTTTATAACAACATTCTTTAGCACAAATTATTGATAGTTTCAGAATGTGGTCTTGTATGGAACTGGTGTGTGATGCAACTTCGTCTGGAAATTCTTTGTGCTTAGCACAAGTTATTGAGAGTGTTTGAATCTGGTGGTGTATATGAAGGAGTCTTTCTATCTGTCTGTATGATTTTAGTTTTTTATGACCCTCCTGGGTAGGTGACAGCACAGTATCATTGTTCAACCCTCATTTATCCCAACTCTGAAGAAGCCAGAGCTTGTAGAGTTGAGTATAGGGAACTGTGCTGTAGGCTACGCGCTGCCCTGGTCGTGTGACTGCACGTAGTCCAGGCTAGACACCCCTGTCCAGTTACTGTGATCGAGACTGTGTGAAATAGCTCTCTCTCTCGTTTTCTGGAGTTCCCCTGCAATTCATTGCTGGAAGTCGGCTTGCCACTTCCCTGGAATCAGAAACTCCGCTTCTGTGAATTCAGCTATAAACGCTGCACAACTGCGCTGTGTTTACTCTTTTTCTTTTCAACAATCTACATCGCTTTGCGATTGCAGTCTGCTTTCTAACCTTACAGAGCTCGCTGTTTTGTGTTTTCCTCTGCTATTGCAGTTTAAAAAAAAGAAAAAAGAATAAGAGACCCCGGCTCTGCCGCGAGCCGCTGTGGAGTTGACTCTCGGTGCTCTTAAACATTTCAGTTCACCCGCGTTGCTGTGGTGTCTTTTGTATTACCCTCACGGCTTTACTATTGTGTGCGTGTATGTGTGGTTTTATTTCACTGCCTTGCAGTTGAAAAAAATGAATAAATACAAGCGTGATTCCTCCACCGGGACCCAGCTCTGCTGTGCCCCGCTGTTGAGTTGCATACGTCGGCTTGTTTCAGCTCGCCTGCTCGGTGGGCTGGTAAAAACAAAACAAAATCAGTTACCCGCGTTGCCGTGGTGACTGTTATTTTTTACCCTCACAGCTTGCTGTGGTGTGTGTATGTATTTGTGTCTCTACTGCCTAGAAATAAATAAATAAATATAAAATAGTACAAGTGTGATTCTTGCATCGGGACCCAGCTGTGCTGCGCCCCACTATTGAGTGGCATCCATCGGCTTGTTTCAGCCTACTCGGTGCGCTGGATAAAAAAATAAAAAAAAGCAGTCACACGCGTTGCCATGGTGACTTCTATTTTACACTCGCAACTTTGCTGTTGTGTGTGTGTGTGTGTGTTTTCTTTACTACCTTGCAGTTTAAAAAGAAAAAGTAGTAGCAGCGTTGAGTGTCCCGCTGTTGAGTTGCATCCACCAGCTTGTTTCAGTCCGCCTACTCGGCTCGCTTGGTCACCTGCCTGGCGTGGTGAATGTGTTTCTCCCATAGCTGAATTGCTGTGTGTGTAATTCTCTATTTTTTCCTATTACTGCCTTTGCAGTAAAAAAAAAAAAAAAAAAAAAAAAAAAGTACATTTTTCTTCCTGCCTAACACACCGAGGCTCCTTTAGCCTATGCTCCGCTCTGGCATACGCTACGCGCTGCCACGTTATGTGACTGCACGCGGTCTAGAACCAGGTTATCGCCGCGCTGCACCATGCGCTCCCCTGTACTGCTCTCCTGATTGCCTACCGCAGCCACTTGAGCCGGTGTATCTACCCCTGTGTATGCTATGCGCTACCCCATGTTGTGTTGACTACACACGGTTAAGGCTAGGTGCCTCTCAGTGCTTTGGTGCGCTCGGTGCTTAGATACTCCATGCCTCGGTGCTTAGCGCCACAGCATGTCAATAACACCTGCACCCTGTGCCCCGATTCTTCAGTGCACCAGCACTGTATTCTACCTCACTCGGTGTCCTTGGTGCTTCTGCACCTTTGGTGCCTGAGTGCTTCAATACACAGGTCTACACCCTCTGTTTAAACAACGCCCTTGGGGCTGTGCAGACATCAAGCATGGCTGAGCCGTATGCGGCGTTGGGAGCCCCTGGCCAGACAGCAGGCTCAGCTCAGCCGATAACGCCGGCCCTGGAACTGACCCCGCCTGCACCGGTGGTCGCCCCGGATGTTACAGAACCGTCAGCATGTCAGCATTGCTGAGGAGGACCATGATATGATTTAAATCGCGGCCTCATGGGAAGGTAGCTCCTTCCTTCAGAAGCAGCTCCTACCTCCCCTGACCATTCCTTTGGATCAGCGGTTGAGGAATTGCTGCAGCATTCTTACCCAGAACAAAAGGTGTCTCAGCAGGTAGCCTCAATGCTCCCCTCCTGTACTCTGGTACAGGAGAGAACGAGACGCTGGCACCGCCGTACTCACCAGGCTGTCTGGCCAGGCGAATGGTTTATCACAGTGGACCGAAAGCGTATTCCACGTCCCTATTCGTCCAGCTCTTTGTCTGTCACAGTATACGGACCCTAGGACAGCCCCTCTCAAAGCAAATCTGTCACATTGGATTGTGGACACAGTCTCGACTGCGTATGATGGTGCTGGCTTGCCCACACCTGGGAGGGTAGCCGCACACTCCACTAGAGGGATGGCTACATCTTGGGCCCTCTTCAGAGGGGCCTCGCTGTCCGATATTTGTACTGCGGTTCTATCGCCTTAATGTGGTAGATCCTGCCCTGCCTCACACCGCTAACCATTGGGTTATGCGTTTCTGATGCATCCCTCATATGCTGCCTTTCCTTCTCCCTCGCTATGGCTCTGGTATACATGATCCCATACATAATGTCGTTGGTGGTCGTCTTCAAATTGAAAGGGAACCAGGGTTACTGTAAGTAACCTAACGTTTTCCTCCGTCAAGATGTTGCTCCAGAGCTTTCGATTTTCTAACGACGGTTCCCAATAACTCTGCAGGGAGCGCTCCGATTTTTGACCGCTGCAAATATGAGCCGATGCAACTTCTGTTTCTACCCATTTATTGATTGTCATTGGTGCAAACAGCTCAAAAGTGATGCCTTCAATGGTATATTCCATGATTGCCAGGTGTTTTGACAGGTGTTTTTTATTACCGTTATTTCAATAGGCGCAGTGATACAACAGTGCCACAGGTCTAGTGATTTACCCAACAGTTACTATACCGGGGAGTATATCACGGCTTAGAACCACTGATTGGCCAATCAGCATGCAGCATTATAACAATCCATGTTCTAATAATATATATTTGTAATGAGACCTCAGTCATTGGCACTGAAATGGTTTAACTATGTGACTATAAAGCAAAGGAAAAGAAGCCATGTCCTCTACTTTCTTTTCTGTAAGATTAAGAAAAAAACATTTAAAGGCATGAAGGAAGTGTACTGTAGACGTGATGCTCAACATTAAGGCATACAGTTATACTGCAGTTTATTGGCATTTGATTCACAATAGCAATACATCAAATTAACATTTTTGTGGTTATTCAATAAACAGTTTAGGGCCAAAATGATTTATTTATGGTTGACGTATCAAAAAAGTGCAAACGCAATTAAAGATGTGGCTTCATATCATAGCCTTTCAGCATGTTTTATTATTAGAAACAAATGATTGAATGTTGTACGATGGATTACAGGTGTTGTTGAATTGACTCAGCACTTAGTTTTAAATTAGTACAATGTATTGGCTGACTCTGAGCTTGGCTAAAGTATGGAGTATCTGTATATCTGTAGCTGTATTATGCCCTGTAGTATGCTTGATAGTGGATGAAAAGAAATTAAAGAAAGAACTAGAAAAAAGTTCTTGGTAGGACTGTGTATATGTATTTCGGAGGTCTCTCGCACCTTTACTAACTCTTTACTGCCCATGGTATGTTCCCATACCTATTTAATGCCTTCAATTTTCTCAATGTCAAACATATTGGACACTGGGCAGCAAAGGGATAACACAGTCTTCTACTATATGGTAGCTGTATATATGTATGTATATATCACACGTGGAGTATTGCATTTTACAGATAAAGGTATCTTGGGTACCACTTATT
Organism: Acipenser ruthenus; assembly: GCF_902713425.1. Classification (NCBI taxonomy): domain Eukaryota; kingdom Metazoa; phylum Chordata; class Actinopteri; order Acipenseriformes; family Acipenseridae; genus Acipenser; species Acipenser ruthenus. Next base: position 16,026,966 of record NC_081195.1, on the reverse strand, counting down.
ATTGTGATGAAACTCGCTAAAGACATGTTTTAATTTATTGATAGTTAAGTTATGAGTTATTGATAGTTTCAGAATGTGGTCTTGTATAGAGCCTGACTGTCTGTCTGTCACTGTGGCAAAGTTGCTGCTGAGTGAGAACAGGTGCAGAGGTGATGCAGTGCAGAAATAATCGCAACCAGGAAACTGTAATCCATTTTGGAAAAAGGGGTCCTTTATTTCTAATCCCAGTGTGGCGACCAAACAATAAACCTCCGGCAATACACTGCGATTCTCCTTCCCTTTAATGCTATCACGCATGACCCCTTGGTAAACGAGTGCAGCTGTCTCTACAATCTGCAGCTGCTACGTCGTTTCCCTTCCGGGTTTCACCGGCCCTTCGGAAAGAACTGTCAGGCCAGCCCGTCCAAAGAACTCTACCTTCGCTGCTTAGCGCCCTCACAGGCCGGGAGGGAGATTTACAACCAAGATTCATTATATTTCTGTCACAGTCACACTAACATTTTTACAATGTCTAGGCTCTTAAATTGTGATGCAACTTGGTTAGGAAATTCTTCTTGGTTAACACAAGTCATTGAGAGTGTCTGGGGGTTTATATGGAGGAGTCTTTCAGTCTGTTCGTATGTTGAGGTTCTAGAGATTTGACTATTTCATGACCCTCCTGGGTAGGTGACAGCACAGTATCACCTTCACCCCTCCTTTATTCCAGCTCACCCAAAGTGGCTAAGAAGTCAGAGCTTGTAGAGTTGGGTCTAAGGAAATGAACTCTGGTCCTGTAGGTTGTTGGTTTGCGTTCAGTTTTATAATAAATAATGTAATACTGTTTTATTTTTACCTTTCTTTGTTACAGTTGGGAGTTGTATATCCACTGTATACTTCCTTTTTTCTATTAAATGTTCTTTGCAACCACATGAAATTAGTCCTAGGTTTTATGTTATATGTATCCAAGCTTAATAGAAATTTTTAAATCTAATTTACTGTTTCACTTGGATCAGTATATTCAAAATGTAGCGGCATGAAGAAAAGTCTATTTATACAAATGTTATATATTTTGTATAGTTCCTACAGTACTTTGGTTGAATACTGAAAATCATCTTTGTGTTACCAAAGAATCACACTGACATCTTACAATACTAATAACATTTAAAGAACATCTCTTATTAAATTGAAGAGATGCAAAGCTGGAGGTCTGGCCATTTCCATCAGTATGCTACATGTTGTGGGCCCACTTTATACACATACAGTAAGTGACATCAGGAATCCCCTGGTTTACATTTAATTTCACATACAAACACATATTTTAATATTAAACATATTGATTGCCTATACACCACTTCTACACTGCAGACTGTATTTAAAAAAAAAAATATGAAGCAAGTTTCAGAATAATGTTAAAAGTGAGACTGCAAACCTATTCTTCAAACTTTTTAAAATATCATTTTTATTATTAATCCTCTCCAGCAAAAGCAAAAGCAGTTGATGGATGCTGAGTTCTTTAAATTGCTTTTCAACACCTTTAAACGATCTCAAATAAGTGCCAGATTTTTTATTAACCTCAGACAGATACAATTAATTGAGGATCACACTTCTGGTATTGATCTTCTGCAGGGAATGACATGGTCATTTCTTCAGTTTTTGAAGGACTATTCCAGCTAAATGGTACATATACAACCTCATATGAGAACTGTAATTCCCAGATAAAAAGAGTATCATGTTTTGTAACACGCTAGCCCTATGACCTACTAAAATGTTCTGAAGCCCGAAACACAAAATGAAAAGTTTCATTTTACATAAATCAATGATAACCAGGGCAACAGTTTAATTATTAATAAACTACAGTATAATGTTTATCTCTACTATTTTAAATCTAGTCAAGGTTTGTAGTGATTGAGAAATCCTTTTGTGGAGGCAATGGGATTAGTTGAGGTGGACTCTCAAATCCTATTAGCTGGTATCCACAACAACAACAACATAATAACGCTCTAAGGTGGTGGTAGGATTGAGGCTGTGTTGAGCTTGGATTCAGAAAACAATTCCAGTGCTTGCTAAGCACCTTGATTTAATTATTCAATTTGTAGCACCTCAGTTCGTCTTTGTCTGTTTCGTTGTGTCTCTTTCAGTGGTTGCAGGTACCGCAGTGTGCCGCAGACACTGCAGCACATATTTTAAAAAATAAACTAAAACCAAATTCAGCGTTGGTGCTCTCTCCCGCATGTTATGTGGGTAAATAGTTTATTTCATGTGAACTAAAATTGACAAATTTAATTAAGTGAATATACTTAAACTAAATAAATGAAATACCTATAGCCAGAGGACAGGTTGAAATGTCTTTAGCCTAGAAAAAAAGACAGCTAAGAGTGGGTTTAATTACAAGTCCTTCCTCAAACTCGGTACAGAGCATGCAACAAGAGGGCACAAATGGAATCTGAGGAAAAGAAAAGTCAGAACAAAAAGTAAGAAGCTTTTTACGCAGAGCGTAAGTGCACAGGTGAAGTAACTCTAAAATGCTTGGGACACTAAAAACTAGCATGCTACTAAAGACAAGCCTCAATGGCTGGGTTTACATGCACATGAAAATCAACTCTACAGTCATGACTGTGTGATGTTGTCACGCGAAAACGTTGTGAAACAGCAAAAGAACGTCCTTTGGTCAGTGCGACTTCAATCGCTTTCTCACAATAAAAATAGCTGTAAAAACCCATGTAAACCGGAGCAGGAATCGTGCTTGTGTCTCATGAGATTTCAGAAGTCAAGATCCTGTTTAACTGGTGGAATCTCATGTAATTCCTCAGCAAAGCTGTACCAAACCACACACATACACACACACACACACACACATGCACACAAGAAAGAACGCAAAAGACACTGCAAATGTAAACCTATAGTATAGCCTATTATTAATGTTTGTATAAATGCATGTTGTTAAGCACAACTAACTGAAATTCTAGCCACATTTATTATTATTATTATTATTATTATTATTATTATTATTATTATTATTATTATTATTATTATTATTATTAATATTAATATTAGTCGTAGTAGTCTTAGTAGTCGTAGTCGTCGTATTTTCTTTCTATAATTCTTTTAAGATGTCCCAGGAACAACAGAGCTCCACCGATTCTTCCACTGCACAGAACTGAAATGAATTGTTAGCATCAATTGGTATATTGTGCAATAAGTAATGGATATAGTTAACAAACATAAATGTACCGTATCACTTTAAATAAAGACTTGAATATTTATAATATTACAAGAAAGCCACGTTTCATTATAATATGTGTGTGTTAAGCGGATTTTGCGCCTGGCACTACCGCAGCTGCAGACCAGCAGTCACTGACTTCTCGGAGCAGAGGCAGGGTATAGGGACCGGCAGATGTTTACAGGAACATTAGGATGCTCAGCCTGGTACTCCGCCTATAGAACTGCCAGTGCATGACGCTGCAGCTACACTATGTAGTGATTGTATGACTGGGGCTACCACGCGGTTGGTAAAACACACCGCAGAGGTAATATATGAGAGACTGCCATGCAGGCTCCACACACATGGTCTAGCCAAGGCAAGACCGGGGCTGAAAATGTGCGTGCGGCCAAGGCCAACGCAACGTGTGTCCTTCACAAAAATATACAATATTAATGTTTTATTACAAAAAACCCAAAAACACAACAATAATTATAAATCATTATTAACAATTAACACAGGAAAGACAAAGACCACGAAAGTAAACAAAAACGCGATGCCGAAGCAAAGCGTGAAGGAAATATATAAGTATAATAAAAAAATGTATACAAATATATAATCCAACCTAACAATAATAATTACTCCGAAGAGTATAACTGAAATAAACTCGGAGAAGGGGCAAAAACCAGCTTCTCAAGCCTAAGCTTAGTGAGTACAGTCAGTTAAGCTCTATTACCTACCGCAACCGATGCTGAAGACAAAAGAGGAAGAGAGTCTCTGTGCGCTGCGTATAGTAAGCTCCCAGGGGGGCGGGCTTACGTGGCAGCTCACGCAGAGGCCTATCGGCAGCTTTGCTATGAAGCTCAGCCAATCCCTACTGCCTGACGGCAATATCCCATACCTTGATGGTTATTTTTGACTTGAAAGGGAACTGTCATGACTTGTCCATGTAAACGCCGTCATTGTTCCAAACATTTCAATGTTATGTTTTAAACAGATAAGTGTTTAGCAATGACAGTAACTAACTATCTGTTTGCCTGATATGCTAGTATGCCTGTGTATACTAGCATATCATGGATGTAAGGCTTGGTGATTTACTTATCACTGATAGATGTATTTATACCTGTAGGTTAGGATGCACAGAATGTAACTGACATACATACTTTTTCACTTCAAAAGCACACCGTTCTTCACTATAATTATATCTCTAATATGACAGTGGACATGATAGCTTACATTTTTAGACCCTCATAGGATTTTAAAGTCTATGGCAGTTTCCCATTAACATGTTACCTCCTATATATATATTGAAATTTCAGTACAGCAGGGACCTTGGGTGTTCTGTGCATGTGGCCTTAAAATTAACCTCTACAATATAAGTCATACAATAATTAATGTGCCATTTTATACGCTTAAAAAGCTTTCTCACTCACTGGGAAGCATCTATTTGGTCTATTAAGCCTCTCCTTCCATCCTTTGGTTTTAAATCATTTTGATTTTATACATTCTTTAAAAGTGAGGAACATGATCAGACTACCAACACTCTTACATTGCAACTGATTCCCTACATGGATTTCAGTGCTTATATTTTACAATAAATGCCGCCACTGGGCATGGGCTAAATACAATTAGAAATGCAATTTGTAAGAAATAGGCATTCTAGGGCATTCACTGATCCTAAAGCATTCTTGGACTTTATTTAAATAATAGAAACCTACATATTCTTTGTGAAATATACCAATATGAGGTATTCGCTTCCTGTTCAAATTACTTGACACAAGTTTGTATGTTAAGCTACCATTCTAATGAAAATCCAATTCAACTACATCAACATGGTGTGTAGGACAATGCAAATGATGGATGGCCTTTCAGGTGGTAAAACATGTTACTTTCCCAGTTTTAAGTGGCCATAAATTTATTTATTTTTATCTGTAGTCTTTGTATAATTGTATTTAATATATCACCTTTGGCTTTGTAACATGTCAAAATACTGGGACTGATTGAAGTACCTGTACAGTAAATTATTACAGACTATTATGGGTTTTTTACTTTTGCTGATTTTCTTTTAACCAAATGTAAATGATGAAATACAATGCAAGCTGTATATTTAAGCATGTGTGGCGGTCGTGACAGCCTGGTCTCTCACTCTAACCTTGGCTATGCACTTTACTAGCTTAGTTCTTCTTAGTCCATCCTCGTGCACAGCCTGAATTCAACTAACTTTTATATGACCCTGACTCCTGGAACATCCCCACTAGCATAATAACCAAAGCCCCCCCAAGCTCACCCAAGCTCACCGTAAAGTGTCTAACATGCATTTAATAACAGAAAATAAACATTGGGTCTTAATTTAGCAAGAGTCATCTCCCCAAAATGAATAATCAAATTATACATGCTCAATTGATTTGGTTATTTCTGAAAATGTTTTTTATTTCTGTTTTGATGCATGATTACTGGGTTAAAGAAGGCAGGAAATACACAAACAAGAATACTGATTAATATATTGTTTAGCATAAACTGATCATCTGGCTTTAGATATTTTGGGTCAAATCCAATTGGTGTGTTCCACTACGGGAGTTTATTTATTTGCATCTTTAAATAGAATAACAGTACAGTAGGGAGAGGTACACAATAGCATTGTTCTTTCAGTTGTACAGAAAGCAGAATACTACCTGGTCAATGACAGAAGTCAATGACAGAAAATAAAGCTGTTGGAAAGTTGAGTTGCCATTTTAAATGTATCTCAGTCGTGAAATAGAAACTCAGTAAAGCATGGAGGATCTCATTGAAAGCCATACCAGCTGCAGTTTACTTGGGCGAGGATAATGGAACACTGTCTCATTCGGACACTCTTAAGGCTAGATCGAGTCTAGATTTCTTCTATCTAAAAGTTTGCAAACAGTAATACAAGCCATTCACTAGTTTTTGATGAATGTACGGCTTGAACCAATCTGTTTAGTAACAGAACAATTCCTGTCTGGTTTCATGATGAGCAAATACATTTTTCTGACTTTTTTTAGGGATGATAAATGCGAACTGTTGATCTTGGCTGGGAGCTGACAGGAGAACTTCATGACCTTTGCTCTATCACTGGCTGGGGAGGAAGTCGTCTTTAGTTCACCTGGTCACACTTCGGCAACCCCTGTTGGTCTCATGACTCTCATGAGTCCAGTCGATAATTTCTCAGCCTGGGCCCTTATCTCCAGGATTGAGTAGCTTGGTAACAATCACTGCTTATTAAGAGGCAGGAATGGAGGTCATCCGTTGATGTTCAGTCCTCCTGATCGGTTTGTGGATTGCAGCATTACATGACAATTGGGCATTTCATGGGTAGAAACACCAGTGAATTGATCAAACAAAAGACATTTTATCTCTGAGGACCTCAGATGAAATTATACATTGGAAACTGCAACTTTATTTTGAGATGCACAATATTAATAATAGGTTTGTCTACATTTCTATAACAAGTTCATATGGGTGCAAGTGCTACTGCACAAAGTGATTCAGAAAAGAAATTCAACAGAAATATTTATCTCACTATTAATCAAAGTGGCTGTGAGACATAGGTAATGGCCCTACTAATTTAAGGATGTAAAAAACTAATAAAATCTGTGTTTTAATAGTTGCATTTTCCTAAAAAGCAGAACTCCATTGTGTAATTGGTTCATAGGTTTCTGTCCAAATTGGCAGACTCTTTTTTTCTAAGCCAGCTGGAGCTCCTACACTTGGACTTTTTTAATATGCATGAATGTGTGCAGCTGGGACGCGTAACAGGAGACATGTTGCTAGGCAACTAATTGAGCAGGTAGGCTTGCCGGGGTTGAGCTGATCGGGGGGGTCCAGATTGGCTAGGGGGCGTGTTCCCAGGGAGCCTGCACAAAGCTCAAAAAGCGTCTGCGCCACAGCTCGAGGTGACTGCACCGCAATGGCTACACAGACGGGTGCTTTGTTTATATTGAGGAGGAGAGCGTCTGCTCAGTAGGACAACTGCTATGGAACCCTTCAACTGCTTTACGATGCCTGTAAAGGCACTGCTCAGCCAGGTTGCCGGGCGGGAAATATAGAGAGGGTTTCTGTATTATACAAAATAGTTTACCAGCATGGTCTTTATTGACAACCCAGCTGTGCTACCATTTGTGCTGCAGTTTAGTTCAAACTCCTTAAACTCAGTGACACATTTGTAATGTGCTGCATTAGTTAGCACCCTTAGTCCTCTTGCATTTCTATCTATGAATAACCTGGTTATTCTTGTCAGGTGAAAGCAAACAGCTTTAGGGATCCACCTTTACATTTTCATCTCAGTAGGCAGACATTTCTTTTGATTTTAATATAACTTGGCATAATACAAATTCCCTGGTGAGCCCTAACCCATAAATACCACATATGTTCACTTTAATGTAGTGCTTTAGACAACAATTTGATTGGAAGTTTTAGGACTTCAACTGTGAACATTGAAAATACACGATTGTGTTAAACATTGAAATCACTGGGTGCTTTGAGAGATGGTGAGTATAATAAGCGGAATTTGGGAGATAGTTCTATAATTTCCTTAGAAATGGCAAATTTCACATTTGAACCTGTAGGACACCAGCTCTGCGTAAGCTGTAATGTAATCAGAAACATGATTTTTTTTTTATCTGTAATTGTGTGTCTTGCATCATTTTGTTTTTTTCTCATTCAACAAGGCGTTGGAGAATAGTGTTGAAAATGTCTGCTCAGGGGCTGGGCCTGAGCCTGAATTCTGATTATGTTGCATAGCTCTTGTTAACAAGCTTTTTCAGTAGAGACTGTTCATTTTATGTGTTTCCAATGTATGTGACTTAGTTTCTTATGAGTTTCACATTACAATTTTGAATAAGTGCTTTAAAGTTGTGGATTCCAATTTAATAGTGACGATAGGTGGCTAGTAAGAGCAGCAGTTTCACGTGGTGCTCTGAGTAAGGGTCTGTTCAGTCACTATTCAGCACACCAACAAAAACTGGTTATGTCATCATTTATCCATATATGTCTGAACCAGGATACCAAGGGGAAAAATACACTCACTACACACAGAAATGGAAACCCCATACAGAGAGAACTGTCATGAATTTTTAGAACATCATAAGAAGTCATTACCTCCAGCCCTTTACCATGATACTGTGTTTCATATCAAAACAATAAATATATTAAATAAAGAAAGAGTGACCCTTTATAGAGGATTGCTGTAGTTCCATGAATTAAACAAGAGTTTCTGTAACCAAGGTCACCCAGAAGAAGGCACACATATAAGAAAATAAAATATATAGGAAAGACAGACTACATATTACTTTGTATTTCATTAACTGACCACAGTAAGAATGGTTGAGCATGAAGAAGCTGGCAGGCTTGTTGAAGCTCCTCCCTTGCTAACTCAATATTCTAACTCACATATGTATTATGAAGCCACTAACCAACGTGTCTACTTGACTTGGTTGTAGCCTTATATTTTTGATTGAGTGCGTAACTCACTAGAAGAAAATTATACTCACAATACCTCCCACAGACTGCATTTTCAGCATTTATTACTGTAGCAAAGGAATCAGCCACACGATGTGATACTTAGTAAGAGCTATATTACCAAAAATGACCCCTATAATAATACATTTGTTTTAATAGGTAATTAATATAATTTCATACATTTATTTATTTTTCATAGGGGGGAGAATACATTTATATTTATTATATTCAGAGCAATACATAAAGTATTGGTTCTCAATAAATAGACATGTTATTTGCCTTTATTTCCAACACAGTTTACCAGAAACATATAATAAAAGCTGAGAGAGACTGCTTCAGGACAGTCCATTAGAAATATGGGGCTTAGTCCACGACCAATATCCATGTTATTAATTTGTCATATTTAAAATGAAATCTAACTTAATATTATCTGTATTCTACATGAATACTGTACCCTTAGGAGAGCCCTCTCCTTAGAATATTGAAACCAATTGTTTAAAATAATGTATTAATATTCTGATATGAGGTTATCCAAAGTTGGTTTAATTAAATGTATTTAATGGCTTGATTTTAATTCAAAAAGCATTAATTACAAATCTCCCAAAAGTGCCTTTGACAGCTTTGAAATGGTCATGTCCCAACACGGGTCAATTAAGGTCACTACTGCAGGTATAGAAGCTTCAGGTTCTGATTTTTCCTATAATAATGTTTTTATATTATTGTTAGAGAACTACTAGAGTGGGCCATCCTTTTATTACTAACACACACAGTAGAAATGTGTCACTTCTCTTGTTTACCTGGATGGAATAACCGTGTTAGTGATGATTATTGTGTGTCTTCATTACGGTATAACTCCATACCACAGCATCATCCATCTGTGAAATGGAAAAGAGAACTGTCAATAAGCTTAAGGTCAGTCATGTCAAATTTATATTAAAGGCCAGGATTGAGGAACCTAAGTTCAACTGTGACAGTCTCAAACCTCACGGTAATGAGGTCTTCTCTCACAATCCATAACTCAAACAACTTTGTGTCCCAACTGAGCTCTTAAATCGGTCGCCGCTCAATATCAAATATTTGCTTATCAGCCAAAACAGCAGGGTCAACCTCAATGTGGCATTTAGAGACTAAAACTAACTGTAGCCCATTGAACGGTAGCTCCAGGGAAGAACAGTGAGAAACTGCATTATTTATTTTTAATAAATAATATAATAGGCGTAAATGTGAAAAATAACAAAACTGTAAAGATCTGTGTGGAACAAATCCCTCCACACTATAGTTCACTTCAATTGGTAAAGCATGTTTGTTTTCCATCCGGTGTACAAAACTCATTCATAAATGATTGTGTATTTCCTCAATGGCCCTATACACTCTATAGAGGCTTATTTATTCTACTGTACAGACTAGCTGATCTCTAAAACCAAGCACATGAAAACACAAAATGGTGATATAAAATAATTTGGTGTTCATAAACATTGAGTGGTTCTGGGTAATACTGCTCAATTATTGAGATATTATCATTTTTCTGTAAATCCGCCCTTACTTGGCCTTGAACTTGCTTTGAGCTTGAGTAAGATATTCTAGGTGTCAGCACTGAGCAGCCATAAGTGAGGCTGCCAGGGCTAGCTCAAGCTCAAAGCAAGTTCAAAGTCAAGTAAAGGCTGATTTCGAGAAAAATGAGAATAAATCAATATTGGGTCAACCCAGAACCACTCGGCATGGATGCAACCACCATAAAACATTAAGGACAATGTAAAGAAGAAAATGTGACAGCTGAAGCTACTTACTCTTTATTGTTGTATAACAAATACAATAGTAACTTGTTATTTTTGTGTATCGTAAACGGCACTGTTCGCTGAGTCATTGGCATAGGGGAATGTGTGTTGAGCTTGTTTTGGATGGCTTATCGTTGTGGGTAGCTTTTAATATATCACCTCAGGTGCCTAAAATGGGACTTGTGCCTCTTAGAGTGTTATTGCACCCCAACATGCTACAATGTACAATATGGGAACATGGGCGAGATCAGCCAAAGAGTTTTTATTGAAGTAAGAGCCTTTATAATTTTGTAATCCGCACATTTGAATAAAGTTTCTATTTGTTTTGCTGGCAGTATGAGGACACACTAATCTAGTTTACATTGCAGCAATATTCAGTACTACTGTGTATCTTGCATTTTAATCTGGGTCGGTTATTAAGTATACTGTCTCCATAAGCACATTTTGATATCCACTCCTCCTAATAAACCTTTTTTTATATATATAAAATAATAAAATAAATCCTATTAAATAAGCATGTGTCTGATGGCAACTCTTATTGTTATAAATCAAATATCAGAAATCAACCAAACACATTGAAGTATTTGCCAAAATTTCGGTACATCTTATCCTGTGTACAGATGCCATCCCATGCATAGAACACCACACCTGATTCCAGTGTTCAGAAAAATAAATACATAAATAAATAAACACACTCACCTGGTACCTTTTGTAAAATGGATCATCCTATTAACTTCACACTAGTTTCTTCAAGGAAATTGCAAACAGAAAAGCACTTCTGTTTTACAAAAGTGTAAATATTTTTTTGTTTTAAAGCTATTCCTGAGTACAATCGTTTATGGCTATAATTGTTGTATGTACAGTGTCTCTTGTTGTATAGGAGCTGTAATTTCACTGTTTGAGCAGTCAGCTTCGCTTTGCAGTCCTCTCAGCCAAACTGCACAAGATGACAGCATAAGAGACACAATTTATTAAATTAATAGGCTGGGTTGATCTTGTTCCATTTACATTACTACAAAGAAATAATTATTTATGGCAACAGTGCGACAGGGAACTGATTGTTCTGAATTGTTTTTTTAAATGATTTTTAAGAACGGTTTTTACTACAACACTGTCATCTGTTGTTAGAAATGTGCAAGCTGTCACACATTTAAATACATTCATATTTTTCCCATGGGTATTCAGAAATAAAACATAATTAATTAAGATATTTGTAAATATCTCAATTTAACTATACATACATAACAAGGGAGGAGGCTGTGTGGTCCAGTGGTTAAAGAAAAGGGGCTTGTAACCAGAAGGTCCCCGGTTCAAATCCCACCTCAGCCACTGACTCATTGTGTGACCCTGAGCAAGTCACGTAATTGTAAGTGACTCTGCAGCTGATGCATAGTTCACACACCCTAATCTCTGTAAGTTGCCTTGGATAAAGGCATCTACTAAATAAACAAATAGTAAAAGGGAGTAAGAAAAACATATCCAATGAAGGCACTGTGGCTGCTTAAAAGAAAAGCAGCCCAGAATAACGTTTAATTTTTTAATACAAATATTTATTTAGATACACAGAGAATCCTATTAACAACACCCCCCCCCCCCCCGACAAAAAAAAGAGAAGTAAGTGCCTTACACTACAAAACAGCCAGGCTCTTTTAGGGCTTTTCGTCTCATCTCACCTGCAGGCATCTGTCATACTGGGTTGAATAATAAGAAAGAGCTCTGCATAAACAAACTCTTACTGTGTTGGAAATACATCCCAGAGTACAGAGAGTATTCTATTCTCACTGCTTCATTCAACTCACAGGACTGGGATAGGTGGCAATAAAAAAAATCATTTAGCAGACATGTTTATACATTTTAAGATGCTGTTTAGATCATTAGAATATATCTTCTATAATTCATTTAGGAAGATATTATGAAATGAGATATACCCTATGGGGAAAAACATTAAACTGAGTTCCAAGTCTAACCAAAGCCTTTTTTTATGAAAACAGATTAGACAATAAGTACTGTAGTACAAAATCATTTCTTTCCCCATAGTAATTTCATTCTATTTTTCAAGCTGTTGTCACTGCAGTTTCACAGAAAGCGCTCTAGAGTACACTCTGTTGTGTTGTGTGCAGAGGTCAAGACACTTGTTTTAGGTGTGAGTGGTCATGTTGCATGACCATTTAAAAGTATCTAAGTATTGATTTATTTTATTTTATTAAGAAACCAGGGAGTTCCTAAACTGTACTGATTGGCTGAAAATGTCTCCATGCAGCAACCACATACAGTAGTTAGTGAAGGACCTCTTGACGTTTTATTTTAAAGCAGAACAATCTTTTGTCATAAAATACAAATTATAACAACATGTACTACTGCTGCTTCCTGAAGTACACTATTGTATAATGTGAATGTACTGATTGCAATTGCCAGGCAACATTGCAGGTCTCTTAAGATATTTACAAATATTAGGCAGCAGCTATTTTTTTTTTCATGGACGATTTTATTTAATTTGAAACTGAGGTCTAATTATTCAAAGAAGGCTCTACTTTTGTAATCAGTTTGAGTTCATATCAGAAAAAAAGACATCCAAAGAAATTGATTGAAACAGTATTCATATACAATTTATTGTATTTGTTTATCAGTAACTGCACTCTCAAAACTCTGACCAACCAAAATAGAGCAAACCACCAATGACAAAAAGGTGGTTGCTATGTGGGGGTTCCCGAGTGGCTCACCACATGTGCTGTGTGAGTTATACAGTCAGAGGAGCTCAGGTTTGCGTCCTGGCTGTACAAAGACACTGGTCTTCTCTGGCGATGGCTTACGGTTGTAAGTCGCCCTGGATAAGGGCGTCTGCTAAGAAATAAATAATAATAATAATAATAATAATAATAATAATAATACTGCTTCTCCTCATCATCACATTACAGTGGAACCTACGTACCAGGTGCCTGGTGAGCTTAAGTAGACACCTGCAGCGCTGACCTTGTCCTTCAGAGGCTGGCAGCCTGACACAACAAAGAGTGTGTGAGAAATACACTCTCAACTTGATTAGAGGTAGCCACCAAACACTTATAGACATGCATTTGGTTGGTCCCTTGTCCTACTACTGGGTTTTCCTGTATATTCTAATCAAACTGACTCATTGCTACAAATTAAATGTGTATATAGAAGTACCATATCGATATACAACCTATAGATTTGAGCTGCACAAAAACAAACAAAAAAAAAAGCCTCAGCACAGTAATGAAAAGTAGATGCATTTACTCAGTGTGACTGAAAGCTTTTTTGGCAACATTCCACAAAGTGTAGCAGTAGCTAACAAGAGATATTTTTCAGTGGTGCGCTGCTAGGTTTTTAAAGCAATTTGACGTGAGGTGGTTGGCAGAATATACTCAGGAACCAGCTGTCAACCCCCTGGGTAGTCAAGTTTTAAATAGCTGTGTTCTTTTGAAGTGGGTGGAGGTCAATACGTTTCTCAGTGCAAAGCTTAACTGGAACATGCTGCTTGGCAAAACAAAAAAGGAAATGTTTGAAGTAAGAGAAAAAAGCAACAACAACTAACTTAACATGGATACATATTAGTATGGCACATGCTTTTACAGAAGTTAATTAACCAGGAGCATAACAGAAATAGTATACAATATGAGTTCCTGTTAAAATGGAATTTGGGATTGATCATGCTACACTGTTGGTGCTGTTGGAGGCGCTGAATAGCAGACGGGAGGCTGAGGAAAGAAGGAGAGAGGAGAGGTACACTCTAATCGAGAGGGTCGGAATTGCCATGATGCCCAATGTATCAACAGGACCCGTGATGACGGCCCCAAAGGCTCGGGTATAAAAGATGACGGCAGAGGATGATCTGGAGGCATTCCTGGTTGCGTTTGAGTGTTTGGCTACCACCGCGTCATGGCCACGGGAGTTCTGGGCTAGCCAGTTCGGGCCCTGTCCGATCGGAGAGGCCCAGGCAGCCCACCAGGCCATGACAGATGTCGAAGCGGCCCAATGAGACCTGGTGAAGCAAGCCATTCTCTGTCGCCTGAACATCATGGGGGAAACACACAGGGTACGATTCAGGGAGTACTAGAGATCGCCGGAGACTCGCCCCAGGGTAGTCACGCAGCGATTGTGTGACCACATGGTGCACTGGCTAAGCCCTGCCCGAAAGACGAGGATACAGATGGGCGAGGCTATCGTCAACAAACAGTTTTGCCATGTGGTCTGCGCTGAAACCCAGGCATAGATACGGCGCCACAATCCCAAAACCCTGAAAGCTGCCATGAAACTGGTATTTCGAGGACTCCCTCATCTCCGCCAAGACCGGTCTACTCACCGCTCCCTTACAACAGAGCAGCCGAGCACTGACTCTTCTCCTAGTTCCACCACTACCCGGGACCAGACCAAGACCTCCTAGACCGCCGACCCCAATGGGCAACCTTATCTTCCCGTCATTGAGGTCAAGGTTGGCCCTCAGCTGGAGTAGATTTGCTGCCCCTGCCCCGTTGCCTTACCAGCAACGGGACAGATACGTAACCTCAACTCCCTGTGCCCCAACTATTTGTCTCCATTTCCAGGACACTTCGCCAGGTCATGTCAGGTCGGCAATGGAGTGTGACGTGGCGACATGTTATTTGGCATTAGAAGCGGGTAAGCGATGGGGAAATGGTCGGGAGGGGCCTTGTATTGTTGATGTGGTTATAGAGAAAGTGAAAACCCACACATTAGTGGACACAGGGTGTGAGCAGACCTTAATTCAAACGGCTCTCTTGGGCGGTGTGTCGTGGCAGCCACAAGGTTAGGTGGCTATCTCCTGTATCCATGGAGACACAGTGACATACCCAATACTAAAAGTATATTTATCGGTGGGACTGATCAAATGTCAACTGGTAGTAGGGGTGGTGGAAAGTCTACCACACCCAGTAATTCTGGACCGGGACTGGCCAAACTATGATGAATTGGTGAAATTAATGGCAGCCCCGGTCACACACGTAAACATGGCAGAAAAAGCTAAAGGGGAACCAATTGGTGAGATTTTCTCTTTTACAACGGATATGTTTTCCCCCACTTTTTGTCCTACAAAAACAAAAAGAGAGAGAAGGAACGACAAGTGGGAGGGATCATCAATGAGACGAGGTGGGAGAAAGCTCGGCTGGTATCAAACGCCAAATAGAGGGAGTCGGTACGCAGTGTGACCGAGAGGGCGAGGTTCCTGGGCCATCCCGGGCAGAGGCTACTCCAGCCCCTCTCAATATACCGGACATGTTGGACCGAACCTAATGTGGGACAAGAAAAATGATTCCACACTGGTGCACACTTGGGGGCAGGTCCGGTCTATTGAAGGTAAGGATGTAAGTCGCTGGGCGGCAGGTATATCCACATTTCATAATAAAAGGGCAATTGTTATATAGGATGAACCCCGCCACGGGCACAGGACAGCCTTTAACACAATTAATGATTTCCCAGTCTTATCGGTCCGAGGACATGAGGTCACCACGGAGTCAATAAAACTAGGTAACACATATTGGCTCAACTTTATTGGGTAGGACTTTAAAATGATGTGTCGAGATATGTAGCCAAATGCCCAGACTGCCAACGAGTTGCGCAGGGTCGAGTTCGCCCCGCCCCTTTAGTCCCACTGCCAATCATTTCCACCCCCTTTGAACGCATTGCGATAGACATTGTAGGCCCTTTGCTACCTTCTGATTCCAGGTATATGCATATATTAGTGGTGGTAGATTATGAAACGTGATACCCGGAAGCAGTTCTATTGAGGTCTACAAGTGCATCTGCGATACCCAAAGAACTAGTGCAGATTATAGCCAGAGTAGGGATCCCCAAAGAGATATTGACTGATCATGGAATGAACTTCTTGTCTCAAAGATTACAGGAAGTATACAAAATACTCAAAATACGTCCCATCCGAACCTCTGTTTATCATCCAGAGACAGACGGTTTGGTGGAACGTTTTAATCAGACTTTAAAGAAGATGCTGAGACCTTTTGTGATTCAAGACCAAAAACACTGGGCAACGCTTCTTCCCTACCTCCTTTTTGCTGTAAGAGAGGTGCCGCAAAGTTCAACAAGGTTCTCCCTTTGAGCTCTTGTACGGTCAACAGCCTTGTGGCATCCTCGATCTGGTGACAGAGGGGTGGGTGGAGCACAAAGGCTCATCCAAAAGTGAAGCTCCTACTCAGAGATCGCCTGGATTTGGTTGGTCGATTGGCCCAGGACCATCTAAAATCGTCTCAGCACCGACAAGAGCAACAGTACAATAAAAATGCACATATTCAAACTTTTTGGCCTGGAGACAAAGTACTGTTGCTCCTTCCCACGTTGGAATCGAAACTGTGTGCTAAATGGCAGGGGCCATATGAGGTGATTCGGGCTACAGGTAAATTATGAAATTAAGCAGCTCGATTGCCGAAATGAACGTGAAATTTACCATGTTAATTTGTTGAAGTCCTGGCAGGCAAGGCCTTATTTATAGCCCAAGTGAAGTACAGGATGATTTAGGCCCCTGTCTAGAGGGCGCTAGCACAAGAGACATTCCGATAGGGTAACAGTTACTTCCAGATCAGCAAAGAGAGCTGCGTAAGTTAATTGAGGCATTCAATTATGTTTTTTCTGACTTGCCCGGTAGAACTAACCTTGTTGAATATGCTATTATCACTCCTCCAGGTGTCACAGTGTGAGAGAGACCTTACTGGTTCCCAGAAAATCAACGAGGTGGCATTAGCAAAGAGGTACGGGCGATGCTCAAACTTGGGGTAATTGAACCTTCCAGGAGTGACTGGTGCAGTCCAATTGTGATAGTCGCCAAAAAGGACAGCACCAACCGCTTCTGCGTTGATTTCTGTAATTGTCACAAAGACGGCCGGAGTGGGTGGCGTCAGACCAGAAACAGGAACACAAACGACAGAGAGATGGGGTTTTGGTGAGGCTGAACGCGTGATCGCGTTCAGCATTTAATAAACAGAACAGAAAATAAAAGGTTGGAACAGACAAAAACACGGGACACGGCACTACACGCCAAAATAAAAAGACAAACAAAACGGACTACACAGTAAACAGACAGTGCACAGACAGACAAACGAAACACGGTGAGTGAGACAGTTATTCACTTTTATATTTACGTTCTTTCTTATTATTTAATTTCTCCTTCTCCACACTCGTTCTCCACTCACCGAACACCTAACTCTGACTGAGTGCTACGTGTCTCTATATATACTGTTGTGCTGGGATTCAATTACTAATTAATTATTCACTTGAATCCCAGCACGTGAATTAATTCTGTGCAACCCCGTGCTCACATATTACATTTTAAATGCACGTGCGTGATGTGCAATCCCGTGCCTAAATACAAATATACACTTTTTAAATACACGTGAAACACAGACCCGTTTATATCCCGTGTACCAATCTATACACCAACATTAACACACGCAACATACAACACAAAACACACAAATGCACACAGGGGCGGGGCGCATTGCCACAGTAATGTAAACGCTATTGCCAAGTTTGATGCCTACCCCATGTCTCAGGTAGACGAGCTTCTCGACAGACTGGGAACAGCTAGGTTCATCTCCACTTTGGACCTGACGAAGGAATACTAGCTCAACCCCTTAAGCCGCAGCTCTAGAGAGAAAACTGCATTTTCGATTCCTGATGGTCTGTTCCACTTTATAACCATGCTGTTTTGGCTACATGATGCGGCCGCTGCCTTTCAGAGACTGACAGACCGGGTCTTACACTCACATGGTGAGTATGCAGCAGCGTATATTGACGATGTGGTCATCTACAGCTCCACCTGGCGAGAGCATCTTGCTAGGATCACGGCCATCCTTCAGTCTCTAAGGGTAGCCCGGCTGACAGCCAACTTGAGAAAATGTGCGTTTGCCAAAGCAGAAATTCAATATTTGGGATTTATTATGGGAAATAGACGGGTGAAACCTGTTATCACCAAAGTCCAGGCTTTGATGAACACGACAATCCCCAAAACCAAGTCCCAGGTGAGGTCGCTCTTGAGGTTGGCCGGTTGTTACTGAAGATTCATCCCGGAGTATGCCAAAGTGGTCAATCCCTTAGTAGACCTCACTAGAAAGAGCACTCCAAATTTAATTAAATGATCAGGCAAATGATTTGATCTTGTCACAGACCACGCCCCACTCAAGTGGTTAAGCACAATGAAGGACAGCAATGCCCGAATAACTCAGTGGTATCTGGCATTGCAGCCCTTCATGTATCATATGATTCACTGTGCAGGGAAAGACCACCAAAGTGCGGATTATTTTTCCTGGGAGGGGGGAGTAATGGGAAAAGTAGATTTAGCTGAAAAGTAGATTTATTCCTTCGGCTCCACTCTGAGCGGTGGGATATGTGACAGAGAAAAAATAAATCTTGGTTAGAAATCTCCCTCCCGACCTGTGAGGGTGCTGTGTAAAGGGAACAGAGTGCCCCAGACTGGATGGTCTGACAATTCTTTCCAGGGAAAGGTGGAAGTTGGCCATCTAGAAAGGGGATGTGACTGACGGTACAAAAGGGGACGTTTCTAAGCTAAGGCAAAATTGTACTGTGAGTGTTTGTTTGTTTTGTCGTGTCTATACTTGTTTGTTTATTAGACGGCTAACATGTACCGGGAGCTGTCACTTAAGCCAGCACCAACCCGGACAACACTTCACAACTGTACACAAATAAATTGTATTTCACCACTTGCACGTTGGCACTCACTCTGGACTTGTGATCGTGTGTGTGTCTTTGTGTGTGTTTATACTGTGTTTATTATTTCGGGACTGTAACCCATTGTTTAAAACAGTGCCATACACATTACTGTGTATTGCCTGGGATTATTATTTACGGTCACAATGACCACAGATTACAAAATAAAGATCTGTTTGGACTGTGAACTTTGTTGTCTGTCTTCTGTATCACATCACCACTACACCTGTGCACTGCAAACCACTTTGCCACATCATGTAATTACAGTCCTGCATGTACATTATATGGCAACGGTAGGTTCAGTCCAGTTAAACAATATCCTGGCCTTTTGTTTTTAAATGCTTTGCGGTAAAAATTGTAAAGGCAGGAGTTACAAACACTGCACCTGGCAAGGGCAAGCAGACTCCTTTCCATTTGGGCTTGTGGACTTGTGCACCAGTGATTTCTTCAATAATACATGGAATCACTCCCTGAGGAAACTGTATCAAACACCATTAGAGTACTGCAAAAATTTAAATACAGAGGAAGAAAATAATGATATGGTACTCTACGGAATGTTTACTGACTGATGCTCAAGGACGTCTTTTCCCTGCAGTGTTTAACCTCATTATTTAGGAATACAAAATCACTGTGTACAATAATGTGCTTCAACTACATTTCAGAGTGACATGGTCTGCATATATCGTGCTGTGGTTTGTCTTAATATTTACTGTAAATTCTGTCTTAACCTGTTGTAACCATCAAATCAATGTTGCACATTACCCTGATGCTTATAAACCATTGACTACACTATGTAACACAATTTTTGTTCATGGGTAGTAAGTGTTATTTCCTAATTGCTTATGCCTCAAAAGTATAGAAAATGGCTATTATTCCCCACAAACTTTGCTTTTGTGACCAGGACAGTGATATTTTGAAATTTGAGAAAACGGATGAATTTGTGTCTTTTCGTTCACATAAAGTCAGAAAAAAACAACATATGAATCCAAATTAACATGTATTTATACTAAAGTAATACAAAAATGACTACAAAAGATTTAGAAGTGAGTAGTTTTTCGAGATTTACGATTATACTGTAAATCACTTTCACGAATCATCCCCCAAATGTAGTCTCCCATCATGTTCTCGTTATACTGTCCTTGGAAGCGGCGTTCAAAGTCCAGTATATCCTGGTGGAAGCTGTCGCCTTGCTCCTCTGAGTACGCTCCCATGTTCTCCTTGAATTTATCAAGATGAGCATCAAGGATATGGACTTTGAGGGACATCCTACAGCCCATTGGGCCGTAGTTCTTCACCAGAGTCTCAACCAGCTCCACATAGTTTTCGGCCTTGTGATTGCGCAGGAAGCCCCGAACCACTGCGACAAAGCTGTTCCAAGACGCTTTCTCCTTACTAGTGAGCTTCTTGGGGAATTCATTGCACTCCAGGATTTTCTTTATCTGTGGTCCGACGAAGACACCGGCTTTGACCTTTGCCTCAGACAGCTTAGGGAAGAAGTCTTGAAGGTACTTGAAGGCTGCCGACTCCTTATCTAGAGCTCTGACAAATTGTTTTGTCAAGGCCCAATTTGATGTGTAGTGGTGGCATCAGCACCTTCCGGGGGTCCACCAGTGGCTCCCACTTGACGTTGTTCCTCCCCACAGAGAACCCGATCCGCTGTGGCCAGTCCCGCCTGTGGTAGTGCGCCTTGGTGTCCCTGCTGTCCCAAAGGCAAAGATAGCAGGGAAACTTGGTAAAACCGCCTTGGAGACCCATCAGGAATGCCACCATTTTGAAGTCTCCTATGACCTCCCAGCCGTACTCATCATACTTCAAGGCGTCCAGCAAGGTCTTGATGCTGTTGTAATCCTCTTTGAGGTGCACCGAGTGAGCCAGGGGAAGAGACGGGTACTTGTTACCATTATGGAGCAGCACGGCTTTGAGGCTCCTGGATGAGCTGTCAATGAAGAGGCGCCACTCATTCTGGTTACAGGCGATTCCAATTGCCTCGAACAGACTGGTCACATTGTGGCAGAAGCAAAGCCCATCTTGACGGGTGAAGAAGCTGGAAAAAGCAGCTGGAACTAAACTGAACTGGTGGGCTTAAGACCCCTGTATTTATACTACTATTTATATTACTGGAAAGTTCTAGAAGTTACTCCAAGTTTACTCAGCACTGAATCTATCTGGAATGTTCTGGAAAATAGGTAAATTTCAAAATATCACTGTCCTGGTCACAAAAGCAAAGTTTGTGGGGAATAATAGCCATTTGCTATACTTTTGAGGCATAAGCAATTAGGAAATAACACTTACTACCCAGGAACAAAAATAAATAAATAATTTGTTACATGGTGCTAGATGGTAACAGCTCATTACCAACTTAGTAGGAGGCTGTGTGGTCCAGTGGTTAAAGAAAAGGGCTTGTAACCAGGAGGTCCCCAGTTCAAATCCCACCTCAGCCACTGACTCATTGTGTGACCCTGTGCAAGTCACTTAACCTCCTTGTGCTCCATCTTTCGGGTGAGACGTAATTGTAAGTGACTCTGCAGCTGATGCATAGTTCACACACCCTAGTCTCTGTAAGTCGCCTTGGATAAAGGCGTCTGCTAAATAAACAAATAATAATAATAGTATGGGCGTGTGGCAGAGCAGGGCTCTGCCCTTAGAAATACTGGCAGGGAAGGAGTTAAATTCTCCTCCTTGCCCAGGTTGATTGTGTCAGGTGGGAGCAATCTGTCAATTAATTATTCAATTATGGACTTAGCCACCTGGCATAAAAGGAGGCCTCAGCCTCTCAGTTGGAGAGAGAGTTCTGGAAGGAGAAGAAGCGGTTTTCTGTGTGTGCTGTTTTGTTACGTTTTGAAACCAGTGAAGGCAATGCCCAGCCTGGAAGCAGTATTTTTGTTGTAAGTTTTGTTTTGTGTTGATTGTTTGTTTGAAACTTTTTTGTTTGGCCCTTGTGCCTATTTTGTATTTTTGTTTATTAAAAAACTTTATTTTTGAACTTTATACTGTCTCTGAGTCTCAACTTCTGCCAATCCTGTCACAGTTGGTGCTCAGAAGTGGGATAACGCCACCTTGAGATTCAGAGACAGTATAAAGTTCAAAAATAAAGTTTTTTAATAAACAAAAATACAAAATAAATAGGCACAAGGGCCAAACAAAAAGGTTTCAAACACAAACAATCAACACAAAACTTACAACAAAAGTACGGCTTCCAGGCTGGGCATTGCCTTCACTGGTTTCAAAACTTAACAAAACAGAACAGAAAACCGCTTCTTCTCCTTCCAGAACTCTCTCTCCAACTGAGAGGCTGAGGCCTCCTTTTATGCCAGGTGGCTAAATCCATAATTGAATAATTAATTGACTGAGTGCTCCCACCTGACACAATCAACCTGGGCAGGGAGGAGAATTTAACTCCTTCCCTGCCAGTATTTCTAAGGGCAGAGCCCTGCTCTGCCACAGGGCGTTATTTTAAATAATGTATTCTTTTGTTTTTTTTAGATTCACTTTGTATCATCTTCTGTTTCATTACTCACATCCTACTGTTTTTTTTTTAATTCTGAAGTTTAAAAAATCCCTGTGATCTTACTGGAGTTTTCAGAATCTTGACCTCCAAGCACATCTGGTACACCAGAGGGGACAGATTAATTGTTACATTCTGGTACATCAGAGGCTAGCCATGATTATGAGAGCTCTACCTTACTTGAAATGTACATGTTTTAATTGCAATTTCTATTCTATTAAAATATATCCTTAGATCATATCATTATCACATTATTATTATATTTCAAAATATATTATAAATCAAATGTAAACAAAATAGCATCACACTTGCATTGCAATTTTATAAGCATGTCAATGCATTTTAATTTCAGTAATCGCATTATTAATATACTTCAAAATATATTATAAATCAAATGGCAATTCCATATAAACACAATGGTATTACACTTATATTGCAATTTTATTGGCATGTCAATGCTTTTTAAATTCAGTAATCACATTATTCATAGAATTCTAATTACATTTTAAATCAAATGGAAATATATTTCTATGTGTGATTAAAAACAAAGTATTATTACAATTTATAAAGCAACTCTCCCATTGTGTTTATATTTTAACCACAAAATAACAAATTGAAAACCCATTATATATATATATATATATATATATATATATATATATATATATATATATATATAACTGTGTGTATATGTATATATATATATATATATATACTGTATATATATACTGTATATATATATATATATATATATATGGAATTTGTATTGCTTTAGTTATTATAAAATCATATTGCAAATTTGTTTTCATATTATCAAGTATTTATACATGTGACAGGGATGGCTTTGTGGTGACGTCAGGCCAGATGCAGGGCTTTAGGGCAATGGTGCTTGCACCGTTTTATTTTCAAATAACAAAAATAAATAAAATATTCAAACAAAAAAAAAATACTATGATCAGGCTGGGCAGTAGCCTTCATTGATCCTACTTATTTTTATTTTTTTATTCTTACACTCCTCTCTCGATCTTGCTCGCTTCTCCAAACACCCACCCTGAGCGTAGAGAGCTGCAGGCTTTTATCCAGGTGACCATCTCCCAATTAGCAACAAATTAATCACTTAATTAATTTGGGAGATGGCCACCTTCTACACAAGGTTTTTAATGTGGATGGGGCTTCCCATCCACGCTGTAAAACAATAACAACTCGGCTTCTCGCCATCATATATATTTTTTAATAAATACAAAAATGAAACAAAACAGATACAAAATAATACACACTAAACACAGGAGCGGAGGGGTACCCCGTTCTAAAATAAATAAACAATATAAAAACAAAACACCACATTTTATGGCAGGGCTTTGCCCTGCCCCCTTTTCATGTGCAGGGCTTCTAGCCCTGTCACAATACACATATTTCAAATCATACATATTCAAATCACTTTTGCAGGTTTATCTGGATTTGAACCCACAACCACACTATTGCAGTGAAACAACTTACCATTAACCCAACCAGGAAGTGGTAATCAGCACCCACAATAATATTATATGGCCCATCCCTCTCCTTTGTATGGATGACATATCAACTTACATATCAACAGGAATCATCATTATAGACATATGTTTTTGAATTAGCAAAAATTCTTCCAGACCAAGACAAAACTGCCCGTACCAGTCATCAAAAGGGATGTGATTTTCATAAAACGAATTATCATCATTATAGCAATTTCTCTGTTTGTTTTTTTTTAAATCCAATGTAATTCTTGCAGACCAAAACAATAGCCGACTAATTATCAATTACTCAAGCACTGTTTCTTGGTGCTGAAAGAACAGCTCCCTGCAAAAGTAAAATCTAAAATAGATGAGCCGGCAGATATGAAATAGGAAACTTGAGTAATGTAAGATAAGGAAACGTTGTTGTCTCTGTGGCCCTCATATGCAATTTAAGTAATCATTGTAGGAAGAAGAAGAAGAAGAAGAAGAAGACGACGAAGAAGAAGAAGACAGACAGACACAATGGCAGTCGAGTATCAGCTACCCACCGGACTGGCCTGGACAGGGCAGTTAATTCAACTTAAATAACACACTTCATATGATACGTGTCAGGGTCCTCACAATTCTGTTCTGTCATCCTACTGTTCTACTGGAGATTATATATACTGTTTGCAGTTCATCTGACTCCAGGCACTCTAAGTGTGAGTTATTAATTTAGGTTGATGTGACATTTCTGAAACAAACCCGCTGCTCTCAAACCCCCCCCCCCCCCCCAAAGTTCTATTTAGATAAATTAATTGTAATAGAATGTGTTTTTAAAGTAGCACTTTTTTAAAGATAAATCTTCACTAAACTGCCATAAAAAATACCATAAAAAATGAACACTTTTCAGTGAAATGCCCCCTTACCCCACCCGTTATGGCTTCGCCCCTTTGGTACTTGCGTTCGTGGCTTTGCCACTCATTTCTTTTTTTCCAAAAGGAGCATCCCCCTAAATTTCTGCCTATGCCCTTGCAAATACTGTTTAAAAATAACTTCAGGAAAATCCAATCAAGTTCAGATTCAACTGTAGGGCAGCAGTCTCCTGATAGAGCCCCTTCTTACAGTTCTATACTGTAAACAAACATTTTTACATTGGGTTCACAGAATATATCTGTGTTCAGAACCGAAATAGAACCAGGGGGAACATATGAATCATTGTATAGAACCTGTAATGTAACAGTGCTTGAAATGGGCTATTCCACTTCTTAGCCCGAAATATATCTAAAGTGCATTAGAGGTTTTTGATGTTGACGCTGCGTGCTTTAAGGCGTAGAGCTCCTTTGAGAGTTATATTTCCCAAGTGTATATGATTCTCTCCCCAACCCACCCCAGTCACCACACACACACAATGCTGTGTATTATGGAAGTAGAAAGCCAGCAAGTTTCTGATGAAGTAGAGCTCACAGAAGACTAAACTATGGAAATGTCGGAAGCAGTAACCAGGGCATCAAAGTTTAGTATAAAATGTATTATGGTTGTGGGAAACTTTAATAACTGTACAGTACACTCTATTGCTGTCCTGGCCAAGTTCTTTTGGATTTAAACCACTGTGAGATTAAAAAGTACTGTGTTCAAAGTAAAAGAGGTCTTGCTGTCTCCTAGATGGTGCTGTCTGTAAATGTCACTGGTATACACTGTATTTGTTTTCAGGGAAAAAGCCTTAGATCCTGAGGTAAATTGCATTCTTCCTCTTCGGCCTATATAGCAATGCAAAGAAAGATGGAAGTGGCCACCTCTGCCTTGTACCTCTTTGAGATCTCTTGCAGTGAATAATTCATTGTTTTTCATCTTTATTTGTGTCTGTAGCTCACTAGTGGAATACAGCAGCCTTGGCTTTAAGAGTAAGAGGCAGCAAATATCAAAATGTTTGTAGTACTTGATAGAAATCTACTGTACTGTATTTCAAAGATCAGTGTATTATAAAAGCCATACACTGCAATTCTGTATCAAACCAACCAATATTGAAATACATTGCAGGTCACTGAATTGTATTTAGTATGTCCCTCGAGCAAGGTGGATTTACCTTCCAAACGGGCAATACTTTATCAGTCTGCAGTGTTACGGTTTAGAAAATGCACAGCTGATACTGTATATATCTTGTTAAGCTTCTAGCTGTTACTCCCCTGTTCCTAAAACATTTGACAATGTGCATTTTGTTTTTTTGGGCACCAAGTAGGTTCCTTAAAGTCCAAGGTCTGATATTTGCAGTCTAAGGTTTAATACCTACTATTGCGTCTGTTGTGATTTTAGTACTGAAGCTACTAAAAATGACCCAATTTAAGTGATTTTGTAAGCATAAAAAAAGTGTCCTCCCAATACCACGATTAACAAAATCTGAGATGGTCGTTCACGTGATACTGTTTTTTGTTTGACATGGATTGTCCTATGTAGAAATTAAGATTTTCAATGAGCAAAGCATGAACTATTTCATTGGCAAAACTAAATTAAATAGTGGTATTTTAGTAAATCCATACATTCTAATTAACATGAATTTGTACAGAATACATTGATAATGAACAGTTAGAGAAACAAGGTTCTTTTTAAAAAAAAAAAAAAGATTGCACTTTCATAAATTCATACTGTAGGTAAGAAAAACGATTAGTGTCATTCCAGAGAGTTTCGGTAGTGTTCAGCTCTGTGGGAAATGTTGCATATTCCTGCACCACACTGTGACGGCTTTCAAGAGCACTAAATTGACAAAGCTGGTGTACTCACACAAGGGATGTCAGAAGAACTAGAATATTTTTCAATGGATCACAATGGCAATAGCTGGTTACATACACAGACAAATTGATTTTAGAGGCTTTCACTCAGCAGTGGATTGATTGAGGTCGAAATAATTATTGTGAAGGTAAAGATGTGTCTGCCAAATCCGTATCTGTATCTCAGCCTCATGGCTGGATATTGGCCCTGTAGAAAGATCAAATAGGATTTAAATTTGCACCTTGCTGAGGTTTATTGAAGCTCACTGAGATATGATATGCAGCATGTAGAGGAGTCTTTCCACACAATACTGTAAGCAAAGGTTCCCAGATCTTTGCATACGGACTGATGCAACAACAATGATTACAGTAATTATATATAAAGAAAGTGTGTTTTGTTATTGAGGACAATAAAAATAAAGACCAAAGCGATTAACCTTTACTTGCTAAAGCTGTTGAGGTGACCCATACAAGAGTCTTTACACTATGGAACCCAGTAAACAGATTTCTGCTGCAGTTCAGGTATTCTCTTCAATTGGCAGAATACTGTACTGTAGAAGAGGGAACCCATTGATTTGATTCACAATGGGTTTCCAACTGGGAAATGTTTTTTTTTTTGCTATGGTCGAGAATTGTGTCCAAGAAAAAAGAGGTGCTTAATGGTCTTTCCCTTAGTATCTCAGTGATATAGAGCCAGCAAGCAGGCAGTCATTCATGTTGTGTTTTTTCAGAAAAGGTACAGGCTTTAAGGATGTTAAAAAATGTTGCATAAAGGCAGAGCTTCAAAGCAACATTAACCGTGAACAGTGTGATATTATTTCATTTGATCTTTACTGTTAATACTGTACTTTGTTTTTATTACTCTAGTTTTTTTTTACAGTTACAATTGTTTTATTCCTTTGAGAAACAATTAGCCTTTTGCTGTATTTCAATAAATATAATGTACAACATAAAAAGCCAAAATGAAACAACTGCTTATCATATTATGTTTACACATGTCATTGCTAATTCTTATTCTATACCATTCTGTACATACTGTTATAACTGTGGCGGGGGATATACAGTATATTACTAATATACTTGTAATACTTGTTTATATGATCAAAATACAATATAATACATTTTTATTTGGGGCAAAATATGCATTTCAATTGCAATTGGCAGCATGTTGTTACATTTAATCAGTGATTAATTATAGCATAATAAATGTTTCATAATCTTTTCCAAAGATTAATAAATAGGTTTTCAGCAAAACAATGATGCTTGTGGAGTTGCTGTGTTACCTGCAGTAGCTGAATTTGTGCTTTTTTTTTTTCAGGCACAAACCTCTGCCATGGAGGAAACTGTGTGACCGACTGCCAAGGATGGAGCAAACCCCACTAGCTGCACAAGAATCCTGAGAGAGAGAGAGAGAGAGAGAGAGAGAGAGAGAGAGAGAGAGAGAGAGAGAGAGAGAGAGAGAGAGAGAGAGAGAGGGAAGAGTGGACAGACAGAGCAGGGAGAACTGAAGCAGCACAGCAGACAGCAAGGGCACAAACACAGCAAAGGTTGGCAACAGAGAGCAAGCCCTCACTGGTGTAGAACATGCCACTCCAATGAAAGACAGACACTGTGGGTGAAGTGTTCATTCAGCATGACTGGAAAAGCGGGGTTAGCAACAGCTGCAGCAGAAGTTCTGGTACTGATGTGGAGTACAGGTAAGTGACAAATAACTAACTAGAGTGAACCCTAGCAGGTTACTCCAAAAAAAAAAAAGAAAACACATAAAAGGTAAAAATGAACAAACTAAACATGTCTTTATTGTTACCTGTACCAGATGTAAACCCCCCCAAATTGTTTTTAAATACAAATAGATGACACCTTAATCAAGCAACCCCCTGTAATTCAGCAACAACAGCTTTAGAACATAAGAACATAAGAAAGTTTACAAACGAGAGGAGGCCATTCAGCCCATCTTGCTCGTTTGGTTGTTAGTAGCTTATTGATCCCAGAATCTCATCAAGCAGCTTCTTGAAGGATCCCAGGGTGTCAGCTTCAACAACATTACTGGGGAGTTGGTTCCAGACCCTCACAATTCTCTGTGTAAAAAAGTGCCTCCTATTTTCTGTTCTGAATGCCCCTTTATCTAATCTCCATTTATGTCAAGTCAAAGAAGTCCCCCGGGTTGACATTGTCTATACCTTTTAGGATTTTGAATGTTTGAATCAGATTGCCGCGTAGTCTTCATTGTTCAAGACTGAATAGATTCAATTCTTTTAGCAAGTCTGCATACGACATGCCTTTTAAACCCGGGATAATTCTGGTTGCTCTTCTTTGCACTCTTTCTAGAGCAGCAATATCCTTTTTGTAACGAGGTGACCAGAACTGAACACAATATTCTAGGTGAGGTCTTACTAATGCATTGTAGAGTTTTAACATTACTTCCCTTGATTTAAATTCAACACTTCTCACAATATATCCAAGCATCTTGTTAGCCTTTTTTATAGCTTCCCCACATTGTCTAGATGAAGACATTTCTGAGTCAACATAAACTCCTAGGTCTTTTTCATAGTTCCCTTCTTCAATTTCACTATCTCCCATATGATATTTATAATGCACATTTTTATTGCCCGCATGCAATACTTTACACTTTTCTCTATTACATTTCATTTGCCATGTGTCTGCCCAATTCTGAATGCTGTCTAGATCATTTTGAATGACCTTTGCTGCTTCAACAGTGTTTGCCACTCCTCCTATTTTTGTGTCGTCTGCAAATTTAACGAGTTTGCTTACTATACCAGAATCTAAATCATTAATGTAGATTAGGAATAGCAGAGGACCTAATACTGATCCCTGTGGTACTCCACTGGTTACCTCACTCCATTTTGAGGTTTCTCCTCTAATCAGTACTTTCTGTTTTCTACCTGTTAACCACTCCCTAATCCATGTGCATGCATTTCCTTGAATCCCTACTGCGTTCAGTTTGAGAATTAATCTTTTATGCGGGACTTTGTCAAAAGCTTTCTGGAAATCTAAATAGACCATGTCGTATGCTTTGCAGTTATCCATTTTCAATGTTGCATCCTCAAAAAAGTCAAGTAGGTTAGTTAGACACGATCTCCCTTTCCTAAAACCATGCTGGCTGTCTCCCAGGATATTGTTACCATATAGGTAATTTTCCATTTTGGATCTTATTATAGTTTCCATAAGTTTACATATAATAGAAGTCAGGCTTACTGGTCTGTAGTTACCTGGTTCGGTTTTGTCTCCCTTTTTGTGGATCGGTATTACGTTTGCTATTTTCCAGTCTGTCGGTACAACGCCTGTGTCAAGAGACTGTTGCATGATCTTGGTTAGCGGTTTGTAAATAACTTCTTTCATTTCTTTGAGTACTATTGGGAGGATCTCATCTGGCCCAGGGGATTTGTTTATTTTAAGAGCTCCTAGGCCCTTTAACACTTCTGCCTCTGTTATGCTAAAGTTATTTAAAATTGGATAGGAACAGGTAGACATGTGGGGCATGTTGTCTGTGTCCTCCTTTGTAAAAACCTGTGAAAAGTAATCATTTAATATATTTGCTATTTTTTTTTCTTCATCTATGATTTTGCCATTTGTGTCTCTTAGACATTTAACCTCCTCTTTGAATGTTCTCTTGCTGTTGTAATATTGGAAAAACATTTTGGAATTGGTTTTAGCCCCCTTAGCAATATTGATTTCTATCTCTCTCTCTTGGCCTTTCTAACTTCCTTTTTGACTTGTGTTTGCAGTTCCAAGTACTCTTTCTGTGTGCTTTGTTTTTGGTCCCTTTTAAACGCTCTGTAAAGAGCCTTTTTTCGCTGAATATTTTTTTTAATTGATCTATTAAACCATTTTGGCCATTTTGTTTTAGATTTAGATTTGTCTACTTTTGGGATGTAATTGTTTCGTGCCTCTAGTACTACATTTTTAAAAAACAGCCATCCTTTTTCTGTGGATGTTTTCTCTATTTTACTCCAATCTACTTCTATTAGTCTCCGTTTCATACCTTCGTAGTTTGCTTTTCTAAAATTGTAAACCTTAGGTTTATTCATTACTTTTGGGGTTTTAAAAAATATTTCAAATGAGACCATGTTGTGGTCTGAGTTTGCCAATGGCTCTCTGACCTGTTTTAGTTATTCATTATTTGAAAAGACTAAGTCAAGGCATGCCTCCACTCTAGTCGGTGCCTTGACAAATTGCGTTAGGAAGCAGTCATTTGTCATTTCCACCATTTCAATTTCGTCCGTCGTGCCCCCCATCGGGTTTTCCCATTTTATACAGGGGAAGTTGAAATCCCCCATTAGTATGGCTTCTCCTTTTCTACACGCATTTCGAATGTCATTGTACAACAGACTATTTTGTTCAGCGTCTGAATTTGGCGGTCTATAGCATGCTCCTATTATTATGCTCTTTGAATTTGCATCCATTATTCTGACCCATATTGATTCTGCATTGTTTTCTTTGTCCTGATTTAACATCTGGGCTTCAAGATTATTTCTTATGTATAGTGCTACCCCTCCGCCTCTTCTGTCCTGCCTGTCTTTCCTATATAGTGTGTACCCACTAACATTATATTCGTCTCCATCACTCTCAGACAACCAAGTTTCTGTAACACCAATCACATCGTAGTTACTTGTTAGTGCAGTAGCTTCAAGTTCTAACATTTTGTTTCTGAGACTTCTAGCATTAAGATAAATACATTTAATAGTGGTCTTACCTGAGTTGTTGCCCTTGTTTTGATGTGGTCTCCCTTCTGTTTTTTTGTTTTCTCCCCCCTTCCTTTCTAGTTTTTTTACAGACTCTTTGGTGATTCAGGCTTCACTGTTTAAAAATGCAAATCATTACAGAAAAACTACTAAAAAGCTTGATTCAGAATTGTTCAGCATGGGAGGTGTTGTGCCCTTTTGCTACCAGCAAGGAAGTGTTATCACCATTAAGTAGAATGTAGCTTATAGATTTTTAGCTTGTATATTCTTGAAAGCCCATTTCTTGCCTATTATTAAAAAAGCTAGTGCCACTGCATGCTCTTTGTGTATGGCATTTTAAATATTTTTGATGCCGTACAAGAAATATCCATGTTGAGTCTAAAATGGTCATCTCAGTAAGACTGCCTAAGCAATCAGAACTTCAATATAAATTGAATATATGCCTCTCATATAAATGTAGAGCCCCACTATACAATAAGTGCTGGCATCGAGTGGTACAACACATGAACAGCACAGACATGGCTGTTGTGTGCCAAGCTATTTTGCAGTGATCTGCCGGTTTTGACAGATGCTGTTTTATCTCGTGGGTGTAGAGCCTGTCAAATGACTGACCTGAAAGCACCTTGCACTGATTATTATTATTATTTATTTATTAGCAGACACCCTTATCCAGGGCAACTTACAACTGTTAGAAGATATCAATTACCCATTTATACAGTTGGGTTTTTACTGGAGCAATCTAGGTAAAGTACCTTGCTCAAGGGTACAGCAGCAGTGTCCCCCATCCTGGGACACTGCTCCGTCTTTCGGGTGAGACGTAATTGTAAGTGACTCTGCAGCTGATGCATAGTTCACACACCCTAGTCTCTGTAAGTCGCCTTGGATAAAGGCGTCTGCTAAATAAACAAATAATAATATTCCTTATATATACTCATCCCCAAAACTCATCCCCAAAACATTTCAATTCTGAGACTGCAAAAAGTTGAAATATCATGGTATTTGAAGTGAACTCCTCTGAAGGAGAATCTACCTTGAGATGGATTCGAGTTCAGTTCAATTGTATAAGGGTATATGGATAGGCATTTGGGATACCTTGCAATACATGCAAATACAATCATTCTGAAGGGCAAACAGTCTCCGGTTCTAGGTGTCCCAAACACTATTGTGCAACACTGAGAAATGGAAGGTTAATGGGCATACTGAGAATGATTACAAATGAACTCAATGAAAGAAGTGTTGACTATTAATTTCTCTAGCAAATCATCTCAGATGACAAAGGTGGTGTCACTGAAATGAATGATAGCCTGAAGGCCAAATGGAACGAAAGGATACAGTGCCCTGAATGCATGATTCATTTATGCAAAAATAATTGTATAAATAAAAAAAAAGTTGAAAATATAAAAGCAGGTTGAATTCCCTATTCTCCTGTGTTTTTCTATAATTCATATTTTGAAACATCTGAATTATTTAGTATTGTGTGCATATAAAGAAGTCATAGCATACACAATACATACAGTGCTCTTAGCTTAGAAATGATTAAAACAACATTTGCATATTTGAACACTCTAATAAACAAACTGGCACTGGCAGATAATAATAATAATAATAATAATAATAATAATAATAATAATAATAATAATAATAATAATAATAATAATCTTCATTTTTATATAGTGCTTTTCATAGTGGACCACCATCACAAAGTGCTTTACAAGATACGAGACTAGGGTGTGTGAACTATGCATCAGCTGCAGAGTCACTTACAACAACGTCTCACCCGAAAGACAGAGCACAAGGTTACGTGACTTGCTCAGGTTCACACAATGCGTCAGTGGCTGAGCTGGGATTTGAACAGGGGACCTCCTGGTTACAAGCCCGTTTCTTTAACCACTACAAGTTTTTATGTCCCTGTCTGTCTTTCTATGTAGAACAAACTAATATGCTTTCATTTTAACATGTACTATGTTTCATGTTTGATTCAGCACAGTAAGTAGAGCATTGTATATACTTTGTGGGGCTAATTACGCTAGTTTGTTTAATAATTAATTTAAACTAATTAATTTGAATAATTACAATAGTTCAAATTAATGTGCGTTAATCAATTTGAATGAATACTATATGACCATTAACTCCTCTTTCTCAATCTCAGTACAAGCTGCGCGGATTTGCTAGCAGGTGATGACGTCACTCTGATGACAGTTC
The DNA here is from genome assembly GCF_902713425.1 of Acipenser ruthenus. Lineage (NCBI taxonomy): Eukaryota > Metazoa > Chordata > Actinopteri > Acipenseriformes > Acipenseridae > Acipenser > Acipenser ruthenus. The sequence goes on along the minus strand of NC_081195.1, from coordinate 15,993,191 downwards.
CCTCAGCTCAACTACACAGACAGTGGCCCTGCGTCTACCACTCACAGGCAATATAACTCTAGTTAAACACAAACATTTATTATTTAAATGAAAAACAAAACTTGTTCAATTAAAATTCTTCTAATAATATATCACTGCTAAGGCTTGACTACAATGGCTTACTAACAATTACACAAGTATACTTTCAAATGAGCACTTCATATGATAATATGAGTTAAGCAGCTTAGTAACTTTTTAACAAGGTTCAAACTCTGAGGTTTTTCATACGCGCATTAAAAGCGCAATTTAAGATAACCGTTCAATCAACTTCTATGTGTTGTAATAATCTACAATTACTCTGGTTCCACAAGGGAAAGTTAAGGAAATTATACTCAACGGTTCCTTGAAGACCCCAAAAGTCTGCAGAATAAATCTTCTGTTGTAGTTCAATTTTCGCTTTGTTCCCACAAATCTTCAAACCCAAGTTGGACTCCTTTATCTTCAAAACCCAAGTGGGAGTTTTACAAACGTCCCGTGTGTACCTTTATCTTCAAAACCCAAGTGGGGGTTTCACACACGTCCTGTGTGTTTTCTTCTTTCCTTGAATGCTTCGCCTCAAAGGCAGACACAGTCTTGTTATACTGTGGTTACGAATGGAAACAGAAGCTTGTATCAATTCAGTTCAGTTCAGTTAAAGTCCACTGGTCAGAGAGCTCACTACCCCCTCCTTTGTGTTGGGTGCTCGGAAGTTGATCCAGTCAATAGTTCACATGCTTCCCTGCATGCTGTGAGCTCAATAATGAATCCAAAAGATTAATTCAGATATGTACTTATATCAAAAATAGTTATTCATTCCAGGCAATTGTTCCTACAACTTAAATAATACAGGTAAGTGCAATACTGTAAAGGTACATATTATTAAAAAAAATAATATGTACCTTTACAGTACTGCACTTACCTGTATTCTGACAAGTCTGCTGATTTAAATTCTATAATGACTTTTGATTGATTACTACATGATGAGCTGGTGTGCTGTGTATTGTTCTGTTTGGTACTGAAGAAGCTACTTTGAGTCTCCACTCTGTTTATTCTTCTGTATGGATTAAAACATTGCTTAGTCTAAAGTTTACAGTAGGGAATCAAATTTGCCTCCGATGTAAAGTAACTCATGGTTACCAGCTATGCTCTGTTAGGTAATGATCCATTTCACATGACCTGTGCCAAACCTAAATCCCTCAATTTGTTAATGAATGGTTAACAGTATCAAAAACCTTAGACAAAGCAACACAAATGGTGTCAGGCAAAAGCAGTGCTGTGTTGATATGGATATTGAATTTAGAAAGTATTTAAATGATCTTGAGAGTTCAGGAAACACAAAAGATGATCTAACTATATAATGCTCTTATGCTGAGGGGTCGATTTGTTTCAGATGCATCCATGTAGTGCTTTAGCTTTGTCTATGCCCTTATAAATAGTCAGGCTCCAATTGAAAAAGGATACAAATCAGAGACACACACAAACAAACAAACTAAAAAACATTCCAGATGTAGAAATTCTGTAAAATTGTACAGTGTATGGGGTTTTTGTTGTTGTTGTTGTTGCTGGGTACTATATGTAAAACACAAGCTGATTTAGGTTTTTTTTAGAATTATTTCTGTGCAGGTACGATGTAGAAATAAATTGTTCTGTATGTAGAAGGTGGCCATCTCCCGAATTAATTAAGTGATTAATTTGTTGCTAATGTGGAGATGGTCACCTGCATAAAAGCCTGCAGCTCTCTGCACTCGGGGTGGGTTGTTTGGAGGAGATAACAGAGCGAGAGTGAGAGGAGTTTAAAAATCAAACTAAATAACTAAATATTTACATCTATACAACTGCATTTACTTTCAATGCCATGTTGTATTGTACAGAGTAAGACTTTAATTAAATGTTAATTAAATGCATTAATGTTGCTTGCTTCCAAAGTAACTACTTGTTAGAATCTGTAATAGTACAATACCCTAAGCTTTGCCTTGCCTTTTATGTTTTTAACTGTGATCAATGGGTTAGAAAATTATTAAGAAGTCAAGTTTTGTCCTTTTTAGGTAATTTTTTTTCTCATGGAGCGATCAATCCTTTTAGCATACCATGGGTATTACACAGCTGGAGCCTTCATTCTGAATGGGATTCTCTGTCATTATGACCTTTTAGCACTTACCTTGCTCACAATTGCAAAATAAAAATATAATCCGGCTTAATCAAAAATACAAGGTTAGTACATTTAACCAAAAGCTATGATTAAAAATGTTTTATAAAAAAAACTACTGTCAGGCCCTATAAAGAGCTAATTTCCCATGTTGATACAACTTGATCTAAACTGGAATTTGATACAAAGTGGGATCAGCACTGTAATCGTATGGAACTTAATCGGGAAAGCGTTTTTAATGTTTACTTATATAATAAAGTAGTAATGTCAAGATCACAAGTACTGCAATTTACTGACATGTATTTTTAGTAGCAATTTCAATACAGTACACAACTAAGTCTATTCAAGTCCAAAGCAAGAGTCTGTAATCGTCTTAGCGAAGTGAGGTAATAAATTTTGACCTTAACCAGGATACCAGTTATCTTAAAAATTAATATATATATATGAATCAGTGGTTGGGAATTCTGGCCTGTGATTGGTTAAAACCTCATCATAGGAGCAAAAATAGATTGAACTATTGTCCTAACATCCTTACACCAAAGGGCAATAGTCTCAATAGTTTTCAAAGGATCGCCCTTTTCCCCTTCACTCCCCACAACAACAGAAAATGACTGAATGTGAAACAACTGTTGAATAGTGATTCTGTAACTTAATGGAAAATGAATTACAACACATACTACAAAAAAAAGATGCTTGAAACACTGAAATGGTGATTAAAATGTCACTGTCACTGTTTTCTGACTTTCTGAAATTCAAACAAATTCAGCTCAATGATGTAAACAAATATGACAGCTGGGGTATAAAATGGATTATTCAGCAGTCAGCAAACCAGACGGAGAGCTGTACACCAAAAAACTTTGATAACTATGCAATATGAACTTCAAAAACATTTTCTATTATTTATTTATAATTACTGTTCCAAGGTAAGGACAGTAAGATTTTAACATCTAAAGTAATCCAGAACTTCCATGTTACAAGTCAAAAATATAAATTACAAAAATACAGTATGCTTAGATAATTTATTTCAGTACAGGAAGATAACAAATTATTGATATTTAATTTATTTTATTGTTCTCTGTTATAATTCATGGGTCATAATAGCGATCTGATTGTTGCCTTTTCCACCTTGGAGAAGTTCTGTTTTGAGGGTAAATTCTGCAGCTTCACTGTTATTGGCTGTCACCGGGCCAAGTGACTGGGTTTGGCTTGCCAAAAAGGATGATAAAAACACCAGAATTAAATTGCAAAAATATTATATGAATTTATATGAAACAAAAGAAAAACAAGAGACAGTAATACGCCATGAGTCTCTCCAGCATCCACCTTCAAGGTTAGAGCTCCCCCCCCCTGAGCATTCCAAGGCCTTTATATATAGAATGAATTTCCCATAAGGCAACTCTCATTTAAAGATACAGCTCTCATTTTTAAAAAAAAAATAAAAATAAATACAGATGCAAAAATGCTTCATTAGCATCATCAAAAAAATATTTTGTCCAGATCCACACACATAAGGTTAACCATACACATATATAAGACAACAACATAAAGAAAAGTGCACTTTTAAATATTAGCTATGACCTTTAACCTCAGCAACCATTTTGTTTCTGCTGATGTGGCACTATCAGCCATCTTTATATGCTGAGGTATCACTGGTGTCCATCTTTTATACACTGCTGATCAGCTACTACCAGCAACAAGGATTTTTATACACAGGTATGAATGATACAAACTTTGGTTTTTTAATTATATTTTCACTTTGCTTGTGTTGTTCTCCAAGAATGGGGATACACTGCAGTGATTTGGGGAAAATCGGGGAAATGGTAAGTCAGAATTCATTAATCATGCATATCACAAGCACACACACATTCAGACATGAAGGGAAGTAGGAAAGGTTCTTGGAGTCAACAAAAATACCTTGGTACAAAAATAAATTAAAAAGCCACCCTGTCACATTGGCTATTATTAATTTTCACACTGTCAGCTTCTTACCTCTTCACAGTAACAGCAGTATTTGATGTTGTGTTCATTGTAGGTTGCTTGTTTTGTAGAGCTTAAGAGCTTTTTAGATCATCTAGGCTGCTTTGAAGTCATCAGACAAATTGAGACTAATTGCAAGATTCCAGCAACCTTTGATGTGCAGTTTGTGTTAATTAAAGTTATAGTGAACAGTTTGGGGACTAAAAGCTACCAAATAATTGTAGTAATGTGTACCTTCAGTGCAGTACTTCACTGATCCCTTTGTATTTTGAACCTTGATATAATGGGATTATGTTATAATGCAGCCCTGCATTTGGCATCAAATTGAAACAGATTTAACCCCACAAAATCAGTAGGCTTACTTGCTGGTGTTGATTTTCTGCACCAGATTCTATACCGCTGAGCATTTTAGTACTTGCTGTAGGTGTCATTATTACTGTACTTTATTTCACTGCTGTGTAGAGTATTTTGTTATGTAGCCTATTTACTACTTTTTAGATAACTTGTGATTTATCATTTGGCCTGCTAAATATGTTTAGTATACAGAAAGTACATTAAATATATAAGACTTACTTTTTAATATATTGCAGCCCTTATTACATTTGTTATTTTTATTTTGTTGAATCATGACACCCATGCTAAATCCAGGTTTGGTGTATTTGCTAGGCAGTTCACTTCATTATTTATACACATCAGTGTTTGAGACATATGCTAATTTTATGAGGTGTTATTGCATTAGAAAATTCTGGTTGGATATGATTCGAACTGTCTTTGGCATGTAATAAGTATCTGTGACAGGGTACACCCGCTCCTGTCACTATTGTATTTGTTTTATTATTATTTAAAATGTATGGTTTAGTGTTTTAAAAACTGTTTTATTGTTATTATTGTTTGACAGCCTGGATGGGGTTAAAATGCCCCATCCAAATAAAATCGTGCGAATGCGTGGTCAACAGCAAGTGCTCATTGATAAACTGGCTTTTGACCACGCGTATGATAAAACCCATGCCAAATGTGATCAAGGGATAAACTAGGTAATTGATAGCCAGTTAATCCCTTGGCCACAATATAAAAACCTGCAGCTTTGGCTGAACTTGGTTAGTGTGTTCAGAGGCGGAACGAGAGTCAGGAGTGAGGTTAAAAACGAAACCAGAGAATAACAATTGCAATGCGTGCTAGTTTAGACTAGCACGATACTTGTGTTTGTTCCATGTCTGTTTGTTAGTCTGTTTTGGCCATTGTGCCTTTTGTTTTCAGTGTTTTGTTTTGTATAAGTGTTTCTGTTTTGTACAACTATCTTATTTATAATTAAAACGTGTGCGCCAGTGCATTCATACCCCAGTGGTGTCTGTGTATCTTCCGTGTCTGACATCACCACACGCAGAGCCAGTGTTAGACTAACGGGGGCCCAGGGCAAAAGCTAAAGAATGCCCCCCCCCCCCCCACATACACATTGCTATTACTACCAATAAAAACTTCATCATTCTCAACAACTACTATTACTAATATACAGCAAAACGCAGCTAAGAGAGTTTGCTTGTGCAATTGATATGCCATAGTGCAAACTATGAAGTGTCCTCAAGATATCTCTGGTGCAAGGCTTCGTGCCTCAGCGGCTGTCACGCTATCTCTTTTCTGAGCTACATGATCTACAAGTGCTTCCAGGGCATTATGCAGTTTGTGTAAATAATATTGAAAAACCTTAACGCTGTCAATGCGGGACTCCCAGCGAGTGTCTGACAATGGTTTGACTGTAAGCTTGGTAACATGATGTTTAAGTATGGACCAGCATTGTGTAGAAGAACTGAAGATAACAAAAATACGCTCCAACACCCAAAAAATGTCACAGACAGCATCAATGATTTTGCAGCATCCAATATGACCAGATTCTGGCGGTGGCTGCTACAAGGCAGGAGCCTTTTTGTTAATGTCTTGCACTCTTTTTTGTACACCCTGCTTTTTGCCTTTCATATTGCTTCCATTGTCGTAGCTGTCCTCTGCAGTCATTAACATTAATTCCCAGGTTCTCAAGGAGTCCTAAAAAAGTATCACATAGCGCCTCACCAGCAGCAAGTAAAATGTTCTGTAACTGAAGCACCAACAGATAGCTGACAGTTGACACTGCGCAGTGTAACTGACAGTTGCTCAGTGTGGCTAGTGTCAGGTGTGCTGTCCATTATCACACCAAAATATTTCGCACGATGAACCCTTTTGGCAATGGAATGAAGGATGTGCTTTCCCATTCTAGCAATCAATTTGTTTTGGATATCTTTGCTGAGGTAATGATCTGCGATTTCTCTTTTCTCAATTCACCTCAGGTGTTTGTTCATTATGGGGTCAAATGTTACCACAAGGAAATTTCCATTGGTAGGATCATGTAGTTTTTCTGTAGTTACACAAAAGGCCAGATTCCACTCTGCCAAATGACAAACTATGCTAACGATTCTCCTTAGAACAGATCTCCAATAATTCCTTTCCATATCGATTAACTCCATGTTGATACTGTCCTTGGTTTTATCATCACTAATTCCTGCTTCCAGACTGCGCCACACCTCCATGCAGTGCAAATGTGCAGGTGAGTGTTCATGTTCTTTGAGGCTTGAATGAAGGCGCTTCCATGCATTGAAGCCATCCTTTGGAATAGCATTATCCCGTTTTCTAAAAAGAGCACAACAAAAGCAAAATATTTTATCTGCCGACTCGGAATACACAAGTCACGATCTGAGAACTTTGTCGCCATTTTTATATAATAGCTCTCCTTTGTAAAGTGTCGGGGAACAGTTGTCAATTTAGGATATGCTCCCAAGCATTTGGCCTTTTCCTAATTTTTTGAGCACAGCTGGGATAGAAGTGTTTCATCTCCGGATTTCTAGTTTTTCCCCCTCAATATATTGTAATACGTCTGTGGTTTCACTTAATTTTACCTATGCTTTTAACAAAAATAATTAAATACTAAATCCTGCACCACAGTCACTTTTTACTTGGCTCTCTCTCCAGTCCAGAACCAACCAATTACTGGTGATTTGTTGCTGCTTCATAGCGCAGACCTAACAAATTGAGCAAACGCGGTTGAGATGTGGTTCAGTTAAGAGATGAGTTTACAACACATGACATGGGCTACTTAAATCCTTTTGTAATGGTTTATTTTATTTGTATTTATTTATTTGTTTGTTTGTTTGTTTGTAGCAATTCGGAGGTCTGCCAGGGGGCTACTGAGTTCCCTTCAGGGCCTTGTACACTATTTGTAGGTTAGGTTTTGCATAACGGCAGTGATTTTTGATCTTGAGCCAAGTATATAGGAGCTAAAAACACATTGGATATGCATAACCATAATGAATATTCATAGTATGTTGCTGTGTAATATTCAGTGGAGTGGGGGGGGGAGCAAGATAACAAACCAACAATATGTCATACACCGACATAATACTTGTGACAACAACTTTGCAATATATCAAATAATAACATTTCTTAAAAAGAATAAACAATAAACAGTATTTAAATAAACAAGTAACGACTGTTGTTAGATTTGATCGAAGACTATATTAATTATTGTGCTGGGTGGATGGTATAGGCATTCTTAAATCTGCTGCAGTTGGTTATGCTGCTAAACAATATATTTTTAAATGTCAGCTCTGTGACCAACACAAAAATGTGATTCCTTAGAATACAGAAAAGGATGAGTTGCACTGTTTTTTTCTCAAAATGAATCCTCAAGTCAAATCAGGAGACAAAGTCACCCCGAAGAAATACATTCTGTGACAGATTAAACATGGAAATGGCTTGCCCTGAATGTACAAAAAAGCATTGCCGTTTCTGCATTTAAATAAATTCAAATGCATAGGGTCATCACCTTAGTTTCAAGGAAAGCGTGCATAAATTAGACCTCTATTTCACATTAATGGGTAGTTTGCTTGTTGGATATTTTTGATGACAGCGTTTAACGATTTGTGTGTGCGTGTGTGTTAAAGACTGCATTTGCTAGTCAAGGGTTCTTGTAAAATGGCTCTGCCAGAATGTAGTGCTATATTCCGCTGCACTCCACTGAACATTTTTAAGAAGCTTGTTCGGGAACATTTGCATTTTTTGTATTTATTATATGTGATGTACTGAATGTAAGGAATAAAGGAAGTTACAACATCTCATTTTCACTCATTTATATGGTTTGGTATGATGTGAACTGGCAGAAGGCAGTGATCTGTTTGTTCTCTAATAAGTTACATATACACTTAAGTACACATGCATTAACTTGGACCCCTTTGAATTGATGTGTGCAGTATGCACTGGTATTAATATAGGTGTTTTGCTTGTGTCGTATAGATATGGTGCATGTGATACACCGTGCAGAAACAGTAACAGTAAGAAACAAAAACAATATGCAAATTAAGTTGTATTTAAAGGATAAATTGTATGTAGTTCCATGTAATACAATTTGTATTCCTGTGCAGTTTTATCACACATCCATATTTCTGTCAGGGGATTTTAACACTGCAGCTTAGAAGCAGCACCCTGCTGTGAAAAGCAGTATCGGAACAGTGAGCAGCATCCCTCCCAACCCCAAGTGGGATGAACCTCAAACAGGGTGATAATAACCTTGGAACTCCCTGCACTGTTGTTAAGCACTGTGTGGCTTTGGACTACGGGACCCTAAGGCACTAATGCTTTGATAAGGAATCTTGGAGTATTCCACAAAGCTTCCTTTTGCAGATGTTCATTTTTTTATTGGGGCAGGAGTCTTGAAAAAGAATTTCCTATAAATTGACGTAGCACACATTTTTTTATGTAGTGTTATTGGTAGACTGGATGCTCTATCCTGTCATTTCAAAGTCAAGAAACATCTTTAACATTGAGCACAAAATAATCAAATGATATTCCTACATACATGATCTATGATGATTAAAGCACTGCCATTATGCAAAACCTAACCTACAAATAGTGTACAAGGCCTTGAAGGGAACTCAGTAGCCCCCTGGCAGACCTCTGAATTGCTGCACACACACACACACAAACAAATAAATAAGTAAATAAATAAATAAATACAAATAAAATAAACCATTACAAAAGGATTTAAGTAGCCCATGTAATGGGATACTGTGACAAGATGGCTTGTGTGGTCAGGGCCGCCGTTAGGGGTTACCTGTCATGTGTTGTAAACTCAAGATGTTGCTTAGGCCAACAGTCATCTTAGGACTCTGTACAATAGTGTTATAAACTAGAAAATGTGTTCTTTTTAAATATGATGATATGAATACCATAGAGTAAAATGACTGTGCTCTCTCACACCTCGACTGCACCATGTGTCTGAGACAAACCTAATCGCTGGCAATATATTCAAAGTAACATTTACTAAATTGACTCATCAGCTTAGTGTCCTACATAAGTCCAACATTTGCCATTTTCTTCTAAAAAGAGCAATACATACAGTATTTCATGTTATGAAACTATATTTGTATTTAAAGCCAGGAAATACGTCTGCTGGGGTGTTATTAGCTACTTGCCTTGCTGACATCAAGTTTTGGATGTCTTAGAACATTTTAATGTTGAAATCTAATAAAAACAGTCGTTATGATAGTGGGCTCTCAGAACCAAATAAAAATGCAGGTTTACTTGTTAGACTTTAGCAGCCTCTTGTCAGAACTAAAACTAGAAATGAGAAATTATGGGGTTATCTTTGACCTTGATCTATTATTCGTGACTCATATTATTAAAGTCTCCTTTTATCATTTGAGAAAAATTGCTGAACTTATACCTATTATTTCTGTATCTGATGCTGAAAGACTAATGCATGCTTTTATTTAATCTAGAATTGATTATTATAATGCACTTTTCTCTGGTATCCAAAAACTTGTGGTATCGCGCTTATAGCTCTTTCAAAACACTGCCACTAGAATTGTGACTAAAACCTGAAAAAGTGAACATAGAACTCCTGTTTTGGCCTCTGCACTGGCTCCCTGTGGAGTTTAGAACTGATTTTAAGATTTTGCTTTTAACTTATAAGACCCTGAATGGATTAGCACCCAGTTACTTACAGGAATTGTTGACCCTGTATACTCCTAACCGGACTCTTGGATCACAGAATGCGGGACTGCTGGTTATTGTAGGGCGAATAAAAATAATACGAGAGGAAGGGCCTTTTCTGTAAACCTCTTAAATTATGGAATGCTCTGCCTATCAAGCATGCAATACTGGTGTGGTGAGTGTTTTTTATTTGTCCTGTGTACTCTTGGTGTGCATACACATTAAACAACATATTATATTGATTATTACGTTTTTAGCCAAATCCATTGTTGCTCTTCATTAGTTTATATTAAAATGTCCATGTAGTTCTTGCGTATTAATACAGTACACTCTCGCTACAAAAAACCTGTTGGGGTCCAAGCCTTTTGTTAGTTGTATCATTAGGTTGTTTTAGTGAAAGGACAATCAAAATGAACGATAAACTGTTGGAGTAAGTTAATGAAATGAGATTGTGAATAAAAGTAGAATTACATGTACCGGTTCATCTCATGTACGCAGTATTCTGCCTTTGCTTTATTCTATTCGTTAAATAATTAAAACACAGTATTAATAGCAAAAATCCAGAATTGAAGCTGAACTTTTATTCAAAGTCAATCTGACATGAATTGTTTCGAAGTGCACCAAATCTTAATCCAACATGCAAGAATCCTCAAATTAGCTTTTATTCCAAATCAACCCGACATGAAAAGTTTGACATGAAAAGTTCATCAGATCCTCAAGTTTTTATTTTTTTTGTTGTTTTTTTCTTTAATCAATTTTGCTTTGCCGCAAGGTTGCTCAACAAGTAAAAAAACAGTGCTTTTTGACAACCTATATTCATGACAGAGATATGCCTGCATTACTACTTTTTTTCAAGTGATCAACATAGTTTCCAGGTTTGTTGCAACATCAAATGATTTTCATTTTGGAGGCATAGTTATTATTATTATTATTATTATTATTATTATTATTTATTTCTTAGCAGACGCCCTTATCCAGGGCGACTTACAATTGTTACAAGATATCACATTATTTTTACATAAAATTACATTATTTTTTTACACTATTTTTTACATACAATTGCCCATTTATACAGTTGGGTTTTTACTGGAGCAATCTAGGTAAAGTACCTTGCTCAAGGGTACAGCAACAGTGTCCCCAACCAGGGATTGAACCCACGACCCTACGGTCAAGAGTCCAGAGCCCTAACCACTACTCCACACTGCTGCCCCAGTTACACAGTGCACGCTTTTTATTAAGACAAAATAGTTGACTTCACTGTGGAAGTGGTATCCTGTGCGTACAAACTGGGATGTTGTGTTTTTATTATCTTTTTCAATTTATTTGGGGTCCAGGGGCCAGGTTCGTTATAGCTGAAGGTTTGTTATAATGAAGGCCGTTATAGCGAGGGTGTACTGTATCAGGACCCTACATTATGGGCCTCATTTATGAAAGGGCATGTGTGATAAAGAGAGAAAGGATCAATGTTGTAAATCTCCCCCCGACCAGAAAGGGCACTGTGTAAGGATGATGGTATGCTGCCTCTTAGATGGACCGCCTTGACGGTAGGCAGAAACCGCAAGGTTGTCCATATTGGGGGGAGCACATAGTTGCACGTACCCGGAAAGACTCCATTGCAATGAGCTGCAGGACGGCCCTCTATTGGAGAAACCATGGCGACGAGTTGATTGCAGGGAGGAGTTTGTGGGTACAAAGGGGAAGCAGCTACGTCAGTACGCCACCTTGCACTGACGTATGTAAACAGACGGCTGGAGCCGGTACTGTTTGTTATTGTTTGTTACGTGTGTGTTTTGTGTTGCAGAGGAGGCTACAGAGCCAGCAATCACCTGAGCACTTCCCTGCACAGTACCACGTACACGAGCACCACGATCCCCCGGAATTGAGCTTGCAAACTTTCATGCAAGGAGGACATGGGACGGACATAGTCCAGTGGATCCAGTCCAGTGGACACCATGAACAAACACAGAAACAAAATAAATGGCTCAAGGGCCAAAATAAAGGTTCAAACAAAAGACTAAATAGTTGTAGGCTGGGCATTAACCTTCACTACAAAGTTTCAAAATAATAACAGTAAACACTCAGTGTAAACACTCACAAACTCCTTTCTCCCAAACATATCATGTGGCTGGAGCCCAATTAACCATTAACACTAGAACCGCCAGATTTTCAAACTACCTAGAACCGCCATGTGGGTCACTGTGACCCATACATTTTTAAACTGCTTCGTTATGAAAATGAAAGACATACTATCGAATACAACTGAAAAGTTTTATTCATGAGCATCATATCAAACATCTGCATCACAGAAACACCGTATTTAAATGGAAAATTAAACATAAAGGCTTTATTTTTAAAATGAGCGCATCTACAGCACGACTACAAACAGTGAAAAAATATAATAAAATATACATTTCAAAAGAAACGGGTATGTAAATATACCCGTGTACAGGTGTGAATAAAGCTGTCTCCCGCAGGTCGCCTGTTCAGATGCATTACAATGTATTGGACCTAGCAGCCATCAACTCTAGGTTACTTTACTAAGAATGCACAGAGAAGAATTTACCAAGGAGAGAATATATTTTATAGTTAGCACAGGAACTTCGCAAGAAGCATTTGGAACAGAGGGAGACTGCCAAGCGTGTATCCACAGCTGAAGCTGGCAACCCCACTGAGAGCTGCAAGAGACGCCAATGCCAGGTTGGCAAGTGCAGTAAAAATAAAACTTCGGGCAGCTGTGCCCTGTGCAGAAAGGCGGCGGGTGGAAAGTGCACTGCACGTGCGTATTATCTGTGTTGATTGTGGACAGCCTTAGACTCAAGGTAAAGGAATACTCTTTGGTCCAAAAAAAGCAGAAAAATAAATATTGCTTTTGCACATCTGATGATAAACTGATTTCTGTTGAAAAGTTAAAAATGTATTGCTAAAGTTTCAGTTTTATGTATTTTGTAAATAGATGTCTGTTCAGATGTTTATTTATTTTGATTTGTAAAATAAACGTTCATATATATATATATATATATATATATATATATATATATATATATATATATATATATATATATATATATATGTATATGTATATATATATGTATATGTGCATATATATATATATATATAATATATATATATGTATATATATATGTATATGTGCTTTGGTTGTTCAGATGTTTGTGACATACTCAATAAAAAAAAAAAAAGAATTACATCTGACTGTTTCTCCTTTTGTTATACTATTTACTGTGTTTTGAATACAGCCGTCAGAAAGACTGCTGCGGGGGCTTCTAGGTATGAGTATATCTCCGGGTCTTCTAGTGTTAAACAAGCCTTCGCTTCGCTATCCTAATCTAAATTATGTGGGCATGAGGAAAAAGATGCTCTGTGCTATTTGATTGGCTATTTTACTACCTCTGTGAGCTGTGATTGGCTTAATGGGAATGTGTGGCAAAGTGGTGAGTGAATACAGGTGCGTGCAGTGCAGAGTGGATACAAAACAGACAGACAATGATTTCCAGGTGCAAGGGTGTTTATTGATTTAATTAACAATGTCCAGAGCCTTATGTCGAACACCTGCAAATAATAATGGAGTGATACAGTGGTGTGTATCACTCAGTATTTGTAAATCCCCGGGTTTGACCCGTAACCAAAAGTCCAGTTTTACACACCAACACAAAACACAAACACAGTTCCTAGTGATAGTGAATAAGTGCAAGTGGTGTATTACAGTTCTCCGTGAAATGCAGGGGTGAAAGTGATGTCAGGGTTTGTGCTGGCTTTTGCTACAGCTCTGGATCATGCCACTGGTAGTCTATTAAAAAACAGACGACAGTTAACAAACACAAGACAAAACTCACGGCTCACAATACTGCAACACAGACTCCTTGTAGGTTTAAAACACTAACCATTTACCAAGGAACAGATCACTTACACTACGCCCCCCTATTTATACCCTTGCTCATGACCCCTAGGTTAACGAGCGCATCCGCTTCTCCAATCCCTCGGATGCCACACAGTTTCCCGTCCGAATCATTGAGTTTGGGTACCGTAGCTTCCTAAATGACCGACTTCCACCTACCCTAAGGAATAAATTGTCGCGCCATTTAGTTAAGGCTACTCTGTTCCTTTTATACAATGCCCTCACATCTAACACCAAGAATCATTCGATCTCTGTCACAGAATGTCACTCATACAATGCAGACTGCACATGTTGAATACGCATGTTATATTAAAGAGGCGTGTTGTTTTAAAGAATTCCAAAACGATACAGTAGTCAGTGTACATCAATGCAATTTTATAAACTAATGGGCGGGCCACCAAACATTGCCCCGTCGGCCGTATGTTTTACAACCTTGCTTTAGAGTATTAACTATTTATTTTAAACTATGTCATTTAGCTTTACCTGCATTCATGAAATATTTAATAATCTGCAATTTACACAAAAAAGCCATACTAAAGCTCACGTGGAATTATGTAACATTTTCCACACAGAGGACAGGTTTGCTCTGCAGGGTGGCAATGCCGACAAGGAAGAAAATTACAATCAATATTTTTTGAGTAAGCAGAACAAAAAGCCTTACTTTTATTGTATATGCACATTAAAGGAGAAAGGAAAAGGGTTTTCTTTCAGACAAGGAATACATGTTACAATTAAAAGGTAAGCAGTGCAGTTTTACTTTAAGTTGCCTCTGCCTGTCCCCTGCTGAGAGCTGTGTCTGCTGATCGCTCATTTTCAGTCGAGATAAGCTACCTCCACCTTCACAATAAGCTACTGACCAAAAGATATGCCTGGACTGCGAGGCTTTTGATATCACGGTGGTCACGGGTAAGTCTCTGACATTATCATGCACATTAAATTATTGCTCTCGGCATGTTATGTAAATAGGCCAATTACTGTGCATGTAAATTAATGCGTTCTCTGTTAGTAAATGGGGCAGTACATTTAGATTTATCGCACACGTTAAGCTCACTACGTACGCGCTAACTCCAAATTTAGTGCCCTTTCCTAAATTAGACCCTTAATGTGTTACATGGATAGCATCAGTGTTCTATAAAGTAGTATCTAGTACAACTAATGTTGAGTATTATTAAAATATAAATTATGTATTTGAATTAACTATATAACTCATTATGATGACTCTTTGTATGTGCCTGCACTGATTAAAATCCTTATTACCAGACTACTGAAAGCATCTGGGAGATCTTCTTGATGAAACTTGTAATTTATAGTTTATTTCTTATGAATGCAGTTCATATAGCTTTTTAACCTAAGCCTTTTGCTTTTAGATTATTTTCTTCCCATATTTTTTATTATTACTTCAGGTATGAAGAGGCCACACAACTAAATCTATCACTTTACTGTGCTGGTAAATATTCCCATCTAAGCTTATTCTCAGCTTTTTTGGAGGTGAGTCCACCTTTTCCATGACAAATTCAGCTACTGTCAACATATAAAAAGCTTTTTGCAAACAAAGATGATTTATACACATCAAACCAGCTAAGAAGCAGTGTCAGTACTGTTATCCACCAAATCGATTGCAAAAACAAACATTAAAAGAGCAATGGGAAATAGCACTTCTTAAGCCTTCACTTTCTCACTGCCATTCCTCTTACTTAATACTAAACCAACATTTCTAATTATTATTATAGTATATTTAAAAAAATGCATTAGTCAAACATTTGTGTACGTGACTGAGTTTCTTACAGTTTTACCTCAGAATGTATGGATGAATGACTTTTTTCACTTTAGAAAATTGATTAATCAATTAACAATAAACATGTGTAATACTGTTAGAGGAATCGGATTATTATAACACTTTAGGCAGTTTCACCTGAAACAACACCGGAGGCCAATACACGGCTAGAGAAAGCCCAGGAGCAGTGAAGAAATTTATTAGCCTGATATATTTGCCACGCTCACGGAGACCAGTGCCTAAGGCTGTATCTGTTGCCCTATGGCTGTGACGCAGATGAAATCAGTTCAGTCCAACAGGATCCTCCTTTACCCACAGCCACACACACTAGGTTTCAATCTGCTGCCACCCCATTACTGTTTAACTGCCTCGAGTGACATCAGGCCACCGACTCAATCTACTGATCATGACAAAACTGCCACTTCCACATGGTGCACCCCCAACCCAATAACAGAACACAGAGATAGAGTCTGAAGGTCCCTCCTCAATACAGCTACATCAGTCAGTGATATTTTAAACACCATAGGGAGTCACCCCCACCCTGACATGCTGTAACATTACGATTTACATGGATTGCAAAAGTCATTTAATCAACAGTGCATAGGCACAAACTGCAACAGCATCGGTCTTTCAGATCAAAATAAATGAAACAAAACAATAAAAATGAAACAAAATAACAAAATAAATGAAACATAACATCATAATTAATTGAAGGGATTACGTTAAGGGATTTATCCCAAACGTGAGCAGACAGCATACAAGGGACACCTCGCTACCACCAACTTGTGCATTGTGCCTAATAAAGGCATAGAGAGATCTACCACAATGATTTGGTAGAACCTGGTGAATGTATGTCAATGATGCACCTCGAAAGAGTGCCCATGACGTGGCCACCCCCGTGGCCAACCCAGATTGGATGCGTCTGTCATCACCACTTACAGCTGTGTTTCACCCCCATCACTACACCTTTGCGCAGGTGCTGCCATGGTGGCCTGCAGGCGGTGCTCAGGTCACCCAGCAGAGCCATGGGAATTGGGACCGTCCGGGTTATCATGCGTGCCTGGGGAGATTGTCAGCAGCTTGATCTACCCCACGTCGGAGCACGGGGATGGAGTAGCGCAACCACTTGCTGAGATGCCTCGCGTTTTCAGTAGAAGCGCTGCAGGATCTCCTCTACTACTGGCCCAAAGGTATGCCCCGCGGATATTGGCGCATCTACTGCACCATTTTATCCGTGTCGGGGACCCTTGCCTGTGACATCCATAGCTGTCTGCGAGCCACCACCAGGCCTACCAGGCCTAGGCTTGGGGCTTGCCAGAAGGCCAGAGACGGGGACGCACTATCTTCAGAGGCAACCTCGGAGCTGGGCTCTGCCTCGATAGAGAGTGCAGGGGCTCTGGGACAGTTGGTGGAGGGGGGGACATGGGGCTCCTCGGGCCTCTGATGGCTCGGTCACAGGGGATGAACATTCCGTCCCCACAGCCCTGTCAAGCCTTTTGCGAAGCACCCGGGGCTGGAAAGCTCACAGATGTCGCAGAACGTCTTGTCTCCTAGTGCTGAAGTGGCGTGCTGGACACCCAAGCACCGTGCACACAATGTAATGCCAATGGAACCAAGACATGCTAGCTGGGGTATAACCCTGGGCACTGCACACCATCTTGCACTGAGTGTAAAGCAAAGGAGAGCCTAAGCACCACATGTACCGAGGATCCAAAGCACCATGTGTGCTGAGTGCACTGAGCATCGTGCGCACCAAGCACGCCAAATGCCTTGTGCACAATGTGCACCGAGTGCCATGCGCACCAAGTGCACCGAGCACTGACATGCTATGCGCACGAGGCACCGCACGGCATGCACACCGAGCATGTGTGCACCAAGTATGATGAACACCAAGTGCACTGAGCACTATGCGCACCAATGCAGCGAATCGCTGTGCGCACCAAGCACCGTGCACACAGAGTGCACTGAGGTGTTATTCGCGCCGAGGCACCGAGCACCGTGTGCACCAAGTGCACCAACCAACGAAGCACCGAGGCACCGAAGTACCAATGACTGAGAGTGCACCAAGGTACCGAAGCACCGTGGGCAGCTAATGCAGTGGTGCTTATCCTAATCGCGTGTAGTTAACCACGGGTCAGCACACAGCATGCATCAGGGGAGACACACAGGCCGAAGCTGTGGCGGGCGAGAGCTCAGTTAGTTGATAAAGCATAGAACAGAAGGGAGGGCACACTTTTTTTTTTTTGAAGGCCCAACGCACCGAGGTGGGCAGGCCGAGGCAGCCGGTGAGGTCTACTTGACAGCAAGACAGGCTAGAGCACAGCCCAGTTGGAGGAACACTCGGCTGACTGACAGTTGTTTATTTTGCCTAAGCTGCACGACAACAACTGGCAGAGTCACTCAACGACGGGGCGGCAAGCTGAGCCCCAGCAGAGGAATGGTGTTTTCCCTGAAGGTGTAGGTTGAAAGACAACACATGCACACACCAATACTGCACAAGCAGTCACACTCATATGACGGGCAGCCGAGAAAAGATGAGACAAGTGAAGCAGACCGTGAAGAAGGAAAAAACACACTCAAAATGGAGCCACTGATTCCACGAGAGCAGCACGAATTCAAGGGAATTACAGTCGACTTAGAGGAGCTCTTTCAAAAAACACACTCGGGTTAGTGACACAGAAGCATACCTTACCGTAGGTGAGAGGCAAAAGAGGAAGTGGGCTCCACGGAGCGACTACTTATTATTTGTTTATTTAGCAGACGCCTTTATCCAAGGCGACTTACAGAGACTAGGGTGTGTGAACTATGCAGCAGCTGCAGAGTTACTTACAACTACGTCTCACCCGAAAGATGGAGCACAAGGAGGTTAAGTGACTTGCTCAGGATCACACAATGAGTCAGTGCCTGAGGTGGGATTTGAACTGGGGACCTCCTGGTTATAAGCCCTTTTCTTTAACCACTGGACCACAGATCACATATTCATCTGACATGAAAGATCTTGATCGAAGAAGAAAGGAATTAAATTATGTTTCAGAGCATTTCATATATTGCTTCCAGGTTCATTTGCCAGTCTGGTTTCTATTATTTTCTTAGCTTTTCCTTCTGCAATTTTCTTCCCAGTATTACCATAAACCTGACACTCCCCACATGTATTTTAAATTTGTAGAACAGACAGACATCTAAAAAGTTTTTATTTGTCCCTAAGATAGGTTCCATAACATCCATGTTCCATTATATTTTGAATGACAGGTAGCCAAGAACATTAATTGATAGGTTCCATAATATCCATGTTCCATTATATTTTGAATGACAGGCAGCCATGAACATTAATTATGCTACTGACGAGCTACACAGATGAGTAAAAGCTACAGTAGCTGATGGCAGCACCTATATTGTCAAGTATTTTATACAAGGAATCATTATTTTGCTTTTGTTATTTATCATTTCTGAAGCATGGACGACCAGCACTCATGCCCTCCCTCTGCTTCACAGCAACTGCTCATAAATAGCTGAGGTAGCTTTAGCAGCTGAAATCTCCCTTGTTATGTGGTGTCTTCACTGCTCACAGCTATTAATCACTTCATAGAAAAGGCAGCTGACATCTGGGCAGAGTGTACCTTAAAAACAGTAGCTCTAGAATCCTATACAGTGGCTCACCTATTAATTGTCTCATTAAGTGTGCATTCATTTTGTGTTTAGGTGAGAATGTTGTGTTGATCTTGAGTATTATTATTATTATTATTATTATTATTATTTGTTTATTTAGCAGACGCCTTTATCCAAGGCGACTTACAGAGACTAGGGTGTGTGAACTATGCATCAGCTGCAGAGTCATTTACAATTACATCTCACCCGAAAGATGGAGCACAAGGAGATTAAGTGACTTGCTCAGGGTCACACAATGAGTCGGTGGCTGAGGTGGGATTTGAACCGGGGACCTCCTGGTTACAAACCCTTTTCTTTAACCACTGGACCACACAGCCTCCTAGTAGCTGAGTATTGAACCTTTTAAAAGCCAGGCTTGTTAACAGCATTCAGTATTTATAAAGAAAAAAATATGTGAAGGGTAAAAACAACATTCTACAATGTCAGGGCTCTAATAATAAACGTAAAAGCAGGTAAGGAATTTTGTTTCCTATCATTTAATTCCTGACTGTACTCAGATGTATCTGGCAGCAAAATTGTTACATTTCAATGGTACTGAATTTACTGTGAACAATTTCTAAAGCTGTGTGGATGCTGTGTGAGAAACATGTTACTTCCAATTGCTTCATTAACAACGGTTTTCATTTTGGATTTGTTCAGGACCTGCTCTTCAGTTCTAGTTGCCTGCCATTGAAATAGCTAGAACAGCTTCAATGTCTTTATATTAGTAAGCTGTGTTTTATTTATTGCTATCAGTCCTGTTGGTAGAGTCAAATCCTTGTGGTGAAGTACATACTGCAGAGTCAAAGTGTGGAGTCCAAGAATCTACAGGAACAGACTGTTCTGGGATTGACACCCAAACCTTATTTTCATGCATACAAAAACATATTTAATCAAAACTAACTTCTGCATTTCCAATAACCTTTCAATTACAGCTACAATTCATTAATTCATCGATTCATCAACTGATACCAGTATTATGACTGCAATAGACTGAAATGTCTATTGCAACCCATCAAGCTAATTAATAGTGTTATATTCTTCAGCATTTAAAAAAAGGAAAGAAATAGAATCAGATCAAACACAGATTTCTCAATGACCAAAATGTGTTTGCCTGGTATATTCCGTAAGATGTTGAAGCAGTACGTTTCAAAAAGTTTCCTGGCTGAATTTTAAATTTCAATGGGGATATCAAATTATAAATTGATCAGTTCATTCTTAGAAGTGTTAAATCCCCAATAGTTAAATATGAATAGAACATAAATAATTGAATGTATCTAGCATGATTTTATGAGCATAAGGATGATTACGTATTAACCCACCCTGAGCATTGATATTTTTTAAGATTTCATTCTATACAGTAAATCTTCAGACATTGATTTTCCTTAATCCTATGTAAAGACAGAAATGTTTTTAAAATGTGGTGTTTTTTATATTTTTTTATGGCACAGCAGGGAGCTAAATACAAGAAAATCCTAAGTGCTTTGCTGTTTCAGGCACCCTGCCATTTACTGAATAGTGACCAGTTACTGCAGCTCATTTTGTAATGGAAAAAAAGAAAGATTGCAAAGATGTACTTGAAATCATTTGTGTTCTCAGTTCATTGTTGCTGTCTGTCAGAGTGGCTCCAGCCTGAAGCATTAGTTAACGGATTGAGGGTGTAGTCCCTTTAGTACTGAATTTATTTGCTGAAATATTTTGCCAAGAAAAGGTTTTTAATCTTTCAGAATTGTTATTTGAATGAACAAACAAGGAAATAAATTATTTGTGAATTTGGTCCATTTTTTTGTCTGCTCTTTTAGAATGTACTGTGTTGTGTGTGTAGGGTATATCTTATTGTATAGGAGATGCCATCTAATGCAGTTGCTCAAACTGTGCAAAATTATGTCTTGTTTTAACAACGTGTTAACTTATTATAAATGAAAAAAAACACCTCTTGTACTCAGGAACTGCTATTTAAAAAGTGTTGGTTTTTTTTTTGTTTGTTGGTTTTTTAACTCAAGAATTATGACGTGTGTACACAGGATAAGATGTACACAGCACTAGAATTATGACAAATCCTTAACAGTGACTGACTGGTTTGCCATATGTGATTCATAATATAAGTAAATTGGCTGTGTGGGTGTCTCACCACTATAAGAGATGTCCTCTTGTGCAGTTTGGGCGAAGTTAGCTGTTCAAACTGTGTGAAATGATGTCTGTTGTAATAAGAGGCACATCACGCATAACTTATTATGAATCCCAAAAACAAAGATCGTACTGATGAACTACCATTAAACATAAAACATTTGAGTTATTTTTTAACTTTATAAGTATGTTGTGTATTCTATGCACAGGATGACAAATATACACAGGATAAGCCGTACTGGGATTTTGACAAATCTTTATTTGATTAATTTCTCATGCATGATGTATAATATTCACACAGTATTCATACAGTGTTTTGATACTGCCATCTGTAGCACAGACACTTGTGAATATGGGCTGTCCCTCAGTTACATGGCTGTTTCATTTGTATTCTGTAAGCTTGTTTTCTGCCCCTCCCTGTTGCAAGCCAGTTTTAGACAGGGTGGTCAAGAAAGTAGATTGGTCAGGCGTTGACTGAGGGCTGATAGCTGAAGCTGAGTTGCCAGGTGCTTTCATTTCCAGGACTGCACTAACGATGTGATGACTCAGACCACTATGGTGGTGACTTTACAGCAGATTTCCAATTTTAAGACTGCAATCCTAGCTCCTCAATTTGCGCCTGCATTTTATATAAAAAAACAATATTTTATTTCCTGCTATTCCTCACCCCAAAATAATCAATCGTAATGGTTGAAATAATGAGAGAGCCGTGGCCATTGTGCCTATTCTTCTAAATGTGCTTATTGAAATATTGTAAATCAATCATACTTAATTCCAATTTCCCTAAGTTGGCAAATACGGTTATGTTTTCTTCCAGAACAATTGAAATACCTCATACATTCTGGCTGCCCTTCATGGTCCTACACCCTATTACCAGATGTTACTCATTTTTATAGAACTGTAATATCTGTATGACTGCCAGTTCTATAGAATATCTTGTTGTTCATTAAGAAAGTGATTATACAGGATTACCAATGTTTAGACAGCATGTTTCTCAAAATAATTAAAATTACAATCACTGAAATTAAACATTAAAAAAAAAAACATTTACTTGATGGCCAGACTGTGAACATTTATCTAATAGACCACACAGTTCTGTAGATTAACATTCTACCAAGCTCCTTGATTTGAAGAGAAAAAACAGCAAGGAGTGACACCCTACAGAGTGTTAGACACAGACTAATGAATCACACTTTAGCAAAACAACTTTCTGTGCATAAAGATCTTGCAACTACATTTGCAATGCCCCAGGTTAAGGCTAGAGGCAGAACAATGACAATTTAGTTCCAGCTAGTGCAGTGTGTGAAAGAAATCGAATGTCAATTGCTTAACCAGTACCTGTTGTACAGTCTTAGGTACAGTTGTATTTCTAATAACCTTAACTTGTGCAGTTCACTGTGGAAACGTGTAAACAATAATATATATAGGGGCTAACTGGTTTGATACAAGCATGTACTGCGATAGACAGAATAAATGAAACACATTCTGAGGATCAGGAACGACATTACTGGACTGAATTTCTAGCATCGGGCACTGGTTCCTGCAGATCTTTTTCTCCCTCTCTTTTCTTCTCTTTAATAAATCTGTTCCTGAGATTTTTCCATCTCTTACGGCATTCTTCTTCTTAAAAAAAAAAAAAAAAAAAATGTAGTAATAGTAACTTATTTGTAGTAACAAATAAGCTAGTAATATATTTTTTTCATTGCAGGTTTTTGGCAACAGGGGATTCTTACCATTCAACTGCTTTTAGTTACAGAGTTGGGGTTTCAACCGTATCAGGCATAGTAACATAGTAATGTCAGGTAATATGGTGGACTACATGAAGGTCCCCACAGAAGAGGATTGGATAGCAATTGCCCAGGTATTCCACAATAGATGGAACTTCCCAAACTGTCTAGGGGCAATTGATGGAAAAACATGTGGTCACCCAAGCACCTGCTTCTTCTGGGCCACAGTTTTTTTAATTATAAGGGCAGTTTTTCAATTGTCCTGTTGGAACTTGTGGACAGCAATTACTGTTTCACAGTTATTGATGTTGGAGCATTTGGAAGGAACAGTAATGGCAGTACACTGTCCTGTTCAGCTTTAGGGAAAGCTTTACAAAGAGGAACCCTGGATATCTCACATGACACATTTCTTCCTGGCACGAATCAACCTGGACTTCTGTCACATGTCATTGTGGGAGATGAGGCATTCCCCCTACGCAGAAATTTAATGAGGCCATACCCTGGAAGAAACCTGTGGAGGGACAAGCACGCTTTCAACTACCGCCTCTCTCTCTCTCTCTCTCTCTCTCTCTCTCTCTCTCTCTCTCTCTCTCTCTCTCTCTCTCTCTCGAATTGCGGAAAATGCCTTTGGCATTTTCGGAACATAATGGCGTGTGTACGGGTGCATTCTTGGTGTAAGCCCAGAGAATGCAGAGAAAGTAGTGAAGACAACATGTGTCCTGCACAACTTTATCCCAAAACAGCAACTAATGAGTCCATACCTCAGCACACATCAGTTGTGAGTTATGAAGCAAGAGGTATGCAGGGCATCTCCCGAGTTAGCAGCAATAATGCTACAAGGGAAGTGCTTAAAATCAGCGAGACTTATAACACTTATTTCAGTTCTGCAGCAGGAAAAGTTCTATGGCAGCATAGCCTTGTCCCATAGGCTCAATAGGAATGTGATGGGTTACACCCCGCCCCTGTATTATTATTTGTATTTTTATATATTTGTATTTATGACGACGAAAAAGCCGTGTTTTATTGTTTGTTTTTAATTAAAACCTGTGAGAATGTGGCTGGAGCCTCAACAAGGTGATTGTTTTATTGATAATTAATTAAGGCTCCAGCCACAGCTTAAAAGAACCCGCTCCAGGCTGATCAAGACATTTTTTGAGCCAGAGACGGGAGTACTGTGTTGAGCTGGAGAATACAAGAGAAGCAACTGCTACCGCTGTACCACACGGTATCTGTTTGTTGGTTTATTTTGGCCACCGTGTCCTTTTTGTTTTGTGTATTGTAAAGTGTTTTGTTTATTAGTTCATTTATGTGCAAACGCGCTTCGTTCCCCGTACCTACCTTTGCTGCCTTGCCTTTGTTTACTTTCTGGCCTGCCTGACGTCACACCACTCGCCATCTTGCCACAAGGAGCAATATGATCTTCTTTTATATAGTCTACATATATCCTATATGAGCACAAAGATTTTCTATAAATGTATGTTGAAGTGTATTTAATTAAATTAAAATGACCTAATTTAATTATCTTTAGCCTAAACAGTTCATTTTCTATTATTATTATTATTATTATTATTATTATTATTATTATTATTATATGTGTTATTTTAAAAAAAAAACTTAAAAAAAACTTTTATTTTTATTTATTTTACAACAGATGGCTGATTTGAATAGCAGATTTAAAGATTAAATTAATTTCGATGCAGAGTATGTAAAAAAAAACATTCAAATACAAAGTGTAGTCAGGAATTAGCTAACCTATTACCTGCCTCCTGTATTTCATGCGACCCAAAATTAGTTGTTTTATACATAACAGAGCTAATTATTTACATATTTGTCTGGCTTTCCTTTTAAATACAAAAAGTAAAGGATGTTGTTTAGAAAATAAAAGCTGTAACGATATACATAGAAAGCACACTGAATACCTGAAATGAAACTATACAACATTATATATAATTAAATATTAACTTACCTGATCGTCCCATCGTCAAACTGATGACCCTCCAAGCATTCACTTTTTGGTCTGCATCTTGGTAGATATTTAGAGTTGTGTTGTACAACTCTGAGTGCTCGGACATGTACAATATCAACTTTTCTCCCTCCATCTTAATTGTTCATTCTCTGCGAGCCAGCTGTCTTCTTCTGATTGGCTGCTGTTAATATACGTCATGAAGCAGCGCGGCAAAAGTTGAATTATTTTTATCTCTTGCACGCTGCCCCATAGCTTTTACTTTTTTTGCCGCGCGTCGTGTTTGGTGTGAACGCCCCTTTAAGGGATTCAAACACATTTCTTTCAGTTGTGCAAAACTCAGCACATTAAATACATTCAGCATATTCTGTAAAACATGTATGCATTCATGATAATGCCTTGTCACAATAATGCCACCCTTGAGAACACTTTTTTTTATATATAAGACTCTTGAGTTCTCTGGATTCTCAATTTCTAATTGGTATTCTAACAGTGGAGAGAATATAGTCGACAGTCTGGAAATAAACAGTTCAGATATCAGTCATCAGAAGGATAAGAAGAGACATTAACAGGTGAGTCATACAGTAAGGTGAGTGCTGGGTCACGTCTTGGCTGTGCAATGTCGTCGATCTTCGCTGGGGATTCCGGGTGGGAGTGTCAAATTGGATCTGGCACTCCCGCGGGTTAGGGAGGCAAAACCGGCAGGGACTGTCACTCCTCATTGCACTACAGCCGACCCTACCAGCCAGGCACCTAGTGAGGTCAGGCGGACACCTGTAGGGCTGTTCCTTGTCCTCCAGAGGCCAATAGCTCGCTGACATCCGCTCCCGAGTTCCTGGGTGTAAAAGAGGAAACTGGCTTGATCATAGGATTAGAGGACATCCACTGAACTTTCTGAACCTTCAGTTCTCCTGAGCTGTGTGGGGAATTGCTGCAGTGAGGGAACATAATTGGCCATTCCAAACTGTGGAAAAATCGGGAATAAAATACATTTTAAAAAAGAGAGATCAATAAGACAAGGAGCTGCTCAAAAAAGAAGAAAAATAGCAGTCCAAAATTATAACTTCCTGAAAGCATATTCTTGTGGTCATGAACAGCATACACTTTTTGACCAAAATGTGCTGACACTTTTACAGCATTTGAAATATTCATATGCCTTTGTGACAGAGAGTGAATTAATCCGAGTCAACAATCTCCCTCCCGACCTGTGAGGGCATGGTATAACAGAAACAGTGTGCCCCGGACTGGATGGTTTGACAGTTCATTCCAGGGTCAGTTGGAAGTCGGACACAATACCAGAAGTCATCACCTTAGGCGATGTGTCAGACATGGATTGGAGGACACGTGATTGCACTCGCTACCGAAGGGGGTGTGACTGAGGGTATATCAGGGGATGTGGCTGAGCAATCTGTTCCTTTGTTATGATTACGGACAGACAGGTAAAATGAGTACAGAGATAAAATAACCATGAGTGTTTCGTGTTGTGTTTGTTGTTCTGTCATTGTTTGTCATTGTTAGATGGCTAACACTAGCCAGGAGCTGTCGCTAAAGGCCAGCATTAAGCCGGACAGCACTGCATTACTGTTCACTAATAACTTGTATTTCACCACTTGCAACAAAGCACTCACTCTGGACTTGTGATCATGTTTGTGTTCTGTGTGTGTTTATACTGTGTTTATTATTTCGGAACTGAACCTCGTGATTTAAACTGTGCAGGGATTACTACTTATGGTTGCCAAATGACCAGGATTATAAAAACAAATAAAGAATTGTTTGGACTGTGAACTTTGTTGTTTGTCATTTATTTACGCATTGCATCACCTCTACACCTGTGCACTAAAAAAACGCTTTGCCACAGCCTTCCTGGAATAGTACTGCAGCCACCAGAAAGTCAGATATTTAACATTTTATTGAGAAAAAGGATCCTGTTAGCACACTATTCTTTCACACAGCACCCAGGAGTCCAAAGAAAGGCAATGAACATCAACATGCCCCAGTTATTTTTCTCAGTGTATGTTTAAAACTTTTCTTAAGCTTTCAGTTTACTTTCTGATGAAGTGTGCTTATCAATAAAACATAATGGTGTATATCATGTGTGATCATTTGAATGGTACATATGTGCACAATTCACATAAATACAATAATAATGTCTAAAAATCTGTTTGAGATATTATACAAATAGCAGCATAACCTCTCCAAAAAGTAGAAAAAAAAACCTAATTCTCAAATATAACCTCTAACCACTTACTAAGCCTACAAGAATACAACCCTGTTTGACGTGAATACAGTACGGTATTTGTCAATAAAAATAGAATACACACATAGGTGTTGCGGGACTTACCTTCCATGGAAGTAATGCAATATAATCTACTTTAAAATGTCTTAAGCTGCATGACTCTGTGAATAAAGTCCTGTAAAAAATATGTAAAAAAAAATTATTGAAAAAGAACACCGCGTAAGCTTGCTGTATCTGACAATTATTTTGGACAACCACTTAACTAAAATAGCTGAGGGATGTTTAAAGGACAAGTTGTAAGCTGTTTGTTTTTTTGGAGGTCAAACTTGCATGACAAAGTTAATGGAAGGAGGAAGGCTTTGTTGCAACCAGCAGCAGTTATACTGTATACACTGTTAAGATCCAGGAACACTGCCAGTACAACCAAGAACAAAAAAAAAAAAAGAATACATTCATTCCTTCATTTAAATGGAAATATAGTTTTCCTTTGAGTGCACAACAAGTCACATCTTTGCATTGTATGTGCTTTACCATCCAAAAAAAAGAAATAAATTCGTGTGGGGAAAGGTAATTGTTCTTGCCATTACCTCTACTAGAGTGGGTTGTAATTGATCAAAGCAGCCAGAGAATGGATTGGATGGATCTGAGTCACCCTGTAACTTACATAAGTGAATGTACAACGTTGAATGTCATGCTAAAGCAAGAACAATGGCTGTGAAAGGTCATTCATTTCCCATGGTAGAAGTCACGTGATATTATCCGTTAGTATTAAATTAGTTCAGGTCACGGTGCTTTGCTTTAATGTGGTAATCAAATTTATGACTGTATTTGAATGAATTATTGTATAGACTACCTATGTACACATTTTAATTACCTGAGCCATCAATCTGCATACTAATACACCAGTGATTATCATTGCAGTACTGTAGAACAAGGGGACAAACCAAATAAGAACGGGTGAAAACAATCGATCAGACATGATGATTCACATGTATCTGCTTTGAAAATGTCAGCTTGAGCCATATCCTATATGAAAATGGCCTAACCCTGGTTATAAAATGTAGGCCCTATGAGTGTTTATCTTTCATTCTTACAGCAGACCTCTACTGCTTCTAGCTGAGGTTTGTTAAAGGAATGCTGAGAAGAGTGGGGTTACAGTGCTGTGTTTGTAGCTAGTACCATGGCAACTGATGTCACGTTAAACTAAATACTGTAACGAGCTCTCAACAGCTCAACAGGTCCCCTTCATTTGGCCGGGACGCTAGAATACCTTTTCTCTTCTGCTTTTTCAAAACACACATGTTTATTATGACTTTCTTGCAAAGAGAAATGGACATTAAACTAAAAGTTATAAATGAAAGTTATACTTTGTTATGTTAATAGTAAATTGCAATCCAGTGTTATTTTAAAGCCACTGTACAAATAGTGGATCCCCAGTGTGAATGTGTTTAGTGTTTTGGGTGAAAGGGCTGCTTTCCGTGTGTTCTAATCGCATATCAGACTGTCTGGGGAGTTCACCTACTTGTTGCGAAGCAAAGCCCAGCCCAGGTGATAAACATAAATGCTGAGTCCACCATTTTATGAGGTGAAACATGTACAGCCCATGAACAAGATGGCTTTGCTGGTGACGTCAGTCCAAGAAATTAATGCATTACACATTGGCAATTGCGGGGCAAAACAGGGACGCAATGGCGCTCAGCTTTTATAAAACAAAAAGATTTAACAAAACAAAGACTTTATAAAAGAAAAGGCACAAGGGCACAAACAAACAAACAAAACGGAACAAACAAGTATCGTGCTAGTTTAAACTAGCATACGTAGCAATTGTTTACTTTATAGATAATTCTGTTTACCTCCTCTCTCTACTCCCGTTTTCCCTGTCATGAGTACTCAACCCCGTGCAGCCAAAGCTGCAAGTCTTTTATAGTGGTGACCAAGGGATTAACTGCTATCAATTATCTTGTTAACCCCTCAGTCACATTTTGCATGGGTTTACTAAAGATGTGCGACTGTTAGCTAATTCAACAATTACTCGCCGACAGTCACACATACTCATGAAGTATTTTAAAATACAAAACAATAGCAAATCATGGCGGACAGCACCTCGTTCGTCCTGCGCAACATAATACATAATAATACAAAATAACACAACAAATACAAGATAATATAAAACATGCACAGAGGCAGGGAGTACCCTGTCACAAGCCCTAACCTGTACATTAGGTTAGGGTTGTTTTCACCTGTTAGTGATGCTGTGGACCATATGGTTCACCCTTTTGTTGTCTTATTTCGCAAAGCAGCATATTATTTTGTTTTGAAAAACGGAATTCGGGCAGTGGAGCCAGAGTGCCGTTATTGCATGGTAGGTGAATGATTTTTGTTATGCTGTGTTAACAATGCAGGGTTGCTCTTTGCGTGATACTGTATAATGAGAGATTTACATAAATACATTTTTAAAAATCTATCGTCTAGACAGCTATCATTCTGCAGTATCCATCTTCAGTGTCATACAGCATCAGTGCACATGTTAGGAAACCAAAAACACCCAAATAATTGTTTTTATTTTTATTTATACTATTGCTAGGCAACACATCATTCTGAGTACACAGGTTTAATTTTTAATCTGGGCCATGCTCACGCTCATCTTGGTGATATATATAATAAGTAAATTAATAATAGAGATCATACAAATTATTTATTTGCGCAGCATAAACACAGTTACAGTTTTAACACATATATGTTTTGCTCCCTTGCCTTTTTTCACCATTAATCTCTTGTTTATACAGCCATAGATGTTTGAAAAAGTAAATGACCTGTAAATTGTGTATCTGATTAAGTGCTCTGTTTAGCACTAACATAGTCTGTTATTCATTCTGTGTGATTGCAGCACATTTGTGATTAATCATGCAAGTAACTTCTTTCTACTTTTTTTTTTTTGATAAATCGTTTTGGCTTGTCATTCACATTTACTTTGAACTCAGCATGTTCAAAATGCCCATTACCAGACACGAAGCCTCCTGCTGTTCAATAAAAAGCAAGCTTTTATCAGTATATTTAAAGAACACTGGAATTCAATGCCTTTTACTGTATTACTTATATCACAAAACAATTGTAAGGTATTACTTACCTCATTTAAATTTGAAATAAGCCACTGGTAAAGAGCCATTAACCGTTGCTACAAAACTTGACCTCAGACTTCATTTAAAGACAGTTTTTTCCACATGTGGGGCCCAGGATAACCGGCTATGGAATACATTACTTATTCCGACGACTCTTCACTATTCAACAACAATGCCACTCATCTGCTTCTAATCACTCAGGGCTGTCCTTAGTATCAGTTATATATACACAAAAGGCTTGATATTGGGCTTGGAATATGCACAGCATTTCCGAGGCACCCAAACATGCATGTATTGTCAGCATATTAGCTCACAGTACCAGCCTGCATCTGTCTTGCTTTTACAATACCCATATTGGATGTTGGTTTGAAGCTTGTAGGATGCTTTCACAGCAATGTATTCACTGGTTAGTTGCACAGCAGTGGCTCCAACCAGTGTGTCTTGGCTCTGTGTTTTGACAGTATCATTGCTAACAAACGTTTACCACCTCCAGTCAGTTCAAAGCTTACATGCCCTGTTCTCTGAGAAAACATATATCCAAGTATGGACCAGATCTGAGGCTTAACAGTATGTTACCGACTTAAACAGTGTTCCAGGTAGTTGACTGCATGAACTACGCAGGGCAGTTCATCCCTTAACCCTGCCTTCCATCTTTAACACACCCCCTTTATCCCAAACTATCCACATACTCAGCCACTGAGAAGCTAGAACTTGTAGATTTAGATTAGTAAACTCAACTCTGGTCTAGCCTTTTTACAAATATTATTATTTATTTATTTACTTTTTATAGACACCTCATATGTGCAGTTGATCACAAGTCAAACTTTTTTTCACATGAGGCTATTTAACTACCAGTACATTCAGGCAAAACTAGACCCTTGCAAGTACGCAAGTCAAGTCAATATCTGTGTCATGGCTGAGGAAATAATTAAATAAGATACCCTGTTAAATCCAGGACACTAAACTAAAACCGATCACATAATAAACCAAAAAAGAAATCTCTCTATTACTTCTCCCTAGTGATGGAGGTATATTTCAAACTTAAAAATTGCTAAGAATACAATGAAAGCTAAGTCTTTTTAATCAGCCTTTGTTGCAAGTGCCTCTAATATTGACCATCCTTTTATCTACCCAAATCATATTTTTTCGCTGTGATTATTAAATCCTTCTACTATCATATTAGTTTGGGATATGTAATCTAACTCTCAATCCATCCTAATACAATAAAGTTGCAGATTTGGAAAAAAATTACCACAGATATTAGTCACATCTACTGGGACGAATTCAATCTTATATTTGTGGTTTATCACTTTTCTTTCAATCTTTGCAGTTAGAAATTGAAAGTTTGACTACGTTGCTAGACATTAGTCACTTTATATTATACTATGAAGTCTGCATTACCTTGTTTTATAAGGCACTTTTCATAGAATCATACTGGGTACACTTGTAAGTGTCTTGTATTTTTTCCCCCAGATTTATAAATGTGTACATTCAGATATCATTTATAAATCTAGTTAAAAGATTTAACATTTAGCTAAATATTTAACTAAATCTTAAATCTCTTAACAAGATTTAACATTTAGCTAAATATTTAAATGGACAGCTAAATATGGAGTTTGTATGCAAATTAGCTCTGCCCGCTTTGTGCTTTCACATGATTTGATTGGCTTTTGTAATGCCGAAATTTGCATATTCCCCAATTAGCATTGCCATCAAATTGCATTCACATAATTTATAAATCTGGGGAAAAAATACCTATTTAAGTTAAATCTGGGAAAAAATACAAGATTTAAGTTCAATCTGTTCTGGATTCTAAGACTAACAGCCTGCTGTGCAATGCAAAAATCAACTATAACAGAATTGCTTTAGAATTACCAGAAACAACCCGAGACGAATTAAACTAATGTTTCCATGATTTAATTCCTCTAATATGGTGATTCAACCCATTCTCAATCAATTGTCAACAATTGTGTTGCTCCTTGCATTAAAGAAGGCATGTAACAGGATTTTGAATGCGTTTGTGTTTTGGTTGCCTAGGAAAATATTTTAAACGGTTTAATAACACTCAAAATGTTTATTTCTATGGTTAAGTAGCAATGTATTGTATAAGGGTGAATTGTAAAGTGCTGATTTAAAAGAGGATTGAAACTTTAAATAGCTGTCCAGTAGGATTTCAAGTTCAACACAACACGGTAAAAAATAAATAGAATGCGGCTTCCAATGCTGGATATACTAACGTAGGCGTAGCCTACTGTCTTTATTTTCAATTACTGCTAGGAAACAAAAAGAGACATAGTGTATGAAGAGATACTGAGCTGTATTTCTATAAAGCTGTAAGATTAAGTTTTGAGTTCAGTTGTACTAATAGTACTAATAATAGGGCTGTCAGCAGTCCAGCTGTTCTGATTAAATTTCCTTTAAGACTTTCTCTGAACCGACGCATTTCAATTGACCGTGGTGACGCTATTAAATTGTGCAATAAGGTGCTTCTGCAGACTGCTTCCTATTCAAATACTAGCCAATTATTGTCAGGTGTGATTCGCCACTTAAAACTTTTCAAACCCAGCATCAATTGCTCGGTTGAGAATATGAATAAGAAAAAAAACCCTACAATGCGTTTTGCGTCTTTTTCTTGAGCTGTCCAATGCAGATAGCTTACACGTTGTAAACACATAAGCAAAACAATAGTGTGTATTGTCTTCACTTCACTTTAAATAAATAACTAGATTTTTTTAATGATCTTTTTCACATTCTCAAACAATGATGCTGGGGTTGAAACTTTTTCAATTAAATGGCTAATCACACCTGATGATAATTGGCTTGTAAAAACCCGACAATTATTTTTGAATGGGTAGCAATCTATAGATTATACACAGCAGAACCCGATTGAAGAATTTAGGAGTGTCACCGCGGTCAATTGAAATGTGACGGTTCAGAGAAAGTCTTAAGGGAAATTTAATCAGAATAGCTGGACTCGTGACAGCCCTAAATAATAATAATATAATAATGATGTTGATGTAAGTCTTGAAGAGTTTGTATAAAATGCTCCTCTTTGGATAAGCACATTCACAGGTTTACAGTTAATTGTAATTTAATGTATTTAGTGGTGTGAACAAAAGGTTATGAAACCCTACAGTAAAGACACCTTAAATACTGTAATTCCAGAAATATTTGCGAGCCTTTTATTATGTGTTTGTTGCAGATTAAAAAAAAAAAATGCAAACATTTTTCCCACAAATATAAAATAGTAATAACATAGTAATTAATAGTAGTTACTAATAGTAATATCGAACTGTCAGTGCTACAGGTGGCCAACATTTCTGTAACAAAATTGATCTGATGAGTGTGATTCACCAAATATTTTGGTCACAAATACTTCTGGTAATTAAAACAATTCTGAATCACTTGGAGTCTCCATCCGATTTAAATTAAATTGGTCTGGAAGTTATCCTGGGTAGCCCTGTTCACTTACTACTACAGACATATTCCTTTTCTTGTTCCTTTAGACTTCAATTTTTTTATTTTATAGTCTTTTCGGCAATTGTTAGCCTTGTTGCTTATTATTCTTGCTGGTTCTTTCTTATTGTTTTCTGATTTAAAAAATATGTTTCACTATTAGTATAATAGTTAATGGCATAGCTTGTGCTTTTTGTCAGTGACCTGCTATGTACGTCACTGTTTGTAGAGATAACTGTGAATAATTTTGTCAAATAATAATAATAATAATAATTCATTGTAGTCGTAGTAGTCCTATTTAAGGCACGTATGAGGACTGCACCAGCTGGAAAAAGACAGCTGGAAAAAAATTCTAGTTAGCACCCTTGAGGGTGCTAAAAAAGACATACCTTAACTAAATTTAACTGAAAAAAACAGACAAAAAGACTGTAAATTAAATGTTAAGAGTAAAAGGGGTGGTAGTACAGAGCACGCCCCCTAGAGCCCACTGGTTGACAAAAGCTGTCATGTCGCCAGCGGACTCTGTGTGGGCGTGCTCTAAATTAACCCGGGACCGGACCAGTAGTAGTCGTAGTAGTATTTTTTAATAATAGGCTACATTGTTTTCTTACAGTACTGATATGAAACTATTTAAAATGCAATATAAGACTTTTGACCTTTACTACACCATGGGCTGCTGGTTTCACAGAACCTGATTGACAGTAATCTGACTACCTAATTTTATGTCGAAGAGCAGTGCAAATCAGGATCTTCAAAACCATAGTGCATGTTCCTTATTTTGAATAGCTCAAGTGGGAGGTGAAATACTTGTCTTTGATATATTGTTCTGTTACCATTTCATTTTTTTTCCATTAGGGCAGTTTGGTTTGCTAAAAATTGAAATCTCCTGACATCAGCTGCAGGTATTCCTTTCCCAAGGATACACAGGAAAGAGAATGGCAGAACATACAGGATGCTCAGTATCTTATATCTACAAACATCTAAAGATTGAGGGTCTCCAAGGAGCAAACTGCATACCTTGGACCCAATCCAAGGCCATGCATGTTACACTATATAGTCAACCCTGCTCATGCGACCACCTTTATTTAGCGACCCCCTGGTCTAAGTGACCACTTTAAATTCCTCCCAATGATATTTGTGCTTTTATTTAATTGTATTAAGCGACCACCTGTCTAACGTGACCAACGACCACAATTCTCTTACCCAGCAATGGGCTCAAACCTGTATTAAGCACCCTTACACAGGGCTACTCTTAGGAATACGGTAAACATTTTAGCCTTTATCCGTAATTAATAAAACAACAGCACTCCCTTGTAAAGGAAGAGAGAAAATGTGGAGAAACAAAAGGTCCTCCATAGATGACAGAATTAAAGTTATTAAACTTGTAAAGACAGTAAGTGCCAGAAAAACTGCTAAAATTCGGCACTAGAAAGATGCAGATACAGCATTTTGAAACAGAAAGAAATAGGGCTTGAAGTTTTAGGTTTTTATTTTTGTTCACGTGACCATGTTTTGAGCCGATTCAATATCTTAATTAAACTGTTAATTACTAAACAAAGTCGCTTCTTTTTACCTTGATGTCTTGATTGACTTGCTGATTCTGTTTCACCTTCTTCATTATTTGAACACAAGAACAAGCAATGACATTAATCACTTCCCCCAGATGCTACTTTAACTTGCATTTCACTTGCCTGGGAACTTGGTAGCTTCCAATGTATCCGTTTCATGTTGTGTTGTTCTTTCCCGCTAATTTAACAGAATGTTCTCATAATTCGGATGTAGCGGCTTAAGACTTAAAGGCAAACCGTTAAAAGGAAAATAAACATAGAAAAATGTACAAAAAAGTCTGAAAAAAAGTGCGGTATTTCACACAGCTGAAGGAAGACTTTTGTCAGAAACGTTATGTAACAAATTATTTTTCAATAATTTAAACCTTGTGTACAAAACAAATACCCATTTTTCATTTTCCAGTCTTATATATGTATGTAATTGATATTGATGTACTATTAGTTTTATACTGACAATACTTTAACCTGCTTTTTCAACAGATGATATCTGGGTTACTAAGAGAAAGAGGTATATTTATTCAAAGAAACAGACTTTGCAGCTCATTGACAAGGGTTGACCCAATTGGTACAGCCATTCAGAGAAGGTCATACCATGTTGCTTCACCAAACAGCATGTGGCATATGGACAGTCACATGAAGCTTATAAGGTAACTTTAGAGTTCATGACTTCCTGTAAAAAATATATAAATATCTATTTTCTTTATAGAAAACATAAAAAATGTTTTGCAGTTGGACAGAACATTTACTTTAAAAAATAAAATAATTTGGGGCTCACGAGTGGTCGCATCCGGTAAAGGTGCTCTGCGTGGAGTGCAGGATGCGCCCTATAGCCTGGAGGTCGCCGGTTCAAATCCAGGCTATTCCACTGCCGACCGTGGACAGGAGCTCCCAGGGGGCAGCGCACAATTGGCCAAGCGTTGCTGGGGGGGGGGGCTTAGGTCAGCCAGGGTGTCCTCGGCTCACCGCACACCAGCGACCCCTGCAGACTGACCAGGCACCTGCAGGCTTGCCTGTAAGCTGACCAGAGCTGTCCTCCGACGCTGTAGCTCTGGGCTGGCTGCATGGTGGGCCTGCAGAGTGAAAAGACGCGGTCAGCTGACAGCACATGCTTTGGAGGACAGCGTGTGTTCGTCTTCGCCACTCTCAAGTCAGTGCAGGGGTGGTAGCGGTGGGCTGAGCCTAAATACAATTGGGCATTTCAAATTGGGAGAAAAACAGGGTAAAAATAATTGGTGACTACTAAATTTAGAAACATTTAAAAAAATTAAAATAAATAAAATAAATTATAAAAACAACCTTCCAGCATGTTTCCAGTATACTGAATCAATTTATGTGGCTATATAGTTTATATAATTTATGTGGCTATATATTTTGTAACTCCAGCCTAACATATATTTATTATTATTATATGTCTATATTTTCAATATACTGAGTCCATTATTATTTATTCATTTGACTGATGCCTGTAACAGTTGAAGCACTTCTAAATATTATTAGTTTTATATTACAATAGCATTGAACAAGAATGTGTAGTGCAACTAAACATTGTGTTATGTTGTTTTGTTTTTTCCATGTTTTCTTAACTTTCTTTTTTCCTTTCCTTTTCCATGGTGCAATCGATGGGTTCTCCCGTCTTGTACCATACTTGCGCTGTGCTACAAACAATTCTTCATCCACGATCCTAAAGGTTTTCGCCAAAGCAGATGTTCAATATGGATTACCGTCTAGGGTTCGGTCTGATCGTGGTGGAGAAAATGTACAGGTAGCTGCTTATGAATGCACTGAGGGGGTTACATCATGGCAGCCACATAACTGGAACATCTGTTCACAATCAGATAATTGAAAGACTGTGGAGAGATGTTTTCCAACAGGTTCTCGACCCTTCTACAGGGAATTTTATCATATGGACATTGTTGTAATGGATGAATGGAATAATTTGCACAAAGGATGTCTGTATTTGTTTACCATTCTGAAATTACTGAAAGATTGGAACTTTTCAGGAAAGGTTGGAATAAACATAAAATTAGAACTGAAAGTAATAGAACACCTTAACAAATTTGGTTTGATGGTCTCTCAGCTACATCTAATGATTCAGGTACAATTAAGGTGAACACACAAGACTGCACATAATTTAGTTGTACATTTACAAAGAACTGGTGTTGAAATGACAGATAATGAACTTACATTATTATTATTATTTGTTTATTTAGCAGACGCCTTTTTCCAAGGCGACTTACAGAGACTAGGGTGTGTGAACAATGCATCAGCTGCAGAGTCACTTACAATTACGTCTCACCCGAAAGACGGAGTACAAGGAGGTTAAGTGACTTGCTCAGGGTCACACAATGAGTCAGTGGCTGAGGTGAGATTTGAACCAGGAACCTCCTGGTTACAAGCCTGTTTCTTTAACCACTGGACCACACAGCCTCCTTCTTACAGAAACCAAAGAGTTTTTTAATCCACTGAACAACTCCAAATTTTAGTAGAATCAGTTGAACCTGGTACTGATTTAAAAGATAAATACTTACGCTATGTTTAAAAAGCAACTGAGTTCTTGGTATCTGGTACCCAAACATAAATGTCATGTTGAGTGCATGAATTTTAGTTTGCTGCTGCAACACCAACTCCCATAGGGGCCTGCTGCTCACATCCTGACTGTGGTCATGACATCCCAGGGAGGGAGGGGGAGCTGGATACATTTAACTGTTTTCCAGGCCATAAAATATTTTATAGGCAAATTCACCTTGAATGAAGGGCACATTTGAACTCATCAACTGCAACATACCTTTAAATTATTTTTTAAATGTCAAATTGAGTAAGTAATCATATCAATTAAGTATTAGAGAGCAAAAGTTGGAAAAGAAACCAGCAGACATTGTGGCCGTCCAGGAACTGAGGGTGGAATTAAATCAAAACTTTGACCCACCCACTAATCACACATGACAACTCAGGATTTGATGGTGGTTGGTTTTATGAGTAGAAGAAAGAAGTTTCTTACAAAAAAATAAACCTATTCAGTACAGGGTTGTAATTTATGATTAGACATCCATGATTTAGCCATTTAGGATTTTACATTATCTTTAAAAACTTGCAAGACTGTAGCCCTCCAGGACCAAGAGTAAGTGTCATTTCTATATGTAAAACTGCACATAGCTGACAGAAATTGAAAGGAAATTGTCACAGCCTCAGCATTTACAAGAGGCATTTTCATTAGCACTAGCTTGCTTAATTTAGTTATTGATATTTAAGGTCTGCAAAACAAGGTTAGAGTTAAGATTGCTGGTTACCCTACAGATGTTCAGTTTTAGTTTTGCTATTGGGTACTTAAAATGTGACCTTTGAAACATGTTTGCTATTGTATAAATATATAATTGACTTACGTGCAATACAGGTCATTATATTCCATAATAAAGTCCATAACAAAGTCTTATTTTGATTAATTGATTTGGATTACTTTATTTTATGATGGCACATTATTGGTTTCTCATTAAATGTTTTTTACCCGTTCTCTAAAAGTGAAATAAAAGCTCATGTTAAGTCTTCATACTGTGTGGATATCAATGTTTTACAATGTGTTTTTCTTAAAATCTCAAGTCTACAAAGTAGATCATGGTTACATGGTAATCATGGAAGTAAAATTTTATGTGTTTACCTATAGTATTCAAAATTCTCCAGGACTGCAAACATTCTTCATTTTTAATTCTTTTTTTTTTAGTTTTTAATATTAAGAATAAAGGCAGGATCACAATTATGAAATACATAGATTTAGAGAAATTGAGTTTATTAGTGCTTTGGGTCCCACGTTTGTTCGTTTTCATTTCTCAGCTTCAAAGGTTCCAGCAATCAAGAAAATAAAAGTAGCTATTGAACGAGGCCCAGATTAAATACAAAATGTGACCCACCCGCTGATCACAAACTACAACTCAGATTTTGATGGCAGTTGAGTAGAAGAAGGAAGCTTCTTACAGAAAAAGGAAAGCGCTATTAAGTACAGGTTTGTAATTTGTGATTAGCGGGTGGGTCAAAGTTTTTATTTAATCTGGCCCATAGTTTACTGGTATTGTTATGCAATTAATTTAAGTTATGCAATTACATTGGTCTGCATTGCTAACGACATCTAATAACATATTAAAAAAAATTACATAAAAACAGAAGTGTAATTATTTCATTGAAGTTTATTCACACAGTTGCCATTTCATAAAACAAAATGATAATGCTTTACAATTAAACATTAAACAATATGTATATGAACACATACATACATTTATCCATAGTACACCACTCTTGTGCAACCAAACCAGTGAGGATTACAATAAATGCAAATCTGCAAATCTACAAAATAAGCAACATCCCATGCAAAACAAAAACAAAGGATTATGTTTCACAAGGGTTAGTTAGGGTTGGCTGGTATTGGAATGTGTACAAAAAAAACAAACACTGGATCAACAAATCAAATGCAGTGTAAGTAGTACTTCAAATACCTGTACAAAGTATTTATATTGATTTGTTTTTCAAATACTGTAAAACTGGCAAGGTGCGATCAGCTATGCAAATGTTCCTTTAATCTCAGTGAACAAAAATGCCACAGAGCAGACATTAGTTTGAGACTCGGGCATGGACAATATACTTACTAAAAACATTATTATCAAAACATAAAAACACATCTGGGGGTCCTGTGTTCATTGCAGTTGGGACTAACTAGGGAACTAATTTAGTATGCTTCTGGCGGACTAACCACGGGATCATCCGCTACTTTTTGTTCGTTGCAATTGACCCAATATTTTTTCCTAAAGCAGGAGGTTAATGAAAAGGGCAAGCAGCTAATCTCATCATCACTATATTTAAAGTGTCCAAAATGTACATCTTACACTGTGGAATTACTCATTATTTAATTTTGATCATAGTACTATTATGCTAGATAAATCTATTTATATCAAGCTTATATTTAAAAAAAAAACAGTGTATTTTGCAACATGTTTAAATTAGGCACTATAATTAGGGTACTGTGTTTTTCACGACTTGTTTTTGTTTGTTTTTTTGAAGTAGGAAACAGAGAAAAGGCCTGAAAAGTGCAGAATCTGGCCTATATTCATCAAGGGTTTACACCAATTTGCTATAATCAACACTTATTCTAAATTTAATAAAATACAAATTAAAGTTTAACATGCATACGATATAATAGTTTACTAGTTATTTCACACAAAAGAAAGCCACACACTCAATTTACACTCCAAAAACCCTGATGAAGGCTTTTAGCCAAAACGTTGGTCTTTGAATAAAATTGAAAACGTTTTGGCGTGTAAATTGAGTGTGCGGCTTTCTTTTCTCTTGTTTGACTGAGGCTTTGCTCCGTTGGCCAGCACCTCTGCCATGGGGCTTGGGTGTACATCTTTTGTTTTTTTACTAGCTATTTATCATCATTTGGAAACTGTATAGTAAGCACTTGTGTATGGTAAGATTATTCTATACATTATGAAATGTACAGTAATTGTTATTAACACCTGTTTGATTATCCGTACAATTTACTTAGCTTCACTCACTTCTGTTAATTAAAACAACCTGTTATGATTATCCTAGCAACAGATACGGGTAATAATAGATAAGTTGTGCTCTAATTTACAGAGTGGTAAACAAAAAAAGTTTGGCCAACCATACGTAGTGTGTGAATTATTTCAAAAGATGGGGGAGAGACATGCTGTCCAATACAATGAAAATATCCTGACAATTTAAAGAATGCAAAGCTGGTGCCGGATGATTGTTAATGATTGCTCAATAGGTGGCTTCACGAGGAGGCTATATCGGCATCTTGGGGCTGGAGGACTGAAATACAGGTTTAAAAAACAAGTTGTGAAAAGTGCAGGCTCCTAATTATAATCCTAGTGTATATGAATAATTTTACTTTCATATTTTAGTTGACTTGTGCAGATATCAGCTTGAGGGAGTCCAGATAATAACAAAACCAGCTGAATTAATGGGAGAGTTAGAGCTAAATGCAACCGTTGCAAGTCATTTGAACATGAACTACCATCAATGAACTACAATCAATCACATAAGTAATTTTTTTCTTTCAGAAAGCCATGAGTGCTATGTATATTTCCCAGAATTAAAAATCAAAAAACCAAAGAAGCCTTTTGGCCATTACAAAAATGTCCAAGAAAATCACACTAAAATGTCTTATAATAGCTTGCAATAACCTTTTTTGTGATCAAATATAGCTTGCAATAAGTTTTCAATTTGACACACCAGTATGAATTAAAATAACCTGGGAAATGTGCACACATACAGTATATGATGAAATCTGCTTTTGACAGATGAAAAAAGTGGCAAATTAAAAACTTCTATGAATAAAATCAGTTTGGATTTTGTTTTAGCCACAAATCAGACTCCCTAGCTGGTGGTCAGTAGAGTAGCAGAAATTACAGCATAGTCATTGTGAATGCATATTCGTTACTGAGAATGGCTTTCAGTTGTCTTTTAAAATCTTGTATTGATACATAACTGACTCGTATTTCAAGAGTATTGCTGCAAGTATGTCCAATGGGTCTCCTTTGGCTACCACAATTTTAATACCATCAGTTGGCAGCAAAGGTGAACCTGCAACAAACTGCAAAAATGTGGACATGTCATCGTGATCTACTGACTTAATAAAGTCACGTAAATAATAAAAGGCAAATTCTTCCCCAGGTCTCAGATCTGATTCATTTGTAAAACAACTCAAGATTCGTTCTGCAGTGTGCATCTCCTGCCAATACAGGTATGAAATGGAGTCCACATCTAACTGTGACCAAAAAGCAGTCAATGGGAAATTGGAATTGACTGTCTTATGAAATTACTCAAGAACAATGGTTTAATGACCAGCTCATTTTGTGCCATGAGAACCAACTGTTCTTTAAGGTTTGTAGATGAAGGAATGCTGTGCATACCATTCACTGAAAAAATGTTAACAGATT
Source organism: Acipenser ruthenus (assembly GCF_902713425.1). Lineage (NCBI taxonomy): Eukaryota > Metazoa > Chordata > Actinopteri > Acipenseriformes > Acipenseridae > Acipenser > Acipenser ruthenus. Next base: position 15,950,557 of record NC_081195.1, on the reverse strand, counting down.
CTCAGAATCTCCTAGTCTCTCAAAATCTTTCATTGCTTTTTGCAGCAATGTTCGCTCAGGAGCAGTTACATAAAGCAGGAAGTCATCGAGAAGTATTTCACTGTCAATTGTGGAGGTGTTAAATACAACTGAAAGAAGTGTTGATCTGCAAAACCTTGGGGGTACACATCTATTTAGTTGACACATGTGCGATAATACTCTACCCACAACTGTAAAGATGTCTTGAGCTTTATGATAGTGATTCAGTGGTATACATGGGACAAGAGCATCTTCACCCTTAAACCACTTGGTGAAGGCAAGAGAACAGATCTTTCTTCAACCCACCAAAATCATCCACTTCCCCAGTTAAATTCACATGTAATCGCTTGTTAAGGAGGGCTGCTGTACTGTAAATCTTCTGCATGTCTTTCAAGATGGTCTCCCTTCAATTGCAACTTCGTCCTCAAGTATTTCTTCAAGCTCTGAAAAACCTTGGCAAAATAAAGCATTTTGATTCTTAAATGTCATATCAGTATTGACCTTTATTGATTCAACGGCAGTTAAGGCCATTATTTTCATGCAAATGAAATATGATTAACAATGTTTTCATTACTGTTCTTAATTGGATTTGAATTTGAGATATCTTGAAATTGGGTTAATTTGAAATGTCTCCAATTGAATTTGAGATATCTCGAAATGCATTTGAGATATCTTATTTAAAGCTCCAATTACAGATATCTCAAAAAGGAGCTTTATATGAGATATCTCAAATAAATTTTGAGATATCTCAAATTCAATTAGAGATATCTTGAATTGAATTTGAGATATCTCTAAATGAGTTTGAGATATCTTGAAATCGAGTTAGTTTGAGATATCTGCAATTCAGTTTAAGATATCTTGAAATGCATTTAGAGATATTTCTAAATGATCATTTGGCTTGCCATAAACCCACCACTATCTTTCGTTTCACCTCGTTCACAAACATTTTTACAATCACCAAGCAGGCATTGATAAAAGGATCTTGCCACGTATCAAACAAGCAAGAACATTGCTTAGATAGCTGACTCCTCCCTAATCTCTTCCTGCTTTAGATAGCGCAGGAAATACCGGTACATTTATAGCCTAATACGTTATTTGGGAAAGATTACAGACAAGTACGCTAAAAGGACAGAAAACATTTTTGGTGATTCAAATTCAGACCTGAAAATTACATTTTTTTGACCCTCACCCGAACCGCAAACCGTGAAAAAGTTCACATTCCGACCCAAACCCGATCCGCTTTTGCGGGTCACCCGCAGGCACCCGAGCCGATGCAGGACTCTATCCCCCTGTTCGCCATGTTTGCAATTTTTGTTTTGCTATCATTTACCGCACAACAACCGCTCCCGTTTCCAGGAGTCTGATTGACACTTTGGTACACTTTACGTTTGCAACTGAACTGAGAAGTTAAGAGTTTAAGCGAGACTTGGAACACAAACACTCTAAAAAGGCTTACGGTTTGCCGGCAAGTTTTAGCAGGGTGTCTGCTTTAAGTATTTACAAGTATTATTTGCCAACGAATGCATAACTTGATAGTTTTTGACACCATCATGGCCCAACTGTGTGAAAACTAAAACATTTAGAAACAATAGTTTTTAAAAATACTAAAAAGAGGCAGTACTGCCATTTGTGCAGCGTAATATATACATGTTTTATAGTGCTGGTTTGTTACAGATATTAGTTGTATTGAGCTGTACACAACATTAACTCAGTAAGTTGTAAGGATTGTTCTAGCAATGTGTTGTAGCAAGTCCATTGGGAAAGGAATCATAGCGTGACATTGCCTTTTAATGTGCTCTCTTTCCTGTTGTATAGAAGCAGATGTCTTAGTAATTTAGAAATGTGTATGGCTACCAATTCTGATTAAAGAACGCTTATATATCAATGAAATGGTTGATAAAACAACAATAATAATTGAAAAAATACAGCAAATATATTTGTTTGTTCTCCAATATATTTACTAAATTTCACTAAATTCTATTAAGTGATATCGGATCAAAAAGTGTAAGAAAAAAATAAAAGTACAAAACGGGGCTAGATGTGTGAAATAACAAATTTGAATTAGTACCAGCATAGATTATTGTGTTATTTTTTGTTTAATAAACATCAGGCGTGTCAAACTATACTCTTGTCTGATCTGATTAGGATCAACGCTTCTTTTCTGGGAAGACAGTCTCAGTATAATGTCTCAACTATCTATGGACATATATTTTGCACATTTTAAATATGGAAATATGTACAACCAAAGGTAGAATTAAGCCATAATTCCAACGTCTTTTTAGTTAGGACAATGTAAAAGAGATTTCATGGATGTTGGGGGTAGGCTCTAGGTTACATTAAGTTATGTCACTGAGAAGACTAATGTTTCCTTGAACTAATGAGTAAGATTTTTTATTTAAATTGATGATTGAGTGATTGTGAAATCATGACTGCAATGCTTCATAAATTCAGAATGTAAAAGAACAACAGTGGATAATTAAAAGTATTTTTTAAAGTTTTTATTTAAGTTTTCAATGTGAAAACACTAATAAAGTAATGGCTTTTTTTACTATTTTGCATACAGGACAAACAATGGTAAATAGACAGAAATACAATACAAATGAATACAATGCATAGAACATATCAAATTGGTTTACTGCTAAAATATAAAACTATGGTATATTTAGAAAGGACAACAATATCACAATACCCAGCATAGCATATCAGTATATTATGGTGTTATTTCACTCATGAGAAAGAAAGCATAACTCATCCTTGTCTGTGCAGCATGTGAGTTATGGGTCTTTCATGCTCTTGAAATTGCATCTGTAATGCACCACTAGCTATGTAATGCCCTCTATTGCTATTGTAAAAGTTGCATTAGCTCGCAGGGGAATTTACAGTCAGAAGCAACTCAACCTATCCACATTCTAGTTGTTTCAAATCTGTCAAATGTCCTGCTAAACTTTATAAACCTAAAAATAGATATACATTAATCACCCAGTTTCAGTGGAAGAGATCTGAGTTCAAATGTGTCTTAATATCAGATAGATTGATTGTGTGCCACTCATGCAATACACAAGATAATGCACCACATTTTCTATTACAATTGAGTGGGTTGACAAGAGGAAAATTTCAATTCTACATAAGCTTCTTTTATTTTTCCCAAGTGACTCCTAGACAATACTATTATGAATTATCAATGGAAAACAGATCATATAAAGAAAATGGTGGTTCAGACAGACAACTCCCCTTTCGTTGTCAATTGTCAATCAGCAAATAACAAAAGTCAAGCTTACAAAAGATGCACCTTATTGTCAGTCTATTATTCTGTCTGTGAAGTGCTGCATAATTTACTGATGGGGAAATGTCCCCCTCACATTGCTGGAACACTAAAACTTTTTATTTCACGATAATCTATTGGTATACTCTCTAGTCAGTATACAAGTCAATGGGAAGAAAAATGGGATCGGATCCATGATCACTGGAGCTGGATCATGAGATGGTGCCCAGCGCTACAGCACCAGTGCACGGACATGGTGCCGCATGGTACATGGTGCACATAATGCCTGCGATACCCTGTGCACACGGTGCATACGTTGCACACAGTGCACATGGTGCTAGGTACCCACCGCTACAGCGCTAGTGCACTGGTGCACGGTGCCTCACGGTACACGGTGCACACGGTGCTCGGTACACACAGTGCACATGGTGCTACAACGCTAGAGCAGGGACGCAAGGGACATTATGGACCTCAAGGCACAAATGGCCTAGGTCCTGGAGCTCCTGTCTCGATAGGCACCGGCAGCTCGAGCCGCAGCCCCAGCTCCAATCCTACCCCAAGTACCGTACCCTCCCTCCCCCAGAGGAGATCAGGGTGAACAGGGAGAAGTGCCCCAGCCGACACAAGAGAATACAATAGCGCCCTACTGGGACAGAGCTTCCTTCTCCTCCAGCATGGAGGTAGGAGGGGAGCTCATTCCCCTTGCTGAGGCGGAACCTAGCTTCCAGGTGGCCTCGGAAGCCAGCGCTCCACCACTGTCGGACTCGACATTGGCGCTGATGGGGCGCGCTGCGGCATTTCTGTAGGTCCCCTGGACACCAGCGGCAGAGCAACGCCGGTCCGTTTTTTGGATGCAGGCGATGGCCCCTCGTGCTCAAAAGTTCCCAACCTTCACGCAGTGATCTGATTCAAAATTCTAAAAGGTATTGACAATGTTGACCCAGGGGACCTTTTCGACCTGAAAAAAGAAACAAGGACCAGGGGTCACAAATGGAAATTAAATAAAGGGGCATTCAGAACAGAAAATAGGAGGCACTTTTTTACACAGAGAATTGTGAGGGTCTGGAACCAACTCCCCAGTAATGTTGTTGAAGCCGACACCCGGGGATCCCTCAAGAAGCTGCTTGATGAGATTCTGGGATCAATAAGCTACTAACAACCAAATGAGCAGTATGGGCTGAATGGCCTCCTCTCATTTGTAAATTTTCTTATGTTCTTATGTTCCCGGACTTCATGGGTGAGGTCAGCTTCTCCTGGGATCGTCCGGCCTCAGCTCCAAGCATACTGAAGCAGGCTGCACAGCTTGCCTTCCTGGATGGTGTGGACAAGCTGGGCCTAGCGGGGCTTCCCCCAGTAGACTCCACCACCGCGGCCTTGGTCAAGGCCCCACCGATGGGAGGCTTATCCAAAGACCCTGCATGTCCGAACCCGCAATGCAGGGTGACGGAGACGCACCTTAAATGGGCATCCGCAGCGGAGGCACAGGTAACCCGCCTGGCGAACACGGCGGGTATATGGACGCCGTCCTGCGTGATGCCCCGCTCCATTTACAAGGCCACCCCTGGGAGATCCCGCTTCGCATGGATCTCCTCAGCCAGACGAGAGTCACTCTTTGGCACCCGGAACCGGGCAGGTTCCACTATGGGTCTTTGAATTTCCTCTGCCCAGTGCAGGCATTGAGATGCTACGTGGATAGGACAAGAGCTCTGCCTTATTTTGCGTGTTTAAATGCATCGCACAGACTCTTGCACCTCTATCAATGTTCTAAAAACTCACTCTTGGTCATATTTTACTAAACATTTTTAAACTAATAAATAAACAGTTACCATAATGAACATTATCATATTCATCATAGTAAAGTTGAGTCCTTACCTGTAAACAGGAACACTATTAATGTCTGAAACTCACTGTCTGGAGCTTGGTGTTATTTACATTAAAGACGATACAGGTTTGAGGTTCAAGCTACATCTGCATATATTAAGTGGATGGAATAGTTTTAATAGCAAAACTGTATTTATCTTAAGTATTTCAATTGTGGGGAAACCTCAATGTTTCTAGAAATATTTTTCAAGGGCAATTCTCATCCCTCTCATTAAATCTGCATTATGCCACACTTGCTTTAGCGCTAAACGCTGCCTCAGGGGCCAGTTGTCAGGAATCTGATCCTGGATCTTGGCTCCGATCTGAGTGGAGCTTCACTGCTTTTCGAAGGTTAAAGTTATGGCTTCGTAATTGCATGACTCAGAAGCGACTGAATAATATAGCTATTTGCGACACTCATCACTCATGACAACATTGTGTCAACAGTTTATTGTTTTGAATGACTGTCGCAGGAATGTCTTTGGGTCTTTTAATTAGACATAGAAGGGAAGCAATGTTTTGTTATACTTGTTCGTAACATATTTTATTATTTCAGATAGAATAATCTTCATGCATGCCCCAGCTACAGAACCCCCCCCCCACACTTTTGAAAACAAAGTTACACCACTGGCACTGGCTACAGTCAATCAACCCCTACAGTGAGTAATTTTTACAAAGCCTGTTGTTCCATGGTTTAATCCATTATAAATGTGAGCTTTATTAGACACACATTTTTTTGTATTGAAAAAAGACAAAAAGTAAAACCTGTAATGACTAAAATATAAATTGTAAAAATGGTAAATCTATGAAGAAACTGTTTATCTTCATTCATCTTGAAGCTAGCCACAGTGCTTCAGCAGAAACATTTCGATCAGAAACTGAAAAGCAGCAGGCTGCTGCAGCTCAACTTGGATTCAGTACTGCACTAAGTGACACACGCAAGAGAAAACATATGTTACTTTCATTTTAAATTAAAAAATAATTTAGTTTTTACAGTTTTGTATGTACGTATACTTGTTTACACCTATGTACACACTAGTTTCTTTTGAAATGTTTATTTTATTATAGTTTTTCATTTTTTGAAGTAGTGCTTTACATGTGGTAAGTTATAAAATATACCCTTTTATATTTAATTGTTCAGATGTGGAGATGTTTGATATGACGTGCTTGAATAAAACCTTTGAGTTGTATAAAATAGTTTTTCTTTCACTTACATACCTGATTCATGGGCTTGCAGCGATCCTTAATTTCTGTTGAAACTGCTCGGTTTAATTTGTTGTTGTATTGTTATTGTCTGAAGCAGAAGAACTGCTCATGTATTTTGAGAGGTGAGGGCGTGTTCAGCATTCAACAGACTGTAGTACTCATGTGTGATCCTGGAACTCACTTTGACAGTATACAAGTCAGCGTCTTTCTGTCCAGTGAGCCATCAGAACATTTAAAAAAAAAAAAAAGAAACTCCCATTCATTTTTAGTGCTATGCTCCATTATGCGAGAGACTAAGTTTCTATTTAAACAACAACTGCACAGACACTCAATCCAATAATACCGCAGCCGGAATTGAGGTATGGTGTTGCCATATATATATATATATATATATATATATATATATATATATATATATATATATATATATATATATATATATATTGTATATATACACACACACACACACACATATATATATATATATGAATAACAAACTAAACAAAAAAAAGGCTGAACTCGTATCTGGCGTTGTAGTCCTGAGTGCTAAGCATTATACAGGTGTGCAGTGTGGAGAAGTTCCATTTGGGATGAAAATGATACACGTAATGAAACTAAGTGAGTATAACATACTATTGAAAAAACATAAAAAACCGACCTTTAAATACCTTTATAGATCAAACAATTTTAGAAGCAAATGTCAACTGTTTGACACAATGTTACAAGATTCATCGCAGTTGTAATTAAACATATTTACTAAAATTGTACCTAAACATAGTTACAATGTACATTTTTCTGTAGGTTCTTTCTGGCTTCAACACTTTTTAATTGTTTCTACATTACGTTCGCTGACCCCAAGTGCATTTATCTGTATGTTAGTTAGTTAGTTATTCATATATTTGTATACTGTATATAATATATATATATACACATTAATTAATTAATTAAAGTATAATATATGTATTTGTATGTTTTCAACCGATTTATGTTTGTTTAGTAATCTATGTATATATATGAGGGTATATAAAAAATATAGATATGTACAATAGGCTTAAATAGTACAGTAGTAAAATCAAATGAATACCTAGCAGGCTTTTTTTTCTTTTTTTTTTGTTTATCCTACATGTAATACAGTACAAAACAAACCATGCTGATGCGTTGTAGGCTTCACATTGTTGTAGCACGCATAGATAATAAAATATTATTTTAAACTGAAACTAAATTATTTCATGATATTTTCTTTTATCTGCCTCTCATATAAGTAAGCTCCTTTACCTGTTGTCAATAGAATAAATACCATGCACAATTTCAGACCTGTTGCCACCCACAATGTATATGCTAATTAGAATTTTTCAACCGATATTTTTGTTTCTAATTAGTTCGTAAATAGGGCATGACTCTTTGGGAAATACCATGTGCAGTCATCTCAATTTTCTTCCCGCAATTCTGGCCAAATTACTGCTGCTTAGTAAATGAGACCCTAAATGTTTACCTTAAACATGTCAAAAAAACAGACATTGTAGATCTACCCCCAAATTGTTTACACAAAACAATGGCATGCAAGGGCTTGTCCTTCGGGGTGTCTGTTGAATTTTTGCTTTGCCTGTTCTCTTGTCCATATCAAATAATTAACACAAGCTGGCATGCTAAATGAGGCAGCACTAAAGTACTCAGAGAGGCAAGGCCAAAGGACAAAACAGTTGCTAAAGTTTACATATATGTATATGGCATGAATGTGAGGTGAAGCGCATGACATCATCCCTGTGGGAGGCATCAAATATGTGGCTTTGCCTCCCACTCAGCTAGGTAACCTTCCTAATTCAAGATCAAATCTGAAAAACAGAGGTGGCAGGTGAACTGTAGCTGTCTAACAGTATTAAGATGAACCCACTGGTTAAATGACTCAGCACTAGAAGGATTCAGAAAGGATTCATAACTTACATCAGAAGGGATGGAAACCAAACTCTAGTACCCGTAGAAGTTTCCCCAGATTGATTTTCTTTTTCCTCAATTGCCCCTTTCTTCAAGTGTTGTGTTAAACGGTTTACATTTTTTGTTCAGTTCAACCATGCAGTTCAGGTATTTGTTCTTCCAAAAAAAACTAATACAATGTAATAGCTTGTTATTAAGAGAGGTGTAATAAGCTTGAGGCACCAAAATAAATAAATAAATTAAAATCAATCCACTGTTGATCCAGTATAAAGTTAACAAATGTATTTAAAGAAAAATAAACAACTCAAGAGACTACTCAAAGGAATGCTGTTTTGTGCCCAGGATAATATATATATATATATATATATATATATATATATATATATATATATATATATATATATATATATACAATTGCCCCACGTTATACCGCCCCCACTTTATAATGCCACCCTCGCATACCACCAGCTATTCTCTCTGAACAAATATCACCAATATAAACACAGTACTATCTGTACCCGTTATATCACCACCCCGCTGTCCACCACCCGCCAATCAAACGTAAATATAAGCATTGTAGTTTCCCTCATTGTAGCGCCAGCGAAATAATCATGGCCAAATAAAACAACAAAGCTATGCAGTTAACCTTTGACTCGCTTTCCTAATTCGTTGTTAACTGAACGTCCATACCAATGTCATCAACACTCCCGCTCCCAAAGCAAAACAGAAAGTACAAAATGGCGAGTCGACCCTACATTTACCACCAGAGCAAAAGAAAAAAATCGGCATGTATGCATCTGAAAATAAGAAAGCAAGACATCGCAAATGTTTTCTCACCTAAGTGAGGCATATACTGTTACTCGAAGGAGAATTCGAGACATTGTAATGAATAAAAACAAATGGCTTACCTTGATGGAACGGGTCGATTTGTTTAACCTGAAAAAGGCTTGACGCAGTCTAAAATAATTGACTTTTGTAAACCACAGTAAATGTTAATGTCCCAGTGGCGCTGAAGACAGCTTGGCTTCCCCCTGAAGCGCTGGAGACAGCTTCCTGTTTTTTCTCCAGCCCCTCTTGCTGGCTTGGATGTCCTCGGATTCTCCTCTGGCATAGGGGACACTGGATCATCCAGGCTGGCATACAAATACCAGAGGACCATCTTGAACACATCCTGCAGCGTTGCCGGGTTATGTCACTTCACCCAGGCTCTCCAACGCTCGGGTTCCCCTTTGTTCTCAAGGAACTTCTCTAAGATGGTTAACATGTTCATCTCAATTCTCCAGGAAAAATAAAAATTACAAAAAATTATACATGAAGTACCTCTCCTGGCCCAGGTACGTGGAGGTGTTGTTTCTGTATCCCACTTACCACATCACGTGTGGCATGGTGGGTGACGTCAGACCGGGAAGACACACAGGCAAAGTACTGTGGGGTTGCCAATGCGCTCACTTATACCAGCATGCAGCTGCCGTTTACATTGATGTGGCTGCCTTCAAATTGGCGAACAATTAGCGTATTTCTGACAGGGAAGGTTTTTAACTCCTTCCATGCCAAACAAAACAAAAATAAATAATAATACATTGTTTTTTAACACAAAAATACATTTAAATAATAACAATAACACAAAACAACACAAATCAACACATAACCCATCAAACCATGATAAAGTGATTGCCTTTTCACATTTGAAATGGGCTGAAGGAGTTCTATACCTTTAACAGCTAATCAAAATGAATGTTAAAAGGTTTCAGTATATTTTTGTATGCTGTAATTGTTCAATTAATCACATTTTTACTACTTTGAAAGAAATGGACTTTCAGACTTTAAGCACAAAACCAGATAAAATAAAACCTCAATTTTAGAAAAGAACAAAAAGGAAAAAAGAAAAAAAAAACTAAAACAATTACTTTAATATGTAAGCCACTCACAGATAATGGGTTATCAAAGACTTGCAAAGCTGCAGCTGTTTCCACATCAAAATGAAATGCTTTATATCAGAGCTAGAGAAGGTGAGGCAAGTTCAACCACTTAGGGTTTGGTTAGATAAGGGGCAATAACTAAAGAATACAGGATTTCAGATGGAACATCCTAGAACCAAACCGACATTAATCAAGCTATTTGAAATTGCCAGAGTTTTTATTTAAAAGGAACTATATATTAAACATATGGTCCATATACAGTATCCACCACTTACACCATCCAGGGTTATTATTGATGAGTTTTATTGATGAACCAACAGGTTGGTTATGTATATAACACTGACTAATGCTATGTATACGGACTACAGGTAGTTTGTTCCAAGTGCTTTAATTGTATTTCATGCTTAATGTGAAACCTATTTTTTTTAAATTTGTGATCAACATGTACTTTGAGCAATCAATCATTTTGAGCCTAATGTGTGTGTGTGTGTGTGTGTGTGTGTGTGTGTATATATATATATATATATATATATATATATATATATATATATATATATATAGTGTTCCTGTTTCTTGTGCTCCTCCAGATAGAGAAAGAAAGATATATAAATAAATGATTGTTCATATTGAAGCCGGAGCCAAGTTGATCATTTCTACTATACTGGTAATATTATAGTATTACATAGCCTTTCGATTGCGTCTCCTTCTTCTGACACATCTCAGATGCCGCAGTTTCTCTTTTCTTCAGCAAACAAAATTACTTTTCTTTTAAAAGCTGCATTAACAAATGTTCATGAAGTTCACTCTGCAGCCATTTTAATATACCAGTACTGTACCAAGAGTAATTACTGTAGTGGGCAGTACTGTGTACAGTTGGTCTTGTTCAAGCGCACTAGAATAATTGACATGCGCAAATGTAAATTGGTACCCTAACTAAAAATCTAGAATCCAAGTCGCTCCCCCCAAATTTTAATTTTTATTTTGGCCACAAAAGTGCAACTTAAATTTGAGTAAATACGGTGCATATATATATATATATATATATATATATATATATATATATATATATATATATATATATATAGTAACAGAGCAGGGAGAGGGTTACCGAGCAGTCAAGCAGAAGGTACTGTGTATACGATGGTATTAACTGTGTGTTTTGTTTTGTGTCGGGCAAACAGCTTAGCTGTCCCGGGCTAGACAGGGCTGTTCCTGTTTTGTTTAGTTTGTGGTCGAAAAGAGCTAGGTTTTTGTTTGTTTATTTTCATTTTTTTTATTCTTAAAAGTGCCAATAAGTGCTCAACTCCATTTCTGTCTGTTTTCTAAAGGGCAAACGGATGTGAGTTAGAGCAGCTTCCTCACTATATATATATATATATATATATATATATATATATATAGCCAGTCCTCGCACTTACAACACAATTGGTTCCTGAAAGTCTTGTTGTAAGTCGAAGCGTCGTAAGTCGAAGCACATTCTCCCATAGGAACAATGTTATAAATTGGGGTTACATTCCTGACTCTTAGGCCAAATAATATATTTTTACAAAAATGACCCGTTATATTGTCCCTCCCCCGCACCCCCTCCTGCTCCTACCCCTACACCCACTGCATCCCCTACTAACTCACCCTCCTTCTCCACCTTCTCTCCCCTCTCAGACTCTGACCTCTCCTCCCTGCTCCAGGGTCATAAACCCACCACGTGTGCCCTGGACCCCCTCCCCACTCACCTCTTTCAAGCAGCTGCTCCTGCTCTACTTACCTTCATCTCCTCCCTTCTCAACACCTCTCTCCTTTCTGGTCTCTTTCCCTCTGCCTTCAAACAAGCCTCTATCACTCCCCTCCTCAAAAAACCTACCTCGACCCCACCTCCCTCCAGAGCTACCGTCCTGTCTTCCTCCTACCCTTCCTCTCCAAAACCCTCAAGCGGGCTGTACACCGCCAGCTCTCTGCTCGACCCTCTCCAATCTGGCTTCCGCTCTGCTCACTCCACTGAAACTGCCCTCCTGTCTGTCACCAACTCACTAAACTTAGCCCGAGCTGCCTCTCTCTCCTCTGTCCTAATTCTCCTCGACCTCTCTGCTGCCTTTGACACTGTTGATCACTCTATTCTACTATCATCTCTTGCTGACCTGGGGATCTCTGGCACTGCTCTGGCCTGGTTCTCCTCCTACGTCTCCAACCGCACTTACCAGGTAACCTGGCGTGGAGCAACCTCCACACCTCACCCTCTCTTAACTGGAGTCCCCCAAGGGTCAGTCTTGGGTCCTCTCCTGTTCTCTCTCTACACCCGCTCCCTGGGCCCCCTCATCGCATCCTATGGTTTCTCATACCATTTCTATGCTGATGATGCTCAGATTTTCCTCTCCTTCCACCATCCCCTCCCGTATCGCTACCTGTCTGTCTGCTATCTCCTCCTGGATGCACTCTCATCACCTCAAACTCAACCTCTCTAAATCTGACCTCCTTTTCTTTCCCTCCTCCTCCCCCTCCTCTGATCTCTCTATCTCTGTTCCTCTGGAATCTACCACACTCTCTCCCTCCTCCTCAGCTAAGAACCTCGGAGTCACCCTGGACCCCTGCCTCTCTTATTCCCAGCACATCTCCACTCTGGCACACACTTGCCGATTCTTCCTGAGCAACATACGAAGAATCCGACCCTTCCTCACCAACTACGCCACCCAACTCCTGATCCAGGCCCTGGTACTCTCCCGCCTAGACTACTGCAACTCCTTCCTGGCTGGCCTCCCTGCGTCCGCCACCCGTTCCGCTCCAGCTCATCCAGAACTCCGCTGCTCGCCTGGTGTTCTCTCTGCCTCGCTTCTCCCACGCAACTCCACTGCTCCACTCACTCCACTGGCTCCCGATCACCGCTCGCATCCAGTTCAAGACTCTTGTACTAGCCTACAGATGCCTTGACCAGACTGCACCCAGCTACCTCCAGACCTCCAGATCCTCATCTCTCCCTACACCCCCACTCGACCTCTCAGCTCCTCCTGCACTAAAAGACTGGCTCTACCTCCTTTACGCTCCCCTGCCTCCAGACAGCACCTGTAGAACTCCTCTTTTTTCCCCCTGGACACTTATCACTCCTCCTTAAATGCGCTTTACTTGCTATTATCTGCCCCCTATTTTACTGCATTTAATCCTGTACTTTAGAGTACTGTAATCTGTCAAGTGTTATTTAATCTGTAGTATTTTGTATTTAATTATATCCTGATGTAACTATCACTGACACTGTTATCTGCTCCGTTATTGAATTGTATTTTGTCATACTTGTACTTGCTAGAACCAAAGTCATTGTATTTATCTTGCTCTTAATTGTGTTATTACTTGTACTGTGATTCTTGAAATGTGTATTTTTGTTCACGACTGTATAAGGGCATCTGCTAAGAAATAAATAATAATAATAATAATAATAATAATAATAATAATAATAATAATAATAATGCAAATATTTATTTAACTCTTTACACTCAGCCTGTTGATTTTGGGGAGCCGGCGCCCTGGTGGTTACGCACATATTACTCAGGCACCAGGTACCTGGCTTGTTTAAAAGTACAGACTAGGGGCTTTCCAATGACGTATTCAGTGTGTGTATGCGGTACTCCTAACCAGAAATACGATTGCCTGAATTTAAGACACTCATCACGTGACAGAGTTTACAGCTTAGACTTCGTTTTGAGTCCACTGCTCTCATCAGACATTGTTAATGGCAAATAAATTCTAAAAAAAAAAACAGTTACATGCATAAAAAAATAAAAAAAAACTCTAGGTGACTGAGTCAGGGCTACCGCGACAGGTACTGCGGTTCAGACACCGAGCGTGTCCGCACATGATGCATGGCTTGTGTCTCGCCGTGCCGTAAATGCAGTATTGATATCGTAAAGTCGAAGCAGGGTAATAATCCAAAAGAGTCATGCGTCGTAAGGTGAGGAGCGCCTGTATTTATATATATATATAAAAAACATTTTCATATTTTGATGTAACCATGATATGAGTAATACCACACAATATTAATGGATTGCAATAGCTTCTCACTACTGGTACCTCTGTACTAACATTTCAGAATAGCTGTGCAGTATTGGTTCCAAATCCATTGTGCTGCCATTGCTGGTAGAGTTGTGATCTGCTTATTATTCTGCTAAAGTTCCTTCAGGGTAACATATAGCTGGGTATTGTACATTTTGTGTAAGGCTAGATACACCTGCAACATTGCATATACAGTGCCACATAGACTTGGGGAATCTATTCTATTTAAAAACAGATTATTGTTGCAACTAAATAAAATTATGTCTCGGCAGTTTGGCCAAAACATTTGGTGGTGTAATTTAACATTTATTTCACGTACCTCAGCGCATCCAAGACTGTGGATCTCCTGGGGGGGCCAGTGGAACTGTGAAAGACTTAAAAGTGCATGAATTTAGAAAAAAAAAAAAAAAACCTTCCCGGCTGTCTTGCCTGTTCTGGGGACGATGACTTTCAAGACCCTCTGTTCTCTGTTTATATTGAGCTCTTCTTCAGATAATCTCCTTTTCAACACACCATGTGTTCTTGTAAGTGTCAGATCATTAAAAAAATGTGAACTATGTAAAACAGCTGCTTCTTATTATAAGTTTTATAAATTAATCTTGGCTGTTGCCATACCCATTAAAAAATAATAATAATAAAAGAATGCTGTTTTAAAAAGTTTCCCATATCAAAATACTATTAGCCGAAACACAATAGTTTTATACAGTATTTCAGTGTTACGGTTTACTAGATTGGAAAAATAATAGCCTGAAATTTCAGTTTCTAAAGCCTGGAACTCTAGAGCGGATGTCAGCGAGCAGGACAAAGGCCAGCCCTGCAGGTGTCTGCCTTTGAGCTCATTGGGCGCCTGGCCAGCAGGGTTTGCTCTAGAGTGATGAGGAGAAACAGTCCCTTCTGGTTTTGTCTCCCCAACCCATGGGAGTGCCAGAGCCAATGCGACACAAGCCTGCTCTACATGATTCACCCTGAGCACAATGTGGCTGCGCTTCTACCAAGTGAGCCACTCGGGGACCCCCTCAAGTTATTCCTTTTAATAGTAGAAAAAAAAGCCTTAATCCAAAAGGGGGCCTGAGAGCAAACTTAAAGAAAATGCAAAAAGTAGAGCTTTGTCAGTATCTATTCCCCAGGGGAGATGGACATTATTGGTAACTTATTGTTATGGATGCACTGTGGCAGTTACTTCTTAAGATTACTCCTTGGGGGTAAAACTCATACCTTCTGTTTTCCTCAGGGAATATTGTCCTGGAAGCCTCAAAGCAAATGTATTATTTTAGTCCAGATCCTGGGACCAGACTGCATTCTTTGGGGGAATTAGTTTTGTATGTTCATCTGTCATTTAAAGCTGAAGAAGCATTTTATTTTCACACATGAATTATGGATGACTGAGGTGAGAAGTTCAATACCTTTTCCTTTTAATCACTGACCAAGAACTGAAGTCTCTGGTGGTGATACTACACCCTGTTCCCGGTAGGCCTCATTTTCTTTCCAGTACAAAAGCTGTGATTCCCAATGCAGCTGGGACTAAGACTTAATCATAAACAAATAAAAAAAGTTTTTCTTTTTGTGTCTGTGAGGAAAATACGGTGTTCTTTTTAAAAACAGGCAAAACCTTAAAGTGAAAAATAACAGCATACATCTTACTATTTTGCACTCACTTATCTAAAAGATGAGTTCCTCTAACTGACATACAAGCAGCTATAATAGTTATTAGCCTTCCTCAGCCATATTTCTTCTTTTTCCAAATAATGAATGACAGGTGACGATTCATCCAGTGAAAACTATTCTTGTAACATCTGAAACTCCTGCAGGATCTACCAACAGACTGAACACAGAGAAATATTAAAACTACCTGTTCTAGAGCATCCACTCTTCAAGACTCATCAACATCACCTCCTGTGAGCTCCAATAACACAATGACTCTTTGCTGAGGAGGCTCCAGGAATATCTTCACTTTAACCAAATTAAACTGTGACATATATAGAACACAGGTTGTGCCTGGAGTATCTTCTGTTTAACTATTTATTTAACATAGTCTTAAGATTTCTTAAGATAACTACTCATTTCACTTTCTCTAAACTTAAGGCCAATAAACTATAATTATTAGACAAACTACAGAAATTAATTGGATAAATGAATTAAAATGAAAACAACATACACTATTCCCAACCCAGACCTGAACCGTGTTCTACACAATGAACGCCAGCCCCTGAGCCATTCAAAGTCAACAATGAAAGAGCTATCTAAAGCTTAAAGCTTCCCCTTAGTAATGTGAAGTTTATGTGCAGAAGCCCTGCAGACGCTTCAGAAGCCACAGATGATCAACTGTCTGCTCAGGATTTCAATGAAATACGAGTAGACAAATATGCAATGTGTTTAGGTATACTTGTATGTACATACATTTTAATTCTATTCCATAACTGAAATCTAATAAATAATTAATATTCCATGAAATTGAAACAGAATCATTCCTAAAGAAAGAAAGAAAGAAAGAAAGAAAGAAAGAAAGAAAGAAAGAAAAAGCCCCACTGGTTGATAAAGTATGCTTATGTATGCCTGGGTGTATGCTTTATAAATGGATGCCTTTAAGGTAAAACAAGGATTTCTGTATGTTCTATATGTTACAGGGATCAAGACAAATACACACTTCAAAGCTCAGTGTGAAATATCTGCTTTATTTTTGGAAGACATATTTCATGCTGAATTGGCTGTTTTTATTCAAACACCCAATCATGCTGATAGAAAGACATTTTAACAGTCTGCATGCGTTTATTTTTTGTACCAAGATTAAGAAATTCCACTGCTGAAGAAAAAGTGGCATAATCTTATATATCATAAAAAGTGCTATAATAAAGTAACTACTTTTTTTTTTTAATTTAGTAATCGCCAATTATTTTATTATTTTTTCTCCCAATTAGGCAACTGCTCATGGCTACCACACCCGCGCTGACTCGGGAGCTGCGAAGACAAACACACACTGTCCTCCGAAGCGTGTGTCGTCAGCCGACCACTTTTTTCACACTGCAGACTCACCGTGCAGCCACCTCAGAGCTACAGTGCTGGAGGACAACGCAGCTCTGGTCCAGCTTACGGGCAAGCCTGCAGGCGCCCGGCCAGACTATAGGGGTCGCTGGTGTGTGGTGAGCCGAGGACTTTTTAACAAATGCTTTGCAGCCGCAGTTCTTATTTGCACTTTAGCCTTAAATTAATATGTAATTCTGGACGTTCCTGCAGAAATTCGCAAAAACAGGGTGGAGATGACAGCGCAAATGAGGGATCAAAAATATTGCAATGAGATGTATTAAAGCTGCGGGCAATTACAACACTTACAATTGCATCAATTTGTTAAGAACTTTTGAAAGCATGTTTTAAACAGTTGCAATTGTTGCTGGCATTTCCCAGTCCGCTTTTTCTTGTGTGTTGCTAGTTGTACTCAATGTATATTTGAGACGAACACACAAGTACCTAATCTAATTTTCACTAACGTCAGGGTGTACTTACAAGCCTTGAAAACAAATTTGTATGACATTTCTGGTTTTCCCAGTGTGTTGGGAGCAATAGACTGCACACATGTGCCACTAACCCCTCCAGCTCATTCTGAGCATCTGTTTAGGACCATGATCTATTGTGTGTTAATTGTCTAGGCTACTAAGCAGACCAAGTTAAAAATAATAATAATTAAAATAAATTTTAAAAAAAACCCTAAAATCATTTCAATTTAAAATAATCTTTTATTCGCATTGTACACCGATGTGTACAATGCAGCAGCATGATTTATTTTGTGTTACCAGTAGGCTAAAGTAAAAAGAAAGTGCGCTAGGTATTCATTTGATTTTACTACTGTACTGTATACTGTATAGGCCTACTGTACAGATTTACAAATAACATCAGTGTTATTTCAGCGCAATGATTTATATTTAAAATACATTGAGAACTGTAAATGTATGTGTTTAAGATTTTATTGTATTGTTTTTAAATCCGACACTTCCTTATGTCGGACAAACATGTCCGGTTTAGCGAGGGGCTACTGTGTGATCATGAAAAGCTTTTTGGGGGTGAAGTTTGGGGCCCAGCTATAGAATTTTTCTTTATCAGTACATTCACATACAGGCTAATATTCCATTATTATTCTGGATACTCAGTATTCGCAATAAGCATCCCAGTCATGCAAACAGAAAAAGTTAAGTAGTATTCCGAATAAGTGTATTCAGAACAAGATAGGTGGACTATGTGAAATATATCAGTAGAATATTAATTTATGTTAGCATTGGCAAACCTGGCTCTGTACTGTTAGGGACCCAGTGCCCAAATAATAATCTGGGGAGCACAGCCATGTGAAGTTTAAAACTGTATTATACAGATTGTAATTTAAAATATTAGGTATTATATTTTTTCACTGTTAAGAGATTCAGGCACAGTATACAATTTGACAGGTGGTTCTACAGTACAAAATAGACATATAGCATGTATAAATTGAGAAAAAAAATATAATTGGAATAATAGTGGAATCTTTGAAATCTATTTGGAATACTGATATTCAGAATATTGAAGTATGCATGTAATATTGAAGAATATTGAAGTATGCATGTGCATGTAAACATACTGCATATCAACCTTTACCTGGCACTGAACCACCTCATGCCATTCAAGTCATGTGACAATGTGATCATTCAACTCTGCCAACCCCACATTCTCTGCAGTACAGGTATATAGACAGAAATAGCACTTTACAGTACATGGGGCTGGTATAGATAAAAGTTCACATTGTCACATGATCTGAAGCCTGTTCTGTCCTGGCAAAGCCAGGTAAAGTCTGATTTATAAAAAACTCAATATTGGAGCATCATAACCCAGAACCACGCAATGATTGCAAACACCATACATAGCTATTAAAATGACATGAAGCAACTTACTCTTTAACAGTAGTTAAGCAGCAATACAGAACAATACCGCTGTACTTTATTTTTACCGCCCACCGACAACATTCTAGTAGCTGCATCATTCTAGTGATACTGTGCCACTATCTCCACACATAAGACTGATGTTGAGAATGCCATCCATTCCCTAAACTAAGTTCCTCTCTGTTGTCGGCCTGATGCTTTTTACCATAAAGGCTCATTCGTGGGATAATTCTTGCCATGAGAGTATAAGGGAATTGTAGAGAATTTCAGAGCCAAATCAGAGTACCTACGTATGTCAAGTTGAGCTGTAAAGAGGGTCCTACAGAGTCTAATTAAATGGAATAGGATTAATGTATCTTAAGTAAAGGCTTAATAAGGGCGCCATGGCAAATCAGTGGCTACCCAACAATATTATTATTTCATCATTGCTCATTAGTGGGCACTTCAAATGGCAGCGTCTTAAGGTTTTCCAAGTTGATCTCTATTTATCTTTCTGTTAAACTGGAATCCAGGTTTTTTAAATAAAGAAAGACAGTTTATACTTTTATTTAACTTGCACTGATTTGTAATGAATTCATACAATGCAGTTTGAATTAACTAGCAAAAATGACTTTTGAGTTTGTTTGTTTCTGGTAGGTGTTACTAGAAGTAGCAGTAAATATTACATGTAAAATCACTTGAAAGATTACAAGCACAGACCTCACTCATTTAGAGACTCACTTATTTGGGAACTTCACTTCTTTTTTAAAATATTTTTGTTGGAAACACCAGTATTACAACATAAACAGGTTTATTGTGCTTTGTTGCCTGCTGAAGCAGGGTTTGAAAAGATTCTAAATCAAAAAGTATTTTATGAATGATTATTCATAATAATTTTTTAGAGAAAATGCATATAAAAATGCAATTTACAGAACTATGTTCTCTGACTCCAGATCCCTGCTCTGTTGTTGCTAGTTCCAAAACTTCCTCTTGCAGTAGTCTTTACAAAATGGCTAAATAATAACACCTTGAAACTATAAGAATTACTTAAATTTAAACTTGTCCCTTTTTAACATTAACATTGGTCCCAAGACACATTCCTAACTGCATTTTAATAGACTGTTAATTCCCTTTCTCCCCTTAAACATATTAAAATAGAAACATTGTGTTCACTTTCAATTCGAAGACGACCACCAACCATACTTTTGGGATATGCCTGCCACAGGTCCCACCTACCGAGGGAATAAATATTCACTCTGCGGAGCTCAAATCCTCTTTTGCCTCTCACAACCAGGTAGGTAAGGTGGGTATAAACGCTTAACGCTCCGTGCAGCGGTGTCCTCTGTGCCTTTTGATATCCTCAACCCCCAGTGTCCCAGAGCTTCCGTGCTTCGACATCCTTGGTGCACCAGGGCCTTGACGCCTCAGTGCATCGACGCCCTTGGTGCTTATCCACCCAGCTGCTTATCCCACGATTTCCACGTGGAGCGCATGCAAGTCCAAATTTGTCCCTAAGAAATGTGCTTGACAGACCGGGTCATCTGTATACACTCAACTGAGAGTGAAAAATGAATGCCTGTGTATCTACAGAGAATAAAACAAGGAGATTTCTTTCTTTATTTGTTGGTGTTACAGGTTGTAAGAAAGCCTTGTCAGGTTTGGTGACCTATTTTTTTTTATTGTACCACAGATAATAATTAATGTAACAGAGCTATACACCTGTGCCTGAAACTGGGAAGATACTGTATATGACGTTATTGAAAATCTCCCAGAAGTGGTAAACTGGGCAGCAGACCTCCTCTCGAGGGAGGGTCTTCACCCATTAGAATGGGTGGTGCAGCACATTTGAGAATGCTTCGGGGAAGCCCAAGTTGATCTCTTTGCCACGGCAGAGTCTACTCATTGCCCCTTGTGGTTCTCCCTCCATGGCTGCGGAGGTCCACTAAGCGTTGACGCCCTAGCCCACGAAAGGCCCAAAGCACTTTTGTACGTTTTCCCACCGATACCGCTACTGCCTGCCTTCCTCGAGACGGTCCGGAGGGACAAGGCGACAGTTCTCCTGGTGGCCCCCAGATGGCCCAGGAGAATCTGGTTTTCAAACCTCTGCCAGCTGCTGCATGGCCAACCCTGGGAGATCCCACTGCGCATGGCGAAAGGCACCCTCCGGCACCCAGAACCGGGCAGAATCCAACTGTGGTTCTGGCCCCTGAACGGGGCTGTCTGTCCGCCTTAGGGCTCTCAGACACAGTCGTCGGTACACTGCAGAATGCTAGGACCTCTCCACAAGAGCCTTGTATGCCTATAAGTGGAAATGTTTTCAAAATTGGTGCAGGACCAGAGGTCATGACCCCATTTATTGCCCATAGCAACTGTTTTGCAGTTTCTGCAAGATCTGTTAGAGGCGGGTAGATCCCCTCTACGTTGAACGTGTACCTAGCAGCCATATCTGCATGCCATGTCCCCACTGACTCAGTGTCCCTGGGCGCTCATATATTAGCAACCCATTTTCTGAAGGGTGCTAGGAGGTTACGTCCTCCTAAGAAGGATGTCCTCCCCGAATGGTATCTGGACGTGGTATTGGAGGCTCTCACTAAGGCCCCGTTTGAGCTTATAGATTCCACAGAGTTGCAATATCTCTCTATGAAGACAGCCTTTCTATTAGCCATCACCTCCACTAAGCGGGTCAGTGAGCTACAGGCTCTGTCAGTACACAGTTCCTGTATGCGTACTTAGGACAATGGAAACATGGTATAATTGTGCACCAAACCTGATTTCCTCCCTAAGGTGATTACGGCTTTTCACTTGAATCAATCAGTGGAGCTGGAGGCTTTCCATCCCCCTCCCTTTGCGGAGGAGACGGACCGGAGATTGAATTCCCTCTGCCCTGTTAGGGCATTGAGATGTTATGTGGATAGAACGAGAGCAATGCGTCAGTCTGACCAGCTCTTCGTCTGTCATGGTGAAAGGACCCGAGGTCAAGCCCTCTCTAAGCAGCGACTGTCCCATTGGATTGTGGACTCAGCCTCAACTACATATACTAATGCCGGCCTACCCTCACCTGGGAAGGTGGCTGCGCACTCTACCAGAGGTGTGGCTATGTCATGGGCCCTCTTTAGAGGACCTTCATTGACTGATATTTGTACTGTGGCTAGCTGGGCTACTCCACATACATTCACCAGATTCTACTGACTTAATGTGGGAGATCCCTCTATGCCTTCATTAGGCACAAGGGTCCTTGAGGTTGCACGCTCACGCCACCAACACTAGTTGGCGTAGTTGGTAGCAGTGAGACGTCCCTCATATGCTGTCCGCTCACACTCCCTCGTGGCGGCTTTGGTATACTTTTCCCAAAAGTATTGTTGTTGGTCGTCTTCGAATTGAAAGGGAACGATAGGTTATGGATGTAACCCTGGTTCCCTGAAAGAGATGTGATATCTTGTAATAATTGTAAGTCGCCCTGGATAAGGGAGTCTGCTAATAAATAAATAAATAAATAAATAAATAAATAAATAAATAAATAATAATAATAATCTATTGTTAATAAAGCTACTGAGTCTACAGTACTGTATGTGCAGGGTTAGTCACATGTTGAGCAAGAATAATGAAAAACAGTTTTAACTACTCTTTCTGGTTGCTCAATTAACTTCAGATTTCCCATATTAATACCTCTTACTTAAACAATTAACATGCTGCCCTCTTACCTGAAAGAAACATGAAATAGCTTATAAAATATGCAATTTATAGAACTATGCTCTCTGACTCCAGATCCCTGCTCTGCTGCTGCTAGTTTCCAAAACATCCTCTGACAGTCTACTATTTCCTGCAACTAAAGTTAGAATGACTAGAACTCCCAGAACCCCTTTGCAAGTTAGATAGTCTTATAGCATATTTACAGCTCTGGCCAAAAGTTTTGCATCACCTAGAATTTTAGGATTGAGACATAATTACAAAAAAATATATGAACATAATTTAAATATTTTATTTAACATCATGTAATCAAAGAAACTACAAAATGATATCGCACAACTACCGGAAGCCATAATAGTCGTACAGTATTTCATGTTAGATTTGTTCAGTTTTCTGTTAAGTATATGGATAAATACAAAGCGGTATGTACATCAATATGTTAATGTGAAATTATTCAGCTTGCATTGCTCACGTCGTTATGTCCAGTGTGGATGCAGCTTAACTGTCTCTAGCCAAATTCACTGCTGCTGTGGGATTCCATTGGCTCCCTCTGCTCTACTTTTTAGTATAGTATGGAGTATGTGTTAACCAATGATGTTCACAGCATCAGAATTTGAATTTTTACTGAAAACTATTTAATGGTTACCAAGAGACGTCTTTTTCAAACTGAGTAATAGCTTGGTATGGCCTACCTATAAAACATCAATTAAGATCAAAGAGTCAGATGAGGTCTTCATTCCACCGTTTAGAATTTCTCCATATTTTCCTTGGTTTTATTAGCCTGGCAGTATCTATAGACAACTGGAATATTATGACTCCAAGCATAAAGCCAGTAGGCAAGCAATCCCAACTACACTTTCCCCCAGAGAGCCTGTCAAACTAGAATGCACATAAAATACAAAGTCTATTTAGAAAATAATTGACTATTTTATGTTTCTGATCTCAAAAGACACATTAATATGATAAGATTGCTATTTAGCTGCTTGGTTGGGGAACAGGTGTTTGTAAACTGCTACAATAAGTAAATCAACCTTTTGATTAAATGTGCACTGTATAACAATATCCAAACCGCTATGATAATTTTAAAGTGTTTTATTAACTCAAGTTAATATTCTGTATCTGGCCCATATACAGTCATTTTTATATTATACCAAGAGAAACTGCTACAATCCTGTTGCTTGATAACTGATTAGTTAAAAATCATATCTAATAAAAAGAAAAATAACCATGTCTTAACAGCTATCTTCTTTTGAGGCTCCTTCTGTGAAACTTTCTTCCCCAACTACTACCCATCTATACGAGATAGCGGTTGCAACGTTGCAGTTATTCTTTTTTTTTTTTATAAATTTAGTCGTTGCCAATTATTTTTATTATTTTTCTCCCAATTTTGAATGGCCAATTATTTTATTATGTTCAGCTCACCGCTACCACCCCTGCGCTGACTCGGGAGGGCAAAGACGATCACACGCTGTTCTCCGAAGCGTGTGCCGTCAGCCGACCGCTTTTTTTTTCACACTGCGGACTCACCATGCAGCCACCCAAGAGTTACAGCGTCGGAGGACAACGCAGCTCTCGGGCAGCTTAAAGGCAAGCCCGCAGGCGCCCAGCCAGACTACAGGGGTCGCTGGTGCGCAGTGAGCCGAGAACACCCTGGCCGACCTAACCCTCCCTCCCCCCGGGCGACACTCGGCCAATTGAACGCCGCCCGCTGGGAGCTCCCGTCCTCGGTCGGCAAAGGAATAGCCTGGACTTGAACTTGTGACGTCCAGACTATAGAGCGCATCATGCACTCTACACGAGTGCTTTTACTGGATGCGCCACTCGGGAGGTTGCAGTTATTCTTAACTGCTTTTTACAAAATAAACAAAAGTAACTTACATAAAATACTTCTATTATAAAAAGGATAGCTGATTACAGGCTATAAGATATGATATGTATCTAATTTGTTCCGCCAGTGCTGGCATAATGCTTTATATGTTGTAGGATTTGCTCTCATGTCACTTATTAGGTAAATATCACACCTAATAGCTCGAATCAGCTGTCATATACCTATATAATAACTGACACCTCCTTTCTACAATGAGTAAGCACAGGGATAGACACAAGGTTCCCTGTGGCAAATACATGCCAGAACTGTAGTTGTGATGGCAACAGCCAAAGGTGCTGTTTTCTTTAGTTCATGTGATTTTTCTTTTCCCCACACTAAGCAGTATGATCCAATGGGGTATATTCTTAAAGTATTTTACTTCAGTCAGTAAGTTTTAAAAAAAATAGCAAACTAGTGTGTGGCAGTGTGACCCCGCCTTGTGTGTATTGTTTGTTTATATGTTGCATGTAGTGTGTTAAATGTTGGTGTATAGTCATTGGTACACGGGATATAAATGGGTCTGTGTAGCACGTGTGATAAAATGTATATTTGTTTTTAGCCACGAGGGTTGCATATCACTTCACGTGCTGATTAAAATGTAATACTATGTGAGCACGGGGAAGGACACGTAATTAATCCATGTGCAGTTGTACCGAGATTCTAATTGAATGATTGATTAGCAATGGAGTCTCGGTACAACTGCATAAAAGACGCACATTGTCACTCAGTCGGGGTTGGGTGTAGGATGGCTGAAGTGGTGACGTCACACCCGGAAGAAGACGCAAACACACAGCAGCTGCGGGTTAAAACCGAGACCTGAAGGTGCTCGGTTTCTTTATTAAATAATAATTCAAAATAAAAGAGTTGAACAAAACACACCACACAAACGGGCACCAGGGCCAACCAAACCAGACAGACAAACAAGTAAGTGTCGTGCTGGCTAATCCAGCACGTTTTAGCAATTGTTATTGTCTCCTCTCTATCTCCCCATACCTCCTCTCTGTACACCCAACCCCGACTGAGTGACAATGTGCGTCTTTTATGCAGTTGTACCGAGACTCCATTGCTAATCAATCATTCAATTAGAATCTCGGTACAACTGCACATGGATTAATTACGTGTCCTTCCCCGTGCTCACATAGTATTACATTTTAATCAGCACGTGAAGTAATATGCAACCCTCGTGGCTAAATACAAATATACATTTTATCACACGTGCTACACAGACCCATTTATATCCCGTGTACCAATGACTATACACCAACATTTAACACACTACATGCAACATATAAACAAACAATACACACAAGGCGGGGTCACACTGCCACATGGTGTTATTTTTTTCCCATTTTAAAATTACTGTCTGGAGAAAACAAGATAACCAGATTTGCTCAATGTCTCTAAACTCTATCGATTTCTCATGCTAGATTTAATCAATCACTGCTCAAATATAACCACCCACTTGAAACAACTAATGCACTTGAAACAAGTTGTTACAGAATGAAGTTCGAGTCCAGGATATTTGTTGAAATAAATACTTTCTGTACAGAAAATACTTAAAGCTTAATAATTAACAGGTCTCTTTGTTTAAATGTAAGCTTAAAGTGATCAATTACAAGTTAACTGATAGCATGAAATACCATCTCCAACATTTTGCCCACTCAACAGAGAGACATGGCAATATTCAAGTATACCGCATAGTGGATTTGTATGAGTTTTGTATCCATTGATTAATTTAACTGACAATCAAATTTTCAAAATAACAACAACAGTAATAATAATGGCACATTATTTAGGCAGTGTGAATAGGGTATCATACTGTATACAGAACATGTAAACTTGTTTTAATCATCCTTCAGGCAGGTGCTTAACATTTTTAATTGCATGCTTTTTGGTGTCTCTAGCTAGTCTTCTTTTATCTAATCCTTTAATCATTAATTTATTGTGACAAACACACACACACATGATCATTGATGCCTCAATAAAGTGCATAAAGATCCTTCTTGATCAAATGGTGATTTCTGACTCAAATTGCAAACATACAGCTGCTGATTGATTTTACTAGTTTGTTGCTTCTTGTTGCCGTTAATGCATCAAGAAGATAATTACCCTTTATCTGTCACCCTGGGCACAAATTCTGCTCAATGAACCATGCACTTAGTGAATGAATGCCATAAAAGGGTATTTAATTATGATGATATGGCTAAAAACACTGCTGTTCATGTCCTGATCATTTTTTGTATTAATGGAGTTATTTAAAGAACTTTTGAATTCTACCATACAAATGCACGTTCATTTTAACCGTGTTCCCGTTTTTTTTTGTTAACGTTTACTGCTTATTTATAATGCCTGAAGTGATATTATCTTATCGGTTGCAGGCAGCTATGAAACAAAGTGGATCCACTTTAATCGACATGATGATTTTTTACTTCTATTTTTATTATTGACCAGTTTTTCCTGCCCACAAGCACTCACTAAGCTCTAGTCTGAGTTGCATAAGGATTAAAACATAGATTCAAATTCCTAATGCACAAGTATTTACCACTAGGTATTAAGCTGTTATCCAGAGCAGCTGCAGAGGCAGAAGTCAGAACCCTTACAGTGCAGAGTAACAGAGTTCATTTGTCAGTTTGCATCATTTATGATCATATTTTGATATGTTGTAAATAAAACATCACCCTTTTGAATTACTCATACACATTGTATTCATATTTTCTGTTGGAGCTACAGTAGGCATTCTAGAAAAAAAAAAAAGAAATACCAAGTAAACAGCACAGACACAGGGTCTGGGATCTCTGTTTCATTAAAGCCTGTTCAAATTACATAGTCCATCATTGAGGAACAGAACTGCATGTAATTAGTCCTCTGCAGGTAATTAGTTCAGCCTAATGTCATACACAGAGTTATCTGCAACCAAGAAACAATATACTATATAGTTGTAGACTGCTTGCTTTAATGAAGGTTAGACAAATAAGTAAACATTATGTGAACTCAGTATCTGAACTATCCACCTCCAAGTGCTTGTAGTGTCTGGGTTGTTGCTAATGGTTTATAACCCGCTGGGAGCTCCCGTCCTCGGTCGGCAAAGGAATAGCCTGGACTTGAACTTGTGACGTCCAGACTATAGAGCGCATCATGCACTCTACACGAGTGCTTTTACTGGATGCGCCACTCGGGAGGTTGCAGTTATTCTTAACTGCTTTTTACAAAATAAACAAAAGTAACTTACATAAAATACTTCTATTATAAAAAGGATAGCTGATTACAGGCTATAAGATATGATATGTATCTAATTTGTTCCGCCAGTGCTGGCATAATGCTTTATATGTTGTAGGATTTGCTCTCATGTCACTTATTAGGTAAATATCACACCTAATAGCTCGAATCAGCTGTCATATACCTATATAATAACTGACACCTCCTTTCTACAATGAGTAAGCACAGGGATAGACACAAGGTTCCCTGTGGCAAATACATGCCAGAACTGTAGTTGTGATGGCAACAGCCAAAGGTGCTGTTTTCTTTAGTTCATGTGATTTTTCTTTTCCCCACACTAAGCAGTATGATCCAATGGGGTATATTCTTAAAGTATTTTACTTCAGTCAGTAAGTTTTAAAAAAAATAGCAAACTAGTGTGTGGCAGTGTGACCCCGCCTTGTGTGTATTGTTTGTTTATATGTTGCATGTAGTGTGTTAAATGTTGGTGTATAGTCATTGGTACACGGGATATAAATGGGTCTGTGTAGCACGTGTGATAAAATGTATATTTGTTTTTAGCCACGAGGGTTGCATATCACTTCACGTGCTGATTAAAATGTAATACTATGTGAGCACGGGGAAGGACACGTAATTAATCCATGTGCAGTTGTACCGAGATTCTAATTGAATGATTGATTAGCAATGGAGTCTCGGTACAACTGCATAAAAGACGCACATTGTCACTCAGTCGGGGTTGGGTGTAGGATGGCTGAAGTGGTGACGTCACACCCGGAAGAAGACGCAAACACACAGCAGCTGCGGGTTAAAACCGAGACCTGAAGGTGCTCGGTTTCTTTATTAAATAATAATTCAAAATAAAAGAGTTGAACAAAACACACCACACAAACGGGCACCAGGGCCAACCAAACCAGACAGACAAACAAGTAAGTGTCGTGCTGGCTAATCCAGCACGTTTTAGCAATTGTTATTGTCTCCTCTCTATCTCCCCATACCTCCTCTCTGTACACCCAACCCCGACTGAGTGACAATGTGCGTCTTTTATGCAGTTGTACCGAGACTCCATTGCTAATCAATCATTCAATTAGAATCTCGGTACAACTGCACATGGATTAATTACGTGTCCTTCCCCGTGCTCACATAGTATTACATTTTAATCAGCACGTGAAGTAATATGCAACCCTCGTGGCTAAATACAAATATACATTTTATCACACGTGCTACACAGACCCATTTATATCCCGTGTACCAATGACTATACACCAACATTTAACACACTACATGCAACATATAAACAAACAATACACACAAGGCGGGGTCACACTGCCACATGGTGTTATTTTTTTCCCATTTTAAAATTACTGTCTGGAGAAAACAAGATAACCAGATTTGCTCAATGTCTCTAAACTCTATCGATTTCTCATGCTAGATTTAATCAATCACTGCTCAAATATAACCACCCACTTGAAACAACTAATGCACTTGAAACAAGTTGTTACAGAATGAAGTTCGAGTCCAGGATATTTGTTGAAATAAATACTTTCTGTACAGAAAATACTTAAAGCTTAATAATTAACAGGTCTCTTTGTTTAAATGTAAGCTTAAAGTGATCAATTACAAGTTAACTGATAGCATGAAATACCATCTCCAACATTTTGCCCACTCAACAGAGAGACATGGCAATATTCAAGTATACCGCATAGTGGATTTGTATGAGTTTTGTATCCATTGATTAATTTAACTGACAATCAAATTTTCAAAATAACAACAACAGTAATAATAATGGCACATTATTTAGGCAGTGTGAATAGGGTATCATACTGTATACAGAACATGTAAACTTGTTTTAATCATCCTTCAGGCAGGTGCTTAACATTTTTAATTGCATGCTTTTTGGTGTCTCTAGCTAGTCTTCTTTTATCTAATCCTTTAATCATTAATTTATTGTGACAAACACACACACACATGATCATTGATGCCTCAATAAAGTGCATAAAGATCCTTCTTGATCAAATGGTGATTTCTGACTCAAATTGCAAACATACAGCTGCTGATTGATTTTACTAGTTTGTTGCTTCTTGTTGCCGTTAATGCATCAAGAAGATAATTACCCTTTATCTGTCACCCTGGGCACAAATTCTGCTCAATGAACCATGCACTTAGTGAATGAATGCCATAAAAGGGTATTTAATTATGATGATATGGCTAAAAACACTGCTGTTCATGTCCTGATCATTTTTTGTATTAATGGAGTTATTTAAAGAACTTTTGAATTCTACCATACAAATGCACGTTCATTTTAACCGTGTTCCCGTTTTTTTTTGTTAACGTTTACTGCTTATTTATAATGCCTGAAGTGATATTATCTTATCGGTTGCAGGCAGCTATGAAACAAAGTGGATCCACTTTAATCGACATGATGATTTTTTACTTCTATTTTTATTATTGACCAGTTTTTCCTGCCCACAAGCACTCACTAAGCTCTAGTCTGAGTTGCATAAGGATTAAAACATAGATTCAAATTCCTAATGCACAAGTATTTACCACTAGGTATTAAGCTGTTATCCAGAGCAGCTGCAGAGGCAGAAGTCAGAACCCTTACAGTGCAGAGTAACAGAGTTCATTTGTCATTTGGAAAGCTTTTTGTAAGAACTTGCATAATTAACATGGAAGTTGGCCCAAAAAAGTTAACACTAAAGGGTTCTAGTTTTAAAAGTAAA
The DNA here is from genome assembly GCF_902713425.1 of Acipenser ruthenus. NCBI lineage: Eukaryota > Metazoa > Chordata > Actinopteri > Acipenseriformes > Acipenseridae > Acipenser > Acipenser ruthenus. The sequence goes on along the minus strand of NC_081195.1, from coordinate 15,919,961 downwards.
ATAAATAAATGAATAAATATATTTGATGAAAGTAATGGTATTGTTGTACTGACTGACTAAATACCAAAGCCAGTCGTGTCCCTCTTCTTGTGCACCATGATCTCTTCCAGTCAGTACTAATGCCCTTCATGAATCCTAAATGTAAAATACATTATAAACCATTAGCAACAACCCAGACACTACAAGCACTTGGAGGTGGATAGTTCAGATACTGAGTTCACATAATGTTTACTTATTTGTCTAACCTTCATTAAAGCAAGCAGTCTACAACTATATAGTATATTGTTTCTTGGTTGCAGATAACTCTGTGTATGACATTAGGCTGAACTAATTACCTGCAGAGGACTAATTACATGCAGTTCTGTTCCTCAATGATGGACTATGTAATTTGAACAGGCTTTAATGAAACAGAGATCCCAGACCCTGTGTCTGTGCTGTTTACTTGGTATTTCTTTTTTTTTTTTCTAGAATGCCTACTGTAGCTCCAACAGAAAATATGAATACAATGTGTATGAGTAATTCAAAAGGGTGATGTTTTATTTACAACATATCAAAATATGATCATAAATGATGCAAACTGCCCCATCAAGTCACTGGAGAAATATATAATGAAATGTCAGATGAAGCTGCCAGCTTTCTTTCTTTATCCACGAACCGAACTAGATACAACCAATGTATACTTACAGACCATTAGAAAAAAATAAAATCGGTAACATAATGGCAAAAATTAGTTTTACAAAAGCTGTTATAATGGAGGACTGTAAATAAAAATGATAATTAATAAAAGCAATAAGACCCTCCACATCGGGCATTGCCAGGCATTATGGACCATTTAGGTAATCGGGCCCCATGACCCAAACGGTCCATAATGCCTGGCAATGCCCGATGTGGAAGGTCTTAGGGCTTACACACACACACAAGTATGTATATATATATGTGTTACAGGCATATTGTGAAGACTTTCAGAAATGCCCAATCCCTGGTAAAATTATTATATTTTTGCTGCATTTAGTTCTATTCAGTATGGTGTTAAAGTTGTTCCCACATCTTCCCAATCCCAAATTTAATTTAAAAATTGAATTCTATTTCCTAAAATTAAAAAAAAAAAAAGTTTAAATCACAGAAATGCTTTGTATCTGGAATAAAAAAAAACCTTTCGAGACAGGTTGTCTCACCAGTTCAAGTGAATCTAAGTCTGAGATATAACATAAATAACTAATTAAAATATTCTGCGCTAAAATATTTGGATTATTATTATGATGTTCTTTTGTTGAAGTTTACTGCAGTGCCTCTAAGTAAGTTCCTGTGCTGTTCATTGGTTTTAAGAGAAATGCTATACATACATTTTCATGTAAAAAAACATTCATCACTTCAAAAATATGTATGTACTGTAAGAGACTTCCCTTATGAACCTTCTGGTATAAGAGACACATTCTGTGTAGTTTGGGACTATAACGTTCTATGAAGCATCTTTCATAATCATTACAATCAGGGGTTCACATAACTGGTACGCAGGTACACATGCGCACTAATAACAAATGTGAAGTTCCATATTGTTTTTAACACGCAAATGTGTACCGTCAGTACATTTTTAACAGGAAAGCATTTTTCATATAGGCAGCAAGGGTGCTCACGCTTACAATGTCAAGCATATTATCTGGCTGTGACCCATACCTGCCTAACCTCTCGATTTTCTACTGAGTCTCTGGGATCTGTTAATGATCTCCGGGCAACTGAGCTTATTATCGTTGACCATAATTAAATACCTGTCCCCATATTTCAGGCCTGAGGGTTCCAATTCACTAAAAAGTCCATCCCTGCTAGTGTGGTATTGTGGAAGCTCGCTTCTCAAGCGCGGATGATAGGAGGTGTTGATGTTTTGTAAACGTGAGTTTATAAAAATATATTTACGTAAGCATTTTACTTAAAATAATATTTTTTCCCTTACCTATATCCTTCTATAAATACCGTTGTGCCGTCAAGCTAATGTGTTCAACAAGTGAAAAAGTGTTTGTTTTTTTTGCTTTTGAATCTCCAGGGCTGGAATTTGGTGGCATGCTAGTGAAATAAACAGAGAATGGGTGATGATTTGTTACACATTGTAATAACCATCAATCCAGACTCCTGCTTAAACTATTGTTGTTGTCTCTGACACTGCCATTAAGCAGTGCTGCATGTGAGCTTGGGTTTCCACATGTCAACATTTAAAAAAACAAACATCGATCCCGCCTATCAGCTTCACTCCTTTCTACCCTGATGCATATTCATGTGTAAGATGACCACTGAAACCTTTTGTCCTTAACCCAGCATACTTGAGAGGGGTACAAATTGTTTTTTAAAAGTTTAGCACCAGAGTCTACTGTTGCTAAATTATTCAATACCACCCTAATCAAGCCCTCCTTACAACTTCTCACACAACACGAACCTTCTCTCCTGTATCTGTGGATGACTGTGGGTGGGTCATTTGAGTAGTCCAGACCCAATGAGAAACTATCATTATCTATGGTTGCTAACGAATACATCATCATCATCATCATCAATTAAACATGTCTACTGGCATCTCGCTCCAAATTTACACCTCTGATCCTTGACATCCCAATTGTTTGAACTGTCAGAGGAGGGGGTGGAGCTAGACAACGACTTGGTTAACGACCCCTAATTTTGGTGAGCACCAAACCATTTCTGCTGGTACTCATGTGAGACCCTAATGATAAAAGTTATGTGAACCCCTGATTAAAATCTCTCATTATAATCATCTTTCATTATAAACCACAGAAATGCAGTAACCATTCTGAAAAGTTGACGTTTAAAAAATTAATGTAATCAATGATCACAAAAATGACGGATTCTCCTCACACTTGAATCAGTCAAACAGTGTAATAGAATGCCCTTACGCCAGTCATTTCATGAAATGCAATTCAACCTATAGGCATTTCACAAAGTGACTGAAAATCTTTAATCAGTCAAATAATGTAATAGAATGTCTATAACGGAAGTCATTTTGCAAAATGCCTGAAAGTTTTAGGCATTTCATGATGGAAGGTGCCCACTTGAAGACCCCAGAGAAGTACCCTAGTCGGGTCAGTCCAGACGGTTGTCATTCTGATGCGATAGGGAGGCCGCACTGTAGTTGATCCCTGGAGCCAGCATTACACTTCACCCATCAACACCAGGCAGAAGGATATCTACATCATCAGATGGAAGGAAACGCAGATGGATCACATTAGTTTACAGTACAAGAAGCTATGTTTTAGTTGGTGCTTATCTTGGCGAGAGCTGAGTCCAATATCAGTTTTAACACCTACTCTCATGTAATGGAAATCACACACACATATATATATATATATATATATATATATATATATATATATATATATATATATATATATATATATAAAGATATCAAAGTTAAACAACAACATTAGTCTACCTAGCTATTTCTATTGCTATCTGAAGAAGGCAGAAGCTGAAGCATTGTAGCTAATGATTAAATAGTGAGTATATATACATGTATTTCATACTTGTGCACATTCTCGCTCATCATAAAAGGGTGTATAAAGTTAAACAAACCATTCCTCTCCTACAGCTTCATATTTTGCTCTCTTGCCCTAATGAAGCCTCGAGGGGAAATGTCAACTTGAGTAACTTACAGCCTGTGCACCAGCATCTTCTTTAACTTGTGTAAGCAACACAAAATGGAAATCCCACTAGATGAAGCAGACCACTCTGAAGGATCTATTCTACTTTGGTATTTAGGGGTTATAATTATCATTTAATACACATTTATTAGATTAAATAACGTTGTTCCTTTGGGGTGAACAATAATTACAGTGCTAACAGGGGAAAATATTTAGTTCTGATTTGGTTACATTTCTGTCACCACAAATTCCGGCACACACTTTTAGATAACACAGCTCAATAAAGGGTATATATATATATATATATATATATATATATATATATATATATATATATAAGGGGGGTTTGACCATGGACTCAATGTTAAACTCAAATTTCTGCAAGACAAACTATCAGATACAACTCAAAAGATGTATTCATGAACATCATATCTAACATTTGCAGAGCAGAAACACTGTACTGAAATGAAAAAAATAAACGCATATAATGCATAACGTAAAAAATGAAAAACTATAATAAAATAAACATTTGAAAAGAAAACAGTATGTAAACAGGTGTAAACTGGTATATGTACATACAAAATTATTTAGTAATTATAAAAAATAAGATAAAAAAGAAAATAACTCAATTCCCATTGTTTAATGTGAACGCACATTCAGGGAAACATACTTCAAAGTAGCCCCCATATTAGCACAATCCACACAGATGTAACACTTACCAACTTGTCGTGTGCATTTACCACATACTGCTCTTTCACACTGGGCACAGATATCAGACGTTATATTTTTTATTGCATTTAGTTACCTGTCATTGTTTTCTGTTGCGTGTGTCACTTGATGGCTGTTCACTGTATTCAGGTTGCAGGTTGCACACCTCCACATTTCATTTTGACGGCTTATTACAATACATGCTTTTATTGTTAATATAACCTATAAAGGGGGCTCCCGAGTGGCACATCTGGTAAAGGCGCTCCGCGTGGAGTGCAGGATGCGTGGATATCGCTGGTTCAAGTCCAACCTTAAGCAGAAACAGACAAATAAGTCAATAACAAGTCATACATTCACCAGAAACAAGCACCAACAACCGAAGCGGTCACAAAGGCAGAGATTTAGTTTTGTCAGTTTGTTTCGGATCACAACCTGCCAGCAGCTGTCGCGGATCTTTTTACTGATCTTGCCACCAAAATGTTCCCTGACAGTAAAATCGCACAGCAGTTCAAGTGCAGGAGTACTAAACTAACACAAATCTCAAAAAAGAGCATCGCCCCAAGAGCTGACCAAACAGTTATTGAGAGGTGCAAAACCGGTCCATACTCAGTTATGATTGATGAATCAAACGACCACAACGGTGAGAAGACGCTGGTCATTCTTGTCAGGTTATTTGAAGATGATGACGCTGCCAGCAGGATTTTAGACATGCCTGTTTGCAACATTAGAACAAACGAAGTTGTATTCGATACATTGAATAAAACTTTAATATTTAATACTTATTGTTACTTAAACGCCTATTTTTTAATATAACATTTATAGATTCTGTACATAGACTGTGAATTATATTTCTAAAAACATTTTGTACTGTATTAATAATTATACTATCATTTTACAGTGATCTTGACATTCCATGGGACAAATGTGTGGACTTTGCAAGCGACAACTGCAATGTCATGATAGCAAGAAAAAATTCAGTCCTCTCACACATTCATGAAAAGCAGTCAAATGTTTTCAACACTGGATGTACATGCCATCTTGCAAACTTGTGCGTTGCTGCCGGGATAAAACAGCTGTCAGTTCCTGTGGATGACTTGGTAATTGACATCTTTTGGCATTTTGAGCATTTTGAGCATAAGTGAGTTCTTAATGTTTATTAGGTAGCAGTGTGGAGTAGTGGCTAGGGCTCTGGACTCTTGACCGGAGGGTCGTGGGTTCAATCCCCGGTGGGGGACACTGCTGTTGTACCCTTGAGCAAGGTACTTTACCTAGATTGCTCCAGTAAAAACCAAACTGTATAAATGGGTAATTGTATGTAGAAATAATGTGATATCTTGTAACAATTGTAAGTCGCCCTGGATAAGGGCGTCTGCTAAGAAATAAATAATAATAATGTTTATTCCTACAAAATTACTTTACTTTATATGAGGCTGTGGTTGCAATTTAAATATATGTTTAATGCAAATATCCATTATTAACCATACCAATTGTTTCTTTACTAATTCTGCATATGGCTTAATTAAAAAAAAGGCATATCTTTCATAATTTTGACATACTTTAATTAATTTTCATGTGTTTTAAATTAGTCTCATATGTGCCTGCAGACTTTCATGCTTTTGCATTATACTGTTAAAAAGTTGTCTTTAATTATGCCACTAAAATGGTCACAAGTGTTGTGTAATGACTACATACTTTTCTTCACAGTTAAAGAAAATTTCTTTCTAGCCTGTAGATGTTTTCTTCATGGTCAGATATTTGCAATTTTGCAATGCTAGTTAAAGTTTTACAGGCAGGTAGAGAAGATATATAACTATATACAGTATTATATATACATCTAAAATGAGCAGTCCTACAATAATATACACCCTGTGTTTGCTTTTTGTCCTCAGTTCCAAACGGAAGGAAGTCTACAGGAGTTTGTTGAAGTTGATCAGCCGGAGATTTTAAAACATTGCCCGATGTGTTGGCTGTCTCTTCAGAGGGTGGTAGAGCGGGTTCTTGACTAATATCCAGCTCTGAGAAGTTACTTTGCCAGTCATGAGGATGCTAAAAAGCAGGGCTGGGTAAAACACATCTCTGAAAGACTGGGAGATCCCTTCACTCAGATGACCTTGATGTTTCTCAAATACATTTTGCCACTGTTGAACAATTTCAACAAGCTTTTCCAGGTACATTTATCTGCTAGCTTTGTATCATTTAATTGACTATCATCAAGGAGTAGCCATTTTAAATGCATAATGGCAACATTAAGTACTTAACAATTACCAGCTTTAAAGATTTATAATGTCGTAGTAGTACCAATAATAATACAGTTTAGTCAATCATTTAATTAATGGTTTATTTTGCAGAAGACTTAACAGTTTTTTTTGTTAATATTACAGACTGATGAAACAAAAATAGGGGCCATGGTACCAGAGATGGATCGTCTGCTTAGGAAATTGCTTTTGAAATTTGTTTCCATGAATTACATAAAAAGGCAGGCTGATTTAATAAAAGTGGAGTATGATGTCCTGGAAAATCAACATTTCTGGTATATGAGATTGCTGTTAACCCTGCTACAAGGACCATGTTTATGTGTGTGTGCATGCATGCATTTTTACAAATGTTTACTTTTTTGTACTGATTCGTGTGTACTAAGTTATATAACATTTTTAAATCTTTGATCTTTCCATAAACCCTGACTTGCTTAGGTTGAATTGTGTTTGTCTTCTTATTGTTGTTTTGTTTGCTGTTCTAGGGAAGTTAGAGGTTTCTCCTGTGCTGTGTTCAAAAAGGTGCTTCAGAAGTTCCCTTTTGATGGTAAAGTTTTGAACGATCTAGTCATCCTAGACCCTGCTAGAAGGAATGAACTTACCTGTGAGCCAAGTATGAAATTTCCGTCCAGTTTTCTATAGGATTGTTGTTTGTTTTAAATTTTGTCAGTTGTCTTTGGGGTCATAAAATAAACACGGCTTAACTGTGTATTATATATTGACTATTCTAGGTATTTACATATTTTATAGATTTGTTTTTCAGTTGTGAGGCTTGCAATTAGATTCACCCCCAGTATTGATTCAGAGGCACTGAAAGATGAGTATGAGGAGTTTCAAGTGGTGGAAGATGAAGCATTGCCCAGCATGCTAGAAGATGGAAAGCCAAAGAGGGTGGATTCTTTCTGGGCTGAAGTGAGCAGGATGAAAACAGCAGTGTGTGAGCAGAGGTTTCCATGCCTAAGAACTGAGATGAGAGCTTTGTTGAGTTTACACCATAGCGATGCTGACTGTGAGAGGGCTTTCTCAGTGGTTAGAAAAATCCACACTTAATGTAGGAAGAATATGGGGGCTAAATGTAGGAAGAATATAGGGGCTAACTGTTTGCTTAAAATTTCCTGTCACTTCAGAAATTATGCATAGTGCAAAGAGCTCTGGAGATAACGGCTCCTCCCCTTCCGGCTCTGGAGACAGCAGCTCCACCCCCTCTGGCTCACTGGAAGGAAGCTCCACCCACTCTGGCTCGTAGGACTGCAGCTCCACCCACTCCGGTACCCGGAATGATTGTATCTCTGCCATATCTTCAGCCAGGTAACAGAGCACCATGGTTGTACTATCATGAAGGGACGCCAGGTGGTGCTGTCTCGCCCAGACCTCCCATTGCTCCCCATCTTGACACCAGAGCCAGTTGATAGTCAGTGGGAGGTCTTTGAAGAGATCCCCCTCTGCGTCCACCAGCCAATCCCAGATTTCTCGGGACGAGGGTGAACCCGGTGGCACTGGAGCTACAGGTGTTGCTGCTGATGCCTGGGGTGGCAGCTGCTTCTCCTCCTGGGCCAGCGCGTAGGGGCATCCCGCCCAGTTGTGCCCATCCTCCTTGCAGCAACCACCCCAGTCAGCCAGTGGCCCCTCTGGACAGGCCCGCCAGCGGTGGCCCTCCTTCCCGCAACAGGAGCACCATGGGAACAAGCTGGCTGGGTCCTCCAGCTGTTGCTGTTGCAGCTTTTGCTGCTGCCTGCTCTTCTTGCCCATTTTATTTTCTTCAAAACAATCAAAACTGCGGGCGTTTAGAAGGCCTATTGCAGGAAGCCATTCAACTTTTACAAATATATATATATATATATATATATATATATATATATATATATGTGACAGGATTGTCAGAGGTTGAGACTCAAAGACAGTTTAGAAGTTCAAAATAAAGTTTTTTTAATAACCAAAAATACAAAATAAATCGGCACGAGGGCCAAACAAAAAGGTTTCTAAACACAAAATACACAAAACAAAACTTACAAGAATAAGGCTTCCAGGCTGGATTCAAAAACTTACAAAACAACACACACAGACAAACAGTTGCTTCCTCTCCTTCTGGAACTCTCCCTCTAGCCAGGGCCTTTCCCCTGGCTTTTATCCCCTGTGGCTGGAGCCCAATTAATCAATAATTGCTGATTATTCAATTAGGGCTCCAGCCACATTCTCACATGTTTTCCTGGTAGGGAGGAATTTAACCCCCTCCTGCCAGTCCCAACCACGTCATAAAGACGGGGCAGTCCCCCGTCACATATCCCCCCCTTGTGCCAAGCACAACATGGTCTAAATGGCCACCTCCCCCCTCAGTCTCAGTCCCGGAAGAGGGGAAAGCATAGTGTCCATGGGGGTGGCCATGGTGGGAGGTCCGGCACCCCCCAATTCATCGTGGCCGGCAGCTCCCTCTTCCGGGGCTCCGGCCACACACTATCCTGCCGCGAAAGTGCAGCTGGGGGAGCTGGTCTCCTGACCTCCTCCCCCCCCCCCCTCTTCATGGCCGGCAACTCCCCTCCATGGGGCTCCGGCCACAGCGTAGCGACCCCAGGCGAAGACCCAAGGCGACGGCAGCAGCAACGGACCCTCGGGAGGCGGAGGCGGGAACGGCGGCCCGGCTCCCTCTGGTGGCGGAAGCGGGAATGGCGGCCCGGCTCCTTCTGGTGGCGGAGGCGGGAACGGCGGCCCGGCTCCCTCTGGTGGCGGAGGTGGGAACGTCAACTCTGGTCCTTCCGGCGGCGCTGGACCCTCTGGACCCCCTGGCGACGCGGACAGGCAGGCAACCCCAGGTGATGCGGACAGGCAGGCAACCCCAGGCGATGCGGACAGGCAGGCAACCCCAGGCGATGCGGACAGGCAGGCAACCCCAGGCGATGCGGACAGGCAGGCAACCTCAGGCAATGCGGACAGGCAGGCAACCCCAGGCGATGGAGGGAGAGACAGCTCCGGCTGTTCCCCCTCTGCTGGCGGTGGAGGGAGAGACAGCTCCGGCTGTTCTGTGACGAAATACTATCAAAAACAGTACTGGGTACAGGCAAAGCAGCAGCCAGATCCATCACAATGCCTGCGCAAAGTAGCTGTGTACACTCATTTGTGACTATCCCTCCAACACAAGAGAAGCAGACATCGTAAGAAAAGTATAGAGTCTGCTACGAAAATAAAAACAAAAGAAAAGACACAAGAACAATGTGCAGTGATTACGAAGGCAACCCCGGGTTCTGTTGTATTGAACATTTCAATAAATGACACAGAGCAAGTCGATAATGGCACACGTTTTGATGTTGTTAGAATTTTATTTGATAATTACTGTTTACTGATTATTATTGTTATTATCGTTATTAGCAGCGTTTTTGTTTTCATTATTAAAAAAATGTGTTTTTATCTCTATATTGAATATAGGTATGTAGTACACAGGAGTATAAAGGGTTAATGAAAAAACACAGTTCAGGTTATTTATTTGTGTTTTATTCATCATATGTTAACATTTTATAGCAATTACAGGTTTGAAAACTATTATTATTATTATTATTATTATTATTAGTATTATTATTATTATTATAAATCTGGTACCTGGGAAGGGGTTTCATTTTTACATCTGGAGTTGAAGTGGTTAAACTTGCCATGGTCTATTTTAATGCTGTTTTGAAAACCTGATGTGACAATGCTATTTAACATAGATTTAATGTGTTTTCTTTTAACATACTCCTAGTCAAAATTATTTTTAACAGCTATTTTTCAAGCAACAGGAATATGCTTACTTTTAATTTGAACACATAGTCCTAATAATTCATAATAATCTGAACACTGAAGTTACATTTTTTAAATACATGTTCTGGTTGTCAATTGATAATTTTACAACAATATCCTTTTCGTTAATGTCTACAGTATGTAAACACAGCTGTGGTTTTGGTATTGCAAGATGTACAGTAAAAGTTCACTTTTGATGCGACGTCTGTCATCCCTGAGCACATTGTTAATAGATAAGAAGGATCGTTCTGCATCTACACTGTTGACAGGTACTGTTAATCACCGCAGGGCAACTACTGCAAGAGCTGCAAATCGGGATTTCATGCTTCTCCAAAACTGTAAACCGTCCTCCCTTTAGGTTTTGCATGATCAAGGGGATGCAGAGGTATATTTTCTGCATAAAAGGCATTGGTTAATTGGAAAAGTTTGTTTCTCCTTTAAAGCTGTGTAAGTATTCACCTTTTGCACTGCCCCCATTTTAAAAGATGCATACTGCTCACTTCCTCTTTCCACAGTGAGTGGAAACATGTAAAAATTCATGGATTCCGTGAACTGATCACTGTAATATAATCATATCTGTAATCATGCTTTGAGTAGTGTGAATCAGGTCAAACGAACCTGGTTTCAGAGCTTTTGTGAACTATTGACTCAGAGTTAACGGTAACAGTTTATATTAAGGCGCTGCTTATTAATGGTTTGTAAATGTATAATGGGCATGTAATACCTATGTTATAGTGTTAATAAAGCACTATGGATATTATTATTATTATTATTATTTATTTCTTAGCAGACGCCCTTATCCAGGGCGACTTACAATTATTACAAGATATCACATTATACATTATTTCACATTATACAGATATCACATTATTTTACATACAATTACCCATTTATACAGTTGGGTTTTTACTGGAGCAATCTAGGTAAAGTACCTTGCTCAAGGGTACAACAGCAGTGTCCCCCACTGGGGATTGAACCCACAACCCTCCGGTCAAGAGTCCAGAGCCCTAACCACTACTCCACACTGCTGCCCTATAGTTTCTAACCATGCAATAGCCATAGACTGAATTACATTTAAACATCCCAAAGTACAATAGCTGGCTAAAAACTGTCCCCTTTATAAAAACGTAATTTTGTTTATGGCTATTGCATGGTTAAACATCCCAAAATAGAAAAGGTGGCTAAAATATGTCCCCTTTATAAAACTGTAATTCTGTCTATGGCTATTGCATGGTTATAACTGCTATATAATGCTTAATTAATGATTTATAACATAGTTATTAAGCATCTGTTATATGTGTATAAAACATTAATAAGCAGCACCTTATCAAAGACTGTATTTTGAGCCCGGAATTATACAGGATCCTTACACTAGCAATGAGAAGCTTTTAGTATTGCACCATATAGTCTATGTTTGTATACTTTGTTATAAAACGGATGAATTTGCTGCAATGATTATAATTTCCTGTAATGTAATTTATCAGACACCAGTGACAGCAGCAATCCTTCTTTGAATGTGTTAACATAATTACTATAGTTTGATTTCATATTAAACAACACATATGGGCGTTTAAATTTATACAACACAGCATATTTACATGATGAAATGTACTTAAAATTTATAATCAACTTTGTTGCAGTTTGGGGTTTCTCAGCTAAATTTCTTTGTAAAAATCTTTAGGGAGTTACTAAGCAATTACATTTCTTAAACTTTTTTTTTTTTTAAATATACAGTAATATAACTAAATACACCATAGAGTGCAATTAAAGGTTTAATTTATACTGCTGCTATTTCTCCAAGGGGTTGTATTTTAATTATGTAGATTTCTTCTGTGTATTTATGTGTATCGCAAAGTGCTTGCTTTGTTTTACATATATGCTGTTCCTATTTTTCAATGGATCATTGAATATGGAGTAGCTGTATCTGTTTTATTTTTTCTTGTTGTGTCCTTCTTATTCCAGCTGGAAGTGCACCTCAATTCTGACCTTGTGATGTGAGCTAATGTCCACTGCTGGGGGCTAAGATGAGACAACCAAGCTACTTGTGACCTTAGCCTGATTCAAATCCAAGGCCCCCGGAAGTAAAAGGCTTGTGCAATACCCTGCTTTTTTAAATGGTTCCAACTCAAAGTATTCACAATACTTCCCATCTGACAGGGTATGCAGAATGTTTACACAACCAGTAATGTTTTTAGCATAGAGGGCTGTGCTCCAGTATTCCACAGAAATTCATCCATAAAATATATTATAATACGCATTTATCAATTCATATCAGTAATACAATTGTTTACCTGCAAGTTTCTGTAAACATTTGTTTTGAAATGTATATTTACAGCTTTTTATGTTTAACCCTTTGTGGTCCATTTATTCAGCACGTCTCAGGCACATCAGGTCCAATTTATTTTTACACGTGCAGTTTATGTTAGACGCGCTGTTTAAAAGTATTTTTTCACAGTAAAACAGGTTTAAAAGGCACTGCATATCAACAGGACACTCAGTACTGCATCTCCAGCCCCGCCCCACCCCTTGTCCGCTGTATTTTTCACATACCTCTTCATAGTAGTGCATACCGATAAATCATATCCTGATCACTCACTTTATCACCAAACTCCTCAAAATGCAATCCAAGTCATTATTTTATTACTATAACATCTCAAAAAGCTCTGCACATGTCTGTGATATTCTTTCAGCGCTGGATGCAGAAGCAGCTATCTTGTTTGTTTATGGCCATGTTATCTCTGTAGTGCCAGGGCTAAGTGTATTGCTCAGATCCGCCCCTTTATTTTCCAGCTTCTCTCGGCTCCTATCAGTCTCACTCGGCCATTGAATGGTTTTCCCACAAAGGGTTAAAATAACAAAAACTTGAGGATCTGATTAACATTTCATGTCAGGTTGATTTGGAATAAAAGTTTAGCTTCAATTTGGGATTTTTGCTTTTTGCACTACGTTTTAATTCTTTAACGAATTGGATAAAGCAAAGGCAGAATACTGCATACATGAAACCAACGGGTACATGTAATTCTACTTTTATTCACAATATCATCTCATTAACTTACTCTACAATTTATCATTAATTTTGATTGTCATTTCACTAAAATAACCTACTGATACAACTAACAAAAGGCTTGGACCCCAACAGGTTTGTTATACCGAAGGTGTACTGTGCTTTCATTTTTACAGTTTCGTATGTACATATACCTGTTTACACACTAGTTTCTTTTGAAATTTTTATTTTATTATAGTTTTTAACTTTTTGAAGTAGTGGTAAGTTAGAAAATAAACCCTGTTATGTTTAATTGTTCATTTAAATACGACATTGCGGCAGTGCAGATGTTTGGTATGATGTGCTTGAATAAAACTTTTGAGTTGTATAATTGTCTTTCATTTTAATATTGATGTTGTTTAAAATGCAACCGTCATAAGTTTTAGGTATGAGTATAACCCCAGCGGTTCCAGTGTTAATCTAGGTGTAACAATATCTTCGATTTTTGATGGCCTGTCTTTTTTGTAATTGGCAACTTAAAAGGGCCACACAGGTTATTTCTAATACATGAATGAAATCATGCAAAGCAGTGACAGCTGTGCTCGAAATGTCAAATCTCTGCCAACTCTACAGTTACACAGTATGTATAATGTATAGGCCTTTCTCATTTTAATTAGTCAAGTAAATCCATGCCTTAAGGAAAGCCACTCCAAAAGTGTTCTGCAACAGGAGTAGATTGTGCTTGCAGCAGATATGTTCCCCTCATGAACAGTATGCTTTGAAAAACTGCAAACGTCTTATAAAAGTTTAGCACAAGGGCAAGCACAATGTCAAAAGAGAGTGTGTGATTGTGGCAAAGTGGTTTGCAGTGTGTCAGGTGTAGAGGTGATGCAGTGCTCAGGAATAACAACCCAACAACAGTTCATGGTAAAACAAAGCTTTATTGATGTTTAACCCTTTGCAGTCCATTTATTAAGTGCGCATCAGGTCCAATTTATTTTCACACGCGCAGTTTATTTTAGACGCGCTGTTTAAAAGTATTTTTTTTTCACAGTAAAACAGGTTTAAAAGGCACTGCATATCAACAGGACACTCAGTACTGCATCTCCAGCCCCGCCCCACCCCTTGTTCGCTGTATTTTTCACATACCTCTTCATAGTGCATACTGATAAATCATCTCCTGATTACTCGTTTTATCACCAAACACCTCAATAATGCGATCCAAGTCATTATTTTATTACTATAACATCTCAAAAAGCTCTGCAAATGTCTGTTATATTCTTTGAGCGCTGGATGCGGAAGCAGCTATCTTGTTTGTTTATGGCCGTGTTATCTCTGTGGTGCCGGGGCTATGTGCATTGCTCAGATCCGCCCCCTTTTTTTTCGGCTTCTCTCGGCTCCTATCGGTCTCACTCGGCCATTGAATGGTTTTCACAGCTTTCTCCGGAGAAAAAACGACTAGAGACCTGTGCTTTACGTCTTTTTGATGATGTCGGACAGTAAAGGGAAAATTGTAATTTCTGACCTGATCCGACATAGGACCGCATAGGGTTAAACATGACATTCTAAGCTTAAGCTGCAGAGCTAATCAAAAGTGTTTATTTAAAACGGCCATGCCTCTTTTTTTAAAAAATAACCAGGCAAATAAACAGTTCAAAAGACTGTACTTTCTTTAGTTAAGTGTTTCAAGGTCTTTACAGAATTGTGAGACTGCCAGTGCTGTATCTTGTGTTTACGGTTTCAGTTTGAACTCTGATGCTTGGTCAAACCAGAATGGGTATTGCTGTTGTCCACATTATTTTAAAGATACAGTATCCTGTAATCATGTTCAATTTTCCCTAATATACAACCTATTTAACACAATCTCCTTCTGTGAAGCCTACTATCAGGAAACAGACCTGTTCTCTGTCACTATGTTGGCCAAATAGACATCCTCATTTTACTTGCAGTAGGATGCCATACATATCATCGTCTAGCTATTTTATGGCTCCTAAATTTTTTAAAAAAACTTTTAAAACCATATAGGACACAATACCTTTAAACCACCCCAGCATAAAATGTATCATTTAAATGCACCCCAGCTGTGACTGAAATACGATAAAGAAATGTGTCTGTGTTATGCTGCTCAGCCTTTTAAAAACTGGTGCTGTCAAAATATGACTTACTCATAAAACACCTGAGCTTTTTCATACCGATATCCATACAGATTTTTATTTATAACACAATATAAATCTTTGCAACCTGATATGAATACAAATCTACTGCAACATTTGGAAATAGATATATGGACTTGCCAGGAGCCTTGTGCATGTATCTCAATCATGTACTTAGAACACGGGTGTCAAACATACGGCTCGCGGGGGGCATCCCATGCACTGGTGAGTGTTGCTGTTTTTGCTAAATAAAATGCGTTATCTACTTTTTCTTTACTTGAAATACACCCGAGATTTAACTATTGTATTGCTTTCTTTGTTTTGTATTTTATTCACAAGGGTAAAGTAAGGCCTTTCTTACTTCTGGGATATTTTTCAACTTTAATACAATGTTACATATAATGGCTTTGATAACATTTTAAAAATGAATATCCAAACGAATATCGAAATCTTGAACCAACATCCGAACATAAAAATGTCATGTTCGTCCCACAAAAAAAAAATTGCAAAATATAAAGATACAAATCATTTTTTTTATTTAACACTCACCAAAAGATAAGGACAAATAATATTTGTGACTGCTGCTGCTGCTTCCTGATACCTGGGACCTTTGCTTGAGCCAGCGCATCAACATCTGGAGCAAATGACTGGGCTGAGGATATCTTGAGAACCAAGTTGAGAATTACATTTTGATTTGTTGATATTCATGACAGAGATAGCTTAACATTTCTTTGGACATACTATTTCAGCAGCATTTCTTCAAAAACTCTCCATCAGAAAATGGTTTTGAAGAAACACCCATTTTGCAAGCAATTACATAGCTTGCCTTAACAGCAGCATCACTTATGCTACAAGCATCAGTAAACATCAATTGCTGCTTTTTCAATGACAGTGCTAATTCAAAGTATTTATCTTCATGTAACATTCCTGTATATTTATCATATTTTTTGCCATAGTTTGCTTCATAGTGTCTTTTAATGTTGTTTTATTTCACAACAGACACATGTTGCTTACAAATTAAGCACACGGCTTTCCATTCATGCACACAAAGAAATATGAAATTCCCCATTTCTCTTGAAACACACACCACCTTTGTTCCACCTTTGTCTTCACGGATAAAGACTTGATGACACTTGTCACAATAGAACTTACAAATCAGAAATAAAAAAAACTTTTTCTGGTATCACTGGTGTCATCTCGAACCAGCTGATGCACTGCCGTCTCACCCACGTGGTCGGCGATTGACGGCAATCACAGCAACATGACCATTTCTGTTGCTCATGTGAAGGAACCCGCTGCATGTTTGCACACATGTTCTAAGAGGTGACGGTGAGTAAAGTAATCAATATGTGCTATTCAGGGGAATGTAAATATGCTACGTATGATCATTTTTGTTAAATATAATCATTTTGAGGTTTTGGGTTTGTCTTTGTATTTTTATAACTGTCACTCGGCCTATGCCAAGCGTCAGGGTATCGGATCAGGCTCGCCAAACAAAACGAGTTTGACACCCCTGATTTAGAAGATTTACGCTTTAAGACTTAATACCTGTTGTAACTATTTTTCCAATGGACATTATGTGTGCTTGTGAAGATGCTCAGGAGGACAGAATGAGACCACCGGAAACTTTGAAAACTGTTAGGTGTTTGTATTTGTGAGGCAAAAACATAGGAGTGTAGGGGGCCCAATTATGAATCACTTGCAAAATGGGGACATTTTCAGAGAGGAATACAATAATTGTCACTACCATTTGTAAGTTTTGAAGACTGAACAGAACTCTCAAATTCCAACAAACAGAACCCCAGACAGGGTTTTTATATTTAACCGCAGGTCTACAGAGTATGAATAAGCTTGAGTTTTAGGAGACAGAGAACTAAACAAGGAAGATGTACATTTTGCTTTAGTGCCCTGGCTGTACTGCAGAATTTACTGGTACAATAATACAGAACATACCCATACAGTTTAGTAAAAAAAATGAAATATTACAATAAAATGAAATATGAATTTGCACATACAGTAATTATATTGATCTAATTCCGAACATAGAAAATATCTGAAACACAGTTTCATTTGGGAATGTGACTGAAACCTTTGTCAGCAGCAAGAGGTGAAAATGCACCCAGAGAGTGTGAAATGAACATATCTCATGACTCTTTGAAGATTGGGGGATATCCTTATGCATACTTTTATTTTGATACCATGAGCATCCTTGTCCGACTTTAGAAATGTGAGAAATCTCAAAGTGCACGTGGTCAAATGTTAAAATGGTGAAAATGAAATATCTTTTATATCTGCAATAACACAGTACCAGCGCAGGCTCATGGAGAGTTGGTAAGCTAGAAGGACTATCGTTAATTATTTATTTATTTTACTTGACCACATTTTTAGACATCATGTTGTTTTTTGTCCTCTACAAAGCGGCTTTTATCTGTATCTGTGTTTTTTTTACTGAGCCCAGGTAATGTGTCTTCATACTGAGGTATGCATCACTGACAAGTAGCTTTTTTTGTTATTTATATTTATTTATTGTTTATTTATTTGCTAAGTTACCACGTGCAATAAAAATATACATTTTTGTAGAGGTGGTTTTGTATACAACAGGAAGCGAGTGACACTTACTGAAAAATAGAAAGTTTTCAGTAACAAAATGTTAATTTTAAAAACAATTCCAGAAGTTCAAAACTGTGTTTGGTCAATAAACTAAATAAATGAATAAAATAAATAAATAAATACAACATGAGCTCAGTTTTTGCCGCTGACAGGGTTAACAATAGTTTGAGAATCGTGTGTTACCAATTGCCTGTTAGTGCATACGAAAGCCTGTCGTGATACCAAGATGGCACATTCATATTTTTTTCTCATGTTCCATGATAAGCAGGAATCAAATCTCAAACTGAACTTTCGTGTCTTCCAAATTTTAAAATGTTTGTAATGTGTAAGCTAGATCTTCTGACATTAAAGCTGTTTTGAGGAGATAAGGCCAGCTGTCACTTTTTACTCATGAAGGTTTTTTGAACTTTGATACTTTTTACTATCTGGGTGTTCTGTAATTCTACCTACAAATAAACACATGATCGTTCGACAACACCTTTTACAGAAGAATTTTTAAAATATGTGTGCATTACTCTGGAGAATCCCAACAGAACCATTAGCAGACCAAAACATTACCAGCAATGGCAACACAATGAATTAGAAAACCATTCAGGACTATCGGCCAATCAGCTTCCCTTTCTAGCTGACTATCAGAAAACTAGAGGTAAGTCACTGCATCAGCTGTGTTTCAAATGTAAAATCAATCTGTGTGAATACTATCTTGTTTTATTTTCACTTTGTAACCAAGAGAAATGTCTTTAACAGGCTGTGTAGAGAAGTCATTAATTGTATTTGTATTTGCTGCTGTCATATTTGTATAGCTACTTATAGTCAGAAGTGGGCAGGGTTAAAAAACCATGTCTGACACTCAGAAGGCAAGTCAACACTACTTTAACATTATTTGACAAAACAGTGTTGATTGTTTTAAAATCCTTATGCATATTTTTACCACTGACCACAACATGTTTGCTGTTTCACTGGACAGCAAAAAAACAAAAACCTGACAACCGCAAACAAAGACTATAAAAGAATGCGGTGGTATTTGTCCTGTCATGTTACTATCTTTCAGTCTCTTGAGAAATAAAGAAAAGAACCTCTGTGTTGAACTTTGCTGTAAACAAACTCATAAGTATGTTTGGAAGAAGCAAAACTTTGTACAGTGTAAATGAAAACAATAATTAGGAAGTTATAAATGTAATTCTCTACAATGTCAGAATGAAAACTGTCATGTTGATATAGAGGTCCTCCTACAACTGTGGCAGTCTCTTGTCTACCTGCTTCATGATTGATCGTTTCATAAAATCGGAGGCAACTAGACTTTGTATTGTGTGTGTATGTGTCTGTTTCTGTTTTATTGTTATTGTACTTTTTCCTACAGGAGTAAACACAACATACAGTACATATTCATCTTCATATGACACCTCTGTTATTTTCACTAGGCAATTACTGGCAAGTTCTTCAATGTATCCAATAAAACACAGACATCTTAGCAATAATGTGGCAGCTTCCTTTTGATCTGAATATTTAAGAAAATATTTTTTTTAAGCAAGCCAGACACGATAAACATATGAAAAATACAATAATTCAAATATACCTCACCTTTTTAGAAAAAAAAAAAAAAAAAAACTTCTTTTTTCTGGCCTGTGGAACATGAAAATTGTTTTTAAAAGTCAGAGGTTTCCTGGAAAAATGTGAAAACCTACAATGTCTTCTTCTTTAAATAACGTATTATTTTGTCATATTGCCACCCAAATGCAATTTCCAGAAAACTGATACGCTTGTGTGTTATCGAGTTTTTCCACCACATCTTTTTTAGTAGATAGTTTTTGATTGTACTATTAAGCAAAACTAGGTGAATGTGAAATTGTGGGATATCAACTTTCTTCCAGGACACCCCTGAAACTCTTTATAAAACAGATCTTTGTATGTGAAAAATTAAATAGAACAGATGGTTAATTCAATATCCTTTCATGTCTTTCACTGCTGGAGGCCTGAAATGAGTTTGATCGCCTCAGTGTAGCCCCAAGTCAACATTAGTCTACATCCCAAACCACTTTTCAGATTATTTGCCAGTCTTGCTCAAAAGAGACTGAGCACTGAGTGGGAGAGTGTTCCAGTCAGGATGGAGGTGTGCTCACAGAGCTGTGAGGGGAAGCTATCACGACTGCAGCTAGTGTTTTTTTTTTCGTGATAATTAAATTCACATAAAAATGACTATACATTCATTTTACAGATTGTTTTGAATCAATGGCATTGCACTATAAAATGAAACAATTAAAATAACTTTCAATTTAATTTCTCTGTGGTATTACTTTATTATTTTGTTACTGTGCTTTAATGTTATCGGTATGCACACTCTGATGTACTGGCTTTCAGAGCGGCACTATAATTAGCTTTTATGTAATTTGCTTTGCTAATTTCTGTTTTTAAATCATCTCCTCTGCCTGGTGCCCCTTGGAGTGTTTATGGAAAGGGTGCCTTATCTTAACCCAGACACATGGGCCTGTCTTTAAGCCACTTTTCTCCAAGAAAATGTCCTTTCTCCCTGTTTTGATCTAGCAAATTGGTATTAAATATTTTGACTGGGATTTGATATGGTTCTACAGTTGGAGCATTTGGTAGCAGTGTGTCCTGAGGCACTGAATCATAAATTCTATGCAGTTTGGTACAACGATTTACCACAAGTGACAACTAAAAATGAATCAGTTTTAATTAGGGCTGTCAAGCGATTAAAAAACTTAATTGCCATTAATCTTGAGATTTAAAAAAATGAATCCAAGTCTTGGTTTTATTCGCATATTTACTTGATACAATTACTGCATCAATCTCATTTAAGTTTGTTTTATTACTGATGCTATTGTTATTATTATTATTATTATTATTAGTATTATTATTTATTATTATCCAAAAAACAACCCAGCATAAAAACCCTGTTTTGGGGGCTTCCGAGTGGCGCTCCGTGTGGAGTGCAGGATGCGTCCTATAGCCTGGACGTCGCCGGTTTGAGTCCAGGCTATTCCACTGCCGACCGTGGACGGGAGTTCCCAGGGGCTGGCACACAATTGGCCGAGCGCCGCCCGGCAGTGGAGGGTTTAGGTCGGCCAGGGTGTCCTCGACTCACCGTGCACCAGCGACCTCCGACGCTGTAGGTCCGAGGTGGCTGCATGGTGAGTCTGCAGTGTGAAAAGAAGCGGTCGGCTGATGGCACATGCTTCGGAGGACAGCGTGAGTTCGTCTTTGCCACGCCTGTCTGCGCAGGGGTGGTAGCGGTGAGCCGAGCTTAACACTAGAATCCCTGCAACAGTCATTTTAGCGGTTTTTGGTTTTAAAATGTAATTTTCTCCAGTCGCGTAACACATATGGAGCTGTGCGTTCGTGTACCTTTCTGTCCGTATGTATTAAATATTCTCACAAAGCATGAAACGCGGGAGTGCAGAAATAAAGGAGATATATTACATTATACCTAAAAGCCCCTAATTTATGAAATTTAGTTACCAACATACCCCTCAGTGGCACATACAAAACGGGTAATAATCCATAAATAAAAAAAGTAATAGGGAATAGTGAAAAAGTGTGGGATAGCGAGATATACATTTTGGTAGTGATGTGCATTTGAGGAGATTTTTGGAATTGGTTCCGAACCAGGTATCTGTCATTGGAACCGGCTCCAAAACTATTTAGAAAAACATTAGAAATGTCCGTGTGTCAATGTGTGAATGGGAGAGGGGTCAACTTTGCAAAAACTGGGTCGTGGGTTGTCTTGCGAATGATCCCATCGAGGTGCAGAAGATTCACTTTACCCAAAGCGTTTTCAGCACTTCATGTCAAAGTGAGACTGAATTATTCTCCAGACATTTTGTAAGCGATTTACACTAGCAGTGGAGCGGAGTGTGAGTGGAGCTGGCTGCAGAATTAGAAGCACCGGAGCGGAGCGGACTGGGGAAATAAACGCCATGGTGAGCGGTTTCAAAGAGGAAGAGATCGAGGAGTGGCATTTATGAGCGCTCCATTCCGCTCACATGCTCTGACACACACACAAACACACACACACACAAACACACACGCGCACACACACATACTAATGGTGCTGGAGATACCAGCTTAACAGAGAAACTATTTACCCAGCTGCTTCAGCAGTGATAAATAACACAGATTTATCTAGAATGTATAAAGTAATGTTGATGCAAGGGGTGATACTGGTACAAAATTGCTGGTTGATAGGTGATAGGACTCTTCAAGACACATTAAGATAATCTTCAGTATAAGTACCAGCTTAAGGGTGACAGGTTAGAAAGGAAAAGCAATGGCATTCTCAAACACTGCTAAGGCTACCAAATGTTGCTTATATCCCTTTAACCCTTTTGAGTAGATTGGTGTTGTCTCTTAATAATATCCCTGAGCAATTTGTATCTATAATCAATCTTTATTTTATATAGCGCCTTTCATAGTGGACCACCATCACAAAGAGCTTTAATGAGACAATGCTTTCTGACGTTTCTGTGTTAGACACAATATATTCCTCTGAACTTTTAATACCAGGATTATTATAGTGTATCAAAACCTATAAATGCATTAATTTTCAATAATATGAACATACAGATCCCCATTACATTTATAATGCTGCTAGGAATGATCGTTAGTTTATTTGTTTTCCTCCCCATACACAAATATTTGTGCAAATAAATATTTATACAAGAATAATACGTTTAAAATGTACATAAAATGTGTTTATTATTTAGGCTCAGGATGTTTCTAAAAAATGTTAATTTTAGTTTTTATCATAGTTTTATGCTACCTTAATATTTCCCCCTGTATGACAATGAGAATGTGTTTGAAAAGGCAAAAGGTGCATTTTGTGAAGTTGGATTCAATATTTTATATTTACAGCGACTTTGGGCACCCAGAAAGGAATGCTTTTTTTCTAGATTTTGATGTCATCATACTGCCATCGTACTTTTCTAAATTTTGGAAATGCATGTTCCACGTGTGAAATGCCTGGATGGGGTAGGCCAGTACCAGTTTGGTTCAATGTTCCATGGGTCAAAATGAGTCATCTTAATGAGATAGAAACACACTGTAATCCTGTTGCAAATTTTCTGTTAAGAAATGCTTATCACACTACACCAAAACAAATAACGTAAGGGTTAATGAAGCTCGGGTAAAAAAAAATAAAAAAATGGCAACCAGGGAAATGGCACAGTGCTACATCAGTGCTTTTCCACGATTGTCAAATGTACATTATAATTTCACAACAGACTTCTCTGAATAATCATAAAACATTTTATACATACTGTGACTTGGTAGCGTCACGGCCCAGGATGTTAACTGGCAGGACGGAGACCCAGAGACAGAAGCGGCAGGTTAAAGTGTGACTGCGCACGTTTAATAATAAAACAAATACAAAACAAGAAACGAAAGACAGGAACAAACAAATAGGCATGATGGCCAAACAAGGTTTAAACAAAACAGCACTTTACATACAGCCCAGTATCTGCAGGGAGGAACTGAACCCCATAGAAATGTATGTACGTTTTTCAGACTGCCATAGCATAAAAGTTCCTCATTTAAATATAAGCTTTTTACTCTGAGACACATTTGAGCATGTTACCTGTACAGTAGATGTTGGTTCACTTAGCTCACGGTAAAACCCTGACTGGATCAAAATGCTAAGTCTTAATTATATCCTGCTATGCATTCAGACTTTGTTTAATTAAAATACAGCATATATTGAGTTTGATGAAGGAAGGCAAGGTTAACTGCCTATAATATGCATCATGTAGGCCGAAACAAATTGCATCTCAGTCTTTGCACAAAGACTGTGTGTTAAGGTCAGGTTTCATTCTCTCTGTCAGAGCAGAGAATAATCAGTTAGCTATTAATCCCTGTTTCTGTGGCTGGTGGGGGTGCTAATTCTTAATTCCCAAAGTAAGGACTTGCCAAGCTATTTCGGGAAAAGATCCAATTAGCGAGGACACAAAAAGCAGCAGCTCTAACAAATGGGTTGGTAGGTGCCCCTCTGCTTCTCTAAATCATGTTGGTTTTGGATTAAACCTGATTCAAAGTCCCGAATGACTACTGGATCATCACTTACTCTTCCTCTCCCCTTTCTAAAAGCAAAAATGAAAATCCTGATCTCATTTTCTTTGATTTTCTGCTTTAAATGTTTATATACATATTTAGGTAATTATGCTTTAATGTAATAATACTACTACGACTAATACTACTACTACTACTAATAATAATAATAATAATAATAATAATTAAAAACAAAATATTTATTTTACTCTTTATTTATGTGACAAGTTACAGGTATTATTAATTTTATTTCATGACCTGCATTTGAGAGTAGTTGCACTGCAATTAACCTAAGAACTGAACTGCCGAGTGTAGCTTTTTTTGCTAAGAAGCTCTGGTAAACAATTTTTACTGTTCAATCTTTTTCAAGTTACGTTTTTTGTAATAGTAAACCCACACAATTGGACAAGTGTTTCAACATAAAGTATAGAGAATCTACTAACTGAGCATTTATTAAGTACAAACACAAGTAGCACCAAATGGCAAAACCAGTTCCAGTAGCATATCTGCACAATGCTGTACAGTACCTATAATTCCAACATGCAGCTTATTAAAGGGAAGTGCTAAACAAACAAACAAACAAACAATAACATGTACAACATGTTATAACATGGCTTGTTTATTGATAGATATATTGACATATGTATGTTAACAGTTAAAATATTCCTTGCTCGGCTTTGTTTTAAATGTAGTGCTGGATGCTAGAGAATGTTTTTCACATTTTGTCATCAGACAATGCTGAGCTCAATTATTTTTGGATAGTAAACGGTTGCAGGACAATGCTTGGTGCTGATAGGTTGAAACAATAAGCACCCGCACTCACATTGCAATGCTTAGTGCTAATTGGTTGAAACATACACTGCTCATACGTTAACAAGACTACAGTTGTGTTTGGCCACACTGACAGCACTTCCACTTCCTGCATCCTTAGGCACCAAAATAAATAAATAAATAAATAAAAATTGATGCGCCAAGTATGTGAAATGTACCTGCCTCAGACCAATGGAGTCGATGATATACTGAAAGAGATTTCAGTAGGACTATATCATGAGCACTGGCGTAGCCAGAACATTTTTGCCAAAAATACATATGTCTCTAGAAACTTTCAATTTTTGCCAAGCCTGTTCTGCTTCAGTTTTAAGTACAGCTATGGCCAAAAGTTTTGCAGCACCTAGAATTTTAGGATTGAGACATAATTAAATAAAAAAAATAGAACAAAATATATGAATATAATTTATATATTTTATGTAATCAAAGAAACTACAAAATGATATTGCAAAAGTCTACCGAAAGCCATAATAATAGTATAGTATTTCATGTTAGCTTTTGAAATGTCACATTTTAAAATTTGTGTCCGTATATGGAAAACTATAAAGCGGTACGTAATTTAATATGTTAACAGGTTTCATTCGACTATATGAAGCAAAATGTGTTAATTCTATAGGGTGATGCAAAACTTTTGGCCATAGCTGTATGTCAATGCCCAAGGTTTAAACGTTCATAAAACATAACCAAAATGCATGTCCCCAAATTAGTTTATTAAATAGCTAATAGTAAAATACGTTTTCATATCTTACATGAATATAGATTAACCAAGGTGTATTTTTTTTTCCTGAAAACATCTAGATTGAAAACTATAATCATTGGTTTAAATAAAGCTTAACAATACAAAACACCGTTTGTCAACTATTCATACCTTACAAGTTACAAGAACAAAGTTTCATGAGTTGGATCGGGCAAAACGCCCATGATAAAATCATTGATGATTTCCAAAGGAATTAAATATATTTTAAACTACTGCCATCCTTTTTTTTTAACTATTAACTATTTTGAAAGCACATAATAAACAATACATTCAGTTGTATTACAGTTGCAGGCAAACTTATAGGCACTGGGTAACAAGAAGCATTTATTCTTTAATTACATTTTTTTTTGTCAATAATGATCTAAAATTATGCAGCCCTAAAGACAAGACATGAAAAAGAAGACCACGGTATCAAGCATCCAGTAAACGACACTGCTTGCAAAATAACACCCAAAAAATCTCACCGCCCCCTGGCAAAAGTAAATAAATACATAAATAATTGAAAAAAAAAATTGCATGACTCATCCTGATATGGCAACAGCCCCAGTCGGCCACAGTGTAGCTGTGTTAGTGATCATGAGCTACATTGGTAAATATTGAGTCGCCCTTTATATCAATCAGCATTTATGTCTACATGTTTTACTCATTCAGGGACATAACACACCTAAATGTTTATTATTTAACGAATGTGAGTTTAAATTATTAGTAAATACACACGTTTCAGTATGAAATCAGCAAAGAACAACTAAGTTACACATTTTTAATGAAAAAACAATTGTAGCCAAAGTTTTCACTAAAGTAAAATCAGGCTTGTGTGATTGTAAAATGCTTCTTTTTGATATATGTACTACTGCTTAACCTAAGTTAAAAATAAAAGATTTTGGTGGGAATTGAACTTGAACTTGTTCATGGCCCCGCGGCAACATTACCCTAATTTTTTATTTCATTTTTAATAACGGTCTGATACTATCTCTTCCTTACCTTTTTTTTTTTTAATAATGGTCTTATACTCTCTCTTCCTTCAGATATTTTGCCAAAATTTAAGTATTAATATTTTGTGCAGTCGTCTCTCCTGACCGCATTGCCAAGTTCACAATCACTTAACAATGTTTTTTCTTACTGTTAGGTGCATGTAGGAAGTGTGTGTGTGTGTGGGGGGGAGCAAAATATATAGTTTGACCCCCCTGTATTCAAAGTGTGTGTGTGGGGGGGGGGGGGGGGCGCGTGCCACTTATGCCCCATGGGTTAGGCGCCTATGCTCAGGGTTGAATATCTGAATATCACAGAAATTTGAATTATATACTTGTACTGTATGTATTTCTTACTGGATTAGATAACATATGTATAATAATGTTCATTGCACCTTAAACATGAGCATGCATTTAATGAATAACTGTATGTTTGTGTGTTAAGAACAATAACTGTACATTTTATAGTTGTGCATAAGTAGAAAGAATGTCTTTGTTCTTTTCCGGGGCAGATACTTGTCACTTGTGCTTCTTTCAATTGTGCTTTCTACACAGGGAGTATGCAAACAAATACAGTATGATACTGAGTTTAAACCATGAAATAAATCACTGGGTTACAGAATTGATTCAAACCTTTAAGTATTGCTGAAAGACAACGTGCTTCCAAAATGACAACGACAATGACAAATGACAACATTTAGACTGCTTTTTGTTAGCTTCCCAAAGGAGACCGTTTGATCTCTAAAACTTCTTTACAATACAAAGCAGAGGGTTGGAGGAATACAATTGAAAAGTGTCCACTGTGGCTGTTTTTACAAAACACTTGTCTAGGTTATTGTGTGTATTTTATAGAAAGTGTGAGAGAAACTTCCATCACTTATAAGCGTTTCAGCTGTAAGCTAACTCTTATCAGCTGTGGCGACATTCAAAGAAGAACTGATAGTCTGGATCCCAAAGCAATTCATTATTATTTGACAGCATCCTCTTAAATATACTTAGCTTGTTCTTTGCCACTAGTGGGATCCCTAGTAGTTGGGAACACCTACCGTATTGCGAGACCATTCAGCAAAGATCAACTAGCAGTACCACATATGAAGAAAAAAAAAAAACTCATTAAGCTGAATAGGATATACAAGAGGAACGGTAGGGTTCATATTACTTACATTATTTTAAATGATTACAGACAAAGACCACTTCTCAAAAGTGCAATAGCCATAGACGGAATTACAGTTTTATAAAGGGAACAGTTTTTAGCAACCTATTGTACTTTGGGATGTTTAAACGTAATTCTGTTGTTGGCTATTGCATGGTTATAAGCCATCTATAAAGTTTTATTAACACTATATAACATAGTTATTAAGCATATAGTATATATTTATAAAACACTAATAAGCAGCACCTTAATATAAAGTGTTACCATGATGATTAAGGCTTGTATCATAAAAAAGAAGATTCAAGAGACCACATGCTGATTTTGGAAGTTTTCTGTGAAAAATCTGATTTAATTAATTTTACTATAACTATCACCACCTACATTCACGTCCTTCTCATCTTCAAACCAACTGCCAGCTCACTAACAGCTTGTAGCTAGTTTGGTTACACATTAATATTTGAATAATTCACTTTTACTGGCACCATGGTGTATAAAGGTTTAGGTATCTGACAGCAATGAACTGAAACATAAAAATAAATAAATAAATAAATAAATGTGTAATATGTGTTTTTTTTTGTATTCTTCATGTTGTTTTAATGCTACCAGCAAACACTAACTATATACACTGTAGTTAAATCACTAAGCCAGACAAATAGGAGGCTATGTGGTCCAGTGGTTAAAGAAATGGGCTTGTAACCAGGAGGTCCCAAGTTCAAATCCCAGCTCAGCCACTGACTCATTGTGTGACCCTGAGCAAGTCATTTAACCTTCTTGTGCACCGTCTTTCAGGTGAGACGTTGTTGTAAGTGACTCTGCAGCTGATGCATAGTACACACACCCTAGTCTCGTATCTTGTAAAGCACTTTGAGATGGTGGTCCACTATGAAAGGCACTATATAAAAATAAAGATTATTATTATTATAAACACCTTTTTCAACATTAGTTTTCTGATACCATTTGAAAGAAATACAGTATTCCTTCGAATTTAAGATGCCCTTGAATTTAAGCCCAAAAACAGAACATCAAATAAACAGCATTTACAAAGATGCAACCTGAATTACACATATGAAGGCAGTTTGTGGCCGTCTGCTATCACAAGTTACAATTGTGTGCTGCTTCTCATTACGCACCCCTGTTATTCTCCCATTGTGAACTGTGGTATTACTTGACATGTCGAAAAATATGGGGGTCTGATCAGCATTTATGATCTGCCCAAGCTGGTACTGTTTGTTAGAAATGCTAAAATTGTAAAAGCTTCTCTTTCAATTAATAATGACGCTTTGATTTGCCTTTTCTCGGCAGTCAGTCATGTTGCTGTTTGTGTAGTCGGGTAGTCACGTCTTCTGTTGGTGATTTTAATAAACACATCACTATACTGTACTTGAATTTAAGACGCAGGCTATTTTTGAGAAGAAAAAAAGTGTGTCTTAATTTCAAGGAATACGGTACGCTGAATAAAAAATAAAATCAAGATGATACGATAAACTTGTAGTACTGCCATGAAAGGAAAGCACAGATGAGCAGGTGTGATTAATCAATAAATCATTAATCAATTAAAACCCTTGCAATGAACAATACACAGGCCAGGTATTACTGTCAGAGATAATACAAATGCGTAACGAATGGAAGTTTGGTTTTTAGATGTCAAATTAGAGGAGCATGACCTTTTTTTACAGCAAGCAAGCATAATGGTCTCTTTTGAAGATTAATTCAGTTCAACAGTAAGCTTGTACATTATGGTGTGTGTGGGTGTCTCTTATTGTAATCTCAGTGTGTGATGTTTAATTTGATAATTTTATCCTGCAAGGCAGGGATCATTCTGGAGGTTGAAGAAAAATGAGATGGAATGAAAGAAGTAATCTGTTCTTATTAAACATCCTTATTATCATGGTACCTACTGTACTATAACATTTAATTCAAAATAAATATACATTCATTCCTAACCAGCAGAGCGCTATTATAAATGGGGTGCACTGCTGAAATACCCTTTTGCATTGTACAGTGAGTACAAGCATCACTTTTAGTAATGTATTATTTGCATTCTATATGAACAGTAATTAGACACCTTTAACATCAATACTTTTCAGGATGCTATTCCATCTACACAGTCCTTGCAGACATATTCCTAAATGCAATTTAAACCTCAGGTGAGTATTTAAACCAATAATGATAATACACTTGTGAATGCCTGACTAAGTAATATTTTAATCAGAGTTTTAATTACTAAGTCTTACAGTGCAAGTAAACTAAATCTCAACTACAATTTTATTGCAACTGAGCAAGTCAAGTAAAGCTCATTGTGCATGGAATGCCATCACTAGAGATAATAAGGCCCCAAAGCCATAGAGGAAGCATGTTATCCAAAATAGACAAGTTGAATCCCCACTGAAGTGTTTAAATAACCACAGTGAGCATCAACCATGCATGGCAATGCAAGTCAACCTTTTGCTGCTACCTTTAATTGAAGGCTTGTCGTATTATTAGAAAGTCACAAAGACATCTCTGCCTCGAATTAATTCTCTGGCCCTATAGTGTGAGCTTGTTTTATTGTTTTTGAAGCACCTCCTCCTCTCTACTGTCACCACAAGGCAGTTCCTTATTCGCGAGGGGGTTGTTTCTCTTGAGCTTCTCTAAATCACTATGGGCCCTAACCAGTCCTGAGGGATTTGAAAGCTAGGCCAAATCTATTGTACTTTCTAATTGACTGCTCAGTTTGGCCGGTTTGGCTTATTCTACCTAAATCTTTAATGTCTGCTTTATAAAAAAATTTCACTTAATTTGGACTTTTTCTTCTAGTCTAATTGGCAGCTCACTTGCTTATTTGGTCTAATTGGCACTGCTATTTGTTCTAATACTGTAGTTTTTTATTTGGTCTCCCAAATAACACTTGAAATTACTCTTTTGACTATGTGTATGTGAGAGAATGGGTGTGTATGCTGAAACTGTAAATCAGTTCAAAGATCCAGGTCTGACTTGTCTTGTGAATGTACCTGACAGCAGTAGAAGGGAAAGCAGTATTATTATTATTTATTTATTAGCAGACGTCCTTATCCATTTACAAGATATCACATTATTTTTACATACAATTACATTATTTTTTACACATTATTTTTACATACAATTACCCATTTATACAGTTGGGTTTTTACTGGAGCAATCTAGGTAAAGTACCTTGCTCAAGGGTACAGCTGCAGTGTCCCCCACCTGGGATTGAACCCACGACCCTCCGGTTAGGAGTCCAGAGCCCTAACCACAACTCCAGACTGCTGCCCTATGGGCTCAGCCACAGTTCTTAGGACCTTGGTCATCAACCAGCTGGAAGGAAAGCAGTTTCAACTAGACCGAGCTCCATGACAGGTTTCAGGACTTGGTCAGCAAGCAGTGGGAGTTGCTTACTCCACCGTCCCTAAAAAAATCACACCAAAACCATTTGTTTGTTAACACTAAGATATTCATGTAATTGTACAATTATTAAACATTTTGCATTTTAGAATTAGTAAATCACAGTAAAAATGTTACCAAATTTGTCCCAAACACTGTCCAAAAACTCATGCATATGCTCTTAATCAAAGAATGTCCTTACCTATTTGTACCACAAACCAAACCAAAATTGACTAGAAAATACTGCTTTGTCCAGAGTAGTCATACCTTCAGAGTGTATATTACAAATTGAAATAGGTTTTGCTGAAGCTCTGTGACACCACACCCATGTTAACGAAGAGACTCACTGGCCAATCAGGGCACTCTGTTTACCAAACTCGTCTTTATAATTAATATGAAGCCAGGAAAACAAACCGTGATAAAACAAAGCTTGTATAGACAGAGCATAATGGATTACTTTGTAATTAATGTATTCATGATGAAATCTATTAGTCACAAATAATCTGGAAAGTAAATGTACATGAAACAAAGCCTACAGGGAATGAACACTTTTACAGTTATGAGCTGTTAATTTCAATAATTAAACTTACATTTGAATACTGACATGTGGCTCTCTTGTATTATCCACTTTTCAAGGTGTTGCTTTCTTTTCATTATGTAGAAAGCAGCTGCCTGTTCTGCTCTTTACACTCCACTGAGGTTTGACAAGTGCATTTTTTTTAACCCAGATGCATTTCTTCTAGTTACCCCTTCACATGCAGTTGAGCATCCTACTCCTGTGAGTCTGAGCGTGTGAGTCAGAACATACTTTATGGTTGACTGGTTGACAGGCCCGGCACCAGACTTTTGTGGGCCCTGGGCAATGGACCTCTAGTAGGCCCCCCACCCCTAATACCAACCTCTGCCCTCAATTCAAAAATATATTTTTAAATGAAAATATAAGATTATCAATAACAACATATACACATTTGATTAAGTAAATATAAATGACTGAAAAGTCAGAAGGCTTTCCGTCTTGATTTCTCAGTTGCAAACTTGTAGATCACATTGTCAAAGTTAACAATTTCAGCTTCCTGTGACTCAATTGAAAGAACAGCCAAGGCATTCAATCGTTCCTGTGATATCTGTGACCTTAGGTAGTTTTTGATGAATTTTAATTTGCTGAAACTCCTTTCTCTTGAGGCATTTGAGACTGGAAGAGTCAATAACAGTTGCAATGCAATGACAGCAATTGGAAACACAGGGCACAGTGATCGGGAGACAATGAACTGCAGAGTATCCAAAGGTGAAAGGTGATGAGGTAGCATCCTTGCTAGTGTTTTAAGTTCCTGAAATATTTCCAACGCAGACAGATCCTGAGCTACACAATCTGAGAAGGCCCTGCACTGCTCCTCAAACTCTTCAGTGTCAGCAGCATTTTTTTTTCGAATCGAATCTTGTTTCAATTTCAGCCAGCACAGTTTCAAGCAGGGGTTTAAAAAAAGTCTGTTCAAACTCACTCCTAGGGTCATGGTACAGTGCTGCCGCAGCAGCTTTGCGGCAAAAAGCTTCTTGGCAGTTTTGGTCTGCCTTGCTCTTTTTGCAGACTCTGTGAACAGGATATTCAGTTGGAATATCTAGCTCTTTGCAAACATCTGCAGCTTGGGTTTTAGACTTTACAAGTCCATAGAGAGAGTAAGCTTGAAAATCTGAAATCACAGTTTCAACCAAAGGAATCATACTGGCAATGTCAGCATGTTTTGATTGCAAAGCAATGCTAACTCTGTCAATTTGTGACAAGATTTCATGCCAGATTGTTAAAGAAACAACAAATTTGTACTTGCAAATTTGAGCATTCAGAGACTGTGCCTCTGATAAGGCTTCAGCATCAAGAATGTTGCTGTGCAAAAGCTCCATTAAGCTGTGGAAACTGTAACACAATTGCTCTAACTGAGTTAAGACACGAGCGCCAGCACGTTTCACAGAGCCTCTTCAGTGTAAGTTTTGTCAAATGCTGCTTCACAACTTCCCAGCTTTTCGTAGATGCAGCAAAGAACATATAAATTCTCCGCATAAGTCCAAAAAATGACTTTGCCTCAGTGGAGCTTTCAGCGGCATGCACGATTACAAGATTCCATGTGTGTGAAGAGCAAGGAACAAAAAAGCCATTGGGTTTTTTTCGGCAACAATAGCTTGGACTCTGTTGTACTTGCCTTTCATATTACACTGACAGAAATTATCTGTATGTGTCACCTGGGTGTATCCGTGGCTGCCTTGAGCAGGTTTTGCAGAACCACTCCTCCTCCTTTTTGTCTTTCTGTCACTGCACAGTCTTTGGTGCTCTTTGATTAATTTTTGGCAATGAAATGTGGCTTTCCATTCAGTCTTTCTTCTCTGTCTGTTGATGGATGACCACATTTTCTTGAGCCAGGGTTGCGAACATTTCCCACCAGTTGTACCAGTAAGGCTTTCCTGAAGGTTTTATGGCGAACAGGTAGCTGTCCTGATTCCACCTTCATCAAATTGAACAGGATATCACTGTTCACAATTGCTACTTCCAGCAGCCAAAAGAACATATTCCTCCACCACTCTTGTGAAAGCATAGCTGACACAGTAGTGATCTGCCCGGTCCACTGCACCCATCTTGCTGGTGTAATCACAGATCACTGAAGGCTTGTCCAGCTCTTCAATTGCTCCTCTCTTGATTGTGCACTGTACCTTCTCACAGTCACTGCCATGGAAGGTGCTCAACATGAGCACTAGCCTTTTGTCCTTCCATCCTAGCACCATGATCTTGTTGTCCCTGCTGAATGAGACTGTCTCATTTTTTTCAGTTTGAGGCCTTGCTTCACTGGTACTGGCAATCCTCTTCTGTTGGCCATTACTGTTCCAGTAAGGTGGATTTTTATTTTTAGCAGTTCCATGGCCAGGCCGTAACCTGTGTAAAATCTGTCTGTAAACAAATGAAAGCCATGTCCATTTGTTGTCTGCAGCAATGTTTCACACAGGTGAAGAACAATTTTTGATGAAAACGGCATGTCATGTCTCAGCAGGGAGTCTGTTGTTGGGTTGCCAAAGTAAGGAACAATAGCAGAGACATAACCAGTTTCACAGTCAGCTAAAACAAACACTTCTGAGGATTGTAGCACTTGAAGATAATCCTTCCTTTGAAGCCAACGGTGCTCTCATCAATGCAAATGTCTCTACCTGGGTTAAATAGCTCACAGCATTTTGTGTCTATGTAGCTTACCACATTCCTGACCTTTTGTCCTCTGCTAACAAAAGGTACCTGAGGCACCTGGGTGGGGGAGGGCAAAGGTGCAGCATCCAAAAAATCTGCAAGAAACGTGATCTCTTGAATACATCTTTGAAAAACGGCATTCTGTGCGTCTTGTCTCCATCTGTTCAATTCGGCTTTGCTCAGCTTGTATATGGTCTATTCGGTTGTCTCCGCCTTCTTTCCGATCAGAGACGATTAGGGAACAACTTGTCTCAGCTTTTTCCAGCTTAAACGCAACACAGGCTGTGATAGATCATGGTTTTCGGCAATGTTGGATGGAGTCCGACAATGGACCGGAAAGGGATTTTCGCGATGTTGGACCAGGTCCGACATAGGACCGCAAAGGGTTAAGTTTCTTCATATTTTCTTCTCTTGTCTTTTCCTTCCATTTTTGGTAGCCAGATTTGATACCTGTATTTTCCAAAAACAATCGTAACGTTTACTGTCAATGCGAAGATGTATATTAAGCTAGATGCAATTGAGAAGGTCTATTTGCATATCTATTTTCAAGCTACTGGTATAGGGATTGTATCAAGTTTATTGGCCTATAGTTTTATGAAGAAGTTTCAATTAAAAGGTTGTATTTACAAACAATTAAGATTATGTAAGATTAAACGCATGAACGATGTCATTTGTAATGAAAATCTCTGACCTTAAAAGCAACTTGTTATGGATTGTAATTACAGTACATTATAGTAAAACTTAAGGTGCTTGGGTGCTTTTTAAAGCTAATTATTTATTGAAAAAGAAACATATAACTGAAACATATGTTATAAAATATAAATTCTCATTGAATTTAAAAATGCTATTCTTTTAGTTTTAGTTAGGGGCAATTTGATAGTCATTTCAAACATGTAAAGCCAAAACACTCATATCATCTGACTGTTATAAACATTGCAGTTCTTGTGTAACACAACAGCGACATGGATAATATTTAACAACTGAGTGTGAAAGATAATACATCTATGTGTTTATTAATTCATTTATTATTTGTATTATGTTGTTGACATGTGTTATTAAACAAAAATCAATGACCTCAGCTGTGGTGTATCTCTGATAAAAGGCCTTGAGCTGAGGAATTTACAAAGTAGGGTTCACACAAAAAAGGCCATGCAGTGAAGAT
The DNA here is from genome assembly GCF_902713425.1 of Acipenser ruthenus. Classification (NCBI taxonomy): domain Eukaryota; kingdom Metazoa; phylum Chordata; class Actinopteri; order Acipenseriformes; family Acipenseridae; genus Acipenser; species Acipenser ruthenus. The sequence goes on along the minus strand of NC_081195.1, from coordinate 15,884,326 downwards.
ACATGTGTAATCAAGCTAAAGTGAGGTACTAAATTGCCTTTGCTGTAACTAAGAGTATCTAATACAAAAGACAGCTTCCCTCTCTGGGTTGTCGTCTAGTTATGAGCCACCTGTAACGCTTAAGTATTTTTTATTATTATACTTATTATGCTCTATGTGTATTTAATTTGTTTATAGTCAGGGTTCTGTTTCCCCAGACAGTTTCATATTCCAGTCTAGTGGTGCCTGTTTTCATTAGATGCGGTCTTTAGTTAGCAAGGATCAGGTTGAAAGTTAATTAAGTTTCTTACTATTGTGATGCTCCGAGTGTGCACGCCCACTGTATTTCCTGCTGAATAAAATAATTTAAAATACATAGTTCCTTGGGCCTCCGACTTAAATGAAGACAGGTGCGAATGCCAATTGTTCAGAAAGCCATTTCTCCAGATCAAATATTTCTGTAATCAAGGTAGTAAAAGCTTTTGACCTGATTCCAGAAAGCAGCTGCTGAGATGTGATGGAAAATGAATATATGTTTCTTGTTATTATAGCATTAAGGTAACAGCTGAGCCCTTGCTAATGTTTTACATCAGGCCATCTCTGACATTGTATACCAAACAAAAAACAACATTTGTCATTCTTCCAACACCTGTCGTTTCCATCCATTCACATCAACTGTGCAATATGACATAGAAGTCTACAGCAGATGTAGCAAAATGTAAATCTACTTTTTTATCATCTTTCTTTTCTATTTTCCTTGTGAATGTTTATACACTGGCACTCTACCTTTTTGTTTGTAGCCAAAATGTTAAGTGTACGAGTCCTACTTATTGTAATCCAGTTTGGGATTACAAAAGTAACCAGAAGTGGTCAAAGATGGTACTGTAGTCGTGTGGGTTTATAATTGGTCATGCTGGTACAGACACTCATAATGCTGGTTGAATAGCTGGCTATGCAGGTTCAAGAAAAGGGGCTCTTAATTTAAAGTCCCATTAGGTGATACTAAAATGTTATCTTCATAGCCCTTAACATTTACAGGTTAATGAGCAGGGTTACTGCAAACAAACTTTTTACATCAAATAATTGTTACTACACAATTAATACTCATTGCTCAACAAGAAAATGATTGCTATAATAAAGGTGTCCCAATTCCCAAACATTTTTTAAAATGTTTTTGGGGCTGTATTTTCTGGCTACAGACACAAGGACACAATGGACAAACCATGAAGGATTGATAGATACAAAGTTCCTATGTTTTTTAATGATTTGATTTCTGATACCACAGAAAAAGTGCCACATAAAATCTATAAGGGTTAGCAATTTTTTAGCCAACACTGAGTAAAAGCGTACATCAATCACCAGCACCACTGTATATCAAAATGCAGAAGACCTACTGCGGCTTTCTTTCCACTATAACGATACAAGACAGTTAAAACAATTAATAATAATAACTATAGATTATATGAAAAAATAGTTTATTCCTTCAATTATAATAATTAATTTAACGTTATGTCATATTATTAAAACAATACAATTTTTTTCACTTAAAATGTAGCTTTTAAAAATACTGTCAGAACATTTATTAAGTGTAAAACAAAGTACTATGTAGATGAAAAGATGGCAATCACACATCAAATAGTTTGACAATTAACCCCTTCTCTGCCGAGACCCTTGTAACACCATATGTGCTACAGGCATTTTTTGAATTTGGGACATTCCTGGCTTACGTCAAAATGACTATTTTCCTTTTCAGGTATCCCTGGCAAACTATATATATATATATATATATATATATATTGTGAGACAGCAGGGAGGGGGTTAAAACCTCTCTGCAGTAAAAACATGTGCGGAATGTTTTCTGTTAATTGTTTTATTGTTAATTATCACCTGCACCTGGCTATGATTGTAAATTAGAGCCAGGTGCAGGGTTTATAAGGAGAGCAGTCAGTCTGCTCTAGGCTGCTGAGTAGAAGGAGGCAGGAGAGGTGCTCTGTCTCCGAGTAGCCAGAGAAGAAGTAAGTGCGGTGTGACACCAGTGTGTTTTTGTAAGGACGGGAAAACAGCTTAGCTGTCCCATGTTAGGAAGGGTGTTCCTGGAAGTTGAGTTAGTGCTCCAAGAGGAGCTAGGTGTTTATTTTGCTTTTGTATTTTGTGTGTTTTTGTTTACTTTTGTGTTTATTAAAAATAGCGCACTAGCGCTTAAAACTCCATTTCATTGTTCTGGGTCGTATTTTTAAAGGGGCACGAACCCGAGTGAGTTGTGCTTTGTCACATATGGTGGAGAATGCGGGCAGAGTGTGTGGGCACCCCTACGACCCAGAAAATGGATTTTAAAGAATTGATCGTAATGATCAATCGTAACACCGCTGCTCAGAAAGAGCAGACAAAGAAGTGGAGACAGGAGTGGGGGCTACCGGATCCGGAGCCGACAGAGCTAGACCTGCTACTCCAAAAGTGGGAGCAAGCAAGAGGTACCCTGCTGACTCCAGCTCCAGAGCCCAGAGAGGAGGAGCCGCCGCTTCTGGAGCCCAGAGGGGAGGAGCCGCCGCTTCCGGAGCCCAGAGGGGAGGAGCCGCCGCTTCCGGAGCCCAGAGGGGAGGAGCCGCCGCTTCCGGAGCCCAGAGGGGAGGAGCCGCCGCTTCCGGAGCCCAGAGAGGAGGAGCCGCCGCTTCCGGAGCCCAGAGAGGAGGAGCCGCCGCTTCCGGAGCCCAGAGGGGAGGAGCCGCCGCTTCCGGAGCCCAGAGGGGAGGAGCCGCCGCTTCCGGAGCCCAGAGGGGAGGAGCCGCCGCTTCCGGAGCCCAGAGGGGAGGAGCCGCCGCTTCCGGAGCCCAGAGGGGAGGAGCCGCCGCTTCCGGAGCCCAGAGGGGAGGAGCCGCCGCTTCCGGAGCCCAGAGGGGAGGAGCCCAGAGGGGAGGAGGTGAAAAGCATACCTCCACCACAGCCCCGACCACCACCCCTACAGTCCAGTTCGGCGCCGCTGCGTCCAGTCCCTCACCCCTTGCTCCTGGACACCCTGCCGGTCTTCCTGGACCTCCCTGTGCTGGACCTGGAGCCCAGGAGTCTGCAGCACTGGCCACAGCTCTGCCCCTGGTTACCTGCTCCGCTCTCCCCGAGCACCCAGACGTCGCTGGGCTGCTGCCAGACGTCGCTGATGCTCCCCCTGTTAGCTGCTTCGCTCCCCCTGGGTGATCGGACATCACTGCGCCAGTTCCCAGGGGAAGACCTGTGTCCACTGCGGCATCCTCCAGTGCCCCGGCCTACGCTTCGGTCGGCTCTGTTAGCCCGGTGGGGTCCCGTGTCGCCGGTTTGCGGTCCCTTCCTGGCAGCGCCGGAAGGACCGACCCATCCTCAAGCCCGCCCGTGGAAGAGGGCGGCAATGGACATTGCTGGACTTGAGGCTGGGTGGTCTTTTAAGGGTGGAGGGAGGTGGCCGTGGCATGGCCGGTGTCTTGAAAAGACATGGGGGGGGATGTGTGAGACAGCAGGGAGGGGGTTAAAACCTCTCTGCAGTAAAAACATGTGCGGAATGTTTTCTGTTAATTGTTTTATTGTTAATTATCACCTGCACCTGGCTATGATTGTAAATTAGAGCCAGGTGCAGGGTTTATAAGGAGAGCAGTCAGTCTGCTCTAGGCTGCTGAGTAGAAGGAGGCAGGAGAGGTGCTCTGTCTCCGAGTAGCCAGAGAAGAAGTAAGTGCGGTGTGACACCAGTGTGTTTTTGTAAGGACGGGAAAACAGCTTAGCTGTCCCATGTTAGGAAGGGTGTTCCTGGAAGTTGAGTTAGTGCTCCAAGAGGAGCTAGGTGTTTATTTTGCTTTTGTATTTTGTGTGTTTTTGTTTACTTTTGTGTTTATTAAAAATAGCGCACTAGCGCTTAAAACTCCATTTCATTGTTCTGGGTCGTATTTTTAAAGGGGCACGAACCCGAGTGAGTTGTGCTTTGTCACAATATATATATATATATATATATATATATATATATATATATATATATATATATAGTTTTTTTTTGTCAGACTGAAGTTTCTATTGATGCCAAGTTTTTATGGTTTATTTGGACATGTATTATTGTAAACAAAATGCAACTTTTTCATAAAATGTATTATACCTTTAGTCCCTAAAATGCTAATGTTTGGTGTAAGAATGTAGAAACTTTGAAAATGCTGGATGTGCCTGTGCCTATGTGGAAATCTTTTCATTGGTTTTGGGTGGGTTACATGCTCTAGACAGATACAGTACCAGGCCACTTTGAACTGTCCACTTTGAAAAACACAGCCCACGGTCTATTGTACCCACCCTGATTTCAAATGGCCACTACTCCACCAAAGAATAAGATAAGTATATATATATATGCAGTATATATAAGTATATATTTTCTGAAACTGCACAAGATAAGGATTTTACACATGTACAGTACACAACATGTTGTATAACAAAATCTGGACCATGTACATGGCGAGTTTTTTATACCATGCAATAGTCTTCCTTGCAGCATTGTACAGCTCCATTAGGTCCAACTTATCTACACCTCCCATTTGTCTATTGTAGTCCAGCACTCACTCAGGCTTATTTGTGCCCATGTCCCGACTTCGCACAGGAACTGCCACCATGGCCTCATTGTTAATGGTGGTGAGGAGGTACACATCTTTTTTTATCTGTGTATTTAATTGCCAGCAGTTCCTCACAGCGTAGAGTGCTATTTTCACCACGCCTGTTTCTTGGTTACAAACTGATGGGGAAATCCCTTCCGGTTTGGTCTTATTGTGCCACAAGCCATTGTTTGGGATGTGTACAAAACCCTAAACAGAGGGATTCCTGTGTAGAAGTTGTCTGCATAAAAATGGTAGCCCAAATTTAGGAGGGGAAAAATCATATCCCATACAATTTTCTCAATGGTCTGCAACCATGGGCGGCAGCCAGGTGGCTCCATCTGAGAGTCCTCCCTGTGTACACTCTGAACCGATGAGTGTACCCAGTGGAGCTCTCACACAGTTTGTACAGTTTCATCCCATAAAGGGCACGTTTCATGGGAATATACTGTTTAAAAATGAGCCTCCCCTTAAATAGAAGGAGGGACTCATCCACAGATACATTTTTGCCAGGTGAATATGTCTCTTCAAATTTATTCTTTATGTGATCGACAAGGGGACGCAATTTGAAGAGTCTGTGAAATTCAGGATGGTCCCTCAGGTGAGCATTAGAATTGTCATTATAGTGTAAAAAATTTTAAATTATTTGGAACTTGTCCCGGCTCATGGTGGCAGGGAAAATTGGGCAAGCATGAACAGAGTCAGTGGACCAATATAAATCAATTCTAGGTTTATTCACCAGTCCCATCAGAAGGGATAAACCCGAGAACTTTTTCATTTCAATTAGATTAGTGGGGACCCATTTGCACACCCTAGAATATCGCCCCAGGTTGTCCCCATATTGTGCCATGTATTGCTGGGAATACAAATTGGTTTGAATAACCAAATACTCAAAAAAGTCATCAGTGATGAACAACTGGAAGAAGTCAATTGGGGTCAATCCAGTTGTGTTCACCCTGGTACCTGGTGTGCCAGAAAAAGGTGGAATTTGAGGCTGGATGTTGTTAAGGGTGGTCCAATCGTAGAGTGGTTTAAATCCACCACCCGTTGGTCCACGACCTACAGTTCCTGTTCTGGTAGCTTAGGCTCAATGTCTCCTCTTTCTCACTACTGCTGGATTTCTCACTGGAGGAAGAGTTACTTGGTACATATTCACTACCAGAGTCATCAGGCACAAAATCTCTCTCTGAGTCTGAGTCTGACTCCATTAGGAGGTCAGCAGCAGCCTCTGCACTGAGCCGCTTGCTTGCCATTTTATTCAGTAAAACTTCAAAATTAACAATAAAATTATAAAATCACAAATAAATGTCAAGGCCAGTTTATCCCAATTTAAAAAAAAAATATATATATATATATATATATATATAGTTTTTTTGGTATGAAACAATTGAAAACTTAAAATCAATTCAAATTGTTGGGAAAGGAGAAAAAAATTGGATCTGTACAGTATTTATTGAAAAACCAATCCCCAAAAATCCTTAGCCCTTTGTGGTCCTATGTCGGTCCGACATTGCAATTTTCCGTTTCCGGTCCAATGTCGGACCCTGTCCGACATCATCAAAAAGATGTAAAAAAACAGGTCTCTCGGCTTTTTTCTCCGGAAAAAGCCAAGAAAACCATTAAATGGCCGAGTGAGACCGATAGGAGCCAGGAGAAGCCGGAAAAAAAGGGGGCGTATCTCATGAATACAGGTAGCCTCGGCACCACAAGGGGTGGGGTGGGGCGGGGTGGGGCGAGGCGGGGCTAGAGATGCAGTACTGAGTGTCCTGTTGATATGCAGTGCCTTTTAAACCTGTGTTATTGTGAAAAAAATACTTTTAAACAGCGCGTCTAAAATAAACTGCGCATGTGAAAATAAATTGGACCTGACGCGCCTGAAATGCGCTGAATAAATGGACCGCTAAGGGTTAATTACTGTAAAATTGTAGAAAATATATAACCTAAAATAAATAAATAAATAAATAAATACTAATCAAAATAGTTTTTTTACAAAAAAAAGAAATAAAAAAATGGAAAAAAATCAAAATGCAGAATAGGAAAAAGAATCTGATCTGAAATACACAATGCAAAGACATTTTTAAAGCCAGTCCTTCTCACAATTGACAGTACAATATATTTTTTTGTAATAATGTAAAGTGTTTTTTTTTGTTTGTTTGTTTTTTTTTTTTTTTTTAATTTATGGAGCAAAAGAAACATAAATTAAAATAACTATATATTGTATACAATCAAAACAAATTTTATGAAACAGGGATATGAGAAAAAGAAAATCTGATTTTAGTAGAAAATGAAAAACCAAATCATTGTCAAATCAAAGACAGAAGAGGTGAAAAAATACTGTATAACCTAAAAAATAAAACAAAATCATTATTTAAAAAAAAAAACAAACAAAAAATAATAATTCTGATGAGTAATAAAATAAAAATAAAAATTGGGAACGGTAGAAAAATGAAGATCAAATAAAAAAGTATAAATAGATAAATAGAGGGATCACAAAAATAATACTCTTAGAAAAATATGTCAAATAGATGCAAATGTAAAATAGATTGTATCTTCCTCTACTGTCATCTAAACAAAACAAGATGTAGTCAAATACAGTAGGCAGATGTTACTGCTAATTTCATGAAACACAGGTTTATTTATCAATCCACATTGAAAAGAAAACGAAAGCTACACAGACTGTTTTAAATTCAATCAGGGTGTTTCACAATACAAGCCAAAGATAGCCACCGATTAACAACTGTGTCACATCAAATATATTTTGTCAGTGAAATATAGTGAAATTAAAGCCAATGACTGAATATGTTATGTAATAACTCCTCAATGAGTGACCCCGAGTGAAAAAACGGCAATCCATATTTTTTTTTTTACCATGTATTTCAATTGGACCACATAGCACTTGGGAAGTGATTTTTTTGGACATAACAGGTACGTCCGTAGCACACAAGAGGTTAATCCACGACCCCTACCTCCCCCTTAAATTTAGAATGTCATGCATGCGCAAAAAGGCAAGATGCGACTTATTTTCCAGGCTACTTATTTTCCGTGACACTGACTTTCATAGAAATTGCGGATCAGGTGGTGAAGCTAGTGCCTAAAAGCAGAAAATCACATTTTTGACCTGGCATCCACACAATGTTTTTTTCTGTAATGGCTGCTTAAATCCCATTAGTGGGGAAAGCTGCTGGGCACTTTGCTTTCATATCTTTATTTTACCTTAATTGTTGTAGCACTTAGGAATTATGTGATGCTCACAAAAATTATCTAATTATAATTCTATAAGGATTGGCTATATATATATATATATATATATATATATATATATATATATATATATATATATATATATATTAGTAGCGTGCACAGGGGAAGGCAGCAGCAGGGCTAGTAGGTGACGTAATCACACACAAAGACATGAGCCCGATATGCGCTCCTTGTAAGGGAGCCAGCTCCTTTGTACAGCGGTATCGGCACTATGCTATAGTGCGAGAGGTCCCGGGTTCGCGCCCGCCCTCCGCCTGTGTGTGGATTGCCTCGCCCTGTGTGATTCGCCTGCCTGCGGGAACCAAGATCGCTACATTGGTGTGAGAGGTGGGATGCTGGTACCCTGGTACGCACTTGTCGGACTGCAGCCTGGTGAGCAAGTCCGGGGCGGACTTGAGGCTGGCTGGGGAGAGTGTAGCGTGCACGGGGGAAGGCAGCAGCAGGGCTGGTAGGTGACGTAACATAAGCCCGATATACGCCCCTTGCAAGGGAGCCGGCTCCTTTGTACAGCGGTATCGGCGCTATGCTTTAGTGCAAGAGGTCCTGGGTTCGCGCCCGCCCTCCACCTGTGTGTGGATTGCCTCGCCCTGTGTGATGTGCCTGCCTGCGGGAACAAAGATCGCTACTATATATATATATATATATATATTCAATTTTCATTTTGATTGCAGTGTTAAAAAAGGCATCATATTAAAAGATAATTGAAGAGTAGAGTTTATAATATATAATTCAAGTCAGTACTTTGTAGTGTTCAAGTGCTTCTGGAGGTGACAATTGATTTAAATATATATAAATATAATATGTTATAACTAGGCTTGCTACTATTCGATTTTTATTTTTTTGCCAAATCGACGATTAATATCGATGTTTATTTTAGAAAGAATTTACCTTTTTTTCGATCTTTATTTTTAAATTCAAGAAGAGAATGGGTGAAATCGACCTTTTTTTTTTGTTTGTTTTTTGTTTTTTTTTTAAACAGACTTTTTATACCACTGAGAAACGTCTCATTTAGCGAAGCCCCTTTATCATAGGGTGTGTTATTAAATTAATCGGTGCTCTGAGTCGGAAGTGACATCAGTTGGTGCTCATCGGTGCGGGGAATTTAACAACAGTTTGGTGAATCAACATAGCTAATAATAATAATAATAGAAAGGTGTGTTGGAGTTCTGCCAGCCTGCAATCCTAACTGAGGCTAACAGAGTCGCAGTTGAAATTGATTTGATATCAATCTGCTGCTGATGGAAATAAACAAGTCTGATTTTAAACTGGTTTAAAATCAAACCCAGTGGCAGATGGAAATGTGGCTTTAATGACAATAGGATCAAAGCTGACCCCAAAACAGTCATGTGATTTTTAACACAGAATGAGTATGTATGGCAGAAACTGGAGAATAGTGTGGTGGTTGAAAAAAATAGCTTTGCCTGAGTTGAAATGAAAATAAAGTTGATGTAAAACAGAGAATCAATGGCAAAACAATAAAAGGGAATTGCAATGCTGCTTTAGTGCTAATACGAGATAAGAACGTGTTTTTAAAGCCGTGGTTATTACACCTTTTAATGCAGTAATCAAACAAGTGAAAAGTGGAGATTACAGTTAAGCATTTTCTCCTTGGGCACACAATAGCAGAGAGGATGTCTGTAAATGTGTGTATGTAGGATATTAAATAAATCATACTTTAAAGTCAAACAGCAGCTATTTCTTTCAGCAGCAGGAGAGAGCATTAAGGAGTTGCAATAGAAAACTGATCGTGAAACCCAGAGACAGTTTCCTTTAATATGTACTTTATGTAATTTCACGATTAAATCCCAAGAAAAAGTGAAGACCTGGCAACGACTAGAAAGCTACCACAGAGATTCTATCTCTTTAGATCAGCACAATTTTTATAATGTTAAAACATCCAGTTGTGAATGTTCAGACTACTAAAACATTCATTCATAATATCAAAGTCTCTATCTTAAATTCAAAGGTACTGTACAGGGGAACAGTAATAATTGTATAATACATAATTGTATAATAATTGTTTGTAATATATTTAAATGTCAGTAATGACATTTCTATTTAATAACTATTCATGTAAGTTAATTTACAGGCTAATTACAGATGTAGTTGGCACAGCTTTATCGGGATGTCTCGGGAGAAGTAAAAATATTCTGAATAAGCAGCTGTCCCAATTAAGCGAGAGGCATTTGAGACAACCTTAGTCACACTTTTTTGTTTATAAAAGAAAAATAATAGAATTACATCACATTATGATTAAATGTTAAATACATAATTTAAAATACAGTAATTATTAGATTAGTTCAGAGATTGTAGATCCTACCAAACTTTTCGTACACTGTGTTGTATGTACTTCGTTTGCAACCTTTGCTGGTAGTGTCATGTGAACTGTTCAGTGTGTTGATATTGCAGTGCAGGGCCAGCTGATTTGCAATTCATGGGACGGAAGTCAGGGCTGCGTTAGGGTTAGGTAGACGCTTGGCCTCGGGTGCATAGAGGTTGAGGCGTGGCTTTAGGGATAAAAGTGCTTAGGAACGTGTAGGGGAGAGATGCTGAAGGGGAGATAAAAGGACGGGCCCGGACCCACCCGTGGGAGCCTTCTTGAAGGGTTTGAGGCTAGACGTGTTGGTCTACCGGGCCTCTGAAAAAACAGGAACTCTGACTCTCAAGAGCTGTTAATAGGCATTGCCCCACAGCTGGGTTCTTGAGAGAGCTGTTAATGAGTGTTGCCCCACAGCTGGGTACTCGAGAGCTGTTAATAGGCGCTGCCCCACAGCTGGATTTACCTCAGAGGATGGAACGGTTTCGGAACCTTGAAAGAAAAGAGAAGAGTCTGAAAACATGGAAGACTGTTCGTTGTGGGACACGAGCACTAAGAGTGCCACGTCCCAGTAGGATAGAGGAAGAGCCTTCTCGTCTTGAGGCAAGATATAGCACATGAGCTGTGAAAGAATAACATAAACATCTGAAAAACTGAAGCATATTATACCTGCTTTGGAAATGAGATTGGAGAGATGGGTAGCGAACCAATGCCTGGTGATGATATTTTTGGAGCAGAAACTGGATAGTGATGGTACTGCGAGTTCTGCACTTCTTAGAAATCCGAAGAAAGCTGACAGGCACACAGCTTCCATTACCCGGTCGTCAAATGGTTTGAAACATCCTGAGCGCAAAATTAAAATTAATTGGGAAAGGACGTCTGTAGAGATTGATTCTGGATGGTAGTCTGGATGGAAATGAAGGGGGAAGGCTCTTGGAAATTTCTCTGAGTATGAGGCGCACATTAGCATAGGAGGACCTGAAGAGGGATTGGAGCTGCTGCAGACTGAGGAGAAGCTGAAGCAAGGTTGAGTTCTTGAATATTGATGGTTGGAATTGAAATTGAAGCAGGGGTGGCTGGGTTGCTATGACGGGGGGGGGGGAGACTGCAATGCTTGAGGAGGACGGAGGGCGGATGCAGAAGAAGCTGCAGCAGAAGCTGATGTTCCTCCTGAAGCGAATCGGCCATCTATGCCATCCAGACCGGTGTTAACTTGGAAGATGGCAAGCTTGGATGATGACATTATGGGAAACTGATATCCAAACAATTAAGAATGAGCTGTTGGAACTTCATTCGTTGATTGTTCTAGTGTTGCAGCAAGGTGTACCACAGAGAGATGAGATGCCGACCATCCTATATGTTAGTTAATACAGGATCGATCAGCGGTTTGCTACTATCATGTCTGCTTGGAATGGAAAAAGTGAACTCACATTCAGAGATCTGGGTTTCACAACTCCAGACATTCTCCTAATAGTGGAACTCCTTAACTCACAATCAAGACAGATTTCCAGTCTCGTACCACGTCTCTCACCATGTATTAACATTTGTAGTATTTGAGAGGATGAGCGGGCATATTAGTTGGGGATTAGTGTTAGCCTTGACTGCGGAAATGGCTGCCACAGTCCAGGTATTTAAGGAAAGCTGGAGCGTTAGAAGTTCTGGAGGAGGGTTTCTTGGTTCTGAAAGTGTCTTGATTGGGAATAAAGTGAATTGCGAAATTGAAGTGGCCGAGGGGAGATAACAGATTGCGTTTAGATAGATTTACAACATACATATTTATAAAACTGAAACGATAGCAATACATTTTTAACCGCAATCTGTTTATTATCAGATGCGCAAAAGCAACTGAACAATGTAGATAAACTTAGAAGAAAACATTTTACAGAAGCACACCGCACAAGTTAAAAAAAGTCTAATCTATTTTTCTTTCTTTCTGACAAAATGGTATTTCTTTACCTTGAGTCTAAGGCTGTTCACAATCAATACAGATAATGCGCTTCTCCACGCTGCCTTTCTGCACAGGGCACAGCTGCCCGAAGTTTTACTTTCATTACACTTGCCAACCTGGCATTGGTGTTTCTTGCGGCTCTCAGCGGGGTCGTCAGCTTCAGCTGTGGTTACACGCTTGGCAGTCTCCCACTGTTCCAAATGCTTCTTGTGAAGTTCCTGTGCTAACTATAAAATATATTCTCTCCTTGGTAAATTCTTCTCCGTGCATTCTTTGTGAAGTACCCAGGTCCAATACATTGTAAAACACCTGAACAGACCACCGTCGGGAGCCAGCTTTCACAGAATACTTCCGTGCCATCTGATCCAAAGCATCAACTCCATATTTTCTTGCGTTGTAAAACTCCACGGTCTGTGGTATTTATTTTCACTAGTCCCGATGCTAATTGACTGACCAAAACAGCACAGCTGGCAAGCAGGCGCCAGCCTTTGAAAAGGTTGATTGAAAAACAATAGACTGTCAATCATTCACTCAAGCAGAGAGTAGAGACTGATCTAATTATAGCTAAGCACATTGCAGACTAGTAAATAAAAACAATAAAGTAGATACCATTCTGTATAATCAAAATACAGTTGTTTTCTGTGTGGCCGTCAATGTGACTGCTTCCGGGGCTTATAGGTATAATGTAATATATCTCCTTTATTTCTGCACTCCCGCGTTTCATGCTTTGTGAGAATATTTAATACATACGGACAGAAAGGTACATGAACGCACAGCCCCATATGTGTTACACGACCGGAGAAAATTACATTTTAAAACCAAAAACCGCCAAAATGACTGCCGCGGGGCTTTTAGCGGTCACTCAAACCGAACTGTTGTCTGTCTCATTATATCCTGGAAACCCTACACTATGCAAATAAATCTTGTTCGACTGCGGGGAGTATCAACTTCCATCTTGATCTCCTGCCTGTCACTCAACAGCGAATTCACACACCCAGACAGCTACTCTGTCACAAGCATTAATACCCTGTATCTTTCTAAACAAGGGATTTAGGGGAGCTCCCTATATAAAAGATCAATATCACAACAATTATAATATAGTACAGTAACTGTTACAGCTGTATAATGGTATTTAAAACAGGATTCATTTATCTGCCTTTTTACATATCCGCCCTTACTCTGCTCCCATCGCAGTCGGATAAACAACGGATTACAGTCAATTGTTTTTTTTATTTTTTGTTCCTAAACAAAATGAATCACCGTTTTTTTATTTCTACATAAAATGCAAAAGAATGAAATCCCATCTTATCACAAGACAAGGCACCTGCGATATTGATATGCCAACTTTTTTGCCACAGCAGCCTGAGACTGCAACTCCTTCAAGAGTTCAACATGGTCTACGCAATTTACGGAAGTCACAATGTAATGACGTACTCACTACACTGTGGTATGCGAAACTGTCTTGCTCTGAAAAGTGATCTCTGTTCATCATTTTAAAATACTGTATCCCAATTAAACAAAGTCACGTCCCAATTAAACAATATAAATAGCATCGGGAAGAACCGTCTCTCGAGTTGTATCCCATTTAAGCAGAAATCCTGATTATCAGTATGCCGATTAGGCGGTGCCAACTTTTATTGGTTTACTTTAACATTACTGTCTTGTTGATTAACTTGCTTGGGTAAAATGTGGTGGTTTACTCAATAGAAAGTTTCATGGTGAACTGATCTTGGGTTTAGGGCTTCTTATAAATAAGTTGAGAATATTTTATGAATTCATGTTGATTTCATATCAAATGAAGTCAGGATAGATCATACTACACTTGAACTACAGATATACTGTCTTATCATTTAATATTCAATGTTTCTCCTGCTCGTCATGGAAATTGGTGTGATAGTGTTTTGAATTACAGCAGATTTGGGCATGGAAGCTGTCAATTAAACATGTGAAAATTATCCAAAATGTTGTTTTCTGCAAAGGGTAATGCTGTAATAGACATTGTTCTGTGTGCTGTTTGTGTAGGTTGATATGTTTTTTTTGTATTTGATTATAAAATATGCTTGATAATCATTTTCTTATGAGGTGTGACATTTTAGAATCAGCAGTGTCTGTTTGGGAGCTTATAGTCAAAAAGGTGTTTTTAAGAGCTATTTTATATTGTACACCTGCATCTTTATTGTAGAATAATGTGTAAAACAGGTGCCAGTAAACAAGGCAATGAAAAATCATGCATTCAGTTCCAACTTAAGAACAGAATTGGCAGCAACCCAGTGTTGTGCTTTAGGGCAGTTCTTCAAACAAGATGTATAACAAAGATTTCCTCTGCTGTGAAGACAGAAATATCCCATGGTTCTTGTACAAGAGTAAGGCATTGGTTTCCCCAGATAAGATCAGATTAGCCCACACCAGGAAAGGCTGCTTTGCAAGCAATGATTCAAATTAAATACAGACGGCTGATCCAAATGACTGACAGTTTCTTTAGCATAAAAATGACAATTAAAGCACACACGTGTGTAGGCCAGGAGTGTGGAGTAGTGGTTAGGGCTTTGGACTCTTGACCGGAGGGTTGTGTGTTCAATCCCCAGTGGGGGACACTGCTGCTGTACCCTTAAGCAAGGTACTTTACCTAGATTGCTCCAGTAAAAACCCAACTGTATAAATGGGTAATTGTATGTAAAAATAATGTGATATCTGTATAATGTGAAATAGTGTATAATGTGATATCTTGTAACAATTGTAAGTTGCCCTGGATAAGGGCGTCTGCTAAGAAATAAATAATATTAATAATAATATATGACATGATGGAACACGACAGAATGTGTAGTGACCACCCAAGGACAGGTCATAATAAAAATAAAAAGAAACATTCACATTATAAGTTTAAACAGAAAATACAGTTTATATCTATGACCTGTTTGGACAAATAATATTATTTAATATACCATATGGAGCCAGCCAACTGCATACCACACAATAGAAATGTAATCCTTGTAATGTTTATTGATTTTGTCCTCTTACAAGAACAAAAGGTTAATAGAATATTCAAATGGATTATTTCCTATGGCACTGATTATGCAGTATATTATAAAACCACTTATAACTTGTCTGAACCCAAAGTGTTGCTTTATTTAATATCCTGCAGATAAAACTCAACAGCTTGTAACAATATAAGTGATACTGTACATGTTTCTTACTGTACTAATAATGACATTCAATATTAAAACCAAAAGTTTAACCATTTTTTGCATGGATTCAAAACAGCATAACATGGCCAAAGAATCAGTAAAAATATGTAGAAATCTACTAAACCCATATTAAGTTAAATATTCTACATACAAAGTCACTGCTGTCTATAGTACAGATCAATAGCCACAAGTCGTTATTTTCAATTATCTAAAATTTCCTGTTGAATAGCCTGTGATTCCAAATAAATGTTTGGTTTTCTAATTAATAGAAATATGCATTGGTCTTTCAGCTATGAGGAGTAGTATGTACAGTATTTTGCTTTACTTATACAGAGCTGTGGTATAATCCTCACCGTGAGCATTCAAGTCTATTAAACATTATAAAGACAAGATAAGACACAGTACAATAGACAAAATAATTCACATGGACCTACATAACCATCCAATTACTCATAACACAGACTGTAAGTGGGGTAGGTTTAATCCCACACCACAAAACATAGATGGTGGGGTGGGGTAGATACAGTGGATAAGGTAAGAGAATGGCTGCCTGTGCTGACTATGGCAGGGTGCAGTGTAGAGCCCTGTGCAGCAATTAACACTGTGAATAAGCCGTGGAAAAACAAACATATAGTAAAAAATACTTTTCTAGACTGAATTAGATAATAAGGATGGTGCAAGTTACATGAGGTTGCCAGACACCCAACTGGGTCAGGTATTTATAATGCAGATTGAGATACTGTCTGACAGAGTAAAAACAAATTGTGAAGAAGTAATACACTACTTACTCTGTGTTTATAAATGTATGTACACATCTTAAGCCTGGTTTGCACCTAAACAATGAACTACACTTAATAACATTGGGTGTATTTTTAAACCTCTCTACGACTGTTATAAAACACAGAAGTTGTCACTTTACAATATATATATATATATATATATATATATATATATATATATATATATATATATATATATATATATATAATTTCCTTTATATTTCTTCTCAGATAAAAGCATTACAGTAAAGCTTTTCAAGATAAAAAATATAGTTATTGTAGACATTTATCATAATGGAACCTAATAGCAAAAGATGGTTCAGATATTCTAAAGATTTCTTGCTGGGCTGGTTTCAAATTAAAAAGACCTTCTAAGTTGAAGGCAATCCACATTCAAAACTACAATTAACTATCCCAGCACCAGTATGGGTATTGGCAGCTCATCAAAAGTCCCCTTAATAACTCAGGCTACATACAGTAGAAAATATATTGAGCTGGAGCCTGAACATCACAACTGGCATTAAAAAACAGCAAACTTGCTTAATTTTGGATATGTGTGGGGTGGTAAAGCTTATGTGAGGTTTGTAAGATTACCAAGTCACACTATAAATGGAAGCCAGATATTAGTCAAATTCTCTGAAGTACTATAACTTCACTGCATCTGCTAGCCTTCACCATCTATCCAGACAAATATTGTACCTTTTGGTCTGACTGACAGGTGGGGGAGGGGGTGGGGGGGGTAGCACATAGATCCTGGGGGTGGGGGGTAGCACATAGATCCTGAATAAATACATGTTAAACAGGTCACAGATTCTTTGCTATTTTAATGCGCTATTTTTCAATTTCTCACACCTATCTTGCCTGTCTTGGTTCCAGTGAGTCAGAAATACACAACATAACCTTGTCGTGTAGGTGTCTTTGATTCGCTGTAACTAACTTACTATAAGCAAGAGGCACACAGTTCTTATTGAAAAAATTGTGGGGGCTCAAAATGGAAGAATATGCAAACAGACAGCTCTATTTGTAATACTGTGACAGACTACATATTCACGTTCTCTCTCTATCAAAGTGGACTGCTGGCCTTCACATTTTGTTGGTCATTTTTATTGAGATATGTTGATTAAAAGGAAAACTCTTCTCCAGTTGCATAGCTAGATTGGTTGGCACTGCACCCCACATGAGTTATTGAACCCTGTTTGAAAGGGACTTTGTAGTATGCATATGCATCCAAACACTAATGTATCCAATTACAGTTCATGCACAACCATCTAGTGTCAGCTTAATACCAGATCTGACCAGAGATGGAATTTCTATCTGGGAGGGTGTGATGTCAAGGCAGAACCCCACAACATCACTGGCCACTTCTCATAAGATTTTTCTTCTTTTTTTGTCTCAAAGGAAATGGCCATTGTTTTTTTCTAAATACAATATATAGTATATGAATAACTACCTATCTATGACTCATTACCCACAATGCTGAATGTGTTCAGAGGTAGAACGAGAGACGAAACCTAAAAGGAAACAATTGCTACATGTGCTGGTTTTAGACCAGTGCGATGCTGGTTTACACCAGTGCGATACTGGTGTGTTCCGTGTCTGTTCTATCTGTTTATTTTGGCCACTGTGCCGTTTTGTAAAGTGTTTCTGTTTTGTCTAAACCTTTTATTTTATTATTAAATGTGCTCATCAGCACTTCCATACCCCAGTACAGTCTGTCTACTTCCTCGTCTGACATCACCCGCAAGCCATCTTTTCACAGCCATGTATAATATTTTTTCCAGATGTCCATCCATCATTAAAGCAGATATTACAGTCATCAATGTAACCTTTATTTTAAAGTCTTTTTAATTGGTTTTTATAACACAGTAGATTTCTTGATGGTTGGAATCCTTATAAATAAATCTGTTTCTTCTGTACAGACCACATTTAGCTTAAATTATGAGAAATGTCTGCAGTATAATATTTTCTAGCTTTACTATAAGGCTTTTATCTGAGAACAAATACAAAGGAATTCTACTTATTTTCTTTAAAAAAATGACATCTTCTGTGAGTCATAAAGAGCTTTAAATAGAAACACAATTTTAACGAGTGCTAGCAAATGTTCAAAATTCTGTATTCTATACCAAGGTTGACTAAATTCCATATCAATAACTCAATGTGACATCCCATCAGGAATAATGATCTCTATCACTTACATGATATCATAAGTATATGACACATCTCAGATAATTTTTTTATTTATTTTTTTAATCTATTTAGATTTAATTTTAAAGGTATGTCTAGTGGTATTTGTGAGACTTTCATAACATCACTAGGGACATTTATATTTTTTACTGTAGTCTTAGTGGAATATTTCAAGTAGAGTAATATAAAAACAATCCCAAGTAGAGTAATATAAAAACAATCCCAAACATATCTTGATCCAGTGGATAAAAACAATATGTGCATTATAAAATATATATTCTGCACCCATATCTTTAAAACACACAAACATAAAATATACAGTACTAAAACAGATATGTTGTTGTTGTCAGTGTATTTTGTTTTTTTAATTTTATAGCAAAGTTTATTTTTAGTAGTACTGTAGGAAAAATATAGGAAAAAAACAACGGCTTATTTGTATTGTTCATCCTAAAGTGATGATAGAGTAGCACCACACAGGTCTTTATATGCTATACACACATACAAATGTTCAGGCATAATGCGGGTTGGTTAAAAAAATGTACTTTCAGTAAAATGGTCCACCCAGGTGAGGAAAGCTGTTTATGGTACACTGTTATTACTGTCTTAAGTACACATAAAAAAAATCATGAAATGTACAGTAAACAGTGCATGTAAAATTGACCATCCATATTGCCTAAACGTGGAATCGAATCTTAAAACAATGAGGAACATTGTGCGGTATATGTTAAATAAAAGTAGTATGTGTTTTTTTTTTTCTTTAAGATGCTGATGTTTTTAATTTTTTTTATTTTAAGAATGGAAACATATATATATTTTTTTTGCTTGATACCCTGAAAACCAAATATTTGATATACAATGAAATAATATAATAACATATATAGAGAAACCAACCAGAGATAATGGAAATCTAAATCAAGCCCCGTTACCAATTTCGCAATGCTAAATGAATCTCATGTCATTACAGTTTTTCTAGATGATTCACAAAAGCCCAAGAAAGCTGAAGGAATCCTGGTCTCCTGGACTTCCTTTATAATTTATAGATGATTCATTCTACTCTAGCCAGACCCTGTTCAGATTATTCATTGGCATTAATCATAATCTCTACCACACTAAATATGCTTTCTGTGGTGTTTTCTATTTTTTATACATATATATTTTTTATTAAAATCAGTTATAACCCCTTGAATAAAACAGAGAGACAGCTGTAAATGTTTTAAACAATTATCATAGCATTAAGATATACAGTATATTAAAGTTTCTACATCTGCTTTTAACATGAATTTCACTATTGTAGTGCTAACTGGCTCACCTCATATTGTAACAGTAGCATGGTACATACTACTAGGGTTTGCACCAGTAAGCGTCTACTGTACATTTCTATACTCACCCCAAAACTCTATCATATGTTTCAAAATACATCAATACAATATAATACTGTTGAACGTGTATAGTGCTATGTCTTGCACTATACACATAAACAAGATGTTTTATATTTGAATACAAAACAGGGGAGGGGTGTGTATTTGTATTTGGCTCCACAAGTGCCATTTGCAGAACTAAAAAGAGATTTGTTTTAAATTGATTTGTATTGTTGATTGTGCGTTACGTTTTTACATGTTTATCACTGACCAGGAATCAATATATTGAGTTAGTGAACATAAAAATGACCACGTCTTGTTTTACCCTGTGCTTCCTAAATGGTTTACAATGTATCTTGTGTACACACTTTTTAAATGCACTTGTTCTGTGAGAACTGCATTTTCATTTTGGAGTGAAAGGCTGCCTAGAGCTATAAAAAAAAAAAAAAAAACACGCACATATATAACTATAATTGTGATCAACCATGTGAATAATGTAACAGGATTTCTGAGGAAAAGTCACCCAAGTGTTACATTCCAAACAGTAAACGGGCACAAACTGTGAGTAGGACTTTGACCTCCAGGGGTTTTTTTATGCTTTGGAATCTCAACCCCTTTGGTTATAAAGACACTTGAATGAGTCTTTATCTGAGTGTTTGCCACGTTTGTTGTTAGTCAGCCTCTGCTATGGCCTTACAATGGCCTCCAAGCATCTTTCAGCGTGCTCCCCAATGAGAGAGTTTAATGCAAAATATGTACAAAGTATAATCCATCACTGAACCTTGGGGACATACAACGAAATGAACGAACAGTGTCTTGCCTTCCAGAAAGCAAACAGCCTTTCATATCTCAAACTTCTTTCCCTCCCATTTTAATTTTGCACATTGTAATTATTTCTTCTTAGGATCCTCCAGTATTTTCAAACACCAAAGAGCCTACAAAGGTTAGTTCTTAAAAGCTATTTAAGATACAGTAAGTGTAACTCAAACACCATTCCAAGCAACGCTGTACACAAAGGTTCTCTCTAAATAATTAAAACAGCTGGATCTTGATCAGAGACTTCAACAATTTGTTGGAGTTATTATAACAAAACACTGTCTCCTAGTTGTATTTCTCATTTGTTATCTGGCTCGGATTGTCTCAGATAATCAAGTCCTAAGTCTAGCAGTGCACTAGAACTGTGATTAGAGAGCATTATCATCTTGTGAACAGTTAACAGAAAGGTAGTAGCTAGTCGTAAGAGAGGCCACTTACAAGGTTAGCTACTAAAGTAATCCCCCCTAGTTTGCCAGAGCAGCAGCCACTTTAACCAGATTACAGATCTGAAGCATTTGTAAACTACATGACTGCTAAGGGAGTGGTTTCAGTTTATATATGTTACAGGAAACCATGAAAAAATGGAAATGTTTTTCATTTGTGAGTTTTTTTTTTTTTTTGTAAATAGTTTAAAAACTTTAAGAAGGAGCCAGGTACTCTGCAATGATGTGCCACCTACAGTCTCTGTCTGTCTGTCTCTCTGTCATGGCATATTATGGTCACATGGTAGTGGTGTTGAGGGTGAATGAAGCACTATATAAATTACAAGTTGCGCACGCAGTACTACCCTGTGTGAGCTACCCTGTGTGAGCTACCCTGTGTGAGCTACCCTGTGTGAGCTCCCCTGTGGGAGCTACCCTGTGGGAGCTACCCTGTGGGAGCTACGCTGTGGGAGCTACCCTTTGTGACCTACCCTGTGGGTGCCTTCGTTCTGCAGCTAGATACTCTTGCTTTTTTCTGGTTATAGTGGTTTTAAAAAAAAATGTAGCTACTGTTTGTCATTTTAAACTTGTGAGCTGACTTTTGTCAGCTTGTGGCTCCCAATATGAGGTCACATTGAGAAAACACTGTGTCTGTAGAAGATTGTTTGCTTGCTGTGGGAGAATTGATTGGTTGTAGTAACATTAAATCAGATTCCAGAATGAACAAAGCAATTATTGCTTTCCTTAGCCAGGAGTAGCTTGTTAATAGATTGGCTAAGAGTGGGTTCTGGGTCAAAGAATCATTTGTTTCTGTTTTACCTTTATTCACCCCTTCAAAAAAGGTCATGCTGTCTGATGTTTCTCCTTTTATAAAAGATGAAGTCCTGGAGAGAGAGCTGTCTGTTATGGCAAGATTGTGTCTCCTATAAAAATGATACCGCTTGGTTGTAAATGCCCGGATATTAAACATGTAATGTCTTTTAGGAGGCAAACGTTCATGTTAGTGAGGGATCAGGAGGAAATACTGGACCTTTCAGTAAAGATAACTGTAGACAGTAAGGACTATATTATTTTTATTAGTTCTGAAACTATGAGATGTTTCAAATGTGGAGAGTATGGGCATCTTGAGCAGGTCTGCCCCCAAAATAAACAACTAGCTGACGGTGCGGACAAGGTTATCGGTGCAGAGATTGCTCAGAGAACGCAGGTGGAAGAACCGGAGAGTAAGGAGGCTGGGCAGGAGAGACTGGAGCCAGCTTCCCGAAAAAAGAGATCTATTATCGAGACTGAGAGCAAGTTGTTACCTGCTGCCCTGTCAGTGAGGCAGTGAAAGACACCAGTGATCACTTGTTTACAGCAGTTGTAAAAAGGTGAAGGCTTAAAATGCTTAACTATTGCTAAAATCACTGAACATGGTGAAGGTGAGTAAGTTTAGGGCCCTGTGTCTGTTTTTCACGGTTGCTCTGGGTCTCAGCCAAGCGCTGCTCGGAGAAGGAGCTCAGAGTCTGAGAGTCACAGCAGCACTGTGTTACATGACAGAGCCGGATCTCAGTCCGACTCTGTGTTGGATCCCTGTTCAGAGACAGGGGTGAGGGGTAACCTTGGGGCTCAACCTAGCGCTACAATTGCTGAATTCCACCAGAAAAAACGGTTCCTTTTAAAAAAGTTAGTTAGTGGTGTTAGATGTCTGGTACAACAGTGTGTAACAAAATAAACTAGGTTTCACTCCAGTGCCCTTTCAGTTCCTGTTGTTTTTAGCCTTTTTTGGTTTTAACTCTTTTTAGCTTCTATGGCTTTTTTTTCAAATAGGATCCCTAAATATAAATGGCTGTAGAGATATACAGAAAAGATCCTTACTGTTTGAGTTTATTGAACAGAAGCGGGGTGGTGTTGTGTTCCTACAAGAAACGCACACAGATGCAGAGATCAGACACACTGGTTAAGAGACTGGAAGGGAGATGCGATTTTAAGCCATGGCTCTAATGTTAGTGCTGGGGTTGCTGTTTTATTTTCTCCAGGGTTAAGAGCTCAATTATGTTGTATACAAAAATTGTACAAGGTCATCTTTTAAGAGTGGATGCAAATATAGGCAATGTTCTTTTTACTTTTTTTTAACATATATGAGCCTAATTTAGGGAATGAACAAATTGTCTTTTTTAAAACACTAGCTTAAGCTCTATCAAATTGTAACCCTGAAAGTGTTATTTTACTAGCTTGTGATTGTAACTGTACTGTGGACCATGTTGCAGATAGGAATCATGAATAACCTCACCCTCAGTCAGGGAAATAATTACTTGCTGTTTTGAATGCCTTTAATCTAGTTGATGTATGAAGAGTTTTTAATCCCACAGAGAAGCAATACTCTTGGTTAAAAGTTAATTCAAATCAGATATCAGGGGAAAGATTTACACCTTACCGCACAGCATGAACAAATTTGTCAAGAGTAACATTTTCCCGAGTAATTTATCTGATCAACATTATTTTCTGTTACAGTTGATGTTTCTTTCTACAGTGAGCTGTACCAGGCTGAGGACTGTGATGGGCTGGCGATGGAGGCGCTCCACCAAGACTTATCGAGTCTGTCTGACAGGGGGAGGCAGAGTCTGGAGACCCCTCTGTCTCTGCAGGAACTGACAACTGCAGTTCAGCAGCAGACCAATGGCAAAGACCCCCAGCTTTGATGGATTGCATGTTGAATTTTATAAGTGCTTTTGGAGCCTGCTTGGGGAGGACTTTTTTACTGTTAGAATGTATTGAGGAGGGGCTCCCGAGTGGCGCATCCAGTAAAAGCACTCGCGTAGAGTGCAGGATGCAACCTATAGTCTGGACGTCGCGAGTTCGAGTCCAGGCTATTCCTTTGCCGACCGAGGACGGGAGTTCCCAGTGGGCGGCGCTCAATTGGCCGAGCGCCGCCCGGGGGGAGGGAGGGTTAGGTCGGCCAGGGTGTCCTCGGCTCACTGCGCACCAGCAACCCCTGTAGCCTGGTCGGGCGCCTGCGGGCTTGCCTGTAAGCTGCCCGAGAGCTGCGTTGTCCTCTGACGCTGTAGCTCTTGGGTGGCTGCATGGTGAGTCCGCAGTGTGAAAAAAAGCAGTCGGCTGACGGCACACGCTTCGGAGGACAGTGTATGTTCATCTTCACCCTCCCGAGTCAGCGCAGGAGTGGTAGCGGTGAGCTGAGCATAATAAAATAATTGGCCATTCCAAATTAGGAGAAAATAATAAAAAAATCATTGGCAACGACTAAATTTAAAAAAAAATGTATTGAGGAGAATGAACTGCCTCTGAGTTGCCGCAGAGTAGAAATCACACTGCTGCCGAAGAAGGGGGACCTCTGCAATTTAAAGAAGTGGTGGCCTGTGGCTTTACTGTGCTCCGGCTACAGAATTTATTCAAAAGCCCTAAAAAAACAGTTGAAACATTACATGAATTCCATAATACACTGATCAAACTTGCTGTGTTCAGGAAAGATGTATTTTTGATAATACATCTGTTTCAAAGCTTTTTAATATAAATGTGGGCCTTTTATCTCTTGATCCAGAGAAAGCATTCGACGGTGTTGATCATGATTATCGGTGTTGATCATGATTATCTATTTAAAACTATGCAGGCATTTGGTTTCGGGCCAGTTTTAACTTCATGTGTGAAACTGTTGTACAGCAGTGTATATAGTGTTTCAGACACTCTGGTATGTTTTACTCATTATCTATAGAACCTCGTCTAAACTTTCTGCGGAAGCACCTGAGTGGGCTCATAGTGCCAGGTGTGCTTGGCTCTCTGCCAGTCTAGCTAATGGCTTACGCTGATGATATTACTGTTATTATAAAAAATGACCATGATGTAAAAGCCCTTTCAGCCTGTTTACACAAATTTGAAAAAGCTTCTAAGAGTGACACTCTGTTGACTGGTGCCTGGCAGGGAGCTGGGCCTCCTCTGCTTCCACAAAAGCTGCAGTGGGGCAGAATGGGGATCAAGGTTTTGGGTGTGTTTTTTTGGGAGTGGTGGCTTTATACAGAAGAACTGGGAGGGGGTTATTGAGAAAGTGAAGGGTAAGCTGCAGAAGTGGCTGTGAGTTTAGTGAGTGTGATGAATTAAGTATTAATTTGTGAAAAATGTGTAGTTTTGATATTTGATATTGATTCATTCTGCTCCTTTTGTTTTGTTGGCAATGTCATTGTTTATATTTATATAATTGATTTATTAAAGCTTTTAAAAGTTTCTCTCTCTCTCTCTCTCTCTCTCTCTCTCTCTCTCTACTAAAGTATCAGCCTGTGGCTCTCTACAAATGTTTATTAAGGGCTGGATAATATTCTATGGTTACATTTTTTCAAGTGGATGCTGGTGAATTCTCTGAATTCTTTAAAAGCTGACAATACAGGACTATGCAGCACAGTGGATTCCGTCATCGTCTCTGAGTAATAGATATTACCTAAATGTCTGTTAATCATTTCAAAAGATCAGCTGTAAAGAGCTGCAGCACAGGAATCTCATGGGGATGCCTGGCAAGCTGCCCATCTGTGTTGTACCTGACGTATGTATAGATTGCCTACTCACCTCTGCACTAAAATCCTAACTATAAAATGCACTTAGAAAAGCTAAGTGTAACAGAGGTAGACTCTTCCAACTAGAGTAGAGGACATGCACTTAATTCATAATTAAAAGTAAGAAAAAAAAAGAAATGTGACCTGCTCCCACAAAATCAGTCACATATGACCCTCTGAACAAAAATGAGTTATATACACATATCGGCGATAATTTCGAGAAATTCAAGAATAAAGTTCAGCAACAATTTTCAGCTATGCAGTGTCTGCTATGTCCTTAGCAACGCATATTTCAGGTTTGTGCTACACACTTAAAATTTGGCAGGCTTTAAGAGATTAGTCTAGACTAATACTTGGTTAATTTGGAGAGTGATACGTGGTGTCCTTCTTTAATTTTTATTTACAACATAATTCTACAAAAAGTTGCCATATTGTGATCCACATACGACAGTATGATTGCAAATATTGTACTCACATGCTGCATTTTTTTCTCCTCTCACAAAAAGCACAGTGATTTTTTTTTTTTTTAAGGAAATATAAACAGCCTAACTGGGTACATTTGTATTCCAGAAGCCTGTGTTTTTAAATTACAATTTACTGGATAAGTTGTCTAGTGCAGAAAAAATGCTTTCATAATGTATTGACTTTTCGAAGTTACGACTGATAAAAAAAAATTACCCTGGACATGTCACGTCTCTGTATCCTCTTCACAGTGTGGAACACGGTTTCCTATAGTATCGGTGTTTTTCTGCAAAACACAAAAAGCTTTTCCTTTCTCAGAAGAAAAAAAAATATTCTCCACTGACCAGCTCTCGCTTCTCTCACTTCCTCTTCGTTAACCAGCGTGTGTATGCAGCTTCTTACTCAGTTTCACTCCGTTCATTCTGCTTTATGTGTTCTTCCTCTTATTAAAATCTGTCCGAATCGTCTTTCCCAGGTGAATCGGGACACGAAATAATCCTCAATGACAGAAAGCCGCTCACAGCAACTTCAGTTAAAATTAGCTTCCCAGGATATTTTTTTTATCTCATTTGCAAACTTCATCTCTTCTGATTTGTCATTCTCATTTATTGTGAAATAATGTGATGGGTGTTATTTTAAATATAAATGAATAAAAACAATAATGGTAATAATAATAAGTATAAAAACTAGTGACCGCAATTATTATTAAAATTACAAAGATGAAAAGTGTGAACACTGACACTCAGATGTGCCTAACCAGGCCGTCGTTTTGTCACATGGTAGCAACAAGCTTGAAATTGCTTTCACATTGACCTATTAAAAACGTCACCTTGTGGGCGGGTATTTTGAAATCTGAATTGACGCTGACATTAAGTTGAAATAGCAGACTGTCGGCTTTCAAGAGATGCATAACATGAGGTGGTACGCGGCTTTGGATGAACGCTCGCTTCCCTTTAAATTAATTCTCACACGAAAAACACTACAAAAATGTGTATGTGTTACAAAAACGTTTAAAATAAAGACTTTTAAAGCAATTTACCACAAATGACTGTTAAGAACTTATACTTTATATAGATAGATAGATAGAGAGAGAGAGATAGATTTTTTTGTCCACCTTTAACCTTATGTCTGAAATTATAAGTGTGATAATACAAAATAAATCATTAACCTAAAATGAGCCTTAAAATTGAAATTGATGATTATACACTGTGCAATATGTGAACCATGAAGACTTAAACATACAGTAGTTTACTTAATAATAGGTTACGAAATATCTGGAAAGATGTACTCCATTGGCTTGTCATTGGAACATGTCAATACTGTAGGTGCCAGGAAGAATCCCTTTTTTTCTGAAAGCAATAACCGGTACAATGCTGGCAAGAAACTCATCAGAGTTTAAATATTGTTCTGTTTTGTAAAATTGATTAGAGCTTTACATACATACAGCATTACTGCATTTCGATGTTAACACTGATGCTATTGACACAGTTGTTTTCATTTTGAAAACATCTGTCGATATTTTTCACAAGCATGTGGACAGAGATTATGAACCAAATGTCATTCAAATAAGAAAACATTGACAATGTCAACATCTCTCAACTATGTATCTGGGACTTGAGAGTCCCAGTCAGTGGGTAAGAATCTAAACAAGGAACACAATTCTGAATAAAGGTTAGTGGTCTTCTAGTGAGCTTCCTTTGATTTCTACATCGACTGTGCCAAGTCCCCTTGTTTTGTAGAACAAAAATCTGTAGCACATAAATTGCAATGTTGGAGAACTAGAAATGTTTGTTGTGTTTTTTGTGAACTAAAATAAAACAGAAACAGCTTTGCCACGAAAGGGATCATTTATAGGGTAATCATCGAATACAGTGGGCGCGTTAAGTGAGCCGCTCAAAGCAGCTCAGTGAAATAACCCACTTCACGACATGTTCAGTTCCGCTCCCTCTGAACAGCTCAGAGTGCTGCAGAGCAGATTTAATCTGTGACCCGAGTGAGCAGAAAAATTCTCGCTCTGAGCCGCTTAGTTACTTAACATCTTAAAGCCTTTGGTCTTCATCTGGAAACCAAAAAAGTAACAGGACGACACCACCAGGAATGTTTATAGAGCTTTAACCTCATATCAGCAACAGGGGTCAAAATCCGTAACAGCACACAACACTGCCTGTTACACTGTATTGACCAGAATAGTCACAGGAAATTACACAGTATGGAATTTTCAAGTATTGAGGGTGTCGTCACTGTATCTGTTTCCTTTGTAAAAGGCATGAATAGAGGATCTATATATTTTGCCTTGTCTTTATTGTTCTTTAAAACCTAGAAGTTACAAGGCATATTTAAGGTAATTTATATTATTTATTATTTTATTTCTTAGCAGACGCCCTTATCCAGGGCGATTAATAGCAGAGATTAGAGTTGATGGCTATGTTTCTGACAGCATATTCTGAATAGCGGAATTGTCTGTCCTCTTGTATGACTCCTTAGCCCATGCTAAAACACTGATATTATACTTTGGTATATTATATAAGGCCATTTAAAAAAAAATATGGAGTTCCGGTTCTGGTGTCACATGGACTCAAGAGAACACCTTTCTCCACCTTAATTATTTTTTTCACATCTATACAGTGAATTTCTTAATAATATAACAAAAATATTGCATTGAAACTTACCAACTACAATACGAAATGTCAAAATTGAGGAATAGGCGCCACAGGCCCTTCACTAGCTGTGCAAATTACTGAGATCCTGCAATAGGAAATGTCCTTCAAATCAGAATTCCACAAATTCAGGTTTGAGACATATACCGCATGCAAGATTTTGAACATTCAGTGACAGATATTGATTGCAGAGTTGCTTCTTTGGAAATCCTGTGTGCTACCTTAACTGAAATAAAGCAGGAAAAAGCTGATGTTTTCATTTTTTTCAAAAGTCCTTGATGTAGCTGCTTTCCAGAGGGAACCTGAAGTCGACAGTGCTCACAGGTCTCTTGCCCCGAAACCAAAGACCGGGGAGAGGCCGAGACCGATGATCGTCCAGATGCACCGATTCCAGGATAAAGAGCAAATTCTCCACCAGGCAAGAGAAGGGGGTCTCCTGATGTATCACAGCAAGATAATTCAGATTTTTCCTGATCTCAGTGCAGATCTGGCATCCTTCAATGGAATTAAATCTCAGTTGCGAAGCGATGGGATTAAATATGGCCTTCTACACCCAGCTCGTTTGAAGATCACCACTAATGGCGCGACATACTGCTTCGCTACTCCAGAAGAGGCGTCTCTTTACTTAAAGAGCCACATTCTACCGAGTCAAGCCTATACGGACACTTTGGCTGCGCCCTAAACTGATAATTATCATGTTATATCTGGTTTCAGGTTTGTCTGGCAGGATAAACAATGTGCGGTGGCTTCTTCGGGCATCCCTGGACTGTGGGGTGAGGTAAACTGCCCTGCATTTCAAAACTTCGTTATGGCGTGCATTCTGGTGTCAGGGGTGAATGTTTGTTTCAGGACATAAGCAATGATGGGGTTGTTGATTGTTTCTTATTGTTATTACTGTTAGTATTTTTTTTATTTTGATTGTTGTTTTCTGTTTCCACCCTTTCACACGTTGCTGTGTTTGCATGCTCGGGGGACTAGAGGACTGTGAATTGCTTGTTGAATTTTTTATTTATTTCTATTTTTCTTTCTTGACACCAATGTGTTAAATCATCTTTAGCAGAGCGGGCACCATCTATTAGTTAATTATATTCTTATTTTACAAATGTAACTGTCTTTATTGTAATACTAGAAGGGATTAAACATGTAACTAAGGCTAACCTCCTGAGCTTGGCAGAGAGCCTGGGAGTGTGCGGCGCCGCTGCAGTTTATCGAACATTGTTGATTTACTGACTGATTTCTATTTGTAATAAGCTCTCCTGTGCACTATATACTGTGTGTCTCCTGATATGTATTTATGTTCATATGTTAGCTGTTTGTGTGTGGAGACATAGAATGTTTTTTTTTTTTTTAAATCTCTTTTCAAGTGGATAAATTTGGGGACGAACCTGTATGCACGATTATGCACATGATTACGTTCATAAATATACCTTATACAGGGGAATTTATATAGAAACATGCAGGCACTTTTATTTTTGTATTTTTGCATAGCTGCTTATAGGTTTACGTTGGATATGTATACTTGTGAATGTGTATATGCATATATATTATGCATCTATGTTGGTGACAGATACTGTCAGTGTTCATATTTAGCTACCATTGTTTTAATTTAGTTTCATGTTTTGGTGGGATAGGTGTTATGTACTATACCTCTAGCTGTGTAGAATGTTAAAGAACAAGTACTCAACAAAGTGGGTAAGCTTCTGCCTCAGTTGAGGAGGCAGTATGGGGGGGTAGGGGCTGGGGTAACTTTCACTTTCATTTTCTTTATTCTCCTACCTTTCTTTCTTATCTCTTTTTAGAGTTATGTCTGATTGCATTTTGAATGTGGTTGTTGCTCTGGGGGCAAGGTGCCTATCTTTCCAACTAATACATGATGCCTGTAAATATTGGAAAAAGCCCAGTTGGCTACTTGCTAAATTTTATTAGCTGGAATGTAAAAGGTCTCAATCACCCTGTAAAACACAATAAGGTGCTATTCACCTTCAGCATCTTAAAGTGAGTACTGCATTCTTGCAGGAAACTCACCTTCGAACAACAGATCATTTCCGATTACGCAGGGATGGGTGGGGCAGATGTTTCACTCTACTTTTCATAGCAGAGCCAGAGGGGTAGGAATTCTGAAACATAAAACAGTTCCTTTTGTGGCTTCTCATGTAACTACAGACCCCAATGGTCAATATATAATAGTTGTGGGCAAGCTTTATGAGACTCCTTTAATCTTGGCTAATGTGTATGCACCAAATTGGGACGATAGTACCTTTAGGGCCAACTTTATTTCCTTCCTACCTGATTTGAACACACATAAGTTAATACTAGCAGGTGATTTTAATTGTGCACTGAATCCCTCTGTAGAGCGTTCTTCTTCGATGCCTACTGCCTATTTTCTGGACACTCACAGGAACTCAGATCCTTGGAGGGTTTTTTTTCCCAATTCGAGACAGTACTCGTTTTTTCCCCCTGTCCACCGCACTTACTCCTGGATTGATTACTTCTTTATTGATAATAAATTACTTCCCTCTGTTCAATCTTGTAATTATCAAAGTATAGTTATCACTGACCATGCCACACTTGTTATGGAACTTATAGTCTCCAATCAGGCCCCCCCCTCGCCGCTCTTGGCGCTTTAATTCTCTTTTGCTCTCAGATAAAAGTTTTATTCAATTAATTTCTTCCCAAATAACCCTCTTCTGTGTAAACAGGTGTAGAAAGCTATATGCACATATAAAATTATAAACCATAAATAACTAGTTATAAAAATAACATAAAATAAAAATATAACTTATGCAATGTGAAAACGCTTTGAGTGAAACAGAGTTCAAAGGCTCTGTCTGTCTGTTCAGAGTTCTATTTCAGCGTTCTAAGTACAATCTACGCAGAAAACGTGCTTTTCAACTGTACCAGTGCATTTTCCACAGACTGCCTTTTCACAACGGGCACAGACATCAACATTTCTGTTTTTATTGCATTTAGCAACCTGGCATTGTCTTTTATTCTGTGTGCCAGTGGGCGCAGGGCTGGGTGAAGGTTGAAGGGCATTTGCCAGCCGACTTTCGTGTCTCATATCAAAGTGTTTCTGCCATAGCTCCAGGACTAGCTGCAAAATGATGTCCCTCCGAGTGATTGTGTTGCTGGTACACTCCTTGTACAAAACCAAAGCGTTGATGGCTGCCAGGTCCAAAACATTATAAAAAACAGCCATAGGCCACCTGCGAGTACCACCTTCGACAGAATGCAGCCGCTGAAATTTCTATATCTCTTTCAATGCATTCCCCTGTTCATAGTAAAATTCTTTTTTAACACTCTCGATCACATTATTTTGTAATCTATATGTTCATATGCAAGATTCATATACATAACAGGAGTTTTAGAAAAAGCAGAGTTACTTGGAAAGTAGTGGATGTGATTTTGTAAGTAGCTTCATTTTGTGGAACAGAATCTTTCTTTATTCTTCTCTCTTCTATTCTAAATCTCCCAAAATCAATTTGAGACCTATATTATTGGGTGGTATCTTGACCAATGGTATGTATATTCAATTTAACTAAATAATAAATTTCAGCTTCTGATATTGGAAAATAGTCCCTTTGAATCAGTTTAAACATCCTTTACCAGATGGCTTAACCAGTGACCTCTAAATCTTTATTACAGTTTTAAAAAACTTAGAGAAAAGTTTTTACAAAAACGCCATTCTTTAGAGAGCAATAAATAAATAAAGAAATAGAATAGAATATATACTTCAGTTCAAAACGTTCAAAACCTTTTTCTCCTCTCCTTTAATGGGTGCCAGCTCAATTCAATTTGAGGCTTTCTTCAGTGCATTTTATACCATAAGTCTGACAAGACAGAATTTTTGTCATCATCAGATGTTCTACTGTCTTTGAGGCTATCAGTTGGTGATTTGACATGTATTGTACAATATTCCTTAGCTGCCATATCATATTTGTAATGTTTTTTCATACTCCAGCACTTACTAATGCCCCAAATCCCTAAACTGCACTGAACTGCATCATGTCTCAAACAAAGATGCTGTCATTGAATCTGCCTGCAACTGCAAGGGTGCCAACTTGGATAACAAGAAATAAGTAGGTAATAATTGGAGGAGAGGCTTAAATGCATGTGCCCTTTCTCTTTATCACAGCTCTTCATGCACCCAGGAGGTGCTTGAAAAAAAAAAGTTTCAACAGTAACAAGTTTTCTTTAAAGCACGCTATACCAGCTTCACGGTTGCTTTGTTGGATCACTATGTGAGTTGCAGCTTGAAAGTCTTTATATGCCTGAGGGAAATTATCTATATATATATATAATTGTAACCTGCCGGCACTCACGGTCGTTCGTTTGCCCCTTTTAAAGCAAACCCAGGACACAGGAAATTGAGTTTTAAGCGCGGTTGTGCTATTTTTAATAAACAAATAAAACACAAACAAAAATAAACACCTAGCTCCTTGTTGGAGCACTGACAGGCAGGTCCTTGACTAACTCACAGGACGGCTAAGCCGTTTACCTGCCAAACAAAACACACAGGTTTAACACAAAACAAAGGTTCTTACACTACCTTTTTCCTTATATGCTTGAACACACTATCAAGCGGGCTTCTAAACACACCAGCAGCCCTGAACAGACTGGCTGCTTCCTTTATATACCCTGCACCTGGCTCTAATTTACAATGATCACCAGGTGCAGGGGATAATTACTAATATAACAATTAACAAAATAATTACACAATTAACCAAAATGTGAATATGCACATGTTTTATGCAGGGAGGATATTAACCCCCTCCCTGCTGTGTTACAATATATATATTAGAAGGAGGCATGGAGCACATCTGAATTTCTAATAAAAAACACCATGAGTGGATTTGGCCACTATACAGCTCCTAAAATAAATTGCTCTAAAATCAGTAAATAAACTGCACAATTAATTGAAGCAAGCAAGAAGGTTGTGCCTTTTATGCACAACAACTTATCGACGCAGTAACAAAAGAAACAAGGACTTAGCTCCACAAGAATCACAAACTCTGCTCCATGCTCTGTGCTCCATGCTCCGGTTCGCCGTCACCCAGGGATGCCAGTTTGCCATTGCCCGGGGATGCCAGGTCGCCATCGTCCAGGGACGCCTGCACGTCTCCGCCCGGGGATGCCTGCACGTCACTGTCCAGGGATGCTTGCACGTCACCACCCGGTGATGCCTGCACCTCTCCGCCCGGGGATGCCTGCACGTCACCGTCCAGGGACGCTTGCACGTCACCGCCCGGTGATGCCTGCACGTCTCCGCCCAGGGATGCCTGCACGTCACTGCCCGGGGATGCCTGCTTTGCTCCACCCAAGGATGCCTGCCTTGCACCGCCCAAGGATGCCTGCCTTGCATCGCCCAAGGATTCCTGCTCTGCATCGCCCAAGGATTCCTGCTCTGCATCACCAAAGGATGCCTGCTCTGCATCACCTGGGGTGGCCTGCTGCTGTGCCTCGCCTGGGGTCGCCAGCTCTGCCTCGTCTGGGGTCGCCTGCTCGCCATCTCCTGGGGTCACCTGCTCGCCGTCGTCTGGGGTCGCAGCAACCACCGCATCTTTTTCTCATTGTCTAATATTCCCAGCAGATTCAATAATGTCCTATTGAACCTCTCACTTTGTCCAAACCCCCTCAGGATGATAGGAGGTGATATGACTTTTCTCAGCCCCATACAATCTGCACAGTTTTTTAATTACATTAGCCTCAAAGGCTGCTCTGTAATCAGAATGCAATCTGGCTGGACATCCAAATGGCTGTATTACTTGTTGCCATAATACTTGAGTTGTAGTTATAGCAGTTTGTCAAACGTAGCAACTGCCCAAACAAACTTAGTAAAATGAATGGTTATGAAAAGAATGTTCTGGTGTCCATCAGCTGACTGCTCCAAAGACAAGTAGTCCACAGCAACTAGTTCTAGGGGTGTACCAGTCTGAATTGGAATCAAGGGTATCTTTAATTGATGAACTGGGGTCTTCCTCAGGGTGCATGGCTTACAAGCTGCACACCACTCTGTCAGCAATGCAGACAGGTTAGGTAGGTAGAACTGTCACCGCATAGCTTCCAAGGTCCTTTCTTCACCAAAGTGGCCAGCATTGTCATGAAAGTATTCCAGGGCAGCTTGCTTAAACTCTGCAGGAAGTAACAACTGTCGTTTTACCCCAGGTTCCCTAGGTACTAGAACAGTACAGCATAACAGCCCACCTTGAACGGTCATCTGCTTCCACTGCCTCAGGATCTTAATTTCCTCCTGGTCCTCTTGGCTCTGCTCTTGAGCTCCTGGTGGTTATCACCTCATCTTCTCTCTCTGCCTTACCCCACTGTTCAGATGACTTTCCCAGGAAAGTAATGTGGCTGGCAGCTCCAAGTCGGTCTGCTGTGTATTGATCCTCTGTAGCTGGGGGAGGAGTACTTATAATCAGGTAAACTGCACAACAAGCTTGCACAACCTCACTCCTCACATGGCTAAAAGCAGGTACTTCAGCACCATCATGGCTGAGGAGTCAGAAGTTTTAGGCAATAGTACCCTAGACAGAGCATCAGCATGGCCATTCTGCCTCCCTGGTCAATACTTAATCTCAAAGTTGTAGTTGGCAAGCCGGGCAGCCCATCGCTGGGTCACACTATCCAGCTTAGTAGTCAGCAAATGAGCTAAAGGGTTGTTATCAGTGAAAACAAGAAACGGAGCACCAGCCAGATAGTCATGAAACTTTTCAGTAACAGCCCACTTAAGGGCTAAAAATTCAAATTTAAAGGAACTATAGTTAGAATCATTCCATTCTGCAGGTTGCAAGCGCCTACTGGCATAGGCAATCACTCTCTCCTTCCCTTCTTGCTTCTGTGACAACACAGCTCCCAGTCCATTACTGGCATCTGTATACAAGATAAAATGGCAAGTAAAAATCAGCAAAGGCCAAAATGGGAACATGCAGCAAAGCTCCCTTTAGAATCTGGAATGCAGTCTCAGAATCCTCAGTCCATTCTGAAAGATTAAATGGGATCTTACTCTTTTTTGGAGCACCACACAACAACTGATGGAGTGGAGTTGCAATTTTGGCAACGTTTTCAATAAACCTGCGGTAATAGCCTATAAAGCCAAGGAATGCCCGAAGTTCAATAATCGATACTGGACTCTTCCATTCCTACACAGCTTTTACTTTGTCAGGATCTGGAGCCACTCCCTGTTCAGAGATGATGTGTCCTAGATAGTGAACTTCCCTTTGCAGAAAGTGAAACTTTGATGTCTTATCCGTGTTGCTGAAACTTCTGAAACACAAACCCAAGATGTTTTAAGTGGGAGACAAAGTCAATAGAGTATACCACAACATCATCAAGATAGATCAACAAGGATTCTGTGTTGTGCTCACCTAAGCAGTTCTCCATTAGGCGTTGGAACGTTGCTGGCACATTGCATAAGCCAAACAGCATCCGTTCAAACTCAAACAAGCCCATAGGAGTAGCAAAGGCCCATAGGAGTAGCAAAGTCTTTTCCAGGTCTCTGGGGTCCATCTCCACCTGCCAATATCCGCTTGCTAAATCCAGTGTTGAAAACCAACTAGCCTTCTTCAAGTTGGTTAAAGACTCCTCTACCCTAGGCAGCGGATAGGCATCTTTATGGGTCACTGCATTTCGTTTTCGACAATCAACACAGAATCTAAGAGTTCCATCTTTCTTTTTGACTATTACTATGGAGCTGCCCATGGGCTGCAGCTTTCCTTCTCAATGCCGGCTTCCAGCATTCCACACAAAATAGATTTCACTTCGGAGTACAGATTTAGGTGGCATTTGACGATACCTTTCACAACTAGGGGGGGCATTACCTGTATGGATCTGGTGCCTGACAGTACTGGTACA
Source organism: Acipenser ruthenus (assembly GCF_902713425.1). NCBI lineage: Eukaryota > Metazoa > Chordata > Actinopteri > Acipenseriformes > Acipenseridae > Acipenser > Acipenser ruthenus. The sequence goes on along the minus strand of NC_081195.1, from coordinate 15,847,977 downwards.
GCCATAATCTTCATCATGAAGAGAAAACACAGCTGGTACTTGGAGAGCAGTTCACTCCACCGCTGCTTCTGTCCTTCAGCCAGCACAGCCTCTGTTAGATCTCCCTGTAACAGAGGATCTTTCGACTCACCAAGGGGGCAGGGCACATTGGTCTGTAAAAAGCGGACCTCCACTGTAGCTTCCCCAACAGGCACCACTTCCACTTGATTATCAAAAACATCACCAGGTAAATAGACCTCTCCAAGCTTTTGGTGGCACTGTAGAAACACAGGAGTCTGAGCAACATTTTTAACTATTATTGGGATCTTCCCTTGGTGAATGGTACACAGCGAACAGGCTACCATGATAGACCCCCTCATTAGTCACAGGCTTGATGACACACTCATAGTCCTTACAATCTGGATCTGTCCTTGTCTAGCCCCACACCACCACTTCACTGCGTCCTGGTATCTTCAAGGGATATTTGTTTAAAATGCGTACATACCCACGTCTTACATGTCCATCAGCAAATCTACTGGGCTTTTCACATAGTTGAATTCCACGGACCCTGGGGACAATGAGGGATTGGTCTTCCAGCCTGAAACAAAATCTCCCAACATTGTTCAATTACATTTATTGCTAATAACCCAGGAGCAGCAGAAGATTATTGCTAAAATAAAATAGATATTGCACAGGAGATATATTTGCATGATTCCAGAAATAGACAACACAGTGCAGTAGTTTTCAATGGGCTGAAACGCAGACTAGAAAATTTAAATAAATCTTTAGAGAAATGTAAACAAGCACAGTCTCACAAATCTCCAACGGAGGTGTATAGGTCCAACTCAGTAAGTTCTTCAATGAAGCAGCTCAGGTACAGGGCCAGTGACACACCGGCATCCAAATAAAATAAAAAATACAAAAACTGCAATCTGGTACAGTCCTGAAAAAAAGAAATTGCAAGAATATAACTGCAGACCAGCAAAACAATATATAAAAAAAGGCGGAAAAAGACATTCCGACATTACAATTTTCCCTTTCCGGTCCGATGTCGGACCCTGTATGACATTATTATTATTATTATTATTATTACTTATTTCTTAGCAGACGCCCTTATCCAGCTCAAAGAATATCATGGACATTTGAAGAGCTCTTTGAGATGTTATAGTAATAAAATAATGACTTGGATCGCATTATTGAGGAGTTTGGTGATAAAATGAGTGATCAGGAGACGATTTATTAATATACACGACTATGAAGCAGTATGTGAAAAATACAGCGAACAAGGGGTGAGGCAGGGCTGGAGATGCAGTACTGAGTGTCCTGTTGATATGCAGTGCCCTTTAAACCTGTTTTACTGTGAAAAAAAAATACTTTTAAACAGTGCGTGTAAAATAAACAGCGCATGCAAAAATAAATTGGACCTGATGTGCCTGACAGGTGCTGAATAAATGGATCTCAAAGGGTTAATCCTGAAGCAGGACAAGAAAAAACAAACAAACTTCTCGTGCCGGTCTGTCTCTCCAGCGCATCGTCTTACTCTCGCGTGCCACCCGTCCGCCGGTCTGTCTTTAATAACGCAACATTAATTGTCCACAGCTGGTGGCGATTAATTCATAGGTTGCACTAGGGACCGTGGCAAAAGGAAATAAACAACCAAAAACAAAAGGCACTACAGCAATACCTCACAGTATTGTTAGACCTGCTGTTTTGCCATTTTCCCTGTTCATTTAAATGCTGTCATTACTATTTAAGATGTACAGGTAGTGGACAAAAAAATGGAAACACCAATGTAAAGTCATTTAATAGGGCATTGGGTCACTATGGTATCCCGCTCTGTGGAGTTCTCAGCGGACCATTTTTGATGAAACTGGCTGTTCGTATGCCCAAGTTTGAAATTTGCAGTCAATTGATTTGCAGTTGCTCGCCTGTTTTGTCTTGCACTTCAAATTAATGCACAGATATCACCATCCTGGAGTATGTGCTTCCGCCCACTGTTGCCCTTTGCTGATGATGTCTTTCCCTCGGAGTTCCATGCCGACATCACCTTAGATACCTTTGCTCGTGAAACATCAGCAAGTTGAGCTGTCTTGGTCACTGAAGCTCCTGCCAAACTCACCCCAACAATCACCCCTCTTTCAAAGTCACTGAGTTCTCCTCTTTCAGCCATGCTAGCCATAATTATAGGCAACCAGGCCTGTCCAGCATTTTTATACATGACCCTAAGCCTGCTGGGATGTTATTTGCTAAATTAATGCATGAGCCACACCTGTGTGGAAGCCCTTGCTTTCAATATACTAGGTGTCCCTTATTTACCCAGATGTTTCCATTTTTTTGTCCACTACCTGTATATGTACTGTAAGCTTGGGGTAAAATCTCCCATGTCTCCCATCGTTCCTGCAGCTCTATAGCAGTAGAATGTTCTGCACGATAAATAGAGGATACTCCATGAATGGGGATAGTTATAAGATTATGATACTATGTGGCATATTTGCCAACTCCATCCTCTAATTACTGTAAAACTCATTGTATTGTATAAGGCAATTTAGGACACATTTTAAGGACTAGAAAAGGAAACAGCAAACTGTATTATCTGTTTATTAAAAAAAAAAAAATCAGCATGAATTGAGAAAAATATCCTGTACACAAATGCTAATTTAATAGCCCAAAAAAAGGGGTGCAATGTAATTCAAGGGTTTTTACTCACAGTTTCTTATTTGTAACATCAATGTACTGTAGGATTTTATCCTTTCAAAGAAAAGTCATAAAAGGAATTGCAAACGCTTTGAAAACATGACCACCTCTTTAAAGTTGCTAAAAGCATACCAGCACCATAATTCAACATTTATCACATTCCCCTATGTGATTTATTATGCAGAAATGGATATGCATGTATGTGTATTAATATCTTTTTCATCACAGGACCCTGGTCTGAAGTTGGTATCGTGCAGTGATGCATGCCTTATTTCCAGTGACAGAGAAGCTCATCATTACAACAAATTATAAACACATGCATGAGAGAACAATGATACATTACAGTATCACCTTGATGTATGATAGATATCTAATGGCAACAGGCATGAAGGCAGATTAATGTTATTGATTTTGCTGATGACTTACAGGTACCCGTTTAAAAGCTAAAACACAAAGCCAAAAAAAAAAATGAAATATGTCAGTTAATTAATTATTTTGCTTCTAATGCAATGAGCCCTTATATGACATTAGCAGTGGAGCTGGTGAGGAAGAGCTTTACTGTCCTTAACTTCCATTTAATTACACAGAACAAACAAATCAGTGCAGGAAAGAAGTGCACAATCCTTTAGCTTTTGTGTTTTCAGCCTGGTTAATCTGAGCTTTAAATCAAAGAGGTACCGTTATGTTGGTTTGCTGAAATAGCATTTTCATCAAAAACTGCATGCTATAGGTGGACACATTTTGGCATCCTGATGAGGATGCTCCCCAATTCATCTGTAGAAATGTTTGTTGTACTGTATAACGGTGTTAGCGTGGGCACTGGAAATGAAGGTTTTTAAAAAGTGTCTTTAAATGTCCTTTTAATTGCTTTTTAACAATGTCCTTCCTTTATAATTCTGAGGGGTTATTGGTTAAGTATTGAATTAAAATAATAATCCAATATTGATTCTGATCATTGTTTCTCTGAATCTGCCTTAAACTAGCTTTGAGTTTGTCTATAGAATACGAAGAACGAGTACTGAACAGCCGTCTTCATTCCATTCAAACCATGTGACTGTGACCTTTCAACTCTGGAAGCCTACTCTATCAATTGTAACACAGCCTTACGACTCAGGTTCATTTTTGCCCTTAAAACACAGCAGAGACAGACACAGAACTGCACTTTAGCACTAGCGTGCACTTTTATTTACACAAAACAAAACAAACAAAACAAAGACCTAACTCCCACATGGATTACTAACTATATATTTTTTTCTCGTTTATCACTATGTTGGACAGCTAAGCCATTTTCCGATCACAAAACACTTTTTATACTTTTTTGCACACAAAAGGTTTATACAGTACCTTGTTCTTTTACTGACAGCCTCTTGCCTTTACACAGACTTGAACAAACATGTTTTCTTGTTAAATACCCACCTGCTAATTACAGGCAGGTGACATTTGTTAAATATTAGAGCCAGGTGAATTTCATCCTGGCTCCTTCCGTGGCATTCTGGGAAATATAGTCCTTTAGCCCCTCCTGGACTACATTTTTCTCTCCTCCTCCTCCCTCTAGTCTGACACACATCCTCCCCCTTGTGCGCAGCACACCGACCATTCCAAGGCCACTTCTCCACCTTTAAAATTCCAGCACCCTCCCTCAAGTTCCACATTGTCCCCTTTCACCCTTTGTTGTGGGCGGGTCGATCCATCTTCCGGCACCTAGAGAAAGGGACCAAGAACCAGCGACAGGGGCCCCTTCTGGAATACATTTTTCTCTCCTCCTCCTCCTAGTCTGACACACGATGTATATACTGTATAGGAAATAAGTAAGACTGTTCAGTCACAGCACTGAGTATTTTCAAGACAAACTCAATGTACAATAGAGCTGACTTCAAGGTAGTAAATGTTACATTGAAAATAACCCCCAAGCACTCAAATGGAAAAAATAAAAAATATATATATCAAGCGGGTGACTCACAAAGACTGAAACACAACAGATACAGCCTTCACACATTTAGTCTGAAGGTCAAGTTTTTGGGAGAGTGAAAGGTATTTGCTGCTTCAGTAAATGATAACTGTGTGGGTGTTTTAGAAAATGTAGTTGTAGTTGATTTTTTTTCCTGCTTCTGTAAAAACAGTGAACATCTAATTTCAAATGTATACCTGCTGAATGGAGCTTTTACACAGTTTTTTCCATGAATAATATTAAACTTGCAAAGGTGGTAATACAATTTATTTTGTACACATTGTTTCAATACTGTACTAGTACAAAAGATATTTTTTGGTTGGTCAGCATTTCAGAAACTTGTCATTATTTTAGCATCCTCAAACAAAGGGATGATCATTAACTGATTTTAAATAATGAAACCGGTTCAAATGGACTGTAAATTGGTCAAAACAAAGGGGGGAGTGGTACAGAGCATGCCATTTAGAGCCCACTGGTCGACAAAGGCCATCATGTCGCCAGCGGACGTGCTCTAAAGTAACCATTGACCAGGGCCCTGAACATGGCTCCGCAGTCAAAGAGACCCTCCCCAGTGATCTTACGCTTCCTGGTCTTGTAGATGGCCAGTCTAGCAAGAGCCAGGAGTAGATTCACCAGGTGGTCTCTCGACTTGGTGGAGCCATGAACAGGGTGCCCGAAAATAAGAAGGGTAGGGGAAAAATGCAGCCAGAACTGCAGCAGGATGTTCTTCAACAGCATGAAAATGGATAAAAAATAAATATGAACTACGGACTCGGATTGACCGCAGAAAGGGCATGTGGCATCCGAGTCGGTAAAGCGACGTAGGAGCTCCCCTGATGCAACTGCTCCGTGCAGCACCCTCCATCCCAAGTCCCCAGCTCCTCTTGGGACTAATGGGGAGTACAGTGCTTCCCACAGGGGACTCTTGCCCTCCAGGGATTGGAGGGGCTCCCGTCAAGCGGTGTCTTGGCGGGAGACGAGGACAAGGAAATGGGAGTGTGGAGCATGTTCTCCTCAACACAGATTGGAAGGGGGTCAAGGAGAATTCCGAGCTCCTGCTCAGGTTGTTCGAGGGGAGGCCGAAGGGGGTCCCGCGCCTTTGGTTCAATCAGCAGGACCGGAGAGCCGGGGGTAGGGAGAAAAGTTGGTTCCCCGGTCCTGAGGACCCTCTTGAGATACCTGGGTGCAACGCTGCTTTGCACTCACGGATCGCTCGGCGGACCGTCCCGACGGTCCCAAGTCGCCCTGGCCACTCCGAGCTTTCGTGATCCAGGAGATCCCAGACTCTGGTCACTTTAGCTTCCGCACCACGGGGGATTCCAACGCCTGCACACCTGCACATTATTTATTGTTTTGTTTAATAAATAAACAAAACAGACTCACCCCTGCTCTGTAAAAACCACCAGAGCAGGGGTATACAACACACACAAAAAAAAAACACAAAGGATTTTTTTCCCTCAAATACAGGAAAGACAAATGAATCAAAGTTTTAACAAAAATTGTTTTAAACTTAAAAAAATAAATAAAAACAAACAAAAGGGCAGGAGATAAACAATGGAGCACACGGCCTCTGCTCCCTGCCTGCCCTTCCCCCATTCTGCACACAGCAGAGATGGGGGATTAAAACAAATTGATTTTTAACTAAAAACTAAAAACAGTTATGTATATAGAAATAATATTTATAAAAACACAAAAATAAAACCTTTAAAGTAAAATTAATAAATCAATAAAATAAGTGTTTAAAAAAGAAAGAAAAATAAAAGAAGGAAAAATCTCTCCTGCACTTGTTTACAACCACAAGTGCAGGGAGACAAAGAAAAAGACAAAAAAGGTGTTTTATTTAAAAATAAAACAACCAAATCAAAATATTTTTAAATCAAAAGGTGCCCTCTACTTTAAAAATAAAGTTATAAAAATATTTGAAAAATAAAAAGTTTAAGGAACTGTTTTTTTAAGTTTTTGTTTGCTAGCTGAGGAGCTCCACAAACATGTGACCTCTCAGTAGTTATTATTATTATTATTATTATTATTATTATTATTATTATTAGTTTTTTGGAAACCAGGAAACCAGTATTTGAACCAAGAAATGCTTGCGTTGCTGGGCTGAGGAATCAAGGCTTTTGATATACATATATGTGGCAGGATGGAGGCCTGCCCATGTAAATAAAAATGTGTAGCATTTGTAAATAATAATGTGTTTAATTTGTTTAATTGGATGGCAGGGCTGGGAGGTTAGACCCCCCTGATTGCCTAATTAAAATTAATGTGCAACAGCCAGCTCTCAGTAACTTAACTAGACCCTTAATTGAACTGATAATTTGCTTAATTAGACCTTTTTAATTGTTTTCAGCTGTTAAACAGTTGCAGAGTTCAAGTTACATATACAATGTTATAGCTAACTTGAAATCTGCACCTGTTTAAACAATTAAAAGGTCGAATTAAGCAAATTATCAGTTCAATTAAGGGTCTAAGTAATTGAGAACTCAGTTGGAATGAAAACCAGCAGACACAGTGGGACCCCAGGACCAGGGTTGAGAAACGCTGCTTAAGACCATAGGTAGGGATTACTTTAGGGGATTTAGTAATCTTACCAATGTTTATTTTAGTTTATGTAGGGAGAAGGTTCCTGAAGCGGGACCTCCTTTTTAGTGGAAGTAGTGCTTAGCCACTTTTTATTTTCTGGTTGTTTTTGTACAGTGTTTTGTTTTTGTATGTACTGCACTTGGATATATTGCCTCCCATACTAGAACTACCATTGCAGGTACCCTAGTGGCGGCCATCAACAACTGCACCCCTTGTACTTAATAAAACCTGCACACCTGAGCAGCGTTACAAAGTCAAACCCTCTGTGTCTCTCTCGTTTCTCAGCGGATACACACACAGTAACAGCTTGCCCCTGTTACAGTATACTATAAGGGATCACTACAATACCGAAGAACTTCAGTATTCCATTGATCAAATAGCCAATTCCATTTCCGTTACAGGATGATAAAAGCCCCAAGATTACGAACTAAATTTAATTTCCCTTTTTAATGGGTTGTTTGGGCACTTACTGTAAATACATCCATAACTTAAAAATGCTCAATCAGAAACTGTAGGTAAAACTCATAAGAAACTCAAGTCAAGTCAACAACTGTTTGGGCTTCTTCAGTGTACTTTTAAATTCACTTAGATATTGGATCAAGATTACTGTTAAATTATCTTCTTTCAAAAAGTATTTAGTTAGTTCAAGTTTCTATTTTTTGGTATTAAATCTTTCCAGTAAAATATTCATTTCATGTATCAATGTAAAATAACAGATGCATTTAGTTATTTAAAGACTGGTGGATATGTTTTAAAAATAAAGCCAGTTTCTTATAGTTTTTGACTGGGTGTGTTTAAAGTAGTGGATTCTGTATTTAACAGTGAACATATGATACATTCTAGCACAGCACATGTACAGGATGTGTTTGGGGCCATTTGCTCCAGGACAATTTATCACAATCTACAGTTGAAGTGAAGGCACATCCAGTTACTGAGATGATACGTAACATCATGCATTTGTTCTTCCCTTGTAGGCACTGTAGAGTGTGGATGAATGCTTTATATTACTGTCTTTGTGTAGGCTGAAAAATTGGCTGCTGTCCAAGCAGTCTCTGAAGAATGTTATCCTAATCACTCCTGTGGGTGGTTGGTAAAATGATCCATACTGCATAATTCTTGTAGTTAAGATTACAAAATATTGTAGCATCCTAGAAAATGGATGTTTTGCTCACTAAATGTTTGGGGTACCTCATGTGGGAACAATTGAGTAGTTTCCAAACTGAAGTATTATTTAAGTTTGGAGGGATTGAGGACTCACTGTGAACACTCATACTAGATACAAGTAAAGTTTAATTAGTAGCAGCAATTGATTTAATACAGAAATAGAAAAAAACACAACAATTAAAGAAATAAATCTTAAACACATACTTAAAAGCTATTTGCGTAAATAACACAAGGTAATTCTGACTTTTCAGTTACTTATCAAGGTTCATTAAAAGTTACTTATCACAAGTTATGTACTGTAACTCTAGTTAATTACTCTGATTGTTTCATGTGAAGAATGTAACATAGATTGTACACAACAGTCCCAGTCAACACTAACTTTGGTTGTTGTTTGGTTGCAGTCTTTATGCATTGTCCTCTTCTTTACCTAAATCACAACTGTGGCTCAACACAGTCTTTTGGATCCTTTGTAATCCAGTAGACTTGTTTTCCAATGACATAAAATTCAAAGTCAATTCGGCATCTGGCCACATCAGCTGGGCACTTCGCCAACTGCCTGGGCATTATGGCAACTAATCAGCAACGGTCCATAACATATATATATATATATATATATATATATATAGCAAGCTGTCATAGTAATGATGCACAGTCTGACCTTATCTGAATGGCACTCTTTGTCCAGAAATGTATATATTTATAATACACATGGGAGCACTGGATTCTCTGCAATTTAATGAGTAAAAACTAGCATAAAAAAGAAAACAAAGAATTGCAGTAAATCTGACTAACAAGTTATATTCAGGTGTGCCTGTATAAATCATCTATTCTTTTATGCCACATGGACCAAATGTTTTAAATTCATTCAGCTCTTTTAAGAGTGTTTTTCACTGGAACTCCATTCAGTACAATGCAAATATCAAATCAGCAATGAAGGGTAATTAATCAAATAAACACGCATAGGTCTGAAAAACACAGAATCATCTGTATTGTGGGGTTTCTTTTAATGAAAGCAAGCTTTGACATTCAAGCTTTCCTCCAGTATTAGCCTCAGTATCATTATCACTGGTTCTTTTTGTATTTATGTATGTATTTTTTGTTTTAAAGCACAGATAATGTACTAAGGAACATACTAACTAATGTATTAACTTTATTTATTTGTTAAATTTAGTAGTCGCCAATTTGTTTATTTGTTTTTTCCCCAATTTAGTAGTGTCTAATTATTTTTGTTTAGCTCAGCTCACCGCTACCACCCCCGCGCTGACTCGGGAGCGGCGAAGACTAGCACACGCTGTCTTCCGAAGCGTGTGCCGTCAGCCGACCGCTTTTTTCACACTGCAGACTCACTATGCAGCCAAGAGGACAAGGCAGCTGTGGGCAGCTTACAGGCAAGCCCAAAGGCGCCTGGCCAGTCTACAGGGGTCGCTGGTGCACGGTGAGCTGAGAACACCCTGGCCGACCTAACCCTCCCTCCCCCCGGGCGGCACTCGGCCAATTGTGCGCCATCCCCTGGGAGCTCCTGTCCTCGGTCGGCAAAGGAACAGCTTGGACTCGAACCGACAACATCCAGACTATAGGGCGCATCCTACGCGAGTGCTTTTACTGGGTGTGCCACTCGGGAGCCCCTAATGTACTGGATGCGCCACTCGGGAGCCCCTAATATATTAACTTTTTGTGCTTAGAATAGTACACTGTTTTCAAGAAGCCATTAAGGATGCTGTTTTATAATCTACTACGTCAGTTTTATTCTTTATCATTTCAGATTTTTTCAGTGGTATTAAGTAAAGGGAAAACAATTGAAATGTGCTTGTATATGTAAATGTATATTAGATCTATGTAATGAATTAAGATACATGCTTCAAACACCACCTATTTTTAATTCTCAGTGTAGAAGATGGTCATGTCACTCAGTTAGCTAGGCAGCCTTGTTCCCCAGAAAAGTCTACCTTCCAATGCATTGAAATAGACCAAGTGGAAGTCTGGTTGACTACCAGCAGCACAAACTGATATTGTTTGAATGACATTGGCTAGCCTGCAATGATAAAAAAACCAAAAAAAAAAAAACCTTCTGTGGCATTTGTAAACACCAGTGACTTAGATTTCATGTCCCTAAGTACGCAGGAGATTAAAACCATTTAACCTGTTAGTTACACAACTACACAAACAGAGCTTTTTTAATATACTTCATAAAAGCTGTTACAATGTTTAAGAAATTGTGAATTTAAGTGCAGTTTGTGAATTATCAATTGAATAGAAAAAAACATTGTGGACAGTCCAGACTGATTGGAGTGATTTCTCTGAGTCATACAGATTTTATTGCTTTAACCTTGCATTATAGTTTTCGTCCACTTATTTTACATGGGAGCAAAAGGCAAATCGGGTGGAATGAAAAATATAACCACATTGTGTATTGCTGCCACATTTCCAAACAAAGCGTTAGCTCTGGTTTCTTGGTGAATTATATAAAATAAAAATAAAAGTTTTTCTGTCAACAATGTGCACCAACTTAAAAAAAAAAAATCCATTTGAAATTGCATAACATCAAACAAAATAAAATAAAAACACAGGATGCCTGAGTAGAGTAGAATTACAATAAGATTTCCCACGTCTAGGTTGCTACTGTAGTTCAATGATAGCCCTAAGTGAAATGAGTTTCTGGCCTTGTATATTAAAAAGCAATCATCACAATTGATACATGATAGATGACATGTTTGTGTACAAGCAGTTTGTCATGGAGGTCGAGAGGAAAAACAGATATAGAAAAAAGCATCAGGGAAAATCTATTGCTTATTTGCATAAAAAGCATAATCATTCTAGTTGGTCTTTGCTTGTTTGTATTTCATTTAATTGTGTATGTAGGTTTTTTTTTTCTTTTTTTTTTTAATAGCACACTCTACATTTAAGATTAAACAGCTGCTTCATGATACACAATCACTTTCCACAGAGATGGTCCTGGCCTGGCTCACATGGTCCCAGCCTCACTCTGGTAAACATATAAGCCTGACACAGGAAGTGAAAACCAGTAAGGAGCAGTTCCAGCTCTTAAATCTATACTTAGTTAGTCATGTTTTTTTATTGGGATATTTTAAATATTTTCCTAGTGAAAAGGTTTAAGCTAATCACATCATGTGTTGTAGTTCAAACACACTCCAATGGTCTACCTGTAATCAGACTATAAGACCAAGAGCAAAGGTAGTACTTAAACTATAGTGTTAAGTGTCTCAGATACAGTATGTGATCGTTTGTGATGTCTCCATTTTTAACTGACTTTGCAGTTGAAGGGAATTCTAAGAAGAGCCTCAGTATGTATTTAATTAATACTTTTACAGTATTAAATAATCTTATTTTTAAGCTTTATTTTTTAATCTGTTTTCAGAGCTTTTCCTTTATTTAGTAAAGCATTTATTTAAGCTTCCCTCATTAATTAAGCAACATTTTCCAGTCCCAAGCAGTACTATCAGGGTGTGTTAGCCAAGAGTACAGCCTGCTACTCCCGGATCTTCTCCAAACTACCTCCACCAGACAAAGGATTTCTCATCTCCTAAATACCATGTGGCTGGAGCCTAATTAACCTTCAATCAATAAATTAAGACTCCAGCCACACTATCACATGTATTCATCAGGGAGGAATTTACCCCCCTCCCTGCCAACTCAATATTCCCCACACGCACACATTACCCCTGCACAGCTTCCACCCTGCCACAGTTGGGTTTAACTTTTCTCTGATTACATGAACAATGTAAAAACTACATTGCTATTTCTACTAACTACACGATCCAAAGAATAATTGGAAGGCAAAAAATACTGCAAACTGAAACAGTAATCAGATGATTCTATGTGTATTTCTAATCAAGATTTAACAGGGTTGTGCTTAAGCATGGTGTAAAATGCATTAGATCTTATCACCAAAGCTATACTTTCAATCAATTCACATTTGATTGCACAGCCAACCGTGCTCAAGACTTCTTCTCTGCATTATGAGGTTGAATTATTACAGATTATAGATTGGTGATATTGAGCCATATACCAATAAGAGAGTTGTCTGAAACGAGCCACCATTTTTTTTTGCTGTGATATGATTAATGACCTTGAGCTGAAAAGACTCACTGGAATGAGGTTGGTCTTAGCAGCTGCTTTCTCAGCTTATTTGGAATCAGGTACTGTGATGCAGGGGGCAGTCATGAATACTGAACGACTAGCATCAGAAATGATAAATACCAAGAGTAGTAGAATTGTGCTTAGGTGAAGAACCTAACAGGAAGATGTCATTATGAAATACTTCTTAACATTAGTTTCTAAATAATAAGCATCTTCATCTAAGGCATTCACTTTCATAAAGCTCATAATCCTAAAAGAATAGCCAAAAAAGGGATTTGTGAATACAATTTTCATAAAGGGAATACATGAATGCTTTCTTTGTTTTCAGAATCCGCTGCACTTTGATACTCTGCAGCTAATTATCACAACTTTATTTTTGCTAAATGAATACAGTATGACGACCAATTAACAAATGTGATATACTTAAAATGTACTTCGAAATAGTTTTTTAAGCAACAAATGGGTATTCAGTAATTGAATAATTCCACTAATTACTCGAGACAGAAACCCATACTGGCAGCATTATGCAGTTTAAAATCTGGACTGGCAGATGTTTCACTGTTATAAGCTAGCTCTTGAAGGATGCATTTGTATTCCTTATTTATATTGAATTTTAACAAGGATAAAAGATATGTTACCAAGTAGTTATAATTGTTTTATATTTTCAGCCAATTTATGTAAAGAAATGTGCTTTTATGTAGAGATACATTTAGCAAATACAAATTATTTATAAGCAATGCTTTATTTTTAGTGTGTTATTGTTGCAAATTGTTTTTATCTTTAAGATTTTCATAAGAATGCATGAAGCATTTTGCAGTATACAGAGTGGATCTTGAGAGCCTTCCAAAGAAAGACTGAGGAAAGTCACTTATCATTTTATATCCAGACAAGCAAGCTCTCAAAAAGCTTTTCAACACTAATAATGTGAATAGGATGATGGCCTTTACTGCATAAAACAGTTGAAAAAAAACAAGAACTGCTGGGTCTGTTTTCATGAATCAATAATTCCCTCTTTTCTTCTTATACTGAACAAGAAGGCTGAACAAATTAAGTATATTTTTCATTGTCTATTTGAAACTAAAATAACATACAGTACAAATTAATAGATGACTTACAAGTTATATTCTTTCTAGGTTAAAATAGAAGCTGTGTCAACCTGTCTTTATTTATGGTTTCCTGTCCCATTTTTTCAACACCCAACCCCTTCAGTAGTTTCCTCCTATATTTGCAGGATGTGTATTTGTAATGTGTGATTGTCACCAAACATTTAAACTGAATTATATATCTGGTAGGGATCTTGTTTTAACAGCACAGATGGGATTCACAGTGCAAGCTGTGAAGGTGTATTTTCTGTGTATGTAGGATAAACACTGGCTTTTATATTGTGGTGTTTTATTGGTTTTCATCGTTTATTGAATTGTCATCTGAGCCCATTGAACTGCATGGAAAAGCCAGGGCTGCAAACGAACTGTAAAGCCATGCTATCCATTACTATCGTTAAAAGCTAAAATCAGAATATCAAATTAAACTATTTTTTTTTTTTTACAAAGCTGTTACATTTGTTTTTAAAAACTTTTTTTTTCATGTTTGTTTTCAGTGCAATAACTGCCCCTTTGTCAGGGCTAAGGCTGTATATACTATTTGTTGTTAGTTTTTTGCTTTGTTTCACTGTTTTGATATTAGTTTATAAAGAGAAGCAGTCACTCCTCCTGACACAGACTGCCTGCTGTGATTGATTACGGGGAATGGCAGCTGGAATTGGACAGCTTCGAATTCCTATCCTGCAGGTAGGCATCCCAGCAGAGCGTCTTGCTATAAAGGAAGACACTGACACACCTCAAGGTTGATGAGCCAGAGCTTGTGATGGAGACAGCATTGTCTAAAACTGAGTACCAAGAAAGACAAGGCCACCTTGTGTTTACCAGGGTCGCTGTTTCAGCAAAGACTAGGTTTAGTTTAGGGGATTTTAATCTCAGCAAACTATACCGGGGGTGTGTCAAAGACTAGATTCCTGGAACTGGACCTCCCTTAGTTATAGTTAGGCTTTGCTGGTATAGCCATGTGGTCCACACTGGAGTAACCTCACACTATGGATAACATTGTTACTGTTAACTGCAACCTGAGTTGCGCCACAAAGTAAATACCTATGAATAAACCAGGCTGACTATGCAGTGTTTTCAACTGCATACTCCCCTAGCTCTCTCTCTCAGTGAATACCGCCCCCCCCCCCTTAACAACCCCCTCTAACCAAAGTGTGTTACCACTTCAGGCCCTCCTACCACAAAACTACCCTGCTCTGTTACAGTCCTGGAGAAAACACTAGCAATTTTATTTTCACCATTGCACTCATAATAATAAAAACACCAGAGAGTTGCTGTTGCATACCTTAATTAATTAAAAACACTGACGCCTAAGCAATACAAATGCGGCAGCCTTTTCTAAATTATTGATTTCAGAAATATTGTCCTGCATACTTAGAATCATTTGTTATGCCTGGTACAGTGAGGGGTGACATGCTAAAAGATTACCGTCTGCCTTAAACCTATTCTTCTCTTTAATGAGTCATATTAATAAACTTTTTTATGCTTGTATGTGTGAGTGACGTGACTTTTCTACTTTACCTCTGCCTTTCTGGATTTTTTGGAAGCTCTTTTTTGAATTTTGACTTAATTTTTTAAATGTTATATTTGTGTTGAATGCTATAGTAACATGATGACATCTCTACACAGATTAAGACGTAAGGCTTAAAACTTGATTGATTTGATTTCTTACATATGGTTTATAATAACTTAAACAGCTTACGAATTTAACTGTTCATTTCTTTCAAAAGAAGCCAACTCTAGGTAAGAATGTTTAGTGATTTTATTTCTTTATATTAATTTAGTTTTTCTGCAGATGCCATGGGCTAGAAGGATTGGAGGTAATTCTTGTGTCAACATTGAACATTCTCTGTCCTAAATAGCATCATAAATGAGAAAAAAAACAGGCAATAATTGGACCAGTTTACAACGAGACCGCGTTCTTATTCTTAAAATAAATTATACAAAATGTGCAATGCAAATATATATATATATATATATATATATATATATATATATATATATATATATATATATATATATATATATAGAAAAAAATTGTTTACAAAAAGAGACAGGGGCAATAATGCAGTTTAGCTCCTTATTTTAGAGCAGGGGTTCTCAAACCCGGTCCTGGGGACCCCCTGCTCTGTCTGCTGGTTTTCATTCCAACTGCCCTCTCAATTAATTAACTATACCCGTCATTGAACTGATAATTTGCTTAATTATCACATTTCAACAGTTGCAGATTTTAAGCTAGCTATAACATTTTATAAGTAACTTGAACTCTGTAACTGTTTAAGAGCTGAAAACAATAAAAAAAGGTCTAATTAAGCAAATTATTAGTTCAATTAAGTGTTTAGTTAAGCGATTGAGAGCTCAGTTGGAATGAAAACCAGAAGACACGGGGGGTCCTCAGGACCAGGTTTGAGAACCCCTGTTTAAGAGCGTCCATTCGAATGCATCTCACCAAATTTGATACATACTTACAACCTCGAGTTAAGTTTGATATATTTCACCTGCTTTCCACAAAGAATGACACTTTTTATCAAATATAAACCAATGAACATAAGCTGCTAAATAAGCACCACATTCCTGTGAATGTCGAAATTAGAAATATGTAGCAAATTGATAATTCCTCAACGGCATTTTTACACATTGTCCACAAAGAAAAAATATCAGACGATGCAGTAAGCATGTAACCAGGTATCTGGCACAGTCACAATACAGTCAGTAGCAGAAGGATTTAAATTAAAACCTGTAAGCTAGGACGGAGATCTGGCTCTTTGGTTTGGTTGTAACAACAAAACCATTGCATACAAATTTAACCGTAATATAAAATAGATGGATTTTACATCGAGTGATTGAAAAAAAAACATTATGAATACAGGTAGCCGAAGCCAGCTATTTACCTGTTGCGAGACTGTCGCAGTGCAATAACACAAAAAAATTTGCAAGGTTGCGTTCCTGTTTTTTTTTCTGATTAGCTTTGTTTCAGCTGCACTTCATTAGTCTTGCCACCAGGTGGTAAAAGAAAATGCATTAAACAAAACAGCAAGGGTCAATGTGGACTTAAAGACTAACATTTAGGAAAGAAGCTTTCAAAAACAATAAACTAAACTACAAATGTAAGCAGGAAGTTGTTTTTTTTAACACAAGTTAAAAAAGCATTTATTGATCTTTAATTTTTGCTTCTATCGGGATCATGTTACATGTAGTGCATTTACTGTCATAAAAAATATGAAATGTTTGTCCGTTCTGTCTTGTTATGTAGGATTCTTCTAATACCATAATAATGAAATAATATAACAACATAGTCACCTGTGGTCTTGCATACAGACTGTAGATATCTATAATTAGATTCTGCTCATTATAAATCATATTCGGAGTTGAAAACAGTGCTGACTTTCAAGCAATCAATTCGCCCATGTGACCTGATATATTTAATCTATGCACCTAATTTGTAAGGCAAAACATTAATCATGTATGTTATAATTGGAAATTGACATACTGCTTAAAAATATGATTCTGCTGCCAATAGCACAGCAATATTTATGATGAAATAAAAATGCATTCAACCTGGTGTGTAGCCTAGCTGCTTAACATTAGTGAAGTAGAATAAAATACCTATTCGGAAAAAACAAAGTGAAGCAGCCAAAAAGAGAAACAAACTGTTGAGCTACCTGAACATTCAAAATCCAACATTAGAGCCATCAGTCCACTGCACGCACAGGCAACAATGTAAGGTGTGTGACCAGGATGGATGGTGGTGACATCAGGCCAGAAAATGCAGGACACAGAAGGGTGAGTGAGTGCGCTGTTGCGCTGGTTTATTATAAATAAAAGGTTTAAACAAACAAAACACTTTACAAAACAAAAGGCATGTTGACCAAAAGAAACAGACAAACAAACACTGACCTATAACAAGTAGAACCAGCATGCGTAGCAGTTGTTACTTTTACATTTCAATCTCCTCCTCTCTCCCATTCTCTACTCTGAACACCCAACCTCGTGTGCGTGAAACACTCACTCTCTTATGCAGCTGTACCGAGACTTGATTGCTAATCAATCATTCATTCAATTGAATCTCGGTACAGTCTACGCATGAACTACCTTGTGCACTCCCCGTGCCCAAATACGAATATACATTTTATCTGCACGTGAAGTGATTGTGCAATCCCCATGCCTGACTACAACTGTACATTTTAAATCACCTCTGCTACATGCCCCATTTATACCAATATATAAACATCAACAACAATATACCACATACAACATAAAACACAAAATACGCACAGGGGTGGGGCACCCCACCACAGGTTGACATACAGACAGATGGACAGATGCCTTCACAGATTCCCAGATTACACTTGTGCTAAAGCATGTCCTTTTCAAGTTTTAAAGAATTTGACAAGGGATTCTCTAAATATCTTGGAAATGAAAACATGTAACTGTGATGTACAGATAGGCAGGCATGCATACAGAGATTCCATACACCCCCAGATCATGATCAGTAACTTTGAGTTTTTTACATTTTATCATAGCTGTACAAGCGGTTCTCTAGATAGATATAAAGAATATTAGTGTGATATACAGAAAGTTGGATGGACAGACACGCCCATTGTATTATGTACAGTACTCAATAACTTGTGCTAAAGAATGCCCTTGGAAAGCATTATCACATTTGGACAAGTGGTTAAATAGATACATGCATAAATGTTACACACATACAGTCAGACGGATGATGATGTAGTTCAAAATTTGTACTCAAGAATACAATTAGGGTTTATTTCCAAATGTCTATATTTGAAAACTCCATACTAATCATGTATAACCTACATTTTATTATTTTAGAAGTAGAACTATAATTCTTGTTTGACTGCTTTTTCCTAAATCACTTCCAGTATAGCCATGGGCTTTATTTATATGATATGGTAACATTATGATTATACTGTCATATACTGTGCTATTTTAAAGCACATGGTAAAGTTTTAGAAGGCAAATATATCAGTAAACACATTTGGAAATGGCAAGCAAGGTAAGTGAAAGCCCATTGCTAAAGCAGCATGTTTCAGCTATATTGCGCTGGAGACTAGAACAAGTCAGCAGGATTGGTATATCAATAGGTAAATGGATTCAGTACACCTGTGACTTGATATTTATTTTCTAGCAAAACTAAACTCATATTGATATATATCATTTCATTCTTTTTTCATACTAAGATATTGTCATCACCTTTGTATTTTATTTATTCATCTTTTGAATGGGATTAAAGTGAAAGGGCCCTGTTTTTAAGAAAAAGGAAATGCTGATTTCATATAATGCTAGTGAGAAACTGCCATTCATAACTATTTAACATTCTAATAGTGCTACATTTTGAAATACTAAAAGAACCGTAATAAGTAATGCCAAACATTTTGACTAACAGCCATTCTCAAGAAACTACTCAAATAATGCTACTCCTCACTGCAACCAAGTTATTTATTCTAAGGTTAATTCAATTGTTTTACTCATCTCTGAAAAGTCTATAAATTACTGAAACATGTTCTTTACTAATGCTGGCAATACAATATACTGTAATACCCTATTTACAGCAAAACCCTTCTGTCTTCTTAGGTAAAATAAGGCATCTCCTCTTCTAGTTATATTCAATACTTGTTGTCCATATATCCAGGGAGATGAATGGGTTGTCAGAAAACAAGTGGCCTTAGACATACTGTATTGCATCTCACTTCAGGGCGCATTTATTAAGGCCAGCCATGAACACAACACGATAAATGAACTGAGACCATTCTCTCCAGACATGGTATAGTTAAGCTCCACAGTGTGGCACACCATGCTGCTCCTCAACCTTTTCTCTGTTTCTCTGTGATAACTGGAGCAGTACTGGCTTGAAACTTCATTGGTGTCACAGGCCCATCTCCCCACAGAAACTCAAGTCATCTATAACCAACCCAAAGCCAATGCAAGAACAAATCAAAACACATGATAGGCCCAACCCAAATTTGACAAGGCAGAGCAGAACTGCAGCTGTTAGATCAATCGAGAAAAGCCACAAGAGGGCTTTTATTTTGTCCGACAGCAAAGATCTGTATTCAAATAAGCCCTTCACTTTACAAACTGTATGTGATGTTGGGAAACCAAAAGGATACTAAAAGAGAAGGGCATTCATTTATTTTAAGCAGCTGTCAACAGTACAAATAACAAGACAACAAATCAAATTTCTTATTAAATGCAAACAAATATATTCAGCAGTAAAAAAAATTACGACTCTGATTATACAGTGCATCCATGATAAATAGTATAAATGCATTCAACTGTCACTGGTATACCCTGGCAAAAGCCAGTCTGTCACATCGCCTGCAGATAAGCCAGCACATTTGGCATTTGCTCATTGGTTACCAGTACCACCTGTCACCTGTCATTATTTCAAATTACTTCTCAATAACCGCCAAGTAATCTTATGCCACTAGATGCTGAATTACAGCAGAATGGATTTATATAAAACTGCTTATAAATATTCAGTTAATCCACAGATCTGATACAGTTTGCAGAAGAGGATTTGATTTCACAGTTTGGTAACTATACACTTCCTAACTCTAAAACAGAATGAGGTGTCCAGACAGAATCTCTGCAATTCTACATTAGTTGGTATTGGTTTGCAATCTAATCAAGTGTTTTGTCTGATTCAATAGCAAATTGGTATACAGGGCATAATGGAAAATGTGAGACAGCATTGTTTAATCAATTTACAAGGTGAGTTAAAAGTCTGCCTATCATTGTATTACAAGAGTCTGAGTTACAGTGCATGTACCCATAGAAGTTCTTTGCAGGTTTCTTTTTCATCATATTGGATTCATCATGTGTTACTATTTTGAGTCACATAAAACATTGATAAAAGCTGTGGTGTAATTTTGTACTGAATTTACAAGAGTACAAAAAAAGAAAATCAAGGAGAGAGTCCCTGGATTTTCCAAGTGTAAAGTCATGCCTGAAGTTTTTGCTCATCACCTTCATTGGTCTTCTCAGACTTTGGCAGTTTTGTACTCAAATATTATACTTTATGGGTGAGAATATACAGGCCATGTATCGCTTGACATGGGTTATGTACATGCTGTGGCTTTAGGTGCAGTGCTGAATTTTGGCACTGACATAGAACGTGTCATCACAGGAGTTCTTTTGAAGTCGACATGTGCTTATTGCATAGGTAATTAACTTATTGGCTGAGAAATCATCAGAAACAACAAGGTACTGTTCACAGCAGCATACATATGGAATTAAAGCCCAATAGGTACTCTTGGAATTGTATTATTACATTGTGCATACTGTATTGAATTGGTATCTCAAAGCATTGAATTGAATGTTAAAGCAAGTTCTGTAGTTGATAGGTAAGTCTTATATGTTGTGGTCAGTATTATTAACTCATCAGCCACTAGAAGGAGATCCATTACAGTGCCTCATAACTTTCCCCATTTATCAAATGTCCAGCTCCATTGATAATTGGCTTACAGGGTTTTATGCTGAAATTGCTCAATTAGGTTATACTTTATATTTACCAAAGCTCTTATAAAAATATACAAATTCACAGATGTCACAGGCCGAATACATTTGTAATGTATTATTCACTTTTGTTGTTGACATCTGCAACCCCTAAGTTAGGACTGCTTGTGAACACAATGCATCTGGACAGCTCACTGCTGCTGCCTCTTGTTTAATATTCAATAGCCATTTGTTCTGTCCACACAACATTTCAGGAGCTTTCAGACCTTTTAATGGGTGTCTCTTCACATATATTGCTCTTAAAAAACTTTTTTCCATTCATCAAACAATGAAAAATGTTCCATCAGCTACTTCTATTAATATTCATTTGCTTTCTGTGACCACTGGAGTGGGAAAACTTAACTGAAATGTATGATGTCACAAGACGATTGGAAGGCAAGAAAAACATACATGTTACAGGCACAGTACTTAAGCAAGTGTCTGTCGATAAGTACCATCTGGTAGATTATCACAACAGGAGTAACGTGAGTAACATTAGCTGCCCAAATTTCAATGCCCTTATAATTAGAGTGACAGCCAAACAAACTCATCTGCATTCAGGAACTTTGAGATGCGCATAATATTATTGCCTTGGTTACCGATTGAGTGGTATCCAGGAGATGTTTAAAAATTAAATGAAAAAAAGTTTTTAAAATGTATGTATTGTATAGATGCAAGTACAGTAGCATGCAGCCTGTATCAGTCGCCTATACAATAACATGTGCATTTATTTTTGTTTTCTTGGATGGAGACATTGTGGTAGCAGACTATCTCATGACACATGGGTATGGGTGTGGGGGGGCCTTGTTTTCACTGCTGGAAAAGGCTGCTTATCATCTAGGCACTGATGCAACTTTGTTTTCTGGCACTGACAGTGTTTTGTTTAGTTATCTAAAAATTAGTCATTATCTGAGATTGAATGCATTACATACATTATGTGCTATTTCTGAACATATTTAAGCAGACATTAATGATGACTGACCATTGGATAATGTGGACAAAAAGGTGGTTGTGACAGGATGACTGGGCGGTGACGTCACGGCAGAAGCAGGAAGGGAAACTGACACTAGGCACTGCAGTTTAAAGTAAATAATAAAGACGCGGTGCGCCGTTTTATTTTTAAATAACAAAAATAAAATAAATATTTAAACAGAAAACACTGCTCACAGAGCGAAAATAAATAAACAAAACAAATCATGAACACTACAACCGGTCAGGCTGGGCAATCGCCTTCACTGACCCTATCCTTGGTTTAGTTTCGTTTTTTAAATAAATTTCTCTCGCTCTTTCTACACTCCTCTCGTACACCCACCCCGCGAGCTGGAGAGCTGCAGGCTTTTATATTCAGGTGACCATCTCCTGATTAGCAACAAAATTAATCACTTAATTAAATTCGGGAGATGGCCACCTTCTTCACGAGTTTATTAATTTACTGTGGATGGGGCTACCCATCCACGCTACTAAACAAAACAAATCGGCTACGCCGTCCTAAATACATAAACAAAACAATAACAAAACCTGCGGCGCCTCTCCGTCATAAGTATAATAAATAAACCATAATACTAATAATAATAATAATAATAATAATAAAATACAAAATAACATGGGGGCGGAGGAGGAAAACCCCGTTCTAAAAATAAATAAACAAAACAATGTACAGGGCAGGCACCTCGCCCTGTTACAGTGGTATATAGGTTTTACTTTTATGTGTGTAGAGGCTACTTTTATGCTGTGTGAGAATTTCTAAAGTAGATTATAGATAAGCAAAGTGTCTAAAATCATTTCTCTAGCATTTGTCAGTCTGTTTTTTTTTATTCCTTGCAAAGTGTTAAAAAAATAAGTGACTTATTTGATGGGTCAATCAATATATTTTTTTTATTTAAGTAGCCTCACTTAAATTCATTTCTGTTTGTCTGAGCAATGTAATGGAGAAGAAACAGTTTGTGATATCGAGACAAGAAGTGGCTATTGATCAATTTTATAAATGGACAAAAGTAATTAGTATATAGTCAGAGGCACTGAAGTCAATTATTTAAATGATCCAACTCTAGGTAGTGAAAAATAGGGGTTTAAGTGATTTTTGTCTATTGTTTAACTTGATAGACTATCATTGAGATCGAAAGGAGCCTGTGCAAATGTTATCAAGCTTTTGAGGGTCAAGACTGTTTGTGGGTCCAACACTAAAGCATCTGTACATCCCTGATCACAATGGATTATTTTGCAGTCCTTGTGAGTTGTTTGTCATTACTAAATATACCCATCAACAGTTTGGAAAAAAAAAAAAAACATTTTCCACCATGTTGTTCAAATTAATATTGGTCAGTTGTTTGAACTTTGTCACTTGGAGAAATTGCTGGAAAATGTGAGGGAATGACCCCCTTATAGCTACAGGTAGTTGCCTGAAAGTTGCATTGTGTTTCATAGGCTTTAGAACCACAAAAATAGGATGTCCTTTTGTGGCTCAGTATCTTGATGTAAGTGTGTAATCAGAACTGTATGGATTACATGTGGATTCTGAAGTTGATGTCCATGCTGCACTGGCATGGCCAATATTGCATCTGCAAAGTAACAGAATATGTTTTAAAAGCAAGCTATTTGGAGAAACTAAACAGGTTACTCCAAATAGCTTGGCTTTTATGTGATTTTTTTGTAATTTATAATGCAACTATTTAATATCTTTCCAATTCCGGAATTATCTTGTTATCCAAGTATCATCAGGGTCACCAGATGATTCATTGCACTTTGCAGGGCCTATTGATTTGCTACAGCAAGCAAAGAATAGTATTTTGCCTGTTAAAAGTTCAGGAAACAGTAAACACAATACTTGCACTTGCTTCACAGTTGCTACAGCAGCACAACATAAACTTTCAAAAGAAGCATTTCTTTTTTTGAACCTGTATGTTTACTTTGTATAACATTTCCCAAGGTGACAGTGAATCAGACATGATGTGCTTCAGTAACATGCATACTTGTTCTTTTGTTGGGTCTTTTTCATACACTAGTTTTTTGTTTTGTTTTGTTTTTTTAACAGATCAAAAGAGAAGCTTTTGACAATTGCTCTTGGCATATTTGGAAACATTCTGTGTTTCTTTTCTTAAAATATTCAAAGAGATACCGTGAACCTCTTGAGGTTTCCTGGGTGGGAATTGAATCATGAATTAAATAAAAAATGTATAGAGAAATATGAAACCAAGTTTTATTAACAGCATTTAACACATTAATACATGTACATGAAAACTGGGTTCCCTCTTCATTCATTTTTTTGTAATTCCATTTTCTTAATCAATGTGCAATCCAAATGACCATTTTTTGTATCTGATCTTAATACAGCATGTGCATAACATTAAGTAAGCCAGTGTCAAAAGCAAGTGATAACCAAGGATTTAAAATACCTACATTTTCTTACCATATTGTGGTATTTTAATTCTTAGTGTTGGGCTAACTTTTCAGGTGGTACTGTACATAACTTTCTGTGCTATTTGAGACAGGAAGAGATTGTGCACAAACCATGATCATGGACCAGGAAAAATCAATGTATTCATTTTCTCAACGTATCTGCAGTAATGTAAAACAAGATCTTCTGCACAAGAAACGGCAGACCAGTGATAATATTGCTAATGTAAAAAGAAAAATAATGTTTACGCTTTGGTCACCACTTATTGAATGTAAATAAACCCAGCTATCAGAAGGTTATCTAAATGGCACACACAATGAGACCCAGATTTCACCATAAATCTCTTTGCACATAACTGTAAAGACTAAGGGAATACCCCCTGCAGACAATATTGTTCGGTTTTATGAGGAAGGACAAAGCCCTTTTGTGGCTACATAAGATTTTATTGTTACACAGAGCAGCTCCCTAAGGGACTAATTCAAACATGGATTTTACTGAGACAAAATACTGTTAAAAAGATGAATAGTGCCACTTGAATGCATTTGTATTTCAATGACATCCCTGACATGCATTCTAGACTATAAAGGCTGAATCTCACTGTTGCGAGTGAGTTTCAGTCATGATGGACAAGAAAGCAGATCTAAAAGACTTTGATTGAGGGCCTATAGTTTCCATATCCAAGACATCATCAATTATTGATGTTTCATGAGGAACTGCCTCAAAAGCAATGGGTCTTTGGGCCATTCCGGAGAACAGACTTAGCCGCAGACTTCCTCCCAGATGAAGGAGTCGCTACAATTTAAACACCTTGCAAATGTCAAATCAGTATCATCCTCACTTGCCATGGTTCCTACACATTATTAACACTGCTATTGCACATGTTGCCCTTTTTTTTAAATTTAGTCATTGCCAATTATTTTTTATTATTTTCTCAATTTGGAAATGGCCTATTATTTTATTATGCTCAGCTCACCGCTACCACCCTTGCACTGACTCGGGAGGGCGAAGACGAACACACACTGTCCTCCGAAGCGTGTGCTGTCAGCCGACCACTTTTTTTCACACTGCAGACTCACCATGCAGCCACCCAAGAGCTACAGAAAGCTTCCATGCAAGCCCGCAGCGCCCGGCCAGACTACAGGGGTCGCTGGTGCGCGGTGAGCCGAAGACACCGTGGCCAACCTAACCCTCCCTCCCCCTGGGCGGCACCCCCTTGTAGCTCCCGTCCTCGGTCGGCAAAGGAATAGCCTTGACTCGAACTCGCGACGTCCAGACTATAGGGCACATCCTGCACTCCACGTGGAGCGCCTTTACTGGATGCACCACTCGGGAGCCCCATGTTGCTCTTTTTTAACCCCTATATATTACTATGCCTTTTTCCTTAACAGTCTATGTTCAGTTTTTATGTGGCTTTTTTTTCTACTGGAGGTTGTGTAATTACTGGTTTCATAGAGAGTTCTGTCAGATCCATCCCACTAAAGTCATTAGCACTGCTGCTTGGCGAGGACATCAAAGTATTTCTGCAGGAGCAATGAAGAAATAAGCCATTAGAATCATTATCAAGGACAGCTGATTTGATTTCCCCTAACCTTCCATCTTTCAGAGATGCTAAAGAAATTCAGCCCTCAACACTTTCTACAAGACTCTACAACCTAATTATGTTCTTCACAGTCTCGGGTCTGAAAACGAGCTTTTGCTACCAGATGAAATCTAAAAAAACTAACCACATCTCATTACAGACAGCAAACACGCAAGGTCATTCCACTGCTCCTCTGTCACTCTCAATAATTGCAGCCTGCAGTAGTTTTTGTTTTCCCACTGTGTTTCTTCATAATTATCCTATTTTTCTTTCACCTCCATGCATTTTCCTAGTTGTTTGAACTTGTTTGTTGTTCTATTAAAAGAAAGTAGTGCCTAAGTGTTCAAACTGTGAAGAGTTATTTTTCCGTTCTACACAATGTGGCTAATTACTGTTGTCAGTATGTCTATTGTTTATACTGAGAAATATGACAACTAATGAATAGTACTTTTAGCCTTGTATAAAACAGGTGACCACTAAATACAGTAATAACCACAGGTGTTAGATTATTGTTATTATTTAGGAGACGCTTTTATCTAAAGCAACTTACAGAGACTAGGGGATGAACTATGCATCACAACTGCTGCTGCAGAGTCACTTACAATAGGACTTTGGTTTTACATCTCATCCAAAGGACATAGCACAAAGAGGTTAAGTGACTTGCTCAGGGTCACAGTGTGTCAGTGGCTGAGCTGGGATTGAACCCGGAACATCCTAGTAACAAGCTCCTTTCTTTAACCACTGAGCCACCAAGCCTCCCTGCTTAAAATGCTATCACAATATTATTTAGCTTACTTTAAACACTGAAAGTTTAACAAAAATAGATAAATAAATGTCCAGTGCTCTATTTAGGATAAACAGTCTCAAAAGCCCATGTAATGGATTTATATTAAGGCAGCACATTTACTGTGTATTGCATTTTTCTTCTAGCATTTATACTGTAGATAGATCATTGAGTATATGAAATATATATATATATATATATATATATATATATATATATATATTCCTACCTAAAATAATAATTTTAAAAACTATGTTTGCCTGAGATTCTCTCTGGTATCTTCTGTACAATTCCTCAGCATACACAATTTAAAATAACAACACTGCTGTGTTTGTACCACAGTACTAATGCACAGCCCAGAAGGACATGGTAGTTACATACCTTCCTCAGTGAACCCAAATATATAAATCATCTCTATTGTTCTTCCCGTTTTATCAGTATTTATTAAGCAAAACTGTACTTATACTGCCACAAGGACATGTGGCAGTATAATAGTAAGCAATTGTTTCTTCTTCCATGTAGTAAGCAATAGTTTCTTCTTCCATGACACATGCTGATATTTTAAATATTTGCACAGACAGACAGTGGTTTTACAGAATTTACCAGATACAGTAGGATAAGACATTCAGAGCTTCAATGCTTTGAGTAACAGCAGGCAGGGACATCCACAACCATGCTTAAAATGCTATTGCAATATTATTTAATCTTTCCAGTTTTTAGAGCATTTAAAATGAAGGAAAGTTGTGCTTGAGGTTTGACGCAATATCAGGAAAAGGAATGTCACAGAACAATTACACATATATTAATAAAGCACCACGAAATATGAAGATGTAATAGTAAAGAAACGACCTACTAGGCAAAGTACTGCTCCATCCCCAAATCACAATTATAAAACCTTGCAGACTGTCATAATAACTGTAAACACTAAAACTGAAATAAAACTATAAAAGTATCCAAGTCTAGCAGACAAATGTTTCAGATAGTGACTTCATCAGTCACAATAGTTTTAGCACAGAATTGTTATGACTAAAATGTTAAAATGGAACAACATTTAACCCACTCGAGATATGTTAACATTTTGTTTGTTTGTTTGTTTTAGCTTTATAGTATTTTTTTTTAAGTGTGATGGTGTTTACTTAATCAAAAGGCAAGGGTTTGCAATACTCAATACAAAAGGCTACAGATTGAGAGAATGTTTTTTTTTTTCTTTTGCAATATAACTACAGTACATACTGTATAGAATTTTGTATATATTTTTATTTAGGCTAACTAATAAAATGAGTTATGATTTTCTTTCAAAATCCTTGTGGATGGTATTACAAGCACAGTGGGAAGGAGGCTTTTAAGAAAACAGGTGAATGAACTCAATGTATATACAAACACCAACTGTAAGGGATGGAAAGGAAAAATAAAACTGTGTCAGTGCTGAAACCAGGCAATTCAAACATCACTTTTACTTTTTGATTTTTTTTTTACTTTTGCCAGCAGCTGCCAAAATATGTAAACTTGGGATTTAAAAGATAAAACAGTTTGATTTAAACAGACACACCGTTGGCATGAAGAAACAGACAAAATATTTTTCAGTCAGAAGTCTTGAAACTACTCCCTTAGTATTCACAATATATCTGTACCACCTTGTGAATATTACCTTTCAAGCCTCCACAAGAATACAAGGTTATAACAGTTTCCCATTGTGGCAAAGTGGCTTGCAGTGCTCAGGTGTAGAGGTGATGCAGTGCTCAAACAACGACAACAAACAGTGTTCATGGTCCAAACAGTTTCTTTAATTTGTTTGCACGGTTTGGCACCGTTAAATAATAATGCTGGCAATGTTAAGCCTGCTGCACACAGCCCGATTCAAGCCATCCCAACTCATCTCATCTGAGTATGCACAGATTCTGTGATCAGTTTTGCTCAGTTTTGGTTTGATGTCACAACTGAGTTTTTCCCGACTGGGTGTCGCACACTGCTAAGACTGAATTAGACGGACCACAACTAGGTCCTGGTGATTACAATGTATGCAAATGTAATTAATACTGCCCTGTACACATTTTTGTATTAACTTAGCTCAACATAGAGACCCTCATATTATGCATGGCATCATATGCTGATTAGACAGCGCCGCGAGGCAACCAAGAGAAGCGCTTAGCCTATTAATTAATTTACTATTTATACCGTACAAACATTTCTGGCAGTGTTTGACTTTTTATATAGCTTGTCTACTACACTTTTTTGATTGTTGATTTTTTATTTGACTTTGGCTTTTTTTTCTCAGCGTGTGGATCTTGGGGCTTGTGATTTGTGACCTATTGGAGATCGACGCACCGGTTACTTCTGTTTTAGCGCAGTAAGAAAATATAGGCTGCCAGTAGATTGATAATAAAACGGTAAATTGATAATTTACCTTTGATTAGTAAACGCCTAAAAAACTCGGAGCAATTCAAGGCTAATTTATTTCTACCTGTGGAACTAAAGCTGTCAATATTCTGCCATCTTGTATGACAAGTTACATGACAAGCTACGTCACTTAAACCTGCTTCACCATTGGTTGACACCCTTATGACTAATCGGTCTCAGTCAGTCTTGGTCGGCAACCACCGCACACAGACAGTCTGACCACATCTGAACGAAACTGCGTCTGAAAAAGATTCAACATGTTCAATCTTCAAATCTGAAGACGTCCCGACTGAAATCTGCATAATCTTGGTTTTAAGTGCACGCACACTGATACGATTCATCCAAACTCTGTACGGCCAGTTGAGATGAGATGAGTCGCGACGGCTTGAGTCCGTCTGTGTGCAGCGGGCTTTAGGCAATACATGGTTTCAGTCCTGAAATAATAATACACAAAGGCAATGTACAGGCACAGCTCCACGTCCTTTCGTTGTGCTCCCGTGCTGGTGGTGAATACACAGTTAACTGTGACTGGTGCAGTGTTTGTAATCCGGGTTGGATGCTGGCTTAACAGCGACAGCTCCACGGTTTGTTTAGCCGTCTAATAATTACAAATAAACAGTTAATAAAAAAAACAAACAAACACTCACGGTTACTTTCAGTTTCACTCATTCTTTCTAGGTCTTTCCATAACCATAACAAAGGAACAGATCGCTCGGCCACACACCCTGATATACCTTCAGTCATGCCCCCTTTGGTAGCGAATGCAATCGTGTCACCTCCAATCCGTGACTGACACATCGCCTAACGCAGTAAGGTGCTGATTTTTAGTATTGTGGCTTTGCCCCCATTTTTGGATGGCCGACTTCCGACTGACCCTGGAATGAACTGTCAAACCATCCAGTCCGGGGCACACTGTTCCATATATACCATGCCCTCTCAGGTCGGGAAGGAGATTGTTGACTCTGATTCATTCGCTCTCTGTTACATATCCCACTGCTCAGAGTGGAGCCGAAGGAATGCTCAGCTGAATCTTCTTTCCCCATTACACTCCCCTTCTGGGAAAAGTAATCTGCATTTTGGTGATCTTTCCCTGCATGGTGTGTCATGAAATACATGAAGGGTTGCAGTGCCAGATACTACAGAATTATCTGGGCATTGCTATCCTTCATCGTGCTTAACCACTTGAGTGGGGCGTGGTCAGTGACGAGATTGAATGAATGTCCCAATAGGTAGTAGCGCAAGATCTGAGTGGCCAGGTTTATGGCCAGACATTCCTTCTCAATTGCAGAGTAGTTACGCTCCCGGGGGAGTATTTTTTTACTTATATGTCGACCTGCTAGGAAGGGGAAAATCTCACCAATCATTTCCCCTTGTTTGTCTGCCATGTTTACGTGTGCGGTCGGGAATGCATTTTTAATGAATTGTTTATACTGTGGCCAGTCCCGGCCCAGAATTACTGGATATGACAGCCTTTCCACCACCCCCACTATGAGGTGATGCTGTATCGGTCCTACCGATATATATGTTTTTAGCATAGATATGTCGCCATGTCTCCATGGATACAGGAGATCGCCACCTGGCCTTGTGGCTGCCACGACACACCACCCAAGAGGGCTGTCCAAATTAAGGTCTGCTCACACCCGGAGTCCACTAATGCATGGGTACTCACTTTACCAACAACCACATGAACAATACAAGATCCTTCCCGTCCATTTCCCCATCTCTTACCCGCTCCCGATGCCAGATGACATGTGGCACCTGGAACAGAAAGGAAGGGCAGAAGGCACTGGGGTTACATATCTGTCCAGCTGCTGATAAGGCAGCGGGTAAGGGGCATTGAATCTACCCCAGCTGGGGGCCAACCGTTGCCTCCATGGTAAGGAGGTGGGCCGGACCATTGGGCTTGGTGGTCTAGGAGGTTTGGATTCCAGAACAATGTGGGGTTGTGGTGGAGGTGGAGCCAGTCCTCGGCTCCTTGGTGGTGGTGAGGGAGAGGTCAACAGTCTGGTCTTAGAGTAGATCAGGGAGTCCTTAGAGTCCTCTGCCAGTTTGACTGCAGCTTCCAGGGTGGTTGGATTGTGGCACCGTATCCAGGCTTGGGTCTCGGCGCTGACCACATGGCAAAATTGCTCCAGGGCAATGGCTTCACCCATTTGTACCCCCGTCTTCCTGAGTGGGCTAAGCCAGTGCACTATGTCTCTGTCACTGTAGGCTATACAGGAAAGGTTTAGCAGCAGAGATGGTGAGACTTAGAGTCTCTGTTATTTAGCATGACTCCAATGTTTTAGCCCCTGACTACTGTGGCAAAGTGGCAACTTAGATGAACAGTTGCAGAGGTGATGCAGGGCAGAAATAATCACAAGCGAAAACTGTAATCCAATTTGGAAATGTTATTTTTATTTTTTAACACAAATCCTGGTCTGGCGACCAAACAATAATCCTCCGGCAGTACACCCCTGGTGTAAAGCTCGGCAAGAAAATTATAATAATGATTTGTAAACAAAACAAATAATAACGTGTTATCCGCTCCCACAATACTACTAACACAAATCACCAGTCCGGGTGCGTGCAGTAGTGCTCAAGGTGTTGAAAACAAATAACAGTGACTGTGGTGTTGTTGTTCCGGGTAGTGCTGGCCCAAGGCGACAGCTCCAGAGATGTGTTAGCTGTCTAGTGAATTTACAAACAGAAGACAATTACTAACAGTGCTACAAACAAACAAAACACTCACGAATATTTCTTAATTCTTTTTGGGAACTCTCCCAGTCCTTCCAGTCTGTGCTTCTCTGACCCAAGCGAAGGAAAAGATCTACAATTCTCCGGCCCCTTTATGCCATTCCGCATGACCCCTTTGTAAACGATGGCATTAATGCTATACACAGAACATATGCCCAAAGTGAAAAGGGTAGGCATTGGGGAATGCAGGTGTTTGCAATTGGGTGGCACTTCCTGTATAGCTATCTGTGTACTGGTATGGACTTGCAGAACATTACTAGTATTACAGGGGTTGTGACAGGGTGGCTGGGCGGTGACGTCACGGCAGAAGCAGGAACATAAATAAACTGACACCAAATACTGCAGATTTCCAAACAAAAAGACGCGGTGCGCCGTTTTTATTAATCCTTTGCAGTCCATTGTCGGACCTGGTCTGACATTGCAATTATTCCTATCCGGTCCATTGTCGGACCCTGTCCGACATCATCAAAAAAAATGCAAAAACGGGTTTCTAGTCGTTTTTTCTCAGGAAAAAGCCGAGAAAACCATTCAATGGCCGAGTGGGAGCGACAGGAGCCGAGACAAGCCGATAAAAAAATAAATAAATAAAATAGGCATATCTCATGAATAGTCATACATGCCCCTGGCGTTACATAGGGCGGTCATAAGGAAACAAGCTGACTGTTACTGAATCAGCGCACAGAGACTATCACAGACATTTGCAGAGCTTTTTTGAGATGTTATAGTAATAAAATAATGACTTGGATTGCATTATTGAGGAGTTTGGTGATAAAACGAGTGATCAGGAGATGATTGATTGGTATGTACGACTATTATTATTATTATTATTATTTATTTCTTAGCATATGTGAAAGCGATAGCAAACGAAAGGGTGGGGCGGGGCTGGAGATGCCAAGTGAGTGCTTTGTTGATATGCAGGGCCTTTTAAACCCGTTTGACTGTGGAAAAAAAATACTTTTAAACAGCGCGTCTAAAATTAACTGCGCGTGTGAAAATAAATTGGACCTGACGCGCACTTAATAAATGGACTGCAAAGGGTTAACAAAAATAAATAAAATATTCAAACAAAAACACTG
This sequence comes from Acipenser ruthenus, assembly GCF_902713425.1. Lineage (NCBI taxonomy): Eukaryota > Metazoa > Chordata > Actinopteri > Acipenseriformes > Acipenseridae > Acipenser > Acipenser ruthenus. Next base: position 15,814,927 of record NC_081195.1, on the reverse strand, counting down.
TGTGCTCACAGAGCAAAAACAAAACAGTAAACAAAAACAATCACGAACACTATACAATAAATCATACAGGACAGGCTGGGCAGTCGCTGTCACTGTTCCTGTATGTTATATGTTATAATTTAGTTTCGTTTTCTCTCCTCTCTCGCTGCTCTCTCCACTCTAACACCCACCACGAGTGCCTAGAGCTGCAGGCTTTTATATTAGTGACCGAGGGATTAACTATCTATTATTTAATAATCCCCTGGTCACATTCTGCATGGGTTTTCTTATTATTCCTGGCAGAGGACGAGCACCAATCTCGCCTCTGCCAGAATACATTTACATAAAACAAAACAATAACAAAACCCACGGCGCTCGCCGTCATTTAAAATACATAACTAAACACAGAAGTAAAAACAGAACACACGGCGCCTCGCCGTCATAAATATAATAAATAAATCATACGGAGGGGGAACCCCCGTTCTGAAAATAAATAAACAAATGAATGTACAGGGCTCTCTACCGCCCTGCTACAGGGGTATTAATCATTCTAACTAGAAGGACTGCTGTGCTGTAAGTAGTTCATCTTGGGTTGTCTGTCGGGACTATACTATAAAATAACATTAGCTTACTAAGGTGGGTACACATTAGTTTGTATAACATGTTGGATTGAGGTTGCAGTCTCTTTGGAGGTGTCATGTACATAGTCTCTTTATTTTTTGAGCAGGAGTAGAAAAAACACAGTATATATAGGACAGCAGTGTGGAGTAGTGGTTAGGGCTCTGGACTCTTGACCGGAGGGTCATGGGTTCAATCCCCGGTCGGGGACACTGCTGTTGTACCCTTGAGCAAGGTACTTTACCTAGATTGCTCCAGTAAAAAAAAAAAAAAAACTGTATAAATGGGTAATTGTATGTAAAAAAATAATGTGTTATCTTGTAACAATTGTAAGTCGTCCTGGATAAGGGCATCTGCTAAGAAATAAATAATAATATATATATTATTATATATTTCTTAGCAGACACCCTTATCCAGGTCAACTTACAGTTGTTACAAGATATTACATTTTTTTGATTTATTTATTTATTACATACAAGTATCCATTTATACAGTTGGGTTTTTACTGGAACAATCTAGGTAAAGTACCTTGCTCAAGGGTACAGCAGCATTGTCCCCCACCGGGCATTGAACCCACGACCCTCCGATCAAGAGTCCAGAGCTCTAACCACCTCTCCACACTGCTGCCCTGCTATTAATAATAAATATAGGCACCAGTCTTAATTGTTTTACTCCCTGCCATCACAACCTTTTCACAGCTATTCTTCTGCTGAGTCCAAGAAGGCTAATTTAATATATATATATATATATATATAGCATTATTATACAGTACTATCACTTTCTCTTTAATTAAAAGGAAATGCTAATGGAAACATGTTATTACCTACAACAACATTATCGCAAGTTCCTTATCATTCTGCTATTGATCCATTTATTCTCCCAGACTTTATTTCACTTTGGCAAAATTTGTCAGTTTTTTGTTTTTTTCTGTAGTTAAAAGTCATTGTGGGTATGTAGATGATGGATATCCACAGGGGTCAAACGTACTCATTTTTACTGTAGTATAATTGTCATTTATGAAAGGCCTGAACTCAGTTAGTATCCATATATTTGAAATGTCTCTTTTTACATTTTAACATTTCCTTTTGGCCAATTCCCCAATGTTTAAGTACTTACATCTTTTCCATATTAATTTCTTAATGTTTTACCTAAGCTGAATTAATAAGCAAAGAATTTCAATAAATATGTCAGATGTGCAATATTATCTCAAATTTACTTACAATGCAGAATGAATACATACATCTTCATACTGTATGAAATATGCAAGCCCAGTAATGCAATTTTGGATTACTCTGGAGATCCCCTAATTAAAAGCTATATATATATATATACACTTATTTGCATGTATTTACTGATGTGTGCAGCAAATACAATAACAATGTCCTAATAACCAATAATAAATTGTCAAATAGATACTACAAGACAGAAAACAACATTCATCCCAGCCATTTTAATCACCAGAGGATGCTGCAATGCCCACTATCAGGAAGAGGTTAACTCAAGATAAACGTATAGTATATGTCTTGATCAATTTTTGTAAAAGAGTAATACAATTTTCAGAGAATGTCTTTTAAAATTAAGTCAATAAAATGGGAACTGAATCAGCCTAAGGTGCAGAGGCGGTGAAACATTGAAGCTAATCGATTAAATGAAAGTTTAATAAGAACAGGGAGAAGTGTTAGTACATTGAGTAGAGTGTATAAAAAAGAACAAGTGTTCAAAAAGTTAAAGGAAAAGGTGGATCAACAAGATGACACAGATGACCTGAAAGAGCATTAGTTACTGGATGACTGTGGCAAAGTGGTGAGTGAATACAGGTGTGTGCAGTGCAGAGTGGAAACAAAACAGACAATGATTTCCAGGTGCAAGGGTGTTTATTGATTTAATTAACAATGTCCAGAGCCTTATGGCAAACACCTGTAAATAATAATGATGGAGTGATACAGCAGCGTGTATCACTCGGTATTTGTAAATCCCCGGGTTTGACCCGCAACCAAATGTCCAGTTTTACACACCAACACTAAACACATAGTGAATAAGTGCAAGTGGTGTATTACAGTTCTCCGTGAAATGCAGGGGTGAAAGTGATGTACGGGTTTATGCTGGCTTCTGCTACAGCTCCGGATTGTGTTATAGGTAGTCTAGTTTAAAACAAACAGAGAGTTATAACAAACACTAACAGACAAAACAAACTCACGGTTTACAGTACGGTAACACAGGCTCCTTGTAGGTTGTCTCTAACCATTTACCAAGGAACAGATCACGTACGTTATGTCCCTTATTTATATCCTCGCTCATGACCCCTAAGTTAACGAGCGCATCCGCTCCTCCAGTCTTCGGATGCCACACCGTTTACCGTCTGGGTCATTGAGTTTGGTTACCGTAGCTCCGTCCCTTTCCTAAATGACCAACTTCCACCTACCATACGGAATAAATTGTTGTGCCATTTAATTAAGGGTACTCTGTTCCTCTTACACCATGCCCTCACAGGTCGAGAGCGAGATCTAACACCAATAATCATTCAATCTCTGTCACAATGACAAATCAAAACATTTTGAAAAATTTATTGGAAGAAGAATACTGAACATGTTGTAGGAGGAGGGGTGAAATCTAATTGTATATATTCAAAACAGAAAGAAACAACTATGGGAAGATAGATCCAGCTTTGGTAACATGAAAGCATGGAATTTGTGTTAAGACTTGGCATGCCCTTTTGATTTTGGCAATCAGCTCTATTAATCTATGTGTTATTATTTTTTCTCTATTAGACTGCCATGCAGTATAGTAAGTCTACCAGGCTGCCATCTTGCTTTTAAGCATAGGTTGTTTTGCCATTGTTTCTAGTTCCTGGTTCTTGACTTTTCTAATCTCAAGAGAGTGGGTTATTTTATCCCTTGTTCGCTAAATATCTTGGTATCCAGGACAAAAAGTGCAGTGTAACGGTATCTATTTACTTTCAAAGCAGAATGTCTGGATGTTCCTTATGTCACCCCAAACAACATTCAGTTTGAAGCCAGTCTTGGCAGTCATCAGTGCAGAAACTCTATTGAAACAAGAGCTCATTCTATAAGGCAAGAGAGGACAGGGACTGGCTGAAGAGGTTGGCCTGACCAATCCTTGCGCCTCAATCATTTTGACACTCTTAAGAAATAAACTTGCCCAGCTAGGCAAAAAGAGTCCAACCTGTTTTACATTGTAGGTCTCATGCTCTATTTAATGTCTCTATTTCTTTCAATGTCTAATCATTTATATTTGCAGCTTTTAGCAGCTCATATATGCCACCACAATGGTACAATTTTCATTGAATTTTATCTCCTACGCATCTTAACAATTCGTAAATAATCAGAAATCCTGCAGGCTTTCCATCATTCATCCACACAGACACAGCAACATAACAGTTAAGCCATGTCATTCAGTAGCAACAGATGTAAGCAGTCAACATGCTATTTGAGAGTGCATTCCAATTACCGGCCCATATTTAGTCATGGAAAACGTAATAGAGAAACAAATAAACTGCTGTTGATATTGTCTAGCTTTTGAAAATTAGAATTCCTTGTTCATATTGCAGATATTAAGATAAAGAAGAGTACACATGCTGAAAGGAAGAACCACATAATACATCTGTTTCTGTTTATAAAGGCAAGCTCCAAAGCAAACACTACTGCATGTCTGCTCAGCAGTCTGATATGTTTAGTCCAGGAGGTTTATGTGTAACCAGCTGACACTTGTTGTTGTATTTTTATTTATTTATTTATTTATTTATAAGCAGACACCCTTAACCAGGGCAACTTACAATTGTATACAAAAAAAATACATATCAATAATTACAGTACAAATAAGAGCAAGATACAAAATACAATAACTTCAGTCCTAATAAGAGCAAATACAAAGCACAGTACGATTTGATATCGGGCAGTTCAAGAGCACATGACAGTGTTACATCAGGGTTAGATACGAGTGCAAGTGAAATACAAAATACTACAGATTGGGTTAAGTGCAGGATTAAATACAGTAAAATAGGGAGCAGATAATTGCAAGTTAAAGTGCATTAAAGGCAGTGTTTTACAGGTGTTGTCTGAAGAGGTGTGTCTTGAGGAGGCGCCGTAGGTAGCTGGGTGCAGTCTGGTCAAGGCATCAGTAGGCAAGTACAAGAGTCTTGAACTGGATGCAAGCGGTGATCGGGAGCCAGTGGAGTGAGCGGAGCAGTCGAGTAGCTTGGGAGAAGCGAGGCAGAGAGAACACCAGGCGAGCAGTGGAGTTCTGGATGAGCTGGAGCAGTCGGGTGGCAGACGCAGGGAGGCCGGCCAGGAGGGAGTTGCAGTAGTCTAGGCGGAAGAGTACCAGGGCCTGGATGAGGAGCTGAGTAGAGTAGTTGTTGAGGAAGGGTCGGATTCTTCGTATGTTTCTCAGGAAGAATCGGCAGGTGCGTGCAAGTAGGAGAGGCAGGGATCCAGGGTTACTCTGAGGTTCTTGGCTGAGGAGAGAGCGTGGTAGATTCCAGTGGAATGGAGATAGAGACATCAGAGGAGGAGGAAGATGAGGAGGGGATGAAAAGGAGGTCAGATTTAGAGATGTTGAGTTTGAGGTGATGCGAGTGCATCCAGGAGGAGATAGCAGACAGACAGGTAGGGGATGGTGCGGTCAGAGGGGGGAAGGAGAGGAAGATCTGAGCATCATCAGCATAGAAATGATATGAGAAACCATAGGATGCGATGAGGGAGCCCAGGGAGCGGGTGTAGAGAGAGAACAGGAGAGGACCCAAGACTGATCCTTGGGGGACTCCTGTTGAGAGAGGGTGTGGTGTGGAGGTTGAGCTGCGCCAGGTTACCTGGTAGGTGCTGTCAGAGAGGTAGGAGGAGAACCAGGCCAGAGCAGTGCCAGGTCCAGTTGACGGCCAGCTTTGTGGGTAGGAGGGGATAGAGAGAGAGAGAAGTTGACAGAGTGAAGGAGAGGAAGGAATCTGGCAGAGTGGGTGGGGTTGGAAGAGATGGATATTGAAATCACCTAACAGGACAGTTGGGGTAGAGAGGGGAGGGAGGTGAGGAGATACCTTTCTGACCTAACCTCAGAAAGGTAGTTCAATTGTTTTCTTTCACCACAACTGTCACATATTTCACTTCCAAATGGTTAATGCTGAAAACTGGCATGCGGTCAGTTCAGTCTTCTTGGTTCATGTACAGAATGGTTATAAAGTCACTTAATTTCTTTTCTCTGCAGCAAATATTTTAAAAAAAAATACTAACAGAATTGATGGATGTCATCCATCAAGAAGTCCTGTGTGTTCTGTGAAAATGATACATTCTGCTTGTTTTTAATGACAGATAGTAACAGATGGTGGTCATTTTAAGCTGGTAATAATGATACCTCTTATATAACTATAGTATCTTCTATTACCTGGGGTGGCAATCCAATGTTCCGAGCACATTTTGTCCCATTTAATGGTTTTTCAGTGCAAAGTGGCTTTATCAGCATACTTCAATATACAGTAAACATAAATAAATTAGTAGTTCACAAATAGAAAAATATAAATCCCTCACTGGACAACAAGACAAATAGGTATTTGTCATCTGTTTGGTTCTAATTTGTTATTAATTGAACCTTTTTTGTACCTGGCATTAAAGTAGGAGAAGAATAAAATGGCTTATAGTAACTGCAGAATATTTAATTACCCAATGCATACACCTCTGGATTTAATTAAACCAGTGTGAAAGTGTGGCAAAGTGGTGAGTGAACCCAGGTGAATGCAATACAGTGCGGAATAAACAGATAGACAACAATATCCAGGTGCAAGGGTGTTTATTGTTCGTTACAATGTCCAGAGTCTTATGGCAAACACCTGTAAATAATAAATTAAAAATGATACAACGGTGTGTAGCACATTGTATTTGTAAATCCCCGGGTTTGACCCGTAACCAAAAGTCTCGTCTTTAACACAAATCACAAAACACAAACATAGTTTTTAGTGAGTGAAATTATTGCTCGTGGTGGTCCTCCATGAACCGAAGGGTGAAAGTGCTGGTGTCCGGGTTGGTGCTGGCTTTCGCTACAGCTCCGAATCATGTTAGTTGTAGTCTACAACAACAAAAAAACAGTTTTACTAACACTGACAAACAAAACACAACACTCACGGTTTCTGGAATCACAGGGTCTCCTTTTAGGGCGATCTAACCATTTACAAAGGGACAGATTACATTCTGACCCCTTTTATACCCTCCTCCATGACCCCTAGGTTAACGAGCGCATCCGCTCCTCCAATCCGCGGATGCCACTCCATTTCCCGCCCGGGTCATTGAGTTCGGGTACTGTAGCTCCGCCACTTTTCTAGATGACCGACTTCCACCTAACCCAAGTAATAAATTGTCATGCCATTTAGTCCAGGTTACTCTGTTCCCTTTACACAGCGCTCTCACAGGTCGGGAGGGAGATCTAACACCAAGAATCATTCGATCTCTGTCACAGAAAGTTTTGTTTTGTTTTGTTTCACAATAGAATGCTCATTTTAAATAAACTGAATAAAACATTACAAAGTAGAACATTATTTTAAACCAATATCATTGTTTTGAAGAAAAAAAAAAATTCTACCAGTATATTTTTTGGTAAATCCATGAATACAAAAGCTTGTTGGATGATAAAGACCAAATGCTTTGAGATATTTACTACATATGACAGTATATGGGTCATGTTCGTTCTTGGGCATTATAAAATATAGCCTGCCTGCTAAATGTGTCAGTGATCTTGAGACATTGGGGTTGCTGACATGAAACACTTGTGCATGGTTACTGCTGCAGATAGACAGGGGGATTTTCCTGTTACAGTTTGTACGGCAGAAAATCCCTTTGAAATGGGTTAATATATAATTAATTTTAAACAATCTCAAGCAACCGCATCATATCAGTACTGTATGTTTTACACTGGTATGTATTTAAATATACATTTGGTAATGTAAAATGGGGAGTGTGGCAAAGTGGTTAAGTGGATACAGGTGCAGGAGTGATGCAGCGTATGATTAAACAGACAGAGAGTTTTAAACCAGTTGAAAACGGGTTTTATTGTATCCAGGTCTGGCGACCAAATAATAGGATCCCGGCAATACACAACAATGTGTGTTGGACGGAGTAAATAACAACGGGTTACAGTCCCAAACAATAAACACAAATATAAACCCCACAATAATACCAACACGGTCACCAGTCCTGGGTGCATGCAGTAGTATTCGTGGTGGGTGATAAGTTTATTTAGTGACAGTGGTGAAGTGCTGTTCCGGCTTTGTGCTAACCCTCGACGACAGCTCCGTAATTCACAAGACAAGACAATTGCAGACAAACAAACAAAACACTCATGGTACGTAATTTCTCATGGGATCTCTCACAGTCCTTACAGGTTTAAACCAAAGGAACAGATTGCGTTTCTCCGTCCCCTTTTATGCTGTCACACATGACCCCTTGGTAAACGAGTGCAACCGCCCCGTCAATCTGCAGCTGCCACGTCATTTCCCTTCCAGGTCAATGCGTTAGTGACTTCCCTTGAACCCTGGGAAAGAACTGTCAGGCCAGGCCGTCCGGGCTTAGCACCCTAACAGGTTGGGAGGGAAATTTACTACCAAGAATCATTGTATTTCTATCACAGGGAGATAACAAAATGTCTGAGTTGGGGACCTAAGGGGTTTAGATTATACTGTATAATCTGCATTTGAGTAAATGTAGATTATACAGTATAATCATGGGAAAGCCTATAAGGAATATAACACACAAAGAAAATTCAGACAGAGCTGGATATCTAGGTGAGAGAAAAGGATTATCTATTAGGCCATGAGGGGTCTGTAAGACCAATAAGGTTGGTTTCTGGTTTTGAATGTCTTTGCTGGATGTGTATTCATGCAGTAAATATCTGTCAACTGTGCACCATTGTAATTTTTGCTATACCTGTGTTCATGAAGAAACCAAGGCTGTGAATGACTGTTATAAAAGATTTTAATTCCAACCTGTCCTTGATTTTGTACATCTCCAAAACTGAAGAGGTTACCGGAACAACATTAACCAAGTTGTTACAGACCTTGATATTGAGCCAATATAGCAGAGGTATTGTCTTCACAATTGATTCATAACTTTGTGTCACCTGCCACCCAATATAGAGCAATAAACGCTTCCTCTGCTGTAGCTTAAGTGTATATCAGTATGCCTGGCCAGGCTAGCTAGCCTCCTAGCTTTCTTGACCCCTCTGCCCAGTTCATTAAAATAAAATAATAATAATAAAAAAAGTATTTTCTTTATCCTTGTAAACTTAATTTTGTTTACCGTTCTATATATTAAATAAACACGCGTTTGGCTGCCCTGGTACTAATTATATTGCCTGACGTGGTTTTAGTGCCGTCTCCAGTTTTGTTTTCTAACACATTTCACATTTTATCCAGTCAGCTTGCCATAGTTCGAGGTGGGCAGGGATTTGTTTTCTTCCTTGTCCAAGGAAGTTTAAAGGGAGAGAGAGGACGGTTAGAAAGGGTCACTTTCTTTTTGCTCAATGTATTAATGAGGTATGTACTTTCTGCTTGCTAGAACCTTTGTACTGTTATATTAATTTAGCTATCCAGCTTTATTTTGTTAATCTGTTTTGTGTTTATATGTCTAACTAGCAGTCAACCCATTTCTTCAATGTTTCGAATATTATTTTTGTTTGACTTTAGACAGTATTTACCATTACAGCAAAACTATCATCGATAGCCTGTTCTTTTTAGTTATACGTAATTTTCTCGTCACTGCCAGCCAGTTTTCTGTTTTTGTTTATTTTTCTATTTTGGATGTGCTGTATTTTTCTGAATGGCTTTCTAATGGCGTGTTGCAGCAGCATTGGATCTACACAGCTGACTCAGTGACCGGTGAGATATTTCCATTTGTTTGGGCAATGCGGTTTGGATTACAATTATATTTTTTGAATGGCCATTCGGTTTTCGTTTTGGAAGCTTTTTTGTTTGCTGAATTGCTGGACTCGGACATTTACTTTGCACTTTTTTTCTTCGTCCTTTCTTTTTCGTAATTCTTTAAAGGACTGAATTGGCTCACAATTGTATATGTATTTGTATAACTGTGTAACTGTTTATTCACTGCGGTGTGAGCCGTAGGCCTACAGTTTATATTAATGCTGTCTGTTAGCTATACGGTTTAGTCAAATAATCTTTTCTAATGAATTTCTCTTTGGCTCATGATCTGCTCTTTTGAATAGCTGAAGCATTTACTCACCCGTGTCTCATTGTATGCTACCAGAATAAGGATTGCAGTTTCTGCTACTACTTATTTCTCCATTGTGTTAGGGTGCTGCAATTCATATAGTAATTATTATTACCTGTTTGTGGGTATAAGCCATTATTGCAATTATTGTGTATAGCTCTTGCGAGCAGTGCAATAAAATATCATTGGTATTTCACCTTGTTTGCAAATCGGAAATTATTTTCTTTTATTCGCTGTAGCTGGTCATTGCTCATAATTTGTAGTGACCGTTACAACTTTACTAAGTACTGTCCTATTACTTTGCATTGATGTGTGGAAAATACTGTACACTCCTGCAGGTCCCTGGAAAATGCTACATTCTGCTAGCTTTAATGTTATCTCAACCATATAATTTAAATGGTGTCCATGTGTCAAAGTGGCTTGCCGTGCACAGGTGTAGTTGGTGCAGTGCTCCGAAATAACACACACAAGATAGTGGAAGTTCAATAAAACAGCTCCTTTATTTGGCTGGGTTGCGTGTCAGCAACAATTAAATAATAAGCACAGGCACTACACAGCAATGTGTATCGCTCCGTGCAAAACAAGGGTTTCAGTGCCGAAACAATAAGTCACTAATAATTAACACACAACACAGACATGGTCACTTCTCCCGATAGTGAGTGCTCTTGTGCAGGTGCGGTGAAAGACAAACAGTTCGTGCTGTAGTGTAGTCCGGGTTTAGTGCTGGCTTGTAGCATCAGCTCCCGGCTAGTGCTTAGTCATCTAACAAAGACAAATGACAAACAGTTAGCACATCAAACAAACAAAACACAAAACAATCACAATAATTAATTACGTCTGTTTCCTTTTTGGTCAAATCTTACAATCACATCAAAGGAACAGATTACATCGTCACATCCCCAATTATACCATTAGTCAAGCCCCCTGCGATAGCTAGTGCAGTCACGTCTCCTCCAATCCATGACTGACACATCGCATACCGCTTTAGGGAGATGAGGTTGGGCCAGCCAGCCTCCTTCCTGGCTGGCTGGCTTCCAACTTCCGTACGAGGCACTCTGTTCCTGTTAAACAGCACCCTCACAGATCGGGAGGGATTGTTGACTCAGATTCATTCGCTCTTCGTCACATATCCCACCGCTCAGAGTGGAGCCGAAGGAACACTCGGCTGAATCTACTTTCCCCATTACACCCCCCTCCCGGGAAAAGTAATCTGCATTTTGATGATCTTTCCCTGCACGGTGTGTCATAAAATAAACCAAGGGTTGCAGCGCCAGATATGAGTTATCCGGGCATTGCTATCCTTCATCGTGATTAACCATCTGAGTGGGGCGTGGTCAGTGACAAGATTGAATGAATGTTCCAATAGGTAGTAGCATAAGGTCTGAGTGGCCCATTTAATGGCCAGACATTTCTTCTCTATGACGGAGTAGTTACGCTCCCGAGGGAGGATCTTTTTACTTATATAGAGAATGGGGTATTCTACTCCGTCGACCTGCTGGGACAATACTGCCCCCAGACAGTCAGTGTGGAGGAGGAATTCCTTATCAAAATCTGGTGAGTCTTTGCTTAATAGTATCAAACGCCCCCTGACATTCCCCTGTCCATTTAATTAAATTTGGTGCAATCTTTTTAGTGAGGTTCACTAGAGGGTTGACCACTGTGGCATACCTGGGGATAAAGCATCAGTAATAACCAATCCTAATAGAGACCTCATCTGGGGTTTAGTTTTCGGGATCGCCACGTCCATCAAAGCTTGGACTTTGGTGGCAACAGGTTTCACCTGCCCATGCCCCATAACAAATTAGTCTCTACTTTGGCAAATGCACATTTACCCAAGTTGGCTGTTAGCCAGGCTACCCTTAGAGACTGCAGGACGGCCAGGAGCCTAGCAAAATGCTCGCGCCAGGTGGAGCTGTAAATAACCACATCATCAATATATGCTGCTGTATGCTCACAATGTGGGTGTAAGACCTGGTCCATCAGTCTCTGAAAGGTAGCGGGCACACCATGTAGCCCAAACATCATGGTTGTGAAATGAAACAGACCATCAGAAGTAGATGTGATGTGTTGGTTAAGGGGATGTGCCAGGATCCCTTCGTCAAGTCCAAGGTTGAGATGAACTTTGTCGTTCCCAGTCTATCGAGAAGCTCGTCGACCCGAGGCATGGGGTATGCGTCGAACTTGGCAATAGCGTTTACCTTGCTGAAATCAACGCAGAAGCGGTTGGTGACATCCTTTTTGGCGACTATCACAATTTTGGCGACTATCGCCTGGGGCTATAAATAAGGCCTCCCTTGCCTGCCAGGGCTTCAATAAATTGATATGGTAAATATCCCACTAATTGCGGCGATCGGGCTGCCAAATTTCATAATTCACTTTACCTATAGCCCGAATCACCTCATATGGCCCCTGCCATTTAGCACACAGCTTGGATTCCGATGTGGGAAGAAGCAGCATTACCTTGTCTCCTGGTCGAAAGGTCAGAATACGTGCATTTTTGTTGTAATGCTGCTGTTGCTGGTGCTGAGCCAATTTTAGATTGTCCTGGGCCAAATGACCAACCAAATAAACGGATGATAAACAGATGTCTGGATGGGACATATTTTTAATATTTTGTACACCTGCTGTAGCGTTTCAGACAAGAAGTTAGTTCCATGATCAGTCAGTATGTCCTTGGGGATCCCTACTTTCAACATAATCTGCACTAGTTCTTTGGCTATTACAGCAGCACTAGTGGACCTCAATGGAACTGCCTCCGGGTATCACGTTGCGTAATCTACCACTACTAATATATGCGTATACCTGGAGTCAGAAGGTAGCAAAGGGCCCATTATGTCCATTGCAATGCTTTCAAAAGGAGTGGAAATTATGGGCAGTGAGACCAAAGGGGCGGGGTGCACTCAACCCGGCGCTACTTGCTGGCAGTCTGGGCATGTGGCTACATATTTCGACACTTAATTATGAAGCCCTACCCAATAAAATCGAGCCAATATGCATTCCCTTGTTTTATCAGCTCCAAGGTGCCCCACAAAATGGATATCATGCACCAGCCTCATGACGTCGGGCCTACAAGATGGGGGAACCATCAATTGCTTTACAGGCTGTACTGTGCCCGTGGCAGGGTTTACCCTATACAGTAATTGCCCCTAAATAATGAAGTGCGGATATATTAGCGCCCCAGCGCCTTCAACATCCTTACCTTCAATAGACCGGACCTGTCCCCAAGCTTGCACCAGCGTGGGGTCCGCGATTAAGTCCCACATGTCCGGTACATTGAGAGGGGCTGGAGTGACATCTGCCCTGGATGGCCCAGTAACTTTGCCCTCTCGGTCGCACTGTGTACCGACTCCGTTTGAATGGCGTTTGATACCATCCGCACTCTCTCTCCCACCCTCCCCAGCCTCGTTTCAGTGATGGTCTATGGCAAAGTGGGTTATATTGCGCAGGTCTAGAGGTGATGCAGTGCTCCAAACAATGACAAACACAGTACTGGTGATATGATGCTTCTTTTATTTTTAATCCAATAGTTGAAACTGACCAACAGAAAACAATAATCAAATACAGGCAGTACTCAAAGTTTGGTACTGCTCTGTATAAATAATGCACAGGGAAGTCCCAAATGATAATACACGAATCCACAAACAAATAGACACACACAGACAAATCATACACTGTCACTAGTCCTTTAGTGAGTGCAGTAGTGCTAGTGGTGAATATAACGACAATGTGCTTTAGTGCAGTGATGTTCCAGGTGGGTGCTGGCCTCTGGCGACAGCTCCAAAACTTGTGTTTAGCCATTTAACAAACAGACAAGAAACAGTTAGACAAAGACAAAACACTAACGGTACATTTAACACGGGTCCTTCCGGTCTCCAATACATTTACCCAAAACGAAGGAACAGATTACGATTCTCTGTCCCCTTTTTATGCTGTCACACATGACCCCTTGGTAAACGAGTGCAACCACCTCGTTAATCTGTGGCTGCCATATCGCTTACCTTCCGGGTCAATGCGTTCTTGTAACGGAGTCTCGCCTTCATCCAGACTGGATGACTTCTCGACCCTGGGAAAGAACTGTCAGACCAGCCTGTCCAAAGAACTCTGTTCTTGATGATTAGCGCCCTCACAGGTTGGGAGGGAGATTTAAAATCAAGAATCATTGTATTTCTCACATGGTCCTTCCCATTTTTCAGTCTGTCTCTCTTTGTTTTGCTAGGATGAAAACGGGAAGAAAACAAGTCAGCTTGCAGGGGGAAAATCTCACCAATAGTTTCCCCTGCTGTGTCTGCCACAGTTATGTGTGCAGTCAAGACTGCATTTTTAATTAATTGTTTGAAGTTGAGGTGTTGCTGTCTCGGTCCTACCGATATGTATGTTTTTAGTGTTGGGTATGTCGCCGTGTCTGCATGGATACAGGACATCACCACATTGCCTTGTGGCTGCCACGAAATACCGCTTAAGAGAGCTGTCCGAATTAAGGTCTGCCCACACCCTGAGTCCACTAATGCATAGGTACTCACTCCATGTCAATCCATGACTGACACATCACATGCCGGGCATTGTGACTCTGCCCCCTTCCTGGCTGGCTGGCTTCCGACTGACCCTGGAATTAACTGCCAGACCAAACAGTACAAGGCACTCTGTTCCTGTTAAACAGGGGCCTCACAGATCGGAAGGGAGATTGTTGACTAGGATTCATTCACTCTCTGTCACACGATACCAGCCAGTGAATGTAGTAACACTTATATGCATGAGCGACCATGGCAGTCTTAAATTAGTGATATTATGTGTTTTCCAACAGAGAACAAACAACTTAAATGTGTTATGTTGAGATCATAAGTCAAATTATCTCAGGATCTCAACTTCAATGAGCAACCATACATTAAAAGTCATAAAAACTATTTTTGTCAATGAAGGAGCCAAGGCATATTCTTGTAACACTACAAAATGTAGAATTAACCCTTAGCGGTCCATTTATTCAGCGCGTGTCAGGCGCGTCAGGTCCAATTTATTTTCACACGCACAGTTTATTTTAGACGCACTGTTTAAAAGTATTTTTTTCACAGTAAAACAGGTTTAAAAGGCACTGCATATCAACAGGACACTCAGTACTGCATCTCCTGCCCCACCCCACCCCTTGTTCGCTATATTTTTCAAATGCCTCTTAATAATAGTACATACCGATAAATCATCTCTTGATCACTCGTTTTATCACCAAACTCCTCAATAATGCGATCCAAGTCGTTATTTTATTACTATAACATCTAAAAAAAGCTCTGCAAATATCTGTGATGTTCTTTGAGCGCTGGATGCGGAAGCAGCTATCTTGTTTGTTTATTTCTGTGTTATCTATGTGGTGTTGGGTCTATCAGTATTCATGAGATACGCCCTTTTTTTCGGCTTCTCTCGGCTCCTATCAGTCTCACTCGGCCATTGAATGGTTTTCTTGGCTTTTTACGGAGAAAAAACGACTAGAGACCTGTTTTTTGCATCTTTTTGATGATGTCAGACAGGGTCCGACATTGGACCGGAAAGGGAAAATTGCGATGTCAGACCAGGTCCGACATAAGGCCGCAAAGGGTTAAAATGTACATACTAAATAAATTATTATATATATATATAATGAAAACAATGTATTTAAATATCTAAAAGAAAGGTTGCCTAACTGTAAAACACCTGACTTTAATGTCAAAATCAAGCAACTAATAGTACATATGAGCTTGTCGAGTGTGTTTGTTATCGAAAAAAAGTGTAGAACACTAGGAAAGGTCCTACTTTAAAGATTTAAACTAGGCTGGTATTTAAATTGGCCACTGTTTAGATCAATTGAATATATCCCTCCCCATCTGATAACTCTATTACAGACTGCCTAATTATTTATCAATTACTTAACAGAAAGTTTGACCCAATACGACTCCAGCAGTAGCAAATTACACTAACCTTCCCTTCTCTGGCACCCTGCAGTGTTGAACATACTCTGAAGAACCGCCTCTCTCGGTTTTACAGCCACTGCTGATCATGAGATCACCCTCTTTGATCCCTGTGCTTGCCTGCCTCATCTGTTTTCATCTTTGCTATGAAACTTCAGGCTATGGCAACTTGCCCTGAAGCACAATCCCCTTTGAGCTTTTTCATCTTGCTACTATATCTGTCACTTGGCAAGTTGCTTTAACGTTCAGATTTGTGAGTCCATCACACTGGAGAGTGAGGTCAGCCAATTATATAGAATAGAGAATGTTATTACAAAATAATACAAGACCGTGTGCAGGGCGAAAGGACAGAGACGTGCACGCCCTGCTCCCAGGAAAGAGAAATGATTCATGTTGCTTCTATTCACATAGCATTTTGAAGGTCTAATCAGTCCAAGAAAATAAGCTGTCATATGTTCATATATAAAGAAACATCACAAATTCCATGCTCTTTCAGTTGCATTTTTTTATTGCATTACACGTCTGATACCTTACATGCAACAGCCCTATTAACCTAACGCCTAATAATTCAATGTTTCTGTTTTGTAGGTCACACTGAGTCTTTATGCTTCCACATTGCAAATTTGGGGTGACTCAACTTTTAATGCCATTCTGTAACAAAGGGGTTTGTTGTGTGTGTGGGTCGTCACTGAATAATAATGAGGCAGTGTGGCAAAGTGGCTGCTGATTAGAAACAGGTGCAGAGGTGATGCAGTGCAGAAATAATCACACAAAAGGAAACTGTAATCCGGTTTGGAAAAGGGGTCTTTTATTTGTAAAACTCCCGGTCTGGTGACCAAACAATAATCCTCCAGCAATACACACCAATGTGTAAAGCACGGAAGGAAACAATAATAAATGGTTTGCAGACCAAATAATAATACACGTTATCCGCCCCACAATAATACAATACACGGTCACCAATCCGGGTGTGTGCAGTAGTGCTCGTGGTGGGTGATAACAATTTAACAGTGGCTGTGGTGTAGTGTTGTTCCGGGTAGTGCTGGCCCAAGGCGACAGCTCCGGAGATGTGTTAGCCGTCTAGTGAATTTACAAAAACATAAAAGACAATTACTAACAGCGACAAAAACAAATTAAACACTCACAAACTCTTTTTCAATATAATTGGGAACTCTCCCGGTCCTTCCAGTTCCTTGTCTCTCTGAACCAAGCGAAGGAAAGGATTTACAATTCTCCGTCCCCTTTATGCTATCACTCATGACCCCTTGGTAAACGAGTGCAGCTGTCTCTACTGTCTGCAGCTGCTACGTCATTTCCCTTCCGGGTCAATACGTTCCTGCAACGGAGTCTCGCCTTCTTCCAGACTGACTTCCAGACTTCCCGGCCCGGAGAAAGAACTGTCAGGCCAGCCCGTCCAAAGACTTCCCCTTTCACTGCTTAGCGCCCTCACAGGTCAGGAGGGAGATTTACAACCAAAACTCATTATATTTCTGTCACAAGCAGACACAGAGCATTGCATCTTGACAAGCCGCACAGGCGCGCAGATTTAATTTAACACACATGCTGTCACTGGGGTACCATCAACGGTAGCCCTAGTGTCAGATTTAATGAAGAAAACAAAACAAAGCTAAAAATAAATTTGCCACACAAGGCGAAACTACACGAAACTACAACGCTATGCAAACCCTCTCTATACTGCTTGGGATCAACATCCCCTAAACTAACCTACTGCTGTTCTCCCAAAGTCCCGGCCTCCCAGCGACTGTGGGTCGTTGTGACGTTCCTGGCTGAGCAGAGCCTTCACAGGCACTGTCTTGCAGTTGAAGGGTTCCGTAGTAGTTATCCTGCAGAGTGGACACTCTCCTCCTGGATGTAAACAAAGCGCCCCTCTGTGTTGCATGGTGGTGCAGTTGCCTCAAGCTGTGGTGCAGCTGCCTTTTTGAGTAGCTACAGGGCCCTCCCTGTCACACATTCCAAGCCCATTTTTCTCTTTATTTAGGGTTACAAATGTCAACAATTTTCACATAAACTAAAACAAGGCTGTCCAACAGAATACACCATGAACGTTACAGTATTTATTCCACAAACGGGATAGCCGAACAACTGGGTTGTTTACGGCTATCCTTATGAGTGAAATAACCACAGCACTATAAACTTTCATTAAATGTTATTTTTTATATCAGTACAATTTATGCAAAAGAAAGTATGCTTAAAACTAAATTAAACAGCTGTATTTGAAGAATAATTTTAATAAAGCTCTGCATCTCTTTGATACTCTGGAGGAGTACTATTCCTGGTCATTCTGTCATTGGATTTGAATGCAAGACAGATTACAAAATTAGATCTGGTATAAAAACATATCCACACAGGAACATCGGATATGAAAAAGTTATTGGATGCTAGATCATTGTATAAAATAATGTAACCATGCAACAATAATTTAAAGGTTTAATATACCTCTACCAGACACAGTACTACTGCAGGTTGATTTGGTTAATCATGAACCATTTCAGTTACTAAGGATGTGAACTCTGAAATTAAAATAATACAATAATTGCATCCTGTTATCTGTAATAAGTCAGTGTTACACAAACTAAGCTGATCAGAATCAATCAATTTATGAAAGTCTTCCTAAATCAAATAACCTGAAATTGTTTAACAAGCTATTAGTCTTCATTTATCAAGGGAGGCAGCTTCCATATTCATATTGTATTGTTTCTGATCTTTCAGAAGCAATATAGAATTAACACATTGCCCATTGATGCCAAGGTATCCTTAGAAAGAAAGCTTTATTTCTTTAAAAAAAAATTACATCTTTAAAGGAATGGTTTGAAATATTTTATTTTTTTCCTCCAAGGGACAAAGATGAATTAACAATAATACTGTCAACAAAGTTTTCCTAAGAATATACACCACTTAAAAGTTCCCATCGCTTAAAACTTGTGAATAGAGACCACTTAAAAGTCCCTATTCAGAAGTTAGAAAAAAAAAAAATCTGATCAAGATACGACCAATACTTTCAGAAACATCAAGTATCCTCACAGCCTGGTAGTTCAAGATAGCTGCATCAGTTGCTGTGGCACTGTAAATAGGAAAAGAAAATGGTGAACTTTCAGCATCCAGTCTGGAACTTCAAGATGCACCCCTCCAACGCAGAAGATCCATAGATTTATTCTCAGCAGAAGGTGGGAGGCCACGTGGCTTTAGCCAGTCATGAATAACAGCAGTCTCTGGTTACATGCTTTTATAATTGGTTCTTTTAAAATATACAATGAATTTTATTAGTCCTTTGTCCTGCCACTGAATTGAGACGAAGAAAATATTTTTCTGGTGCGTACTTTCCATGTAGCCAGTAAGCCATTAATTGTAAAACACAACATTTGCCAAGAATCTTATCATGTCTCTCTTATCAGTGAGTGTTCTGTTCTTCGGAGGAGGTGTTTGAAGGTCTGTTTTGTTTGCAGCTTTGATGTTTGCTACAGGAACTGTTTTCTCTTTTAGTCTGTTTCACTTCTGAGGTCTCTTTGTAAAATAATATTTTTCTTCAAAAAAGAGACTTATTTATTTAGGAAAGGATTTGTACCTCCAAATGCATTATACATTAAACAGTAAAACAGTATACAATATACTGTTTCATGAAACAAAATACTCCTGTGGTTATTTTGAATTAAAATAATCAATAGTTTACCGTCACCTTTTGTATTTAAACCACCCAGTTTTTATGTTTGTCATTAATATCGAAAAATATAATAGTATTATTATTTATTTCTTAGCCGACACCCTTATCCATGGTGACTTACAATTGTTACAAGATATCACATTATTTTTACATACCGTACAATTACCCATTTATACAGTTTTTTTTTTACTGGAGCAATCTAAGTAAAGTACCTTGCTCAAGGGTACAGCAGCAGTGTCCCCCATCTGGGATTGAACCCACGACTCTCCGGTCAAGAGTTCAGAGCCCTAACCACTACTCCACACTGCTGCCCTAGTAGAGGGCTAACATAAAGTTGCTTGATTCGGGCTATTTCCAGATATGCTGTTGCTTATCTCGCCAATGTGCTGGCACAAAACAAGCCACAGGGAACATAATGATGTACTGAAAAAAATAGCAGATAGGGGGTGCTGTTGAAACCCATGCGTTCTTATCACATGGTTAATTAACTTAACTGAGTAGCTATAAAGCTGTGTGTTTGAGGCTTCATCTCATTTACGATGTTAACATTGCATCATTGTGTGGCAAATAATCATACAAGAATGTTTTTTGACATAGAGAATAAATAACAATATCTCACCTTTTCTTCCCTTAAGCTTGATTATCTGGCAAATAAACCTATCCTTACAGTTTACTCTGGAAACATAAAAAAATCAGTGTAACAATGAAAAATGCACAAAGCAAGATAAATACCTTACTAGCCTTGTAGAATATACTCAGCAAACTAATTTACTTAACAAACAAAATCATCTTGAAAAACTATGCGCTTAATGAACCCAGAAGAGACCTCAGCTAGACTTTCAGTCAGTCCTTCACCATAATCATTAAAAACAGTTGAAACAGCACTGTCAAATCCTTAATCTTTACACATGTACAGTATACAGGGTGATCATAATTCACACAACATTGTAAGAACGTCTTGTGTCTACATAAATGTGTGTATCTCCCAAAAAGAAATAAATGAATCTGCATAATCTGGTAACCTAACACAGATGTTTTGGAACCCCTTCTTCATAATAATCAATAAGTTTCATTTTCAGCATAACAATCTGAACTGCACCATGCTGCCACCTCTGGTAATTTTACACTGAACATTTTTATTTTGAGAAGCTTGTAAAAAATATTCATAATAAATGTCTAAATGGGTCAAATGAAACCTAATAATTTAAAACAGTTTACTATCAATGTACAGTTTGAAAGCATTCCTAATCATTCACTCGTGTCCAATCTAGTCCACTCCACTGTTTTGTGAACCAGTTTTATATAAAAATTACAATGTATCTCACAGAGATGGATTAAACAATTGCTTCCTGTGATTATATCCTCTTCCCATTTATTACCTCAAGCCCAAAAGACTTCTGTTTGTTTGGGCTTAAATTTACATATTATGATTTAAAACAACTTACAGATAAGTGTATATTTTGATTTTAAAGGTTATTTTTAAGCTATGTTAAAAACAAATTCTACTGCTGTTAGTAAAGCTTCTGAAATACGTCAGGAAATATTCTGACTGTTACCCTAAGCCTTTTTCCTGTTTGTTGTGTCTCAGTTCCATTTAACTGCTTTGTTTCTGAAATTGTGTCTGAGCCTGTGCTGTGTGTGAGAAATTCAAAATCAAACGTAAAATGGGGCATACATTATGTTGTGTACTTGGCTATCCAATGTGTTGATATTTGAATGAACCCTAGATAAAGTGAAGTAATGCTGTTCTCTTGTCATTTTTCACTGTGGTGGATATCCTTATACTACTGCTGAGTATAATTTGGTTTAGGATTTGAGATTGAAAGTCTAGTTCTACTTTTCCACTTTTGAAATGTTACAAAACACATCCTTCTCATGAACCAAACTGGGCACTGTATAATTAACGCATTATTGGTACTGTACTTTCTATAGTAATTGAAGACTCTGTGCACAACAATATTTATCTTGTAACTGTTAATGTATTCTCTTGAAATACAAAATGAGTTGTGAATTCATATGTTTGATGACAGTGTAAAAAATAAATAAATAAATAAATACTCGCAACTAGCAATACTGAATAACACAATTTGAATAATACAAAGCTCTGGCTGTCCATATTAAAATACTATATATATATATATATATATATATATATATATATATATATATATATATATATATATATATATATATATATATATGTAACCCTCTCAGACAGCATGCTTAATAAATATCTTGGAATTCCTAAATACAGTGGATAATCTGCCTGACAGTATGCACATGGTTTTGATCATCCATTCTTGGGCATCAAATGATACCCCAAAATGTAGAATTTAACTGGTAGTTCATTCATTGCCCATTTAAACTCAACCATTCCCTGTATTTTTACAGCACTGAACAGTCACCCAGATTCATAAACCACTATCCATTGTTCTCCTGGGATTACCCTCTAAAAATAAGTGGCATGCAATCCATGTGGATTTGCAGGTACTGTATAATGGTCTAAAAATCTGGCTGTGGTTTATCACAATAGAAAATGGAATCTCTTCAAAAGCAAGAAGTCACATATGTGCAGTGGTATCGATTTACAGAAAGACTGGGTGAGCTATTTGCTCTTTATTTCCCCCTTCACCAAAATGGGTTTCTGAAATAACGACTGCCAAGTGTTACATTCAATGTTTTATGTGTTTGACCCGAATATAAGTTAAACATATAAAGTATTTGCTGTATGATATATAGTGCACATAAATAATACAAAATAATAACTATTTCGTTTAATTTATTTTCTTTGCACATGTTTTAAACAAAACATCAATGGAAACAGATCCTATGATTAACACCTGACTCTATTTTTCCATACTGTATTATATAATAGTGCACGCCATTACTGTGCTGTAGACTTTATTGCATAACTTTTTGTTATGCATAATATGTTTTATTGGCTGGAGAGAACAATTCCTGTTCCCCTGCTGTGTTGTTTATTATGTGTTTTGATGAGACTTGCATAGGATAACAACTACAGTAAACTGCTTTCAAATGGATGTTTACATTGTTATTATATATATTGTCAAAGGTAATCAAGAGAAACGTGTATGCAAGTACATATTAAAAACAGGGTAAGTTATAGTTACAGTATGTTTAATTTGACTTAAATAGCATTTTACTGTAGTTTATCTTTATATGACCCTGGCTGTTTTAATCAAGTTTTTTTTTAATTTATATTTTTGCATAATGAATCACGTTTAACAACTCTACATCCTGATTTTAAAGGGTTAGTTGTATTAATTCTCTTTGTCATGTTCTGTTCATGAAGCTGACTTTTCTTGACATGTGAAAGAACATTTACTGGCACTGGTACTGTATATAAAATATTTAAACAGCAATTTACCAGCATATGTAACAACCCTTATCCCACTCCTCAGCTCCAGTTGTTCTTTAAGATCACAAATTTGTCAAGACATAAATGTACCTTTGTGTAAAACCAAGCCTCTTCAAAATAGAATGGTTTGCTTAATATTTATGGACTGGCCAAAAAAAATGGTTAAGACCATGTAGCTCCAGGTACCTTGTTTGATTCATCATGAGCTCTCCCCTCTGGTACAGTTTACTGCAAATATTGCCTTGTCAATGATATGCCACCTTTCCATCAGGTAAATCTCATTTTGTCACAAAATTAAACTTGGGCTGCAATTCATTAACTGCAAGTTATGCAAAGTTCAAGGATCACCATCAATTCACATACCTACAATATTTCTGTTACAAATTGACTTTTTATCTTGGTTTTTCTAATTTTACAATTAAACTATATGTACAATTTTGGTTTAGACTTTTAATTTTTCTATTTTTACAAACACGCTTTTTATCTTCGTTTTTTCTACAATTCAAACCACATTTCTAGCACTTTTAATTTCTGTTTTATTACATTTTGTATTTGACTGTTTTAATTTAATTTGTGTGTGTGTGTGTGTGTGTGTGTGTGTGTGTGTGTGTGTGTGTGTGTGTGTGTGTGTGTGTGTGTGTGTGTGTGTGTGAAGTGCTTTGGGATCCTTGTAATGAAAGGCGCTATAGAAATGTGAATCGTGTTGTATTGTATTGTATTGTATTGTATTGTGTAATATAATTAATTCACAACCCTTCGTTCCGCCTAAATGGTTTTGCAGTCTAAGATTTGAAACCTACCTCTTGCATCCTTCACATTGGACACACATGAGGTAACTTTCTCCATCACTGTGAGTTGGAGAGATCGAGCTCTGGCAGCCCACAATCCTAACTGAAAGTCCCAACTGAAATCTGTTTGATCTTGATTGATCCCTTTAAATTTGTCCTCAGTGGTGGGTGAAAACATGGCATAAATTAGATACAGTATGTATCATCTGTTACCAACAGCGAGACCTGGACAGATCACGAATTCAGGGCAGAACTATTGCAACTATTTAGCAACCACCAACGAAAAACAGATGGATCTCAGTGTGTTCATAAGAGATATGACTGTTAGATGCTGCCCATGCAACTGGCTCATCCCTCAATTCAGTGGCCAAATTGACCCTGACTTACAGAGACTAGAGTGTGAGCTATGCATCAACAACTGCTGCTGCAGAGTCACTTACAATAGGACCTCAGTTTTACATCTCATCCGAAGGACAGAGCACAAGGAGGTTAAGCAACTTGCTCAGGGTCACACAAGCCTTCTAAGTATAAATGTGTGAACTATAGTTAATAATCAGTTTTATTAAAAACACAATAGTACTCACTGGAACCAGATCCCTGATATTTGTATCTGGCTTGTCAGTTCCAAAGCAGGAATCGGGTACCCAATTTCAAAGGAAATGGTTCGCAGAGCTCTGGAAGAAAAGATAATTCTTGCAGTATCAGAATGGAGGGGTAGGGGGGGGGTTGCAGATACAAACTTAAAAATCTGTTTATTACGAGAGCATTTTCTGTGATTATTTCCTATATATTTTTTTTATAAATCATACGATAACAAAATTACCAACACAGGACAAACAGGCAACTTTTAAAGCTAAGCAATCTTCACCTGTTGCATGCACACCCAATACCAAATAAATTCAGAACACACAGGAGATAACATAATAAGATATTAATGCAGTCAGAAGGAAGAAAGTAGTGATTTTGATTTGTACAATTGAATACTTGTTGCTGATGTAACTTCATTAGCTGGTTGAAGGAATTAATTTTCTAAAATGCTCAGAGTTGTGTTTGATTGAAGTGAATTTAGATAGTGTGTAAACTGGACCAGTTCTAGACCTGCAGGACAGTATAAATTGACAAACAGTGTCTTAGAACGCCAGCCGTTCTAAGCGCCAGCCAAAGGGCCACACGTCCAAGGGCAGTCTGAGCTGTGGCAGTCAGAGCGAGGACCTTTTCCAAATCTCTTCCATTGGCTACTAGATGCCTCATTCCAACTCTTAACATTAGCTGTATTTAAGTAACATTATAAAGGTGGTGTTGTTTTAATTAGGCGATCTCCTGTTTGTGATTAGTACCAGGTGAGTGTGGTTAAATTGAATAGAGGTTGATTTGCAATTTGATTGGTTTCCACACAGCGTTTTGTAGTTGTGTGATCCCATTGAAGTGCATTGAAACTATTGTATTGCTCTATGGTGATCTCTAGTATTTTGTATTTCACTCGTATTTAACCCTGATGTAACTATCAACACTGGTATCTGCTCTTGAACTGCCCTGATATCAAATCATACTGTGTTTTGTTTTTGCTTATTAGGACTGAAGTCATTGTATTTTGTATCTTAAGAACATAAGAACATAAGAAAATTTACAAACGAGAGGAGGCCATTCGGCCCATCTTGCTCGTTTGGTTGTTAGTAGCTTATTGATCCCAGAATCTCATCAAGCAGTTTCTTGAAGAATCCCAAGGTGTCAGCTTCAATAACATTACTGAGGAGTTGGTTCCAGACCCTCACAATTTGTGTAAAAAAGTGCCTCCTATTTTCTGTTCTGAATGCCCCTTTATCTAATCTCCATTTGTGACCCCTAGTCCTTGTTTCTTTTTTCAGGTTGAAAAAGTCCCCTAGGTTGACATTGTCAGTACCTTTTAGAATTTTGAATGCTTAAATCAGATCACCGCATAGTCTTCTTTGTTTAAGACTGAACAGATTCAATTCTTTGAGCCTGTCTGCATACGACATGCCTTTTAAACCCGGGATAATTCAGGTTGCTCTTCTTTGCACTTTTTCTAGAGAAGCAATATCCTTTTTGTAACAAGGTGACTAGAACTGAACACAATATTCTAGATGAGGTCTTACTAATGCATTTGTAAAGTTTTAACATTACTTCCCTTGATTTAAATTCAACACTTTTCACAATATATCCGAACATCTTGTTGGCCTTTTTTATAGTTTCCCCACATTGTCTAGATGAAGACATTTCCAAGTTAACATAAACTCCTAGGTCTTTTTCATAGATTCCTTCTTCAATTTCAGTATCTCCCATATGATATTTATAATGCACATTTTTGTAGCCTGCGTGCAGTACTTTACACTTTTCTCTATTAAATGTAATTTGCCATGTGTCTGCCCAGTTCTGAATGCTGTCTAGATCATTTTGAATGACCTTTGCTGCTGCAACAGTATTTGCCACTCCTCCTATTTTTGTGTCGTCTGCAAATTATTATTATTTATTTCTTAGCAGACGCCCTTATCCAGGGCGACTTACAATTGTTACAAGATATTTTTACATACAATTACCCATTTATACAGTTCGGTTTTTTTACTGGAGCAATCTAGGTAAAGTACCTTGCTCAAGGGTACAACAGCAGTGTCCCCCACTGGGGATTGAACCCACAACCCTCCGGTCAAGAGTCCAGAGCCCTAACCACTACTCCACACTGCTGCCCTAAAATTTAACAAGTTTGTTTACTATACCAGAATCTAAGTCATTAATGTAGATTAATGTAGATAGCAGAAGACCTAATACTGATCCCTGTGGTACACCACTGGTTACCTCGCTCCATTTTGAGGTTTCTCCTCTAATCAGTACTTTCTGTTTTCTACATGTTAACCACTCCCTAATCCATGTGCATGCATTTCCTTGAATCCCTACTGCGTTCAGTTTGAGAATTAATCTTTTATGTGGGACTTTGTCAAAAGCTTTCTGGAAATCTATATAAACCATGTCGTATGCTTTGCAATTATCCATTGTCGATGTTGCATCCTCAAAAAAATCAAGCAGGTTAGTTAGACATGATCTCCCTTTCCTAAAACCATGCTGACTGTCTCCCAGGATATTGTTACCATATAGATCATCTGTGACAGAACATCTTTGTTTTTTTTCTATACGAGACTTGAGTTCATTAGGCTACAAATACAGTTTATATTAGATGTACAAATAATTCTCTCAAATTGAAGTTTTGGAAATTATTTTTCTAAAACAAACAAGAAAACAATTAAAGTTGCAAAAATGTAGATAATCAGATTGTCTATTTTTTCTTTTTAGTTCTGTATTATTTTTTTCATTAAAATACTAACAAAACGTGGGGAAGCTTTACACTTTAATATTTAATGAATTATCTAGAAGTAGAGTTAACATACTGTGATGGGGAAAAACAGAAACTGTCAGTAACATTCCATTGTCAACTATCTTCTATTTTAAATTAACACACTATTGCGGTATATTAAAACATATTATCAATTAATCTGAATTTCTAAAGTAATGTTGCTGCTGGAATTGTAATAGAAACGCTCTTTCGCTATTTGTATGGCTTTTAGACTTCCCTGCAGAATGCTTTGCAATTAGTGAGTATGGGAACTACTACTACAGATGTGCTGAACGAAAGATGTAATTGAAGCGCTCTGAGCGTCACGGCTTTTTGGTGTTTTGTGATCTCTCCTGCTTACCACAAACATCATCATTCTTGCTTCCACGTCCCACCATTAAATTTGTTTTTACCGGACGATCACACGCGCACCCATCGTAGATGGTCAACTATGTGAGCTTGCCTCACACATTGAATGCATGCCTTAGAGCTGACAGGTCTGCATTAATGTAGTGTTCCTAAAATTAACAAGTGGTATAAACACAGGGAGGGGCAACTACCCCACCTCCCCTCCCTCCATAAATCCCGCAACCTAAATGGCGCCTCTGTCCCGAGTCTCTGAAGTTGTTATCCTCAAACTCGCCAATGTAGGGACTGGCATTATACAATTCATGCAATACGCGCAGGCGGGCTAGTGATGCATTCATACACAATAACACTGGCATTCATCAATAATAAAACAGCAAATAGAAATAATTAACATTTAATGCCCTAACATAGCCATACAGTACTTTTTTTAAATTATTGAAGTGCATATGTTATATAACTGTATTATGTATTAATAGTTTATATAATGTTAGTTTTACTCGATTTGAATTTCATTTTAAAGGGCGGTTATATCATTGAACATTGTAAAATGTTGTTTGGAAGTCAGCCCCGTCGACTTTGTTATCCCCTTAGCGATATTCGACATATTCGGCTTAGTAAACGCTGCTGTAGATACTGTACTACCAACCAGCTATCTGAAAAACAAAACAAACAAACAAACAAACACAAAATTCCATGCCACTGCCTTATGCGTCTGTCATGGTTTTGAAGTGCTAAAAGCAGACCGCTGAAGGTGGCGCTGGAGTTCAACTAAAGCCCTTAAGGGTTAAGGAATCTGCTGTCGGTCCTTTCATATCCACTGCATTAGCTCGCTCATTGCTGTTTCCATCAGGCTGTACATGAATTGGTCATCTGTCAGGACTGGTAAACTACCTCTGCTAAATATACATCCTACAAACATACTGTAGTCAGTGTAGCCTGCACACACACACACTAACGCAGAGCACAAGACCCAGAGAGAAGACTGAACAGCACTGCTGGAGCTTCAGTATTTTTTTCATTTGTTTGTTTGTATGATATATACATATATTTATATATATATATATTTTAATATACAAACTTTTCCCGTGCAACTATTCCTGTAGTAATTGTTAAGCAGTATAGACAGATGATCTGCAACCAGTCGTTAACAAGAAGATGAGAACGGTGTTATCTGCAGGTCTTCAGATGCGACCCTTTAAAGATTAAGACATAGACAACGTTTGAAGGACGGCGTTGATGGATTACATGCTGCACATATTATTTCGTGTTTCTTTGTGCAGCAAAAGTAAAAACATTAAAAAACAACAACAAGAATACTGTTTGATAATTTGCGGATGAAAACCGTAATCTGTATTAGACAACTGTAAGGTAAGAAGTCAGTGTTTTACCCGCTCATGAGTCATGACCGGGGAATGTATTATTCTTCGGCTGAAAATGCACACTAAGGATATACGCATAAATTAATCATGAATTTGCTTTCAACCCAACACTGTCTATAACGACTTGACCAGGTTATTTAACATTTTCTTAGGTAAGAGAATGTAGCTTTGATTTAAATTCTAAGCTAATAAGTTTGCATACTTCTTAAATTGTAAAGTGTTATGTCATATTGATGCACATTTAATTTGTTGTTATATTTATATGTGCGTATGTGTTTTAGCATTGTCCAAAATGCAAGTCTGCCCCTACTGTACAGATGCGAAACCCTTGATTAGTATAATTAATCGTATTTCCTTGTTTAGTGAGACTGTGACAAGTAAAACACTTGTAAAAAGACTCCGTGACTAACTAGCATACTTAGACAACAGTATTTTTTGTATCATTAATTTCCAACATTGTATAGACACTCTCATTGGGGGTTTATAAATCAAGACATTAATCCTGTTGCTTTATTACGTTGCATGAGGTCCTCTGTTGCACATGGTCATTCACTGTAGGTCTTCCAAAGAACACAGCTATTTTTATTTTATTTTTTATATAGCTAGTATTGTGCAATCCATGTCAAGCTCAGCTATACAGATATGAGAGAACAGCATGGTATCAGTGTGTGATTAAGTACATTCAAGTTTCTAGCATTATTGATAGTGTTGCACTGCTTCCTTATCCCAATATCCACTGTGGATTTTGTTCAGTCTCTCTGTATGGTGGTGTAGAGTTTTAAGTGTTGACTACAATGCAGCATGGAATTGATGAGACCAGAGTGCTCTGGATGTCTGAATGTTAGCAGGGGGCAGCAACTGCACAGGTGTGCAGCTTCATCCTCACTCGGTATGTCCACACACCTAGACCTCTACAGAGAAGGCTATGCCATGTTACCCTGTTCTCTAATACTGTTCTTGTAGTCTAAAACCAGACAGCAGTGTTCAGAATATTCACATAAAAACGTGAATGTTGTCACCTGTGCTTTGCTCTTTCTCTCTTGTTTTCTAAATTTATTTTCACTTTGACTTAAGAAAAGCCAATTCGTCCCTCCAGCACTAAATATATATTTCCTGTAATAGGTCCTCACCTATGCCTTCTGTTTGCACAGCCAATTGAAAAATATGTGGAGCCAGGAAGATTCCTAATACCATTAACACAGGAAGCAAACCCTCACCAGCTTGAAAAAAAGACTTAAGAGAAATCCGTTATGCCAGTAAAAGTTTAGAAACTGTTTTTGAAGTTATGGCAGGTGGCTACTTGGGGACTGTGTGCTGTGCAATATTACCATCCCTATTTAAAAGTGAATAGTAATACAAATGTAAATGGAATGGCTGAAAGGCATGTTAAGTAATTTTTACCTGAACTGGACCCCAATGCCTTCCCCCTCCTTTTGACTGATATATAAGATTTCCCAGGTTTTGTATGTATTGTGTATATCATCTTAGGAAGCCATCAGAACTGATTTTATTTTAGCATGCAGAAAATGGCTTGACGTCTGTTTCTGTTAGTGGGCTGTGCTGCAGGCTAAAGGTGGTGGGAAGCTTTAGCAGAGAAAATAGTTTTGTTTAAAAAAAAAAAAAACAATAGACAGAATACACTCCTTTCATTTTTTGGCAAAAAATAAATACATAGAAGCTACGAATTTACCAAAAACAAACAAACAAAAAAAACTGCTGTGTTATATAGTCTATATGTAATTATTTTGACTATTGAAGCCAAATCAAATTATACACATCCAGACAATGTGTTTTGAAATGTTATTATAACTAGTTTTACAAACAGTATTATTACAGTCACGCCTGTATTGTTAAGAGACATGATTTAATAAAGAATTACTGGGATATACTCAGATTGGTGACTATGTGATAATTGAAAAATCCAACACATATTTTGATTGAAAAATATGCAATGTTATTGAACAATGTTACATTGTGCTATAGATGTGTGTCATATCATTAGCATGTTGAGTAAGGTTATTTTTTTTGTGGTTATGATAGAACACAATTCATGAAACGATTTTTAAAATACTACTCTTAAATATCAACAGCTTTATGTCAGGAGTTGTTTTAGCTTGTCCCATGTGTCATGAGAAACTCATTGTGACTCAGAAGAGACATAGTGATTGCTTGAACTATGTGGTTTTGTAATGACTCAGCAACCAGGGAATCTTATGATGTTTGAAAATAAGTTATAATACATTTTATAAATAGTGTGTTCATTACAAAAAAAATGTGACAAGAAAAGTATATACCACTGCATTCAAGGTACATTTATTTATAGTATTAGCTATTTGCTTTTTAAATGGTAATTAAAAATTTTTTTTCCCAGTCTGCATATTCCTAATACTTCTTATGTAGTTATATGTGAGTAAGTGCTGAAGCTGTAATGCTGTGCTATTATATACCATTGAGTAAAACAGAGCTGCTAGTTGCATTAATAGGGAGTTGCTTCATGTTTTATCTATCATTGATAATTAAAGGTTTTGCAGTCAGAACCAATGTTTATAACATGTCAGAATGATGTATGCTGTAATTTTTATTGGACTTGCAAACCATTATTCAGCAACAGTTCAGCTTTGAAAATTAGTAAGTAAGCATTTTCTGATCAAGGCCACAGGAACGAGTAAGTATTCTTATCGCGCTACACTTGTTTTTCTTCATGGCTCATCAGGAATGTGTCTCATGAATGCAGCATATGATGACCATTTGAACTCCTGAGCTCCTGAGAAAGTGTAAAGAAATCTCCAGAAGTCTCTCAGTTTGAGGGAACTTGTTGTAAAGTTTGAAGAGCACTCACTGTTAGGGAAGCAGAGCAATGACCTAGATCATCAGTTCCCAACCTGTGGTCCGCGAGGGTACTGCAGGTGGTCCGTGGGGGGAAAAAAAGATAATATAATCCCATGTACCTCTTATGTATCATATTCGATGTTACATTATTATTCGCAATGTAATTTGCTTCACAAACATCTTTGCGTAATATAACATTCTCTGAATTTAAATAGTGGCGCTTTTGCGTGACGTCAATGTGAACCGACACTCTTTGCACATTCGGCGGTTAGAACGTAGGAATCTAAAAATTGATCGGTGGCTTTTATCTGGCACGCTCAAGAGAAAAGAGACAGATGGTCAAAACAGCAGTGAGACATCAGCAATGAAACTCAGCACAAGAAAAGTAAGCAAAGAGTGTGGAGAAAATACAGCAGTGAATATTTAAAACTGGGATTTACTTCCACTGGAACTGAGAACGAAGCGTTACCAGTATGTGTCGTGTGCTATGATGTTCTGTCGAATGAAAGCTTAAAGCCCGCTAATGTTCGCCGTCATCTTGAGACTAAACATGGGCAATACGTGTCCAAGCCAATAACATTTTTTGAAAACAAGCTCGAAGAATTTCAAAGTATCAAGAAAATGATGGAATGCACATCTAAAGGCAGTGATAATGCGAAGGCGGTGGAGGCCTTGTACCGGGTAGCTAGGCTCATAGCAAAGACGGAAGCCGCACACAATCGGGGAGGAGCTGATACTGCCAGCGGCTACGGAGATGGTGGGTGTTATGCTGGGAGAGGGCGCCTGCAAGCAAATTAGCATGATTTCATTGTCGGATAACACAGTTCAACGCAGAATCGATGAGATGGCCCACAACGTATATGATCATCTACTAGCGAGAACAGTGGGGTTGTTACGCGTGTAAGAGCGGTGGATCCGCGAGCAGCATCCATAGGGAGGCGTTAGCTGCAAAGAAAATGCCTGCTGATCTCAAGACCGTTTTGGAGGAAGCGGTTAAAACAGTTAACCACATCAAGGCCTGTCCACTGAATTTGCGAATATTTGCAGCTCTCTGTGATGAGATGGGCAGTGATCATCATCAGCTACTTCTGCACACTTAGGTCCGCTGGCTGTCCCGAGGAAAGGCACTTACTCATCTTTGAGTTGCATGATGAAGTGAGAATTTTTTTACTTGACTCAAAGTTTGAACTTTCACATCGTTTTGGTGATTTTCAGTTGCTTGCCAAATTGGCATATATGGCATATATTTTCGATCACTTGAATGGTCTCAATCTGCGCCTTCAGGGAAAATCAATTACATTATTTCATGTGCAGGACAAAATAGAGGCGAAAAAAAAATAGAGATGTGGGCCAAATGACCTGAGCAGTCTAATTACGACTCATTTGCCAATCTGTCAGATTTTTTGGTCACAGCATAGATGCAGCTTCCAAACAGTGTGAAACATATCATCAGAGAGCACCTCCAAAGTTTGAAAACAAACCTACGCAAGTATTTCCCTGTGCCCGACACAAAATTCAACTGGATACGAAATCCCTTTGCGAGCCTTGATGATGACATCATCGCAAGCCTGACCTCGACAGAGCAAGACAGCCTTGTGGAACTGTCCTGTGACAGTGCTTTAAAGCAGGATTTGTCTCGGCAATGCCTCACAGACTTTTGGCTTAAAGTTGCTTCAGAATACCCAGCACTGTCCAACAAGGCAGTAACGTTTCTGATGCCTTTTCCCACAACCTACCTTTGCGAAACTGGATTTTCAGCACTTGTCGCATTGAAGACGAAATATCGGAATAAACTTCACGTTGAACTCGATCTCCGATTGAGACTGTCATCGCTGGAACCTGACATCGAGCGTTTGACGTCTGCGAAACAACATCAGCCTTCTCATTAGGTAAGTGTTATTTTTTTTCCCACTGGTAGGCCTACTGCAGGTAAATGTACTGTGACGAGTGCAATATGTTTGTGAGTAAGCATAATAAATTATTAGAAATAGCTGCGTTTTTAATACCCTTTGATATATAAGTTTGACTCCCGTCAGCCATAGGCTATGTTAAAAATGTTTAAAATGGCTTGCTTTCGTAATGGTCCACAAAAACTTTCAATGACGATGTAGTGGTCCACATAAAGGAAAAGGTTGGGAACCGCTGATCTAGATAGCTGGTGGGGGATCTGACATCAGATCTATAGTGCTGACTTTTGACCAGTAACAAAATGAAATTGCAAATTAATTGTACAAACAATGTAGCATTGATCCAAGGAGGGCATTTCTCAATGAAGCAAAAAGGAAATGATATGTTGTTTATTTACTGTATACTGCCAAAGTGGCTATGGTTGCACAGTTACAATATCCATTATTCCCTTGCTGGGCATACATCTGGTATCCCCAACAACACTGGAGGTGTCCATATGTCCATTTGTTTGTTAAACTAACATTTTACATATTAAAATTCAGAACAGTGTAACCAATAATTGTATACATATGTCATGTTTAAGGCTACCACCTTTAAATGTGTAAATGTCTCAGTTTAGTGTACTAGTAATAAACGTTGCCTATCGCTTTTCTTGCAAAGACTGCTACAGAAGTTTTATTTATTTAATTTATTTTTTTATTTTTTTACATAATTGCTTCCCAGCACTGGTATGCAAGCTCCTGTTAAGAAACTAGAGAGTCCGCAAGGCACCTGTCTAGACTGCCAAATGAATACTCAGAGTCTGTAAAGACTGTAGATTGAGAGATTGTAAATTGCCTTTCTGCATATCATGATGCAGTGTCAGCAGTTTAAAATGATTTCTTCATCTCTATTTGTAAATGGAAACCATGTAGAGAAAAGGTAGGCAAGGTTCATACGAGCAGTGTGGAGTAGTGGTTAGGGCTCTGGACTCTTGACCAGAGGGTTGTGGGTTCAATCCCCACTGGGGGACACTGCTGTTGTACCCTTGAGCAAGGTACTTTACCTAGATTACTCCAGTAAAAACCCAACTGTATAAATGGGTAATTGTATGTAAAAATAATGTGATATCTGTATAATGTGAAATAATGTATAATGTGATATGTTGTAACAATTGTAAGTCGCCCTGGATAAGGGCGTCTGCTAAGAAATAAATAATAATAATAATATTACAACAACAAAAAAACAAGTAAGCCCATTTTTGTAAATCCTAAACCAGTCTTATTGCCAAAATAATCATTTTTATTCTTAGTTTGCCTGTGTAACTTACCTGTCGATTTGCAGAATGTTTGATGAAAGGGAAACTAAACCGGCAGATGGTGTGTGCATAGCATTGTGCTTTATATTAATTAGTCATGAGGTTTTCTGAATGCTCTGTACTCCAACACAGATGGGCGTGTGTGCAAATAACTTTTACTAATGTATCCAATTTATTTTTCTACCTGAATAGAAAACTGTATTATAAACTACTTAAGTGATAGTGAAAGCTCTACCATGTGGTAATTGACAACGACTAGGGTTAGGCGTCCTGAGCAGAAGGTACCACATGGTAGAGCCTTGATCGAGACGACACTATCATTATTAGAAAAATGTTATCATTATTTTCATTAATACAATTTCAAAATTTGTTGTACTTGTAATAATTTATCAGGTACTCTTCCGCTCAGAGAAGTTTTAGAAAAATAGTTCATAGCAGTATCACTTACATAATGAAAGAAAAAAAAAACCTTATGAAACAAATAACCATTGTTATTTGTTTCAGACTTAGTGGCAGCCTTAGTCACATTGATACCATAAATGTATTCACAGCCATGGTGAGAGATTTGGCTTACTGACAAACGAGTTTATAAAAAAAATAAAACTCAATTAAAAGTAAAAAAGGTAAAACTTATTATAGGTCAAGTAGACAGATGTTAAAAGCCAAGATGTTTTGGTTTGTGCCTTCATCAATGTACAGTCTATTGCAATCCACATGTGTGTGAGGGTGTTGATTTGTATCCTTATCAAATTCATGCTGCAATTGCATGCTGCATAATCCCATATATAAGCTCTCATGACCTTAATAACCCTTTAATAAAGTGATTTAACAGGTGTGATCCAACTTATAATAACTCAGTGAATTAAAACATGGTTAGACTCCTACAGAAAATAGTGAGTGGACTGTAAAGTACGACGCAGGATACACATCCCAAGGACCCACTGATCCAGGTGACAAAGTGTTAATCAAATTTACAGCTCTACTCAGGGCGGATGAACTATTTCTCTACCCAGTTGATCCCATGTAAACAGGGCCGGATTAACAAAGTCAACAAAATTAATCAGTTTTAAAAATGCAAGCTATGTCTGATCCAATACACCAACATGGAACAATTTGAACAATAATGATTACTATGCAACTGTTTAAACGTTAAAAAAAAAAAAACTATTAGTTTACATACTGTTTGGTTTGGTAAGTACGTCATACAAGTTAACTGTAAAGTGAGAGCAGAGGTAATTCTACTACCACATAATGTTAAAAGCAGTGTGAACACAAGAGTACAACAAATAATACTGTTATTCTTTGACTGAATACAGAACACAATATACCAAAAAAAATCCTCCCAAATACAATATTCAGTTCTCAAAAGAACACAATTAATAATACAGGGACGAGGACACACCAATATTTCTTGTTACATAAAAAAAACGAACCTCTTACTGTTAAACACAACTCCCCTAAATCCTGCTATGCAAATCACAAATTACTAAAAAAGGTCTTAGTAATAGCGGAGAACAATAAAAAAAAAAAAAACGGAGGCCTGTTGTATAAAATTAATAACTTTAACTGTGCTTTACAAAATATACAAAAAGCATATGATTGTGTCACTATCGTCTTACCGACAGCAACAAAAAAATCTTCTATACTCCTCCTCTTCGTCGTATAATAATGGTCGTAACATTTAAATATTCTAACGTTCTTAAAATACACGATGGCGGTTTTACGGTTGTCCACCCTCGAAAAAAAGTGAGTGGACGGCGTTCACCTGTGTTCACCTGCATTCACCCTTGAGTCTAACCCTTAATTAAAATCATTGTGTGCATTTCTAGGGACCTGCCTTTTTGTTATAAGTTGGAGTCTAATTTTACAAAATGTTACTATGGTATACAACATTTTAGCACAGGGTAGTAAAGAATAGATACACCATAGCTTCATAAGGTTCGTCATTGAAACATCATGAAACCTGCCTGGCATGGTCTAAAATGCTGAGTTCATGCAAGTCAGCAACCATATGTTACAGTACTTCCCACCTTGTCATGGTAATTCTTCAATAAGGATCTAAAGTAGGGAGTTAAATGTCTTTCTTGTTTATAAGGAATCATAAACACTGGTAGCAATCTTGTCTAGAAAGTTAAAGTATCACATTAAGTTGCAAAGTCTCTGAAATGTGTTACACTATTAACAGGTGTCTTGGGGTTTCAATGAAAAATCCAAGTCCGCTCCGAACAAAAGGTGGGTGATTTTTTTTAATGATATATTGGGCACTGTGGCAGGGCAGGAGCCCTGTTACATGAAGAGGGTTTTTGTGTAAATGTATTGTAAATAGTGTGTTTATTGTAATTATTGTAAATAATTAATGAAGTACCTGATGCGCCTGGGAGAGCCTGCCTGCTGTGTAATTGCCAGCTGTGGATAATCAGCAGGTAGGTCTGTTCCAGTGGGGGCGTCACGTATAAAAAGGTCCCATTTATTCACCTCAGGGCTGCTGTAAGCCGTAGGGGTTAGAGCGCTGCTCCTGCCGAAGCATCGGTCCAGCTGTGCTGCTGAACGACTGGATTGAGGAAACGGAGCGACCACCTCCAACGGCGAGATTGTATATCCGAGGTTGGAGTTGGGTGAACTGCCCAAGGAACAGGGAGTTAGTTTCAGGATAGTTGATCCCTCCCAGTATAGCAGACAGGTGTGGAAGTGCGACCTCCATTATTCGCGGAGTAGCGTGAGCCATTTTCACGGTACCTTTATTTTGATAGTTTTTTGTACACTGTTTATTTTGATTTTTGTATGTTGGCCCGTATGTCCCAAGTGAGCTACCATTGCTGGTAGTGTCACGTGGGGTTCCTGTGTGTGTAAATAAACCTGCACGCCTGCGGGCGTGTCAATCACAAAAAAATAAAACAATACATTATTTATTTATTTATTTATTTATTTATTTACATACACCAACAGTGAACACCTCAGGTGATTACCAACAATGGTAGCGCACAGAGGACATATAGGGAGAAGTATTTAAAGCAAAATTAAAAAAAATAAAATAAAATAAAAGGTGCCGTGAAAATGTAGGAGGTACCACTTATTCACCTCACTCTCTATACATTAGTGGGATCTACAATCCCTGAACTAATCTTCTCTGTTCATAAACAAAACCTGTCAGTGGTTTCGGTTTCTTTAAGTTCTGATTATTATTATTATTATTTGTTTATTTCGCAGATGCCTTTATCCAAGGCAACTTA
The DNA here is from genome assembly GCF_902713425.1 of Acipenser ruthenus. NCBI lineage: Eukaryota > Metazoa > Chordata > Actinopteri > Acipenseriformes > Acipenseridae > Acipenser > Acipenser ruthenus. Next base: position 15,776,978 of record NC_081195.1, on the reverse strand, counting down.
CAGAGACTAGGGCGTGTGTCTCAGCTGTGTGTATCAGCTGCAGAGTCACTTTAAATAATGTCTCACCCGAAAGAGAGAGCACAAGGAGGTTAAGTGACTTCCTCAGTCTGTGAGTGAGCTGGGATTTGAACTGGGGACTTCCTGGTTACAAGCCCTTTTCTTTAACCACTGGGCCACACAGCCCCCACACAGCGATCAGAGGATTACAGCAAGGTCTTTAGGTCTCTTTGTCTGGGTAGCGTGGACAGTGTTCAGCCCGTTGATCTTGGCTTTGCAGCAGCCCTGAGGTGAATAAACAGGATCTCTTTATACCTGACGCCATGCTGGAGCACACCTACCTGCTGATTATCCACCGCTAATAGTCACACACAGCAGGCAGTCTCTCCCAGGAGCGTCAGGTACTTAATGAATCATTCACAATAATTACAATAAGCACACAATATTTACAATACATTTACACAAAAAAACCCTATTCATGCTCCTGCCTTGCCACAGGTACCCACTGAAAACTGCAATTGTGATACAATTTAATTTCCTAGAGACCTTTCTTTTGTCCCCCCACAGAAAGACATGAAATCTTTGCAAAGCTTTACAAATAATGTACAATGTAGACACACAGTTCAAAAGAAAAAGCTAGACATAAGAAAGACTAATATTGCTCAATTTGGTTTCATAATGGATTTTTTGTTGAACTGTGAATAGCAACTGTTGTTTTACACACTTTTCTGTTGATAGGGAGACATCATGACTCATTGAAATTATTTTATCCGGAAAATACATTTCCCATGTTCCTACATGTGAACACAGAAAAACAAGATAGTGTGGCAACGAAAATGGTAATAATGGAAATTGAGGAGTTTGATTCAAGCACAGTGTTTGTCATGCTGACTCAATAGAACTCTCAAATATGTCTTCTCTGTAGATAAAGCTGGTACCCCAGAGTATAACCTTTAACCTGTTCCCCTGCAACAGTCCACCTCTAGTGTATAGGCAAGAGACCCCCAGTATCTTGTGTAATCTGAGAAGCTAAGATGCACAGTTAGACAGGTAGGGAAGTTAGGGAGTTGCAGAAGAGAATGTCTCTTGGGAATGGGATGAGATTCTGGAGAATTGTATCATTGTGTAAAGATGGTCTGGTTTCCTTCCCTACAATACCCATGTGAAATGTCTGAATGATGGAAGTCAAGTTTTTGAATTGAGGATAAGAATGTACAATAAGCTTGCGGACAACAAAAGCGCACTGTCGTATCTGTGGATCAACTTTTTAACATTAAAGAATGTACAGGAACTTGAAATCTGTGTGATACTGGTTTGAAGCCATAGGTCTGCAAAATGTCAAGGATGATATAACACACCCCCTGGCTATCTTCAAAAGGGTAAAATGTTCCCAATACTGGTATTGCTGTGTGGCAAAGTGGTTTGCAGTGTGCAGGTGTAGAGGTAATGCAGTGCTCAAGACAAGGACAAACAACAAAGTACTGGTGAAATTGTGGTTTATTTATAATCCAAAGTCTGATGACAACAGTAAAGAAACGGAGGACTGGCAATACACAGCGATGTGTATTGCGCAGTTCAATAAACAATGAGTTGCAATCCTGAAACAATAGACACAGTTAAATACACACACAAAACATAGACGCGGTCACAAGTCCAAATTTCGTGCTGTAGTACTTGTGGTGAAATACAATTTTAATCCGTGAACAATGGTGCAGTGTTGTCCGGGTTTGTGCTGGCCTTAAGTGACAGCTCCGGATCGTGTTAGCCAATAATAAATAACAAACAGTACAATTAGATGATCCAAACAAACAAAACACAGTTATTTTATACTTGTCCTTCAGCAGTTCTCTTAACCATAAACAAAGGAACAGATCACCTAGCCACGTCCCCTATTTGTACCTTCAGTCACGCCTCCTTGGTTAGCGAGTGCAGCCGTTTCTCCTCCAATCCGCGGTTGCCACATCGCTTTCCCTCTAATGTACCGCAGCTGTGCCCCCTTTCTAAATAGCCGACTTCCACCTAACCCCGGGAATGAATTGTCAGGCCATCCAGTCCAGGGCACTCTGTTCCCTTTACACAGTGCCCTCACAGGTCGGGAGAGAGATTTATCACCAAGAATCATTCTGTCTCTGTCACATGCTGCTATTTTGAAACTAGTTGTGCAGTCATCTGTTAAGTTAGCAGAACTACAGCAACAATAGTTAGTTTAAAACCGAGCTGCATAATTATTGCATAAGAACAAGGGCTCCAATTATTTGTAACGAAAAGACTTACCTGAAGCAAACAGATCCGTATGTTTCTGAAACCAAAAAAATTACTAGAGGCAAAAACAAAGAAAACTAATTTTTAATGTATTTATTTTATTTTATCAAACACTGTCATGTGCTGCAGTTCATTCTCTAGTACTAACTCCCTAATTAAAATTTTAAAAAAAGTCAATACACTCCCACAAGATGTTAAAGGGTACATAAGGACCTTTTTATTTTATTGAGTTACATGTTCCCATGTGTTCCTACAACTGTTTACGTAAGGTGTGTGTTGTTTTTTTTTTTTTTTACATTTCCTATCATCCTCCTGCTCACATATGTAACTGAGATGGATTTACCAGTGAGAAGAAGGATGATGGGAAATGTAGTTCTGAGAGGTCTATGCGGGTACATGTGAAGCCATCTTGAGGCAGGGAATGCAATTTAAAAGTTTAAAAAAGTGGTCAAAAATGTAAAAAAAAAAATTAAAAATTAAAACAATACACACACCTTACATAAACAGTTGTAGCAACACATGGGAACATGTAACACAATAAAATAAAAAGGTCTTTATTCACCAATTTAAGCACAATGTAGAGGGGCGATTGATATATTAATAAATCCAAAAAGTGAAGCCATGGTTATCATTCATTTTATTACTATTACCATAGTCCACCAATACTAGGAAAGGTCCTAGTGACCCGTTTTAGTTTTTTATAGCATGAGATATGACAAAGAATAAATATTTTTGAGGTCAGATGGAAGTACTTTACTTATGAAACTGTCAATTTTCTCAAAGATATGGACGAGTTGCAGCGTATCAAATAGCATTTAAAATTTTTTTTCGCAGAGATATAACTAAGTGTGAAATAAAGACTAGTACACTGCTGAAATATGTTAGAAAAAAGCAACAAATAGAAATTCTCCTTCAAACTTTGGGAAATACAATGTTCTCTTTTGGTTAAAATAGAAGGGTGCTCCACTCTGCCTTTTTTCTCTGTCCCATTTTTTTTCCTTGTCTTATTTGTGGCACCTTCCTATAATCAAAGGATGCAAATTTAAGAAATAACCCATGACAGGTTTTCGGTAAGACAATTATTACCGCACATCCTGGAATGGGTTATTTTTTTATCTTGAAAATAATTACACAAACTAGCCTTCATAAAGTTCACTATTTTTACTGCAGTTTGCAGAACACAATTAAGTTCCGGTTCGAGTTTCTTAGAAGCCAGAGCTTCCCTGTGTATAACGCAATGCGTGAAAACAACATGCGGCGCCACTTCCAGAACTTTTGCTTTCAGTCCAAAGTTTTTCCCCATCATAGCACCAGCCCCATCTGTACATACACCAACACAACATGCCCACTGCAGGCCTTCTTTTACGTTGTCGGTATTGCAAAATATTTCTTGTCCCATCGTCTTTCCAGGGAGAGTGATGCAAAATAATAAATCCTCGTGCAGCTTCCCATCATAGCAGTACCTCACGTACACAAGTAGCTGAGCTGAATTAGAAATGTCCGTAGACTCATCAAGTTGCAAGGCAAATCTGGGGCTGTGTTTAACACGTTCAATAAGCTGAACTTTTATATCATTAGCAATATCTTCAATACGTCTTGCAACCGTGTCATAAGACAACGGAATAGCTTCAAGCGGAGTTGCAAATTTATCTCCATGCATAATGCGACACATTGCTACCGCAGCAGGAAGAACGAGTGTTTTTCCAGTTGTGTGTGGCTTTTTCCATTTAGCAATTAGGTATGAAACTTCATAGGAGGCTGCAAGTGCTTTTGTTGGGATTGTTGTTTGTCTGCTCATAACATCCTATTGATCCTTGTCCACTTCCAAGTCTTGTAAAATGTATGAAATTGTCCACTGTAAAAGGTGGAACTGAAAACCCCTATCAGTAGTCAATACGTCTAAATTATCAACCATAAAATGTGTGGATTTTCAAATTTCAGCGTCTGTCAACACCATGGCAAGATCTTCTAAGACAGTAAATCCCCATTGCCTGTAGGAGCACACAAATATTTCTTGTGTGCAGGGTTTCTTGGCTGAATTGCAGGATAATGATGATCAAGACATTGGTAGGTGTAAAAAAAAACAACTAACTTTTGATATATTTTGTTTTAATAAGTACCTTATTGTTAACAGATTTGGTGTCGTTGTTTCTAAGAAAGCATACAATTACCAGAAAAAAAAATAGTATTATTTGTTTTTCCTTGTTTTTGTTTTAAAATGGAATTCCAAAATTAGAGCATATTTTTTATTTATTTATTTCTTAGCAGACGCCCTTATCCAGGGCGACTTACAATTGTTACAAGATATCACATTATACATTATACATTATACATTATATTTTCATTGTTTATCAGCAGAAGGAGGACTGGACCACCCACTCCAAAATCCTAGCGATGCTGCATCTAAAATTGTCCAAAAGGACAATGCATAATTCAGACTGAATGGCTTTTATGACAGATCATCCAAATTATTTTATTTTCTGGTTGTATTACCAGAATCTGTTGTTAAGGTAGTGGAATTGTACTGCATGGCTTGACAACAAACTGGAATATAATCTCTGCATTATTATGATTGACAAGTACACTGTACAGTGTTAGGGGAGGCCAATAAGGAAAATTGAAGAACACTAAAGAAAAACACTGGCCATCCTTTTATTTTTTTTATATATACAGCTATGGCCAAAAAAGTGCTGCAACACCTTATGGAATTAACACATTTTGCTTCATAAATAAAATTAAAGTCTCCTTCCTAACACCAGATGTATACTTTACATGCACACATGATACTTCCTTGACCTCAGATGAACTTCACAAGTTTTAGTGGAGTTTAAAAAGCAACTTGGTATGGTTGTGAAGTATCACAGTTATCTTAACTTATTTTTGCTTAGCTATCCTGTACTTTGTAGATCTCAGTCATCTCATCCTATTGGCTTTTTAAAACTCAAAAGAGATTAAAACATGTATTTTCTTTAAGTACAGCTTGTACACCAGAGTGTTACCATTAATCTGCATCCCTGCAAAACTCTGCTCCTGATGGATGTTAGAAATAGACCAGTAAGAAATGCTGCTTAGAACGAATGTGGCATTTCTTACATCTCTGGGAGCAGAGTGGCTGCTTCCTTGCTTACAGTTGCACAAAACCAGACAGCTGTGGAGTTGGTTGGGTCTATTCCATAGAACATCTACACCAATCCAAATAGGACCCCCCCCCCCCTGACAGATAAAAAAAAATTAATTAAGAGACAAGCACTGTTAGATTTTTTTTGTAATGTTGGTTCACAAAGTGAACTATTTTTTACGCAGTTGCTGTATTTGTACCCAACACTGTTTTAAAATCCAGGTCTATTTAATAGATCTCATTATCTGTAACCAGTAGCACCATTGTTAAATTCAAAGGTATTGAATGCTAAATGTGTAATTTCTTTTTAATGTAAATAAATATAATTGTTCAGGTTGTAAGAGTGGCTTTATATTTGAATTTATCTTATTATTAATTAACTTATCTATATGTTTCAGTCCACCTCAAACACTTTTGTATGCAGCATTAGCGGTATGTTTTTAGATTATTTTCAGATAAGCCAGTTTGCTCTCTCTTATTGACTCTGAAGCTGTCTGTCTGCTGACGCAGTTCACAATGATAATTGGACTGAACAGATGCTCTACAGAAGCAAATGTTTTGGTTTCACAGACTACTATGAAACCTGCCATTAAGTCCTAACTATGTCTTAAAATCAATTTCCTTGTATCATATTACCAATGGTCCACGGTTTGTTACATGAGTGGATGTGGTTCTCCTTTCAGAAAAAAAAAATAGTGCTAAAGGAGTCAATGGTTTTATGTATTTCTCCCACTGTGTGAAATATTCTCCCTGTAGATCTAAAGTGCATCCTAGCTGTGTTTTGTATCTGATTGTGCAAAACACTTTAATAAATACAGGACTGATAAAGTGAATGTAGTGTTTCTGCATTGTCTAATAATCAGTTCTGTTATGTATGTGTAAACAGTAGCACGTGGCATTCAGTAGCACGTGGCATTCCTACTGCCACCAGAAAACCTCCTTATAGGGATACATACTGTACATATGTTTCTCATGTCTAAAAGCTAGTCTATTTGTAACCAAACCTTTATCCAACATAGACAGAGCTTTTAGACTTTAATGCATGCAGGCCATTGATGGCAGAATACTACTGTTCTCTCTCCTCTTCTTGTCCCACCCCATAGCAACCAATACACACTCCTGATTCGCTGGTACAGTACTCCCCTGACCTCCCAATTCCCACCTAATAGGCTCTTGTTAACTGTCAGTAAATGTACTGTATTCAAGCCCCAAAAACACACAAGAGTATAGTGCTGCAGATGGAGCCTCTCATGGCGCAGTTTCTAAAATGCCTTAAATCATGTAATAAAATATTGCAGTGTTTGTAAAGCATAGTATTATTAATAAAGGCCGCCCTCGTATAATCCACGCCGTCGTTTATGGGCCGCAATCATTTTGATAAATTTAAAATAAACGCTGCAGCGCCAAATTGAAGCAAAACGATATATATATATATATATATATATATATATATATATATATATATATATATATATATATATATAGTGACAGGGTAGGAGGAGGAGCCAGAGTGGAACACCTTCCAATGGAGTTAATGAAGCCCCTGCATAAAATGGTTGGAAACCCTGCAGTCTGTCCTGTGTGCCAGGCTGAGGAAGCTGCATGTGCTGGGGGACCTGTGTGGTAAAAAGTAAAAAGGTACTGTGTGAACCTTGTTTTGAATGGTTAAACTTGTAAACGGTGTGAAAAACAAGTGGTTTTTGACTGGTAAACTGGTAATTTATTGTACAGTATGGCTCTGTTGAAGGCTACTGCTGCAGTCCTGAATCAGTGGGAAGATCATCTATGACCTGGAATAATAAACAAGGTATGTGAATAATATACATTTGCCAAGGATAATAATAACACATTATAGATAGATCATTGGTGACCTACTTCTACAGCATGTAGAGGAGAAAAACAAATCTGCTTAAAGCTGTTCGTAGAACCTTGGATCTTGTTTAATTTCATTTTTCTTAATTTGCTGGAAAGCCTGTGGTCTGAAAGAGTTAACGATGCTGTATGTATGTATTCATGTTGAGAACCCTTACCTTAAAAATGAAGATGAAGCCCAACGCATTTTAGATACAGTTTACTTTATCTAACTTTATCTACTTTACTGTATCTAACCGCTTTCATGTACTAGTGTTAAAACTGGAGTTAAGACTGGAGGTGTGCTATTATCACTACTCCAAACTTTACTCCTTGCCTCCGCTGTAATTCACAAACATCCTAATAGCATTTTGCTGGAATTTGATCAGATCTCATGAATAATTACTGTTATTTGTGTTATAGCATCCTTTTTACCATGATAGTGGGACTCTTACATTATTATCTCCAAATAAATGGCCATGTGTCATACCTCCCGCTGGCTGTAGGCACACCAGGAATAAATATTGTTTGTATTTAAAAAGTCTTTGCTTTAACTAAAATGGCTTAACAAGGGAGCACATTTTAACATTCATGTTCTAATATAAGTTTTTTACATGATTTATTTATATGGTTTTTTTTTTTAGTTTTTTTGTGTTACTTTCTAGAAATAGTAATGTGAAATGCTATGTATGATTTTCTGTGACTAATCGTTTGTTTAGTGAGATTAAAAATGTAATGTAATTTTTGGAGGCTGAGAGAAAATGTACATCTGAGATATCAGCATTCATACAGTCCCTGATTTAGTTAAAGTGATGACCATATCATACTAAAATTAATATATTTTTTAGCTGGGCCTAAGAATAAAAGTTAGCATAGAGCCCTGGCTATTAAGACAACATGTTAATAACACTAATTCAAGCTCACATGCTGACCTTTGAAGAAGGATATTAGCACTGACATTAAGACAGAAATGGCACTAATGCCAACAAAAACATTCTGTGAATCGGGCCGTATGCCTTTAACACTAGAACGACTGCGTTTATAGGCATACCTAGAACAACCATGAGCGGTCAATTTGACCGGCGTATTAAAAACAACATAAATATTATAATGAAAGGACAAACAATTGAATATAAGTCATTGTTTTATTCAGGAATGTCATATAACGCATCTACACAACCGAAACATTGTAAATAAACGGACATTTTAACAGAAATGTGTTTATATACAGACATATGATATAAAGCGCAACGTCAAAATCGGTAAAAAAATTAAATAAACAAATATTTGAAAATAAATGTGTGTATATACAGGTATATCATGTACATACAAAACTACAACTGAAATGATGTAAATTAGTATAATTTTTTTTAAAATAAATGGATTTATATTGCCTACATAACAAAACACATATACGCAACCGAAGCTATGCGTTTATAAGCAGACATACTATAATCGAAATAAACATTTGAACAGAATGGGCTTTAATTACAAATGTTTACAAAGTCTAAGTGCTGGCACAAATCACACAGATCCTGCGCTTTTCAACATATGCAGTGCACTTACCGCAGACTGTCTGTGCATTTGGCACAGCTATCAACAGATTTGTTGCCATTACATTTTGCAATCTGGCATTGTCGTCTCTTGCGGCTGGCTGCTCATCCACACTAAATATTCTGTCCTGGCTTGTAGCTATTTTCAATGAAGTGTGTCCAAATTTCAGATGCCAGGGCAAATTTATTATTTTGAAGTCGGGCACTTCTTGGTTGCTTCAGATCAAAATGCAAAAATCGCAAAATTTCACAAAAGCGATTCCCTGGCATTGTCTCTGGAAAAAAAAGCAACTCCCGACTTACTGGACCACAAACTGTACAGTGACAGGCTTCTGGCCCTGAAACCTCCCTCAAAATATTATATTCACCTTGTCTACCCGTAGCTTTAACACCAGGATTTATAGTGTTCCAAACAGTGCCATCATTACCAGCCTCTTGAGTGCCAGGTGGTGCTGGTGATACAGCGGCTGCCTCAGGTGAAGTAGCGGCTGGATCAGGTGCAGGGGCTAGTGCAGGTGAAGTGGCTGGCATCCTTGCAGGGGCTGCAACGGGATTTATTCTTCTCCCACGAGATCTCGGTCCTGGCACTTCTCTGGCATCATTCTCAATGTCAGTGCTGCTGGAAGATTCATCTTTGCAAACCCAGTCTGCTTCAGAGCTAGATTTGTCATTGTCCGTCTCTGCTGCATCAGAATCGTTGTTTGGTAATGTGGGAGGGTGTGGGAAATTCACTAAACACATGTGAGACAGAGAGTTTCTAACTGAAAACGCCGCTCAGGTGTGCAGATTTATTCTGTTATGTACCCCGGTGGGGTGGCACCAGGAATGCACCAGGAAGGTTTACCAATAATTCAAAGGAGAAAATAACATGAGAAAACAAATACTGTAAATTCAAAACTACAAATCAAAGTTCTGCTACCAGCAGTGTCTTGCAGCCTCCGCTAGTCCGCAAGGTGCAAGAATAAATTACAGACCATTCTCCCCTCACTATACTAGAATGAGGTTGCCCAAATTTTATCCCGGAGCTAACTATTAAATATATGTACCAGCGACTGTCCATCTGTCTGTCTGGTTACGTGGAATTGTGTTGCCTCGTGGCGGTACCCCTCCACTGCCTTTCTTGCCCTTTGCCTTTAAAATGTGCCCCAGTAAAGGTGCTCTGCGTGGAGTGCAGGATGCGCCCTATATCCTGGAGGTTGCCGGTTCGAGTCCAGGCTATTCCACTGCCAACCGTGGATGGGAGCTCCCAGGCGGTGGCGCGCAATTGGCCGAGCGCCGCCTAGGGGAGGAGGGCTTAGGTCGGCCAGGGTGTCCTCGGCTCACCATGCACCAGCGACCCCTATAGACTGGCTGGGTGCCTGCGGGCTTACCTGTAAGCTGCCCAGAGCTGTGTTGTCCTCCGACACTGTAGCTTTCGGTTGGCTGCATGGAGGGCCTGCACAGTGAAAAGAAGCAGTCGGCTGACGGTACACGCTTCAGAGGACAGCGTGTGTTCGTGTTCGCTGCTCCTGAGTCAGCGCAGGGGTGGTAGCGGAGAGCTGAGCCTAAAAAATACAATTGGACATTTCAAATTGGGAGAAAAACGGGGTAAAATCAATTGGCGACCATTAGATTAAAAAATAAATAAATAAATAAATAAACGTGCCCCACAGCTTTCAGCAAATGAGCCATGTTTTGTTTTGTTGGTCTCTTGGGTTCTTTGCCTTACTCAGGCTCTCCGAACCAGCCTCCTACCAGCTTTTCTCCAACACAGGCAAGACAGGGAATCACAGCATGTTATTTTTATTGGCTGATCGTTCCCCCCAAGACATGCCTCCTGACCACTCAGAAAGAGCCAGGCGACACACCCTCACCCAGCCCCTCTGTGTCAGGTGGGTCCAACAGGGCCGTCGACTCCCCCAGCAGGAACATGCATGCATCAGATAACCAGCACAGACCTCACCCTGCTACAGGTAAACTTTGCAGTAATTCCCAACACTTCTTTGCTGTCATGCGTCTTTTGCAATCCATTTTTCATGTGTATTAGGGTAACAATGAATTTCTTAGAAAAACGAATGACTTATATAGTAACCAGAGTGCATCGAAAACATAGAAAAGTAGTGGCTCACACAGGTGATAGACTATCACACAGACAGACAGCCGGGCGGCGTGAGCTGTCAAGGCTGATTGATGGGCTATCAGGAGGCGCATTGAAACAATAGAAATGTCAGAAGACCACTCACTTGAGGAATGCAGACTGATGTAATCAAACTTCAATACATGGCGACAAGTCCCGACTGAAATACAAATAATACTGCAATATTTCATTGTTATAATATGTTTTATATGTAGCGGTCAATTTGACCGCTCCAGGTCGGACGGTATTTTATCTCCCTAATTTTTGCAGCTACGCAATTCTTTCTTTGTCAGGGTAATTAGTACATATTTTTAGAAAAGTCAGGAAAGCACAGCTCTGTATCTTAACACTAGAACTGCCGGATTTTCAAACTACCTAGAACCGCCACGGGTATGTACATATACCCGTTTACAGGTGTAAACGGGTACATGTACACACAAAACTATAAAATTGAAATCATTGTTTATAATACTACATAAAAAGAAAATATAACACTATTTCCGGGGGTGTCCAGCTGTCTGCCTGCATCCAGGAGCTGTGTTGTAAACACAGACGCAGTTCCATTGAACACTATTGTGTAAACACTATTGTGTAAACTGGTACATACAAACCTGAAATACCAATATGTTTTTTTTCTTCTAATAGTAATATAAAAAAAATAAGTATAACATATGTTTCATATTAGGCACATAAGTTGTTATCCTACCTGTCATTTCAGTTTGCTGTATGCATGAGTGCAGCTTGCCGTATTCCAATCAAAATGAGTACTTTCAAGATTAAATATTTCCTTCTTATATATTCCCAGTTGCATTTGTGGAACAAAACAAAGGATTGTTGTCTCCAGGTACAAAAAAATACATATATTGTAAAGCATGGGTCACACTGACCCATGTGACGGTTCTAGGTAGAACTGTTTATAACGTTATCATTTTTGCGGTTCTGGCTATCAAACGCCGTCTGAATATTTAATTCATATATTTAGGAAAAGTCAAAAACGGGCATACACATACGACTTACAACGGAAGAGTAATTAACATTTTAAATCCAAAATGGGCCAAATTGACCCGCATGGCGGTTCTAGTGTTAAACACACACACCGCAATTTTAAATTTAAATTCCAAAAACAATCGAAATGACCGCCTTGGTCATTCTAGTGGCAGATAGAAAGAAGTTGGTGTTTTGGGAGAAGAACTGAGAAACATTACTGAAGAGGATGTCAGCAGGCCCACAGTCTTGCTAACACACATTAAATGATATGTAGTAGGTAGAAAAGACCCAAGGGTAAAATTATGACAGAATTCAGTGTGGTCCATGAATTGATTGGAGGAAAGTAATTTCCATTTCAGAATCAAAGTTGGCAGCAACATAAGATTGGATGGTAATCGGAAAACTGATTAAAAAACACAACTCCCACTTGCAGCCTTCACTGAAGCATGAAGGTGGGAGTATAATTGTGCTTATCTTTCAGTGGAGCTGGCAATATTGTGAAAACTGATGGGAAACTGAATTTTAAAAAATGTAAGCAGATCCTTATACACCACAAGGCCCTGTTGACCTAGAATGCTATTAACAGAAAGATAATGATCCCAATCAGACAGTACATACACACTTCTAAAAATTATAGTTGGAGAGGAACACATTGCACATTATGGAATATTTGAGGTGGGAATACCTCAACTACTGTATTCGTTCAGCCTTCCAGAGTAATAAAGGGGCCCAAGGTATCAGCTTTAAATTTGAGCTCTCCCACCTGTGCAAAAAAGATTAATCTCAACCATGGGATCACATCACTTTCCTCCAGTCATTAATAGTATCACTTTCCTCCAGTCATCAATAGTCCAGTCTCTCCAATCCTTACACCACTGCAGCTGTACATTTCTTGTTTGAATCAGAGATGAGTGGATTTGGTAATGGTATCCGACTGCAAGCTTGTGAAAACACAACCTTAAAGAATATTGACCTTAAAGGATATTGTGCTGTAAATAACTTTTATTAGTAGTACGGTATGTATCTAGGCCATACAATTAGGCATCTGCTTTCATTAGCCCTGGAAAGAAAAATACAATACAAGTCATGTCAGAAATGAATTAACTGTGCAGATCAATTTGTATTAACATTGTGTCGGAAATGTAAATACACTTTTAGTTTTTCTCCAAACAGTTGTGTCAGCATGCTTTGTACCATTCACTTAATCTGCCAACTGGAACCAAAACCATTATATATACACAAACAATTTCTGTATTATAAATGTAATGCATTACATACACATGTCCTTATTATTTGACTTCACATTATCTATATTCAATGAAAAAAAGATTAGATATATTTTTAAAGAAATGGGCTGTGCTTTATTATTTTGCTGTGCAAATGGACCAGTAATGGACAGTCTGTAATATATGCAAGGTGCATCTCCTTGTTGCAAGACAGTTTCAATTCCAATGGGCAAAAACCCATATTAAACAGACGTGGATTTTCACCCCCAACCTCCCAGGAATTAGAACCATAGTACAGGTCCACCCAGAAGAAATTCAGCAATGGATAATTAGTACTGTCTTAACTGCCAATCTTCATTACTCACTGTATTGTTAAGACAAGGGAGTTATTTTTCCGTACATATAATAGAACAAAAATAATACCCACTTTGCTGTCATTAGGTTATGGTAATGAGTTTGTACAATAAACTGAACTGCTTCTGAAGGGTGAGATGCAGCAAATACTGTGAGTCTCAGAAGCCTTGGCGGAAGTTTGACCCTCAGCTTAATTAGTCATTCTTTATAAATTATTTATCAAACATCTAGGTTTCCAGACTCCCGATTTGTGAAGGATTTCTTTCAGTTTTTATATAGTCATCAACATGCAAAAAAGTGCGCTCTCCGTGGTGCTGAAATCCACAACGCAGTGGACACCCATGTTAACAAACCCTGAAGTCAGCTTCTAAAGTTTTGAAATATTTGATTGGATATCCATATGTCAAAGTAAACTGATAAACTGGCCAAACTATGATTTTGTGAAACTATAATTTTAAACTTTTGGACAGGTTTATACAGAATGTATAAACCTGTCCAAAAGTTCGAGATTAACCTAAGGAAACCCTATAGTAGTTTCAGCGTACTTTGGATTTATAACCATTTTCTTTGGTTGAGTGAATATGTGAAATGTATTCCATTTTGAATATGGATTGCGTGAGGAACACAACTGAAATTTGTATAGTGGAACATTGTAGCCTTTCCATTTAATTTTCAATTACAGCATGTATATTGTACACGTCAAATGAGTGTCCTCTAGGTCTGCATCTGTTTCATATAGGTAAATGTTTTAAAAGTGCTAAATATTAAATGCTGTTTAATCTCACAGATTGTGATTCTTCAAAGCTTCATTTGAAAAGTCATTGCATTTTTAATCCAAACTGCTTTGCTTCAGTCATCCAGAGTAATGACCATTTTGGTGCAGTTCATATCACAAACAGAATAACTTGTTATGTCTACTCTGTCAAGGGGAAGGCTTTCTGGTTCTGTCAACTTTCTTGTTCTCTTTTGTTGTATTGTCTGTGTTAAGTCCCATGAAACAAGAGGCAGCTTTCAGGAAACTAGTTGTAGGGGACATTTACCAGAAATCCCTAAGTGGAAATTTCAGCGACGACAAAAAAAACTAGGAACTACCATGTTGCTTATAATTGCACCATCAGCAATGAAACAAACACAGTGGGGTTCAGTAAAATTAAGTACCTAAATAGTGTGAGTCCTTAAAACCAGGGAACTGGGGGTTAAAATCATACCCCTGGTAGTAAAAGAAAATCCAAACACACTCTATGTCTTCCTCTTTTTTCCCCAAGAGGGATGCTGTGGATGAATATTCTATTGGAGGATGACACTGTATACAATAGGTTGCACACTAGAGCATATCGCTGTAGACCACTGGGATAATCTCCTTTCTGTAAGGCTTCCAAAATCTTAAGACTTTTTCTTACTTAACAAAGCAGCAATAAGCCATTAAAGTGGCTTGTCTTCACTCCATTAGTCCACAGTACCCCCACTTCCCACATCTTGGATCACTTGGAGATTCTGTAAAGTGAACCCTTACTGTATAGAAAAAACACTGTACCATCCTAAAAACTCATTTAGTACTAACTCTACTGCATGAATCTATAGTGCTTTAGGACTGTATTATAGTATTTTTTTTTTTTAAGCCATCTTATTTTAAATGTTAAATATGCAGAAGCCCAGGCATTATTCTTATATTCATATCAATTACACCATAGCAAGCAATGACTACCCTTATGGGAAGCTTCCGTTTTCTGCCGTTTTGTCTTACAGAAAGTATTTAAGCCTTCAAAGTGTAGGTGGCATCTCTTATCATTATTGATCGGGCCTCCCCCTATTATTTTCTGCTTTTCCTCACAAAGGAACTTCCACCATCCTTCTTTCGAAAGCCCTGACCCGCTTCCTGATAACAGAGGCTGTAGTAGAAGAGAGAGCAACTTGTCATCATCTGATTGGTTGGGAATTGAATCAGTCACATAATGACATGTGGATTGATCATTGCAGTCAATCTCCAGAAGGCTCTGTGTTTGTGAATGAAAGAAACAAATACTTCTAAATTGACAAATTCAAGATTTAATGTACTGTAACATGAAAGATATGGACTGAATCCCACTTTGTTGTCCAGCTGAAGAGTCAATGAATATGCACTACATATTTCAGCTTGTTCCAATTCAGTGAAGTTTAATTTTGGGGGAAATCAAATGCAATTTTACATGTATATACATGACCACTAGAAACTATAACTTTTGGGAATGCTGTAATAGAAGCAGCATAGTAATCAATTTCCCATTTCACTTTTTGACCTTATTTTGCATTTAAATGTCTGATAAGAATTTATGATTTGCACCTGTTTTTATATTACAGGATGGGAAATGTGGAATGAATTTATAACATTATCTTGGTACCTCTTTGGTTATAAATACATGAGATTGAGATTTTAAAGATGTAGAAATAAATGTCAACTAAGTAATAATTAAAATGCATTTAAAATATTTACTGTATTATATGTAATGTGATGTTCTTGGGTGCATTTTTATTAAGCTACACCTCAGAGACCTTGAGTTATGTTACTGGTTCTATTTTGTTTCTACTCTCAAAAAATAAGATATAAAGACTGGAGTAAAATGCTTTGAAATTCTAACTTAGTCAATTGTAATGACAATTGTGTGTCACAACAGTTCTCGCAATTTCTTTGTTAAACACAATTCCATTTCCACTTTTTTCCATTAACTACTTTATATTAGTGAATTTGTTGAGATTAGGGCTGCAACGAAGGGTATATTTTAATCTTCGATGGTTTGGAACACATTACCAAAGGGAGCATCTGGAGGTATACAGTTCAGAATAGCTCAACAGTCTAGAATACAGAAAGAACACTTGGAACAGGTGGTAACATAAGAGTGCTAGTAATTCACTTATTCTTGGCAACACAGAGAGAGAGACTCCCAAGCTGGGAGTTACTTAATATCAATAACGTCAGGAAGGGGAACAACCTTCCCAAGTGGGAATGACAGTGGCCCATTCCCTGGAACAGAAATTGTCTTTGTAAATATCAGGCACAACGTATCAAACAATGACTTTTTGAAGAATGGACAGTATTTTGCATGGAAGTTTGTGTCTTAGTCTTGTGCCTGATGCGAACAATAGATTGAGGCTGAAATACATTACTCACAAGACTGAATAACAGGTTAAGCACATGCCAACTCTGATATGTATTTTTTTTATTATTCAAAACATGTGCCATGCGAGTTTGAGCCACAGTGGACAAGACGGCTGATGAATAGGTCTTTGGGAAGACCATGTTTGGTAGTCAATTCCAAATCCAAGACTGTAAAAAGTTGTTTGACAAACATCCCCATAAGTGATTATCATCCTTCTAGAACAATTCAAACACCTTACATGGCCCAAAAACCTTTCGGCTGTGTTATGGCATGGGTTTGTTGTTGGTTGTCAAAGTTATATAGCCAGCAAGACAGCAACAGTAGCAAACAAGGACAGAACACTAAGGCTTCTCACAAGTGTAAGTAGTTTTCTCAGTCCTATATATAAAGTTTCAAATGAAGACTGTACTATGTGTCTAAAAATAAGCAAGTTAGTGAAGATGTTAGAAATCTCTCCTACCTTGAGACCACTCGCTGCTTAGCATTTTCGTTACTTACCATTGTTACTGTGAGATTACAGGGGATAAGGTACTGTGCATGAAATGGTACACAATTATCTAAGTGGTGGAAGAACATGACTTTGTTCTACTCCCTCCATGGGGTCTCACAAGTGCTCTTTTTGTTCTTTCAGAAATGAACATTATGAACAAGGAGAGGAGATACCTCAAACACTGCCGGTAATATCAATTAACTATATAGTGCAAATAAAGTGGCATAGTGTGTGACAAAATTACCAGTGGTGTGATTTTGTCACTCTGTTTTGGAACTGTAACCCTGTCTTCTAGTTCAGAAAATAATTCACTCACAAGTTGATTGTATTTAAACAGGTTGGTACCTGTATGTTTATTGTGTACAAGACAGAAAATAAAATAAACAAACAAAACCTAACTCCAGTCTGTTGCGCTAACTAAACTTTTCACCAGTTCTTAACTAACACCAGACAGCTACGCCATTTGCCAGTAACCAAACACTAACTTTTTAAGTATTACAATACCGTTTTACAATTGTCTTTCCCCTGGTCTTTGTTCAGGTCTCAGCCTTAACACCAACCCCAATTTAAATACCTATTTCAATTGTTAATAGGTGTTTAAAATTAAACACCTGATAAAATCATGCTCCTAACAGCATTCTGGGAAATGTAGTCTTGATGCGATATAACAAGACTACCTTTTCCTTTCACTGAGGATACAGGCTGTGCAATAACCGTCAACCAACATATTTGCCCTTGACTACTTTACCCAACAGTCTGTTACAAGTGACACTATAACCCCCTTGCTTGTACTAATACTTGCTAAAGGTTTGTAGTCCCACACCATAAATTGTATGTGGAACATGTTAAATATTGCCAAAAACAGAAAAACTATGAGCAATAAAAACAGAAAATACAATCAGATTTTTTTTAAAATTTGAAACATCTTAAAATAGATAATTTCTCCCTCATGAGCAATAAACTACTGTATTTCTGACAGTGTACATGACACAGTGATATCATTATGGTACCCTTGTTGGAAATGAGCCTAGAAACAGATTAAAAATGTCAATTCAATAAATGCTAAAGATCATGTTTGAAATATTAAATGATTGCAGTCTAAAGTTGAAAGTCACAGTACTATCAGAAGTATTGTAGGTGGTTACATTAGTGCCAGTTCAAGCAAGTGTACCTGTTGTATTTGACTCCAGTCGATGAAATACATTGTTTCATTTAAATGAAATGTTCTGTAGTTTTAATGACTTTCAAAAAAAAAAATCAGTATTTTTATATACATTTATAAACTCAATTATATGCAAACCATTTTTTAAAAGATTTTGTCCTACAAAACAATGCTAAAACAAAATAAGTTTACATTTAAAAGTGTCCCAAGTGGTTTCAAAATATGTTTTAAAAGGCTGGTGGATGAAATGGTACACACTGGTGTTTGATACAATACAGTGTGAAAAACTGGATCTGTTTACTGTTTTCTGAGTGCAAGAAGTCTATGGAAGAATGACACCAAGAAAGTATTGTAAAATATTGTAAAATTGAACATGATAGAGAGACACTGCTGCTTTAGTAGGGCCCCTCATTTTAGAACTATGTTCCAGTCAGTGACATATCTCCAGTACTGCAGTTTAATTTAACATTATAAAATGGGTCTATCCTGATTGGTCAAAACAAGTCACATGGGGGTGTGAATATTGCAACATATTCCCATGGGTTGAAACTTTTTTTCAAAAAAGGGGTAAATCACTTGTAGATATCCATACACCACTAGAACTAAAAAAGCAGCCATATTTAAATTTATATTAATAAACCTGACTAACTACATTTAATATATCATTTTGAAAAAAAACTGTAGCCATATTTAAATTCACAATAAAAACGACTGACGAGGTATATCAATTTTGATCTTTTGGGAAACCAAACTCTAGATGAGATTTTGGATGAGTCTGAATCAGACACCAACACTTATTCAAGTGATGAAATAAAGTAATACTGCTAGGCATCGAACTTACTTAAGCACAGCTTCTGGACATAGAAAAAGAAAAGGAAAAGAAAAATACACAGAGGTTCTCTGCCTGGGCATCGGGTGTCCTTTTTATACCACTGTCCGAGTATTTCAAAATGCAAACAACATCTTTGTTGGCACTGTGAAACGGTACCGCAAATCTGGCATGGATACCTCCTGTCACTACTCCCGGATCACAAAGCACAATTAAAATAATAATAAAAATAATAATCTTCCCCCACACTGTCACCTGACACTTTTTTATTTTATTTTTTTTTAATTTTAGGTTTTTTTAGGTCAGAGGCAGGATATTTAATAAAAATTACTTTTTTGTTAATTAAAACATGTTTTTACGTTTGTTTTATTATTATTTAGTTAGTTGACCCATTTTATAAGCACAATAAGGCACTTCAGGGTGTGGAATATACTCTAATATCCACACGCCCCGAGCGGTTCGCCTCATGACTTTTAACGCACCCGGGGCGTGTGGATATTAACATATATCCCTCACCCTGTCATGCCTTATTGCTTATATATTTAATTGGCATAGGACTATGGATCCTGATTTCATCAGATCTCACCAGATCAGCAGGGTTAAGCCTGGTTAATACATTTTTGGTTGAGATGTTAACTGTACGTTCTGTGCAATCTATAGATATTAAAGATTGTGTGGCACTATTACAAAATGAAGTAGGGTTTTGTTATAACTTTTGTGAATAATACATTTTGGCTGAAAGAAATACAAATATTGTACTTGAGCTAGAAAATATTTTAATTAATGTGTTGAAGAATTCAGTTTTACACACATTCAACTGAACTAACATTCTTAGCTGAAGCATTGTCATGCTGTATCTGATTCATGTGCACTGGGGCACGGCAGAAAGCACCTTAGCACTGTATTTCATCTTTGACAAGAAAAACCAACTCCATTAGCTGTTCTTATAAGAGTTGTATCCCTAGGGGTAAAAGGCTGTGTCTTACAATGCTTTGCATCAAGCCCTCTAACACCAACATTTTTAATATGCCTGTCAGTTTAATACTGTAGCCTTTCCTAGTCTGAGCTATTAATCAACCAGTTATTAATGTAAGCATGCTGTGAATTAATTATTCAAGTTCCACTATATAAAATATTGGCAAAATTGATCAAAAACACTTTACTTTAATTCCTTGCAAATTATTTCTTTTTTTTTTTTTTTTAGAAAGTGAATTCGGAGTACATCTTTAATTTCATTTAAGTGCATTTTTCATGTTTAATGACAATAGTTCACTACATCAGCCTTTCACTCATCATCACTGGAACCATCTTCACTATCTCCTTAGTCTCTCCATTCAGTTTGGTTTTCTATATTGTATATATGAAGGGCGGCGATGTTGGATGCGGTAAGCAGGTTAGACACTGGGGTCTGAGTGAGTACAGTAACAGCAAAGACTAGACATTTTAAATGAATGTAGTGCATGATTAAACGTGGGGTTCATCTGCCTTGTTACATCTGCATTTTAAAGGTATTGCTGGCATTGCATTTAAATTAAAATATAAATAGCATAGGTCTGTATAAATACAACCTATGCTATGTAATGATTGTTCTGCATGACTTAAAACCAACTTAAAACTTGGCTTCTTATTCACCAGCTTCTTATTCGGCCAGCTTCTTATTCGCATATAGCAAATTTGAATAAGTAAGTGGGGTATTTTGGGGCTTAAATCGCTCTGGGCCACTTATTTCAAAGCTGATTCTCACAGAGGGGGAATATCTCTATGTCACCTATATGTATTTATCCCGGCCCAAAATGGATTTTGATACGAAAACAGCGGGCAAACATGGCACAGATAGCAAGTTTGCATGTTATCCAATTAACACAAATTGAATAAGTAACTGGGGTATTTCAGGGGGTTAACCCCTCTACTTCCCCATGTTTTAAGTTCATACCTCATTACTGCAGACTGGATGAGCGGGGAAACTCTTACTGAGTTACAGTCTTTGCAAATGATGACATCCCGGCTTATTGTATGATTTTTGCTGTTTTTGTATCAAAATCCGTTTTGGGCCGGGATAAATACATATGGGTGACATAGAGGCGTTCCCCCTCTGAGAATCAGCTTTGAAATAAGTGGTCCAAAACTATTTAAACCCCGAAATACCCCAGTTACTTATTCAATTTGTGTTACATTTGCGGGATGCGAATAAGAAGCCAGCGAATAAGAAGCCAACTTCAGCATCATACTTTGGACCCCATTTATCAACAAGTAAGAGCAAAGGGATTTCTATGCATTTTTACTGGTTACACTTTGGAGTGCTGCTGCTCGTGGGGTAAGGCTTACTCACTAAAATCTTTAGTGTTTTTGCAAAGAGGAGACAATAACCTATCTAGGGATACCTCAATATTTAGTGAACAAGGCATCTAAGGGGGTAAATGGGGCATGAAAAAACGTGCCCCCATGCGTTCTGTATTGGTTATAAATGGCTACATTTTGGGGTGCTGCTGGTCATGGGGTATGGATTGCTCAGTAAAATTTTAGTTTTTTCTGCAATTTTTTTTTAAAAATCTATGTCATCCGATTTTACCCACACGCCAGATAATCGTAAATCAGCATTATATATGTGAAGTTATCTAAATAAATGTAAATTCTGCATGACAAAATGCACAGTCTTAAATGAAGTTTACAAAATAGATATTCCCGTTATTTTTTAATTTCATTCCCATTTGACTGCGTCTCGCTGTACGCTAGTAGTTTCCATTCATTTTTCTTGATCTCGTTAGCATTAGCATAATCTCATTTGATTAACGATTTTCCTTTATTTAGTCGTTGAGACAGGAAGTGATGTATGTGACCTACGACAATTAAGCTTTTTAACTAGAAATGTGTTAATTAACAACCTCATCATCTCAATTTCAAAGCATTAACGGATTGATTTAATTAACACATTTCGTTTGAAAATCACTTTCTACTAAAGCTCTCGTTATTATACCACGAGTTCCATACAATAACACTGTTTTTTTGAAAATCACCTGTGTAGCTTGATTACCCAATAACAAATTTCTAATGCATTATTTGACATGCTATTACGAATCAATACGACTGACTTCTTATGGATGTTCATATCATTTTGAATTGCAAAGTTTGTAACAATTTCCGTAGGAAGTTTCTCATTGCATGCAGTGCTTTTAATCTGTAACTCCTTCGGCACTATCTTTAGAGAAAGACTATCCCAGGATAACTAATTAAACAGTGATTTACTGGTGTTGGAAGAGTTAAACTAGTAATTATCTTTAATAGAATTATACAGTCAGTACACTGACATAAAAAAAGTCAAAATCCCTGGTTAAAACACTGAATATTAATCAATAAATAACACTGTTTTGCAGGAAGACAATGTCATATTAGAACACGATGACACTGACATCCTTTCAAATGTACCAGATCAACCGTGAGGTTAGTACAATGTTTGCTGATAACTGATTAAGCATTCCCTCCCTTCATTGACAAGTGACCTAAGATGGCTGTCATATTGTGGTGATATGACTTTTAGATTTCAAATGTGATACGCAGTTGTACTCTTAGAGACAGAGACAGAGGGCAAGTGAATGTAAATCATTATTAAGGTAACACCTTTTGCATTATACACAGCACAAGCCTTGCAAAGGGAGTGTAAACCAGGATAGCAGTGTAATTCTATCAGACATGCCAGTCCCCTTATCCCAGATACGCTTTGTTTTTGTTCTCAAAACCACCCAATGAATAACCTTAAGATATGTTTTCACTTACTGTTAACGTCTGAAATTTCAACAATGGTTTACACAACTCTCTGCTCAGAGCTGGTTGTGCATTTCGTTTCCGGATGATCATGCTGGTTCATTAAGCTGGTTAGAACTGGTTGTCAGAACTCCAGTTAATTGTGCAGTTGTAAAATCAATTGACTAATGCAGTTAAATGTATTGCTACGTTAGCCTACAGGGGATTTACAATAATGTGTGCTCCAGTCATAATGAGCATAACAGCTACCAGACTTTGAAGGGCTGATAGTAGACTGTCGGATGTTAATGAGCACTAGAGGCAGAAATCCTTGAGGATTTGTCTAAAATAATATATTTGCTTGTCACATCCAAACAAGCCAATCCTTTCTGCTCAAGATGGGCCTGTACACAATATAGTGTTATGGAGGGTGTTTTTAATTCCAACCCCTGTACTGTAGTTGCTGTTTTGTTTTTGCATTTAGGTTTTCTGTCTTTTTATAAGCTGGGATAACATATTGGTGTGACACAGCAAGTAGGCAGTTAACGTGGGTTTCAATTCCAAGGTATCGCTTGTCACCAGCAATTTCCATTTGGAATTGTATGTAGTAGTGAGTGTGTAATAAATGGGCTTGGTTCGTTGTGTTCACAACAAAGTGCTGTAGAGAGCATAAGCCTTTTATTCCCAAGTGTATTACCTAGAGTTACAATCCTTTCATACCTTTCTAGTATTAAAATCAGAATGGACAACAATATGGCTATTGTAAATGTACTTTAACTGCTATCTGATATTCACATAAAAAGTTAAATACCAAGGGTAGTAAATTAGTGAAGGGCTTTTAAAGAGTTAGTACTTCATTTTCTTTTTTTTTTTTTTTGACATTGCTCCTATGTTTCTGGATTTTATGGTTCCAGTATTAGGTTACTGTCATTTATCTCTAAATCTGTCTTTACCTTACTGAGCTTCTCTGTGTATAAAAATGATAAGTAGGTGGGGCTGTGTGGCAAAGTGGCTGATAGTGTGCAGGTGCAGGTGATCAATGAACAGACAATTATAATCCAGGTGCAAAGTTTGTTTAATGATATTTTTGTGTCCAGTACCTGACGGCAAAATAAACAGTAAACAATAAATTAAGTATACAGCAGCATGGATTACTTAATTTGTAATCCCCACGAAATAATTGTCCCGTTTTTTTTATTATACATCCACACAAAACACATACACAAGTCATTTAGTGCGTGAATTAGTGCTAGTGGTGCAAATACAATTATTTGTGATACAAGTGCAGTGCTGTTGTGAGTTTGTGCTGGCCTCTGGCGACAGCTCCAGAACATGTCAGCTGTCTAGTGATAGCAAACAACAAATAGACAGAACAAACAAATACTCACGATACGGATACACGAAACACAGGTCCTTCTGGGTCACTTTGCGTAAACCAAAACGAAGGCACAGATTGCATCGCTTTGACCCTTATTTATACTGTCGCCCTTGGTAAATGATTGCAGCTGCTCCTCCAATCCGCGGCTGACACATAATTTCCCTTCCGGGTAGATGAGTTAGTGTACCAAAGCTCTGCCCCTTCTCTAAATGACCGACTTCCTTTTAACCCTCAGGCCAAGTAGTCCAGGGTACTCTGTTCCCGTTACTTAGCACCCTCACAGGTCGGGAGGGAGATTTACCACCAAGAATTATTGTCTTTCTGTCACAGGCTGCCAGAGTGAAAAGGTCACATCAAGAACACACCATAAAATAGCAAGATAAATGGGGAAAAAAGACATTTGAAACTATTCATTCGTTAGTATACAGCATGGCACATGGAAAATTACAATCAACATGGCCTATCTGTAAATAAATGAAGGGGCACTGTTTGCTGCAGTTTGAAAAACTATTGTTCTTCAAATGCTTGAATGACATTTACCATTAAAGTACCTCAAGGTCATACAGGTTAGGTTTATTTAGTTTGTCTATTCTAAACAGCACATTTTCTAACCCACTGTGTTCCAGGACAGTATTTAAAGTGCTTAGTGCAAATTGAATACCAGTGGTCTCATTAATTTGTGGCTCTGTGCTGCAGATTAAACCAGATGTTCCATAGGTGTTAGACACATTTTAGTCAGTCTTTGTTTGACTAATGTACCTGACAAATCTGTGTATTTCCAGTCAGTGCCTTGCTGCTGCTGCTTTGTATTTAGTCGGGAACTTGAACAAAGAATCCTACTGTGTAGACTTTTCAATTATTATTTTTTTTTTGTCATGGTAATTTTGACAGTAGCATTCACCAACATTGCACCTTGTGTTTTACACTTTACTTTTAGCTTCCAGCTCAACAGACTTGCCACCCACTCTGTTATGTTAGCACTCATAGCAAATAAATCCTCTCTATAGGATGTAAGAGATACGTAAATAATACTTTCCTTCTGTCACCCATTTGTATCCATAAAGGAGGCAAGAAAAAACATGACATGTACAATGAACACCAAAGTGCATGTGAATCTGACTGTAAAAACTGCAGACCTGTTTCAAGTGACACATGGGCATTCAAATGAATTGCTTGTAGGAAATGGGCTTGTGGCGTAAAAAAAAGAAAAAATGCTAAAATAATATAATTTCTTCATTGGCCTCAGAGTTTGATATTATAAAGCAGAAAGCATAGTCAGTACCAGGCTACAGGTAATATTGTACTGTATAGCACAAGGGAATATTGCAACACAATGTATCAATAAGGTAACTGTCTCCCTTTCAGACAATAGATTATGGTTGTTCCCTGTTAATGCTTGGACTTTATAATAAAATAGGGTTATCAGCATTTCTCTGCTGTTTAGCTTAGTCAGTTCAATCAAGATTTGAAGTCAATATGCAGACAGACTGAAAAACAAAACTTAAAAGATTATACTGCTAATCTTTTGCCTCTACATTTGTGTACATGGTAAAATGGTTTAAGATCTGTCCATGCCAGTGTTTCAGGATTCCTGGCTATAAGCAATACACCATATCCATGACAAATGTATATATCACAAAAACAAGGTATTGCAATTTAAAATAAAAAGTGTTTTTTTTTTTTTACTTTTAGATGTGTGCCGTTTCTTCTGTGCAGTACATGGTGTACATGAAATGTTACACATCAGTAATAAAATGTTAAATATTGTGCAAGTGACAGTCATTTCCTAGCATTACATTATTTCTCATATACATCGAGCAAAACAAAACAGTAAAATTGTTTTTTTCCCCTGCAACAGTAAATGTTTGCCACTGGCCCAGTACCAGACTGTAGATAATTTGGGTTCAATAAAGTAACTACAGGCACAATTTCCTTTTTCATGGTTTTTGTTCAGTTAAAAAAAAAAAAAAAAAAAAAAAAGGTTTTGTGTTGCATTATATTTAGGCTTGTTCTTTTTAGTGTTTATTTCTAAGGAGTACCCAAAATACTGTCATAAATCATTTGTCTTTAGAGGAACGTGTAACAGTGGGGAAGGTGAAGGTAACTGAGCCAACCCAGCATAGGAGCGTGGGCAGCTACCTCGAGGGCAACTATGCCCAGGTTAAGCCCCAGTCTTAGTTTACTGTAACGTCTTAGTTGGTGCTTATCTTGGCGAAAGCCGAGTTCAAATCAGCATTAAGTTTTAACATCTACTCTCATGTAATAGAAATCATTACTGGGAAAGAGCAATGAAAAAGCACAAGAAAAGCAGAGAGCAAGCAAAGATGGAGTTTGATGTTTTTATTAAGATAAAATATGCTTTTCGCATTTACAAAAATAGAATATACCAAATGGATCCTTTTTTATTCCAGACCATCATAAAGACAGAGGGATAGTAGTTACCAGCTACACAAATTAGACACCATCATTCACCAATCAGCACAAATCAGAATCACAATTTATAAAGCACTGATTGGCACCTAAGCAGAATAAAACAATCCAGTTAGTTACATTGGTGAATTGGAGATGTGGTGGAGGACTCAGTCAAAGTTTATTCAAATCAAAATAACACTGTGCTCCAACTAAACAAAATAAATCCTAGCGAGTCCTCAATCTCACCTCCAATGGAGTTCAGATACTGAGCATCTGGCACGTATTCCGTTAACTAAATAATCTCATTCTCACAGCTATCAAAGAAAGAAAATGGATTTTCATTTTACAGGCTAAATAATCACATTGGAGCCATCACACCCCACCTTCCCTCTCACTACAGACAGAGCCAGTGCCAGGCGAAGAATGTAGTAGCAGCGGCAACACATGATCTACAATTGGTGATCTATATGCGGATACACACCACCACGAGGATACGCTACAGTTTATAAACTTCACACACAAAGAAACAGTTTCTCAAAAACCCTACCGCTACTCCTACTTCCCAGCCCGGCATCCATGCTCACACAAACTGCTTGTTATTCTGAACGTCCTCTTTCTTCTTAATGAGACTTTATAAAGTATTCAGCTACAAACAACTGGACTAATTAATCAATTACAACGCAATTTCCTTACACACATTCACACATGCTTTAAAAAAACCCATAACATAGAATAATCAAAGTGCATAGAAAAAGGACACATATACAAATACAAACTAAAGTGCAATGAAAGCTTAACCCTGTTGCAAACATATTAGTTAATTTTCAGAGTCTTTACTACTTAATGTGATAGCTTTTATTTTGCTGTTTGATCAGCTGCATTAAATTGGTGACTGAAGTGACAACATTAGAAAGAATAGACTTGCCAGTAAATTAAGCCTTTCAACTCTACCCTGTTCCTTTTTCACTAGTTCTAAACAACTGTATTTTGTTTTAATGCTAATTTGAAACTTTATAATAATGTCCTCACAATTCATATGGACATATGGATGAATACCTAACATAATGCCTTTCCTTATTCTGAGACAGTTCTTGTTTCTTAGTTATAAATCAATCTTACTCAGTTTAATCCGTTTGGCCTTGGGCATGTGACTCTGAAATACAAATCTCATGCAAGTAAACTCTTTATTCCCTAGAAGAATAACTGGGTTGGACAGACACCAACCAAAATAAATTTATACTGTTTTCTTCTATTACAAACAAATAAAGACATATAACCATCAGTTATAAAAAAAGGGTATATATATATATACAGTCACCTCCAAAATTATTGGCACCCTTGATAAAGATGAGCAAAAAAGGCTGTATAAAATAAAGAACACAGGTTATGAGCTATATTTTATGCTCAAATATAAAAGTTTTTTATTAACAAGTAATAAAACATTTTCTCAAAAAGATAGGTGTCAGAATTATTGGCACCCCTAAAGATTCTTATAAATAAAATCAAACAAAATTAAATCTGCATTCTTCTTCTTTAAGTTCATCTCAGTCTTAAGGAACTGTATTGTGGCCTTCCATGGCTTCCTGTTTCACTGGGGTATAAAAATGAGGTAACATGCTTATGAAATCCATTTGTCATCCTTCACCATGGGGAAAGGCAAAGAACTCATAAATGAAAAGAGACAAATGGTTGTTGACCTTCATAAATCAGGCAATGGGTACAAAACAATAGCTAAAAAATTAAATATACCACTTACCACTATTAGGGCAGTAATTAAGAAGTTTAAAACCACTGGAAAAGTGGTAAACCTGCCTGGTAGAGGACACAAGTGTATCTTGCCCCCACGCACAGTGAGGCAGATGGTTCGGGAGGCAAAGGGAAATCCAAGGGCCACAGTTAGAGAATTGCAGAACTTGGTTGCATCTTTGGGTCACCAAGTCTCCAAATCTACAATTAGATGCCACCTCCATGCCAATAGGCTATTTGGAAGGGTTGCCAGAAAAAAAACCTTTATTGAGAGCAACCAACAAACGTAAGCACCTGGAGTTTGCTAAACGGCATTGGCACTTCGATTGGAACCGGGTGCTATGGTCAGATGAGACGAAAATAGAGCTCTTTGGCCACGCACACCAGCGGTGGGTTTGGCGTCGAAAGAAGGATGCGTGTGCAGAAAAGAACGTCATACCTACTGTAAAATATGGTGGTGGATCTTTGATGTTATTGGGCTGTTTTGCTTCCACTGGTCCTGGGGCTGAAACTTGGCCGCAAGTGGATCTTCCAAAAAGACAATGACCCCAAGCACACATCAAAATCCACAAAGAAATGGTTAATTGACCACAAAATCAACATTTTGCAATGGCTATCTCAATCTCCAGACATTGAAAACCTGTGGTTTCAATTGAAGAGGGCAGTCCATAAGCGCAGACCGAAGGATATAAAGGATCTGGAAAGATTCTGTATGGAGGAATGGTCTAAGATCCCTCCCAATGTGTTCTCCAATCTCATTAAACATTATAGAAACATATTCAGTGCCATTATCCTTGCAAGGGGAGAGTGCACAAAGTACTGAAAACAAGGGTGCCAATAATTGTGACACTTCATTTTTTAATAAATAAATTTATAATTTGAGAAATGTGTAATTTTGGTTGATTCCATTGAATCATTAATAAAGTCAGATATATTCCACATGTTGGAAATATAGGGACTGTATCATGGAACTGTTCAGCATTGGCAGAGCTCGAAAATCTGTGCACACTTAAAACAGAGGAAAGTTCTTGCATACAGGATTTCAGTCACTCTGAGAGTAGCTTTTGCTTTCTTCAAAATGTGTACCTCACAGTGTTCATCAGTTGAAGAAGTGACAAGTTAACAGTCTAGCTTAAGTTCTCCTTGGTGCAGTGGAGCTGAAAGCAATTCTTGTGCTAGTCTGTGTGCAGGTGCTGGACAAGGTCAGTGTAATGATAGCTTGGTGCACGTTTGAAGGATTTTCAGGTGCTTAATTTCCTCATCTTGATCCTGATCTTTCAAATATGTCCTATTATCTAGCAACTTGGCTCTATAGGAACACACAGACTCACTACTATGCTGAGAACCACTAGGGTGAGCTTTTTCTTAAAAAAGGACTGCAAGCTGCAACACAGACCCATCTGTGACAAAACTTGGCTAATGGCTGCCAAACTCAGAAGCTATACCTATTTGCTTATACCACATAACAGCAGTCCAAACTGGAGCGCCTAGTATCACCACCTGTTGTATAATCCCTGCCACAGTATCTTCCGCTCAGTATTTGATACATTCAAATAGCAGGTCATTATACTGTCTGACACAGTACCAATAACCAACTGAACCATTATTCGACTGGGCATGTATGGCAGGGGTGGATGGTAATTTGGGGACAAGGCCAAATCTCACAGATGCTATCACTGGATTTGCTTTGAACTGAAGACATACACAGATTTATTATGTTTTTGTACAGTGCCAGGTGCAATGTTTGATTTTTCTTTTTTTCTTCTGAAGGGAATAACTTTAAAAAAAAAATTCTGTCACAAATAAACTAATCAGAAGGACGTTAATAGGGTTTTTTGTGTGTTGTTTATCTTCTTTAGTTTTTAATTCCATTCAGTATAAAGTGGAGCAGATTCACATTGTAAATTTGCCCTGTAGTTGAGTAACGAACCACCATTGTAGGTAAAGTCTCCCAGCCCTCCCACACCACTCAAACTGTTCAGATCGATATTTTTTATTATTAAAACAATTATAGCTGACTAACCAAGATAAACAACCCTTACACAACACCACAGTCATTTTTGTTGGTTTGTTGTCAGCTAGATCGAGTCATGTTAGAATGATAATCAATTATGAGTGAGCTAAATGTATGTGAGAGCAGTATCAGCAGAATTATAGGTACTTACATTTTTGTCAATGCTGCTCCATGAAATTGCGTTCCAGGATTTTTAATGAGACAATGCATTTGATGTCTCTTTCTTATTGTGATAATTTGTTACTGGAATCATTTTATAACCAAAACAACGGGCAGGGCAGCAGTGTGGAGTAATGGTTAGGGCTCTGGACTCTTGACCGGAGGGTCGTGGGTTCAATCCCAGGTGGGGGGACACTGCTGCTGTACCCTTGAGCAAGGTACTTTACCTAGATTGCTCCAGTAAAAACCCAACTGTATAAATGGGTAATTGTATGTAAAAATAATGTGATATCTTGTAACAATTGTAAGTCGCCCTGGATAAGGGCGTCTGCTAAGAAATAAATAATAATAATAATAATAATAACGTGAATGAGCTCAGTGAAATGATTGAATATATGGTACAATGAATAATGGACAATCTTACTTAAATGCTGTATAAGTTGGAAGGGCTAACAGGTCCCTGAGTGGCTCATCTAGTAAAAGTTATGGTCACGTTGTGTAAAGGGTAAGTCAGACACACAGAGAAGGCTGGTTCCTGGCAGTGCCAAGGTCTTGATCGGTTTGCTCACTATCTGTTGTCAAGCTCCTGGGTGTAAAGACGACTTGGAGGTACTACAGTAGGTTCAAGAAATCTTTGATTGTAAGACCTGCTTTCAGATTATCTTGCACTTCCTGGGTCATTTCATTTGGAGAGAGGCCTCACCCCTTCAGGGCCTTCTTTGCAATGATTTGACCCCAATTAAAACTGCTGAGGTGAAATGACCTACAGTAGGAAGTAAAGCAGTAACATCCTTTTTGGAAGGCAATGCAAGCAAATTGAGAACTTTCTTTGCCAGGTGTAGTACCAGGTGTTTTAAAACATATATTGATTGAAAATGCAAGGCAGTTAATATTTATAACATTATTTTGTTATCTATGTAACACCTCCCCAGTCACGGGAACATACAGGGACAGCAAACACCTGCCTTTAATTCTAAAATATCACACAATGTAGAGAGACTACGCCAGTTCAGTGCGATAAGGCGCAGACCAAATTATAGGATACCTCTAGGTTCTTTTATTCAGAAAACAGGAACAAGGTCGCCAAGAAAAATCACCCAAATGCATTTTTGTTTATTTTAAAAATCCTAAAATAGCCACACATTGTTTAAAAAGTACTTATATAATGAGACAATCATTCTATTCACATGCAAGTAATTAAACTTCAAACGGGTAAACAAGGTTCACATAAATGGAGGGCATGTATTAAACAAAGTGTCTGTGCAACAACGTTGCTACCCAGCGAATAAAAGGGAGTACACATTTTCATGAAATAGTGAAACAAAATAGTACTATTAAAAAACAAAATACCGCAGTCTATATACACACAGACTCACACACACAATGTCCATGCAGAGAGGGAACACAGAGATAGAGAAAGAGAGAAACCAGCATCACAGTATAGCCTATTCTGTTTCACTTCCTAAATTCCTGTTGGCTACAGCCAGGCCAAAAACACTCAAGCTGTTCACGTTCATTATTCAACACTGGCATATCAGCCCAATACTGAGTCGGGATGATCCATTTACTGGTCCATTTCACTCTCTCTTACTCGTCGTTCCACGCTCCAAACGCTGCGTTCCCACTCCTGCACAGACAAACACAAACCTCAGGATGGCCATCCCGTCTGTAAAAACATGTGCTATTTATTTTTGCAGGTGCTTAAATTAATCAAAAATGAATAAGGCAGATAAAGGGAAATGGGTGGAGAAGCCAACATAACATGATGCAAATCAATGATAAAGTGTCAGACAACATAAAGTGTACACTAATCAAATCAATAAAATAAAATTATAAAATAATAAAACACAAGTGTAAAATAAATGTAAAAAGGGCATTCTTTACCCTGTTACATCTATAACTTTAATTATTGTAGTAAAACACACTGGAAGTAACAAGGTTATATATTTTGAACATCTGATTCATATAAGGAAAAAAACCTGTAGGATTTTAATCCCAATGCCTATATTGCATCTGGTGTTTTAAGCACTCAAACAAGCTTTAACTTGATATAACCCAGTTCCTTTTTCATTTTGTCAGTGTACTTACAAAGAAAATGTACTTATTTAGGAACACAGCACAGTAAACACTTGGCAGGCAACAGAAGTCCAATAATCAATATTCATTAGAGATTTGGGCTATTTCTTTCCGACACTTGAGTTTCATGACTGTTGCCGTTTTGTTTCCCAACAAACTTAAATGGAAAACATGACTCTGATTTTTCACATCCCTATTATATTTTGTAGCTACTACCAAAGCCTTGTAATTTGTAATGTCTGCTGCTTCCATTAACCTGAATTGTGCCCAATTGTCACTAAATTCAGCTCTGCTACCTTTCTGAACAGACATCTGGTTGCACTTTTGATCTCTTGTTCATCCATCAGTTTTCTGTGTCCTTGAGTATGGTGGAACAGATATGAAAAATACATTTTTTTTTTTTTTGTAATACTGATAACACAACGATACCAGAAGCTACCATATTTTATATTTCATTTAAACTTCAAGCTACCAAACATCCCAGTTTGTCTGGGACAGTCTCAGTTTCAGAAAGGCTGTCCCGTTGTCCCAAAGCATTTGCGAAAATTGTGATTTTTGTCTCGGGTTTTAAATTTTCATCCCAGGCGCTGGCTAATCTTATGGAACTATATTGCCGGTGGAGGAATATTTTTTTTCTGGACTGCCTTGTGTACACCACGTGCTTCTACCAGCATAAGTATATTTCAGTGGTTCAACACCAGCTGACTGGCACAGGTGCAGACATGTATGTACATGGAATGAGCAATGAAAATTGCGATGTCTAAATGCAAGTCAAAACAGCCTGTCAGTTGAATGTCTAAATGCAAGTCCAAACAGCCTGTCACAGAAAAAGTTTCAACACGTTAATACTGAACCCCCAATAATACCAGACAGGACAAAAATAAACAGAAGAACAGATACCAGTAACCTATTAAATTGCACTCTAAAGAGTTTACATTAACTGTGATCAACTGGATCGCAGTTCATTTATGTTTTGCCTGCCTAATCCATGGGAGTGGCAGAGACAATGTGACGCTTCCTTCGGAATCCCATCGAAGATCGGCTACAGTGAACCTGCGCTGCACGACTCACCCTGCACACCACGCGGCTGTGCTTTAACCAGGTGAGCCACTCGGGGACCACTACTGTAGCCTTACGAAGTACCAGTAGAAGAAAGAAATGCCTTTCCTGCACCATAGAGACTGCTTTAAATCTGACAAAAAGCCATCTGGGAAGGGAGCCAACAAGTTCTTGGCTGCAGAGATTAATTCAAGAAGGCGAGACATGTTCAAGGGAGCTTAAAGAAACATGAAATGTTTCTCTGAACATTTCTCTATGGCTTAGAATGTTGTATTCAGATTCATTAATTTACGTGACCCGTCATTACAAAATGAGTCAGATGTTGTAATTTCACAATTAGAAACACAGTTGTACTTTTCTTATTTTAGGGTGTTTTGTTGTGAGTTTGTATTGTACTAATTGGTTTACTTGCATATTTAGATTTATTGCATGTTTGAGTTGTGAAGATGTTCTTTGGTTAAATCTATCATGGTATGTCAGTGATCTCTCAGTCAGATCACTTTTTCTGAAACCCTCTCTCTGTTACAAAGAACACAGTGTTTGTAGGTCAAAGAAATGCAGTCTTGGAGAAAATCAATCTACTTGTATGTCTTCCTCTTATAGACTTCATCTTGTAAACAGATATTCTGTCTTGTGTCAGTATATGACAATTGTATTGTTTGTTTTTTTGATAATTCTACGTACATCTGGATGAATTACTGTAAGGTCACGCTTAGATGTTGACCATCAACATATTGACTTAACTTCTTGAACTCCAGATGCAAAAATAAATGTGCACTCCAGGTTAATACATTTATAAAATTTGTATTAACCATTTAGGCTCCTGTGTACTAGATAGTCATATTCAAAAAGGAAAAGTTTGATATTTTTTTTAATTTTATTTTTGTATGAAGAAAAACAAACTCTATATATATATATATATATATATATATATATATATATATATATATATATATATAGATATATATATATATATATATATATTAGCTCAAAGAGCCAGCTGCCCTATATATATAATATATATAATATATATATATATATAGTTAGCAAAATGAGTGAAAAAAATGTTTTATATACATTACAGTTTTTTTATGTAAAGAAAGCACAAAATTACGCACGCAATATATAAAAAGAATACAAAAAACTTTTTTTTTGTAAAATAAAATGAAATACTGTGTATATACTGTACATTATTTGCTGCGGTATCTCCAACTCTTTTCGATGTCTTAACAGATAGATAGGGATTTTTGCATGGAACACAATTGGATAATAAAGTCATTTGATGATTTCGATCTCCTCCTCGTCTTCAAAACACATATCACATTACTAACACCGCCTTAGGGCATTATGACAGAGAGAGAAGGGATCTGAGCTGCAAATCTCAGCTGCAAAGACTCCACTTCCACAGACTGATTCATGTGGAAGGTTGTGATCACCTTTGGGAGGAAAGCAGGGTTTGTAAGCAGTGACACCCTGCTGCCATCATCCCAAATACACATGCAGGAGCCGTGCACGGACTGCGCCTGCAGCTCACTGACCTGCTTAGCGGAGGTGATAGCCACGAGGAAGGCTGTCTTCATAGACAGGTTCTACAATTCTGTGGGCTCAATCAGGGCCTTCGTGAGAGCCTCCATTCCTGGGAGGACGTAATCACCATGCGCCTTTAACAACTTCAACTCCAGATGTAAAAATGAAACCCCTTCCCAGCTACCAGATTTTGAAAATAATAATAATGTTTTCAAACCTGTAATTGTTATAAAATGTTAACATACAATGAATAAAACACAAATAAATGACCTAAACTGTGTTTTTCATTAACCCGTTATGCTCCTGTGTACTACATACCCATGTTCAATATAAAGATAAAAAAGTTTTTTTTTTTTTTTGAACAATGAAAACAAAAATGTTGCTAATAACAATAATAATAATCAGTAAACAGTAATTATCAAATAAAAATCAAACAACATCAAAACATGTGCCATTATCGACTTGCTCTGTGCCATTTATTTAAATGTTCAATACAACAGAACTCGGGGTTGCCTTCGCAACCACTGCACATTTTTCTTGTGTCCTTTCTTTTGTTTTCATTTTCATAGCAGATCCTGCACCTTTTTTTTGTGGTCTCTGCTTCCCTTGTGTTGGAGGGATAGTCACAAATGAGTGTACAGGGCTACTTTGCGCAGGCATTGTGATGGATCTGGCTGCCGCAGATGCCTACTTTATTGCCTTGTACCCAGTGCTGTGTTTTCATAGTATTTCGTCACAGCACTGCCATTTCAAACCAAACAGCTTCCCGTTTGATTTTGTAAAAGAAATGGAACAGTACATTAAGGTTATTAAGATGTCCAATAATAAAAAAGCTTTGAAGACACTTCATGTATGTAACCTATTTAATATTTTTTTGTAATTGTATTAAGCCCACCCCCTGGCTTCCATTATAATATGTTCACTATTCTGTTTTTTTTCTACTTTCTGTACATTCTTTGTTTATTTCAATAAAAATGCATTAAAAAAAAAAAAAAAAAAAAAAAAAAAAACAGCTTCCCGTTTGCAGCTGATTTACCTGTAAAGTAGCTGCATGCTCTTTTGTTTGTACAATTTGTACTGTTCTTGGCTCCAAATCTTCTTTATCATCGTCGCTGAGTGATAAGACAGCAACACTGTCGCTGGTATCGAAATCCTCCGAACCAACTTCACTCCCGTTATCACTGCCATGTTTAGCTTTCGCTAAAAACTATATAAACTAGAACTGAACAAGAAAAACTAATAATAAAACAAAAGATAATAATTTAAAACTCTCTCTCTCTCTCTCTCTATATATATTCAATCAGCTAAAAAGGAGAGGAAGGAGCTCCATGTGACATTCCTGGATTTGGCTAATGCATATGGTTCAGTGCCACATGAACTACTTTGGGCAGCATTTGATTTTTTCAGTGTACCGATGACAATAACAAATTTAGTGAAAGCCTATTTTGGAGATTTGCAATTCAGTTTTTCAACTTCAGAATTCAGCACTACATGGCAATGCCTAGAGGTTGGAATAATGGCAGGATGCACCATTTCTCCGCTGGCTTTTACCATGGCAATGGAAGTAATCATTAGGGCATCAAAATGGGTAGTAGGAGGAGAGCGCTTGGCTTCTGGAATGCGACTACCACCAATTCGAGCATACATGGATGACATGACAACCATGACTACAACAGTAGCCTGCACTAATCGATTATTGGGCAAATTAACCAATAACATTGAATGGGCACGAATGCAATTCAAGCCCACTAAATCAAGGAGCATCTCTATAATTAAAGGCAAAGTAGTAGATAAAACATTCTTCATTAATGGTGAGGCAATACCAACAGTGTCTGAGAAGCCAGTGAAGAGTCTTGGGAGATGGTACGACGGGGATCTAAAGGACACAGTTCGTGTGGGAGAAGTTAGACAACAAGCAGTGGAAGGGTTGAAGAGCATAGACAGCTGCGCTCTACCAGGTAAACTAAAACTCTGGTGCTTTCAGTTTGGTCTACTGCCGAGGTTGCTGTGGCCACTGACTGTGTACGAGGTTTCTTTGACAACAGTAGAGAAGCTGGAAGCTTTAATCAGTTCATACATCAGGAAATGGTTGGGAGTTCCACGCTGCCTCAGCAGAGTGGGACTTTATGGTAAAGGAATACTGCAGCTACCAGTCTCTGCTCTAACCGAGGAGTTTAAGTGCGCCAAGGTCAGATTGGAAATGACATTAGTAGAGTCACGCGATAAATGCGTAAGGGAGGCAGCACCTGTGTTGAAAACTGGAAGAAAGTGGGCGGCAAAGAAAGCTGTGGAAGATGCAAAGGCTGCCCTTCGAATTGGTGATATCATGGGGCAAGTTCAGCATGGAAGAGGGGGTCTTGGTTTCAGTTCAACTCCTCCTACATGGCACAAGGCGGCCCCAGCTCAAAGAAGGAAGCTGGTAGTCAACGAGGTGCAAAAGCAGGAGGAGAGGATGAGGTGTATAAAGGCCATTTACCAGGCCAAACAGGGAGAATGGATGAGATGGGAGAGTGTGGAACAACGCAAGATTGGCTGGCAAGACCTATGGTCAATGGAACAGAGCAGGATCAGTTTCCTCATCAGGTCAACATATGATGTTCTCCCATCACCACAGAACCTAAACCTCTGGGTAGGAGAGGATCCCTCATGTCCTTTGTGTTCATCACCTGCAACATTAAGGCACATTTTGACAGGATGTAAGGTGGCTCTTAGCCAAGGACGGTTTACTTGGCGCCATGACCAGGTGCTGCGATGTTTGGCCTTAGCATTGGAAGACAAGCGTAACATGACCAATAAGTTGCCACCTGTTCCATCAAAACATTACACACAAAAGACAACATTCCTCCGCCCAGGAGAGCAACCACCAAGAAAAGGTGTTAAAACCAATCCTCGCCCAGGACAACTGGAAGCTGCTAGAGACTGGAAAATGCTGGCAGATGTTGGTCAACGGCTTATTTTTCCACCTGAGATTGCCACCACTAACCTTCGACCAGATATTGTCTTGTGGTCTGGATCAGCACGCCTTGTTCACCTGGTAGAGTTAACAGTGCCATGGGAGGATGCTGTAGATGAGGCGTATGAGAGGAAGAAACTGCGGTATGCTCAACTAGCCACTGAAGCGGAACAGCGAGGATGGAGAGTTCGGGTTTACCCAGTGGAAGTGGGTTGTCGAGGATTTGTGGCACACTCTACAACCCGGTTTCTCAGAGACGTCGGATTCAGTGGCCAAGAGTTGCGTCGCACAGTGAAGAACTTATCTGAAGCAGCAGAGAGGAGCAGCAACTGGCTGTGGTTGAGACGGAAAGATTCTGGCTGGGGACAGGTAAGTAAGCTGGGCTGAGTTGAGTGGGGGACGGAGGGGGGTGATGCTGGGACGCCAGAATCACCGTCGAGCCCTCTTGAGGTGTCGTGGGCTAGTCGACGAAACACTGAGGATGGAAGGTGCCCACTTGAAAACCCCAGAGATGTACCCTACTTAGCTCAATCCAGACGGTTGTCATGCTGATGCGCTGGGGAGGCCGCACTTTGGTTGATCCCCGGAGCCAGCATCGCAGCCGTTGTGTGTGCTGATGCGCCAGGGAGGCAAAATAAGCTGATCCCTGGAGCCAGCATTACACTTCAGCCATTAACACCAGACAGAAGGATATCTACATCATCATATGGAAGGAAACGTAAATGGATGGAGACGCATATGGATCACATTAGTTTACTGTAAAGCTACGTCTTAGTTGGTGCTTATCTTGGCGAGAGCCGAGTTCAAATCAGCATGAAGTTTTAACATCTACTCTCGTGTAATGGAAATTTTTTTATATATATATATATATATATAATATATACTTGTAAAAGTTGAATGGCTTCCCGCAATATATCTGTCTTCTAAACGCCCACAGGTTGATTGGAATCGCTACATGACACGCAATTGGATACAAATGTCACCTGACCCTCCCCTGACTTTAATTGCACATTCAACAGTACTAGCACTGCCTTAGAGAATGAAACCTGAAATGCTAGACTGAGAAACCGATGTGTGTATACAAAGAGATCAGATTGGGAAAAAAATCCAGAATAGACGGCAAACCTTGACATGCGCAGGTACGGCATTGTACTGCAAGTGCTCTTTCATCTGATTACATGTGTAGGACCTGGAGCTGAAGTTGTTAAACATAGGAAATACAGGACTGCACTGTAAAAGTGACTTTAATTTCACCATAATACAGATAACTAATGCAGGTTATAAAGCATCTACGTGTTCTGATTTAAATCCACTCCTTAGTTGTTTTGCCAAGCTGATATTTCACACCCTTGGATGGTCTTTGTTTCTATGAACTGCTGCATAATGAGGTAACCTTTTTAATGCATGTTCTCTGGAGCTCAGGGTTCATTATGGTGAATTGCTTGTTAAGCCTTATAATCACAGAGCTAGAGCCCCTTGTCAAAAAGAAAAAAAAAATCCTTTGCAATTCTATCTACACTAATACATTTAATTGCATATTTTGTTCTTCAAAGTAGTTTGGCAGTTTGGCAGCATTTTTACACATAATCTGTGTTGCTAATTAATTCACATTAATTTGGACCAGCGGTTGAGGAATTGCTGCAGCGTTCTTACCGAGAACGCAAGGTGTCTCGGCAGGTAGCCTCAGTGCTCCCCTCTAGTACTCAGGTACGGGAGAGAACGAGACGCTGGCGTCTGCCGTACTCACCAGGCTGTCTGGCAAAAGCGTGACAGACACCGTCGGCTGACCGTGTCTCACCTATGCTGGGAAGCCCTACGCTGGTGGAGGCAAGCCTCTAACCTGAGTGAAGGCGTAAGGATGGGAGTGATACAAAACCGTCAACTGGTGATGACAGACACATCCAACTCTGGTTGGGGGGGCGGTCTGGGCAGGCAGAGGAGTTTGTGGACCCTGGTCAGGTCTCTGGACATCCCTGCACATAAATGCGCGGGAGCTGAGAGCATCCCACGACTAGCCCAAAGTGTTTTGTACGCTTTCCCGCCAATACTGCTGCCCCCTACCTTCTTCGAGAAGGTCAGGAGAGACAAAGCGACAGTTCTCCTGGTAGCCTGTAGATGGCCCAGGAGATTCTGTTTTTCAAACCTCTGCCAGCTGCTGCAAGGCCAGCCCTGGGAGATCCTGCTGCGTATGGATATCCACAGTCAGGCGCAAGGCACTCTCTGGCACCCAGGACCGGGCAGACTCCAACTGTGGGTCTTTCCCTTGAATGGGACTGTCTTTTCGCCTTAGACACAGTTGTCAGTACACTGCAGAACGCTAGGGCCTCCTCCACAGGGGTGTTACACGCCATAAGTGGAAGTATTTTCAAAATTGGTGCATGGCCAAAGGTCATGACCGCAATTATTGCCCTATATCAACTGTTTTGCAGTCTGTTAGAGGTGGGTCGATCCACCTCTACGTTGAAAGTGTACATAGCAGCCATATCTGCATGCCATGTCCCCATTGACTTAGTGTCCCGGGCGCTCATATACTAGCGACCCGTTTTTTGAAGGGTGCTCGGTGGTTACGCCCTCCCAGGAGGGCCGTTCTCTCCGAATAGAGCCTTGATGTTGTACTCATGAAGGCCCCGTTTGAGCCCATACACTCCGTAGATTTGAAGCATCTGTCTATGAAGACAGCCTTCTTCTTGGCTATCACCTCCGCAAAACGGGTCAGTGAGCTACAGGTGCTGCCTGTGCACAGCTCCTGTATGCGGATTTGGGACGATGGCAGGAAGGTGTCACTGCGTACAAACCCTGCTTTCCTCCCCAAGGTGATCACAGCCTTCCACATGAATCAGTCTGTGGAACTGGAGTCTTTCCATCCACCTCTGTTTGCTTCGGAGGAGGATAGGAGATTGAACTTCCTCTGCCTAGTGCAGGAGCTGAGATGTTATGTGGATAGAACAAGAGCTCTGCTCCTCCAGATGGCTAGCTAAAGGTCTTATTATGGTCACAGAGAGTATACAGTATAGTTCATAACAACATACAGTCTATTCTTGAAGCCTGTTCCAATGGTTCACCACCCTTTTGGTGAAAAAGCTCCTTCTCCCCTCAGTTCTGAATATGCCCTTCAGCTTCCACCCATGGCCTCTGGTTCTGTTCTCTGTGACCTGTGAAAAATAATTCTCAGCAGTTACTTTGTTAAACCCCTTGACAATTTTAAATACCTCTATTAAGTCGCCTCTGGCTCTCTTTCTTTCTAGGCTATACAGATTCAATTCTTTCAGTCTAACTTCATATGACAGACCCTTCAATCCTGGAATTAATCATGTTGCTCTCCTCTGTACTCTCTCCAATGCCTCAATGTCTTTTCTTATGATATGGGGACCAGAACTGAGCACAATATTCTAAGTGTGATTGTACCAGTGCATTGTATAATTTGAATATAACTTCTCTTGATTTGAATTCAACTGTCTTGGCTATATAACCTAACATTCTGTTTGCCTTTTTTTATAGCTTCTCCGCACTGTCTAGTTGGTTTAAGAGATGAATCCACTACTACCCCCCAAGTTCTTCATAGCCTCCTCTATTGCGTTACTATTCATGCTGAACTTGCCTCTAATGTTTTTGCGCCCTATGTGCAAGACTTTGCATTTATTCACATTAAATTTCATCTGCCATGTGTCAGCCCAAGCATGAATCTTTTCTAAATCTGTTTATATTATTAAAGTTGCTGATTGGAATTTGGCTACCCCTCCCAGTTTTGTGTCGTCCAGTCTGCAAATTTTCATTTATATAGATTAAGAATAGCAATGGTCCCAATACTGATCCCTGTGGTACCCCACTTGTTACGTTACTCCAGTTTGATGCTTCGCCTCTAATTATCACTGCTTCCTGTTGTAACCAGTTATGAATTTAACCAGTTTATTGCTACTGATTTAATAGATAT
Organism: Acipenser ruthenus; assembly: GCF_902713425.1. Classification (NCBI taxonomy): domain Eukaryota; kingdom Metazoa; phylum Chordata; class Actinopteri; order Acipenseriformes; family Acipenseridae; genus Acipenser; species Acipenser ruthenus. Next base: position 15,734,906 of record NC_081195.1, on the reverse strand, counting down.
ATCCTTTTGTGCGGTACTTTGTGAAATGCTTTTAGAAAATCTCAGTAGATTCTATCATACGCACTATCCTTGTCCACTCTAGTAGTCACCTCCTGAAAGAAATCTAGTAAATTAGTTAAACAAGATTTACCCTTCCTAAAGCCATGCTGGCTCACTTATAATGTTGTTATTATATAAATATTCCTCCATTTTGGTCCTTATTATTGTTTGCATGATTTTACATATGATTGATGTTAAACTTATATGTCTTCAGTTGCCAGAGTCAAATTTGTCTCCCTTTTTAAATGTAGGAACAGCATTGCCAATTTTCCAGTCCAGTGGGATGGCTCCTTTATTTATAGATTTGTTGAACATATAACGTATTGGTTTAAAAATCTGTTATCTAGTTTCCCTAAGGACTCCTGGACATATTCCATTGGGTCCTGAAGATTTGTTTATTTTAAGTGCTGGTAGCTCCCTTAGTACTTCATTCTCTTCTATAACAAACTCTGGTAATGATGTTTGTGTGCATTCTGTTAACCATGGTATATTGTATACATCCTCCTTTGTAAATACTTGTACAAAGTATTGATTAAGGACATCTGCGATTTGGTAGTCTTTAGTCACTAAATTACCACTGCTGTCACGAAAACTACAGACTTCCTCTTTCAGTTTCCTTTAGCATTAACATATTGAAAACACCCTTTTGGATTAAGTTTACTATATGATGCCACTTGTCTCTCTAATTCCCTTTTCTCTTGCCTATTCTGCTTTTTAAGGTCTCTACAGGGCTCTCTGTATTCTATTTGTGAAGCTGCTCCCTTTGATTTAATAGAAAGATAATATTATTGTATTTAATACCCAGTTTTAATAGATCGATTTACCCATTGTGGTTTATTTTTCTTAAGTTTACATTTTCTCATTTGTGGGATAAATGAATCCGGCATTTCTAACATTATATCCCTAAATTAAATCCAATTGTTTTCAACTTCATTATCTATTAGTATTCTATCCCAGTCTATGTTTAGAAGCTCCTGTTGCATTTCTTTGTAATCTGCTCTCCTGAAATTGTATACCATTGTCTTTGATTTATGTACTGCCCTTGATTTATTTGCCACAAACTTTATCATATTATGGTCACTTATTCCTAGTGGTTCAATTACCTGTAAATTGTGTATCCTTGCTTCATTGTTTGTTAATACCATATCTAGACATTAATTCTATCTAGTTGGGGCATTCACCATTTGTGATAAGAAACAATCTTGCACTAACTCTATCATTCCCATGTCTGAACTGTTGTCTGAGGTCATGTGGGCCCAGTTTATGTTTGGGAAATTAAAGTCTCCCATAATTAGGGTGTCCCCTTCCTTACTTATTTTTTTTGATGCTTGCATATAAGTTTTCATTTAGTGTGTCATCAGAACTTGGGGTCCTATACCACTCCCACTATTAAACCTTTAGATTTTGTTTAATTTAATTGAATCCATATTGATTCATTGTTGTTACCATTACTTTCCAGTATTTCCCATTCTAAATCATTTTTTAATGTATATTGCAACCCCTCCCCCTCTTTTTTGTGTCTATCTTTCCTAACTAACCTATATCCTTCCATGTTAAACTCGTCTTCATCGTTTGGAGTTAACCAGGATTCCGGCTCTATAATGTCATAGTTATCCGCATTGACTACGGCTTCTGATTCTAAAAAAATATTTCTAGTGCTTCTTGCATTTAGACATTTCAAGTTATGAACATTGGCAACAATTTGGTTGCACTTTGCTGTGTAGTTTGTAGTGTAGCTCCCCTGGTTCTATCCTCCCTGCCCCACCTATGTAATATGCTGATTCCATGAATGTAACAGATAAAATTGGGCAAGTTTTAAGTCATTACGATCTTTCATGTAATTGAAGCTCATTCTTTAAGTTATTATTATTATTATTATTATTATTATTATTATTATTATTATTATTATTATTATTATTATTATTATTATTATTTGCTTAGCTGACCAAATAGATATTGTATTAACATCATTATTTATAACATTATTTATAAAAGTTTTTTTTCTTTTCTGTTGTATGCAGACAGGTTTTAAAGTACTTACCTTTCTGAAGACTTTGGCCTGGTGAATAAAGGTTCACTTGAAAATGTAACTGGTTTTATGTGTAGATTTTGCAGTAATATTTGCATAACATTCAGTTGACCTCAGTGATTTTAAAGTATTATTATTATTATTATTATTATTTGGCCAACGCCTTTATCCAAGGCAACTTACAAGTGCAGGGCAATACAAGAACAATATTTAAATGCTGTTCGTTTACGGAAAGTGCAAGGTATAAAATAAATACAAGATAAAATGCAGCAAGTTAGGATAAAACCTATTTATAAATACAAAGATATAATAGGAGACTATGTGGTCCAGTGGTTAAAGAAAAGGGCTTGTAACCAGCAGGGCCCCCTCTGTGTTAGCATTTTTTTTTTCCGTCCGCATAAGCCGTAACATTTATGAAGAATGACTTACTCATACACAGCATCTAGAAAATAAAACATAAGCGCTGTGACTTATTACATTTTAACTTTCGGTAATAGCAAATTTGTGTAAAACCCTTTGTGAATATGGCCCCATGTCACTTAGCTCTCTCTCTCTCAGGTGAGACGTTGCCTTGGATAAAGGCATCTGCTAAATAAACGTATAATCAAAAAGGCCAGTTAGCTATTCAGTTAGCTATTCGCTGCAGCACCCATATAAGTGACACACCAGTATGAAAGGTACAGAATCATAGGCCAGGTCAAATACATACAATAGCAAGCTTGAGAAACGAATAGCAAGCTGGAAAAAATGAATAGCAAGCTGGAAAAAATGAATATCAAGCAGGAAATAGGTCAAAAAAGCATAAAACCCAAAAACGAATAGCAAGCTGGAATAGCGAACTCCGAACTGTGAACTGCTTGCTAACTTCACTAACCATATATTCACAGCATTTACATTTAAGGCCACATTTTTACAGTCCCAGATTTTTCCTATTGACAGCAATGTACAATCACCTTCAGAAATCATGTCAGCTAAGTTTTCTGTATCAAAGCCACCATCTGCATTTTCAAAGATGTGTTAAATCACCGCTATGCTAATACCAATCTGCATGAAAGTGACAAGCTTTTTTTTTTTTTTAAAGACAGCATTTTTAAAACTCATGATAGGAAGCTGTTGGAATGCATTCTGTGTAACTAACTAGTAGGTAGGCCTCCCTGTGCTTTCTTTTGAAGCATAGCTGACATTATTATGTTTTTGTTTTATTTGAAAGACTGAATCACTGATTTTTTTTCATTGGAAATTAACATTTGTTGGTGTCACTTAATGTGAATAAGTGTGCAGATGACAGCTGGTTATGTAGTTATACAGAACTCTCCAAGCATACAATAGTACCAGTCAACAGTATGAAACAGACACTTGTACAAAGGTGGTGAGGTACAGTACCTTGTACAGCACCCTGTTCTACTAAGGTAGGGTACTTTAAATTTCATCAAAAAAAATTCCAAAAGCTGCTGTTATAAATCGAAGTTGTTTGAAACACCACCAGTAGGGTTGTGCAGCTGAAATTTCGGTTTCTTCTGAAACTGATTTTGTATAGAGGGATTTTGATTTGCCTTCTCTGTCCCGAGGTCCTTTCTAAAACTACCTCACTGGTTGAAAAGAGATTTTGAGATACATAATGGGTTATTAAACAGGCAAAAAAGTTATGTTATGAAAAAAAAATGTAATCAAGTTTCTTTGAGTGCAAGGCCAATGTCTCAGATCATGATTTACAGTAGTAGCAGACACTGCTCTGAATCACCAAACAGATGCAGCTCTGTTCTGAAACTATGCTACAAACATGACACATTACACAAGAATAATTAACACATTCTAAAACTGATTCAAAATACATGTTATTGGTTTTGGCAAGATAACTGAGATCAAAGATGCAACAAAATCAGCGTTAAATAATCATTTTTTCATATTTTACCAATAGTAAATGTGTGCACAATTTGGGACTTGCACACATATGTTTCTGAGGTATTAATTTATACAATCAAATTATAATGAGGTATTTATATGGAAATCCTCTGAAATTAATCTAGTCTTTTGTTTATTGATTTTTATTATACAAATGCAACTCACGGTCTTAATAGATGGGTAAAAGTCTTTTAATTGTAATTCAGCTCATTTCCCAATGGATTTAAGAATGTACCTTCACCAAGGTCTTGCATTATTTTGTAGATGTCAGTTTACCTCTGTACATAAAGGGTATTTAAAATATTTCACAACATGATGTATGCATATTTGTTTTTCTGTTTTTTTAGCTTTAAATTCTTATAATTCAAATGCAAGAGTTTGCAAACACGCAAACCCAGATGACATTTAATTTTCTCTACAACTGAACCAATCAATTTTCTTTAATGATTTAGGGGTTACAGCTGTAATATGAGTATCAAGGCACATGCTTTGCTTAAAAAAACACAACTAGTTCTCTGACATTAAAGTATTTCTAAGACAAAGAATATTGCATGCATTTTGTTCCCAATGACGAAGAAATATAGAACAACATTTTCTTATCACAGCTTAGGATACGAGGTTGGCATTTTTTAAATAACTTTTAGTTGTTCTTTTTTTTAAGCACCAGCTCAAAAGCTTTTTTTATGGCCTACTTTGTGAAATCATATTACATCAATAAGACGCATATTCAGATACCGTATTTTAAGCAGGAGAATTGGAATTTCAGGATGCATCCCTTTTTAAAGATTACAATCATAAAGCCTGGCATATAGCAAAGTGTATACCAGTCTAGTTAAAACAGAGTAAATGATGGTAAATCACTGGCAGACACAGAGATCTGTGATAAGGTATAGTAACTTAGCATCCTCTTGAGTAGCGCCGTCACTGTTTTAACTGATAATAATTCATATACCATTGAGACTTCATATTTTCAATGTTAAGCAATATCAAACAAGATTCCTCAATTTGACCTAATGCTTTGAGATATTATCATACTTGATACACTGCTGTATTCTATGATTCTCTAGATTACGTTTTGTTGCGGGTATTGTACAAGTAAATGTCATTACACAGTCAAAAGCCTCAAATCTCAGAGACCATTTGAGGTACTGACTCTATTTCAATGATTATATAAACACCGCTTGCTAAATTAAGTTGGTAATCACAACATTGACCTCTATCATGAAATGGCTACCATTGAGGTCATGTGACTTTTAAAGGTTTTGGCTGTAGGCACTATATCTTGAGATATTGTATTCATTTGATACATAGCTAATGCACACAAAATAAACCATTTAACTTGCGTCATTGTTTAAAGCCACCTGAATGACACATACGACACCCGGAGAAATACACAGCTATATTCCTCGATTCTCTTAGTCAAGTTCCAGTACAGGTGCTACCTAGTAAAATGAGCTGTTTACTGCCATGTTGTTTTACAATCTGGACTTAATCGTGCAGATCACATGCTTTTTCAGATTTTACTTCATGTTTACAAACCATTATATTAGAGCTTCCATTCCCCTTACAACAGTTTCTGTGAAGCAGTATTTCAGCAAGACTTATTTTCAGTCAAGACAGGTTGATTTTGACAGTTGACTTTGACATAATCAGAATTCTGAAACCTAGAAAGAGACACAGTAGAAATGTAATTTGGCTTTTGGTTAAGGATGACCTGGAAATATAATTGCTTCTAATTACCAGCAAGTGGGAGCCCATGATATTTTTACAAATGTATAATCTGTTTTTTAATACCTCTCCAGATGTTGTAAAAACATGATATAATAAGAATATCACAAACAAATTCACTTAATTGAATGATCAAAATAACGTTACATTTTGGACAGGCTTATACATTATATAATGTTGATGTGTTCTTTACCTAGCATAGTGGCTTTCTATTCCAAATCATTCTGCTGGTACAGTTCTTTTTAAAGTTAATGTGTCATTTCATTTCCATCCAAAGAGTGTGTGGATTCTGCCAAGATTCTCTGCCATTTAATTTTGTGGGTATTACTTTACACTATTTCTTAAACAAACATCTCAAGTGGTATTGGTATTTTTCCTCTTACAAGATGTTCAACAGTGAACAGACCGATAGGTTTGAACTCAAATTGCAATTCTGACAGTTGTAGTACTTTTACAGAGACGTGCAACATTACTTTGTATGCTGTAATATTATTGGCTATAAATCTATAAAAAATACCCTTTCCGTTACCTGCAATGGAAACACACATATTGCACATGGTATTGATATGTACTGCAATGGATTACCACTGTATATCGTACCATTTGGTGTGTCAATTTTAACACATTTGTACCAATAAATCAATACATCATCTCATTCTACTGTTCTTGTGCTTTAATTGTCTCAGTACAGAACCATTGCTTTGCTGTTGTAGGACCACTGAATAGCCAATGAATTTGATTTGATAAAGGATGGGGCAGCAGAATGGGGTAGTGGTTAGGGCCCTGGACTCTTGACCGGAGGGTCGTGGGTTCAATCCCCGGTGGGGGACACTGCTGCTGTACTCTTGAGCAAGGTACTTTACCTAGATTGCTCCAGTAAAAAAAAACAACTGTATAAATGGATAATTGTATGGAAAAATAATGTGTAAAAAATATTGTGATATCTTGTAATAATTGTATGTTGCCCCGGATAAGGGTGTCTGCTAAGAAATAAATAATAATAATAATTTTACTGCAGTATTTCTGGACAGTGATACTTTTCATTTAATTTATGAAACAGAACGTGCTATAAGGGGTGGTCCAGAACTCATATGAAAGAATATTAAATAGGTGAGCAATGTAACCAATCCTTTTAACTTCATATTGATTGACTATGAAGTCCACCTGAAAATACATTGGAAATCTATTTCATGTACAACCACTTGCAGTACTTCTTGAAACTTGTATTTTGGAAAGATTTATTTCCTTGCTGTAGTTTAAAGATCATGATGCAAATGTGTTTACAGTTTACAGTTATGAAGAGCTGTTGGCCTTTTTGGTTAGCATTAGATATTTTAACTTTTGTTAGTCAAGTAAAAGAAAAATGTCCTGGAGATCTTGCAAAAAAGCTTTCAAGGACCTCACATCTATAATTTAAATCATTTTCTCTAGAAACACTATTATTGTTATTTTGTCCCAATTTGATTTTTCAAACTTTTCAGCAAGATTTCCTGTTTCGTTATAACACATTTTAGGAAGAACAAAACTTGTGTCAGTTTGTTTCCTGGAACAATGTTGGACCTCATATGGTTGTACAAATGCATCTTCATTTTCATGCTGTTTTGTTACCTGTTATATTGTTATGACGAAAATGTCATGACCCAAGTTAAAATATTCAGTTTCTCTTATAAGCCTTGTCCTCTTCACCAGAGGTCACAGAGCATATTAGTGCTGGGCTGTTATTTGAAGCAGGTTGTTGTGAAGCCTGTGCATCTCCAATATGCTTCCCCACCCCATCTGCCTAGTCTTATCAGCAGCAATTTGGGGGCTTTAAAACAGTTGACTATATTTTGAGTTCAACAGCACTTGGTATTAAACTTTGATGTAAGATCCTGCCACAAGAGAAACGATGAATACGGCATGGGAGATCTCAAAACTGGATGCAAGTGTCCCAGAGGAGATGCTATCATCCTTGTCATCTGTTAAGGATGGACAAACATTAACATATGAAGTGTTAACCTGCACAGAATGATCGCTTGTACTATATTCTCAACTCATCCATAGTAATCAGAGAACAGGAATCCCACGAGAAACGGATATGTCTCAGTAAACACATCAATAAGATTAGCTACCAGCAAGAAACGTACGCCAGCTTATCCTTTTTCATTTCTAGTGACCATATGATCCTCTTTTCCAGATGTATGGCAGGTTGTTGTTTTTTTTGGATATTTATCTCTTTTAGTACTAAGTCACTAACTTTAAAACTAAACTAATCAAATAGTTTCACTATCTTCTACTGAAAAATAAACCACAATAGGTATATATCTTAGTATATTAGCTTAGTTCTGTTTTGAGTGTGGTTCCTGCAGTTACAGGAGCAGTCTGCAGTTTTGAGTGGAGTTTTCTTTCCTAGACTATGCACATTTTAAAAGTAGTTACAAAGACATTTTTGCTTCAATAGATAATAGGCATGGTGTTCAATGATCTTATCAGAAAGAACAACAGAGAATGATATAGATCCCATATACTGTTATAGGATAATAAACAAGTAAGAAATTATTCTAAAAATGTAGATGCTACATAGTATAACTTTAAGACAGGTGGCAGCTTATTCAGGGTGCCTCTGTCACATGTGTTCTGGAGTTTACTGGCTCAAAATCAGGTGACTGCTTAGTTTAGCTGACAGTGAAGGCCAGTTTTACTGTATATTGTAACCAACATTTATGGAGAAACCACATCATCCTGTATACTGGACGCTTGCAGTTTTTTATGACAAGATTGCACTTATGGAAATATAAATATACTGTAACAGCTGAAGATCCAGAGCAACGTAAGATACTGCAGGTGGGTACTTGGTTATTCCAGATGCCACTGTCATTCACTTGTCTTATATTTCTTTCAGTTTTGAGGAACATGATGGCCATAAAAAACATCAAGCAGTTTTACAAGACTATAGTTCAACAAGACTAATACCTAAACTGTTGGGGGCAATATACACAAGGTTGTCAACTTGTATTGTACAGAAAACTGGCTTATAGGCTTCTACAGAGAGAGACATCAGGATTAAAAAATCCAGTGGACCACGGTATGTGGTTCTTGATTGAACAGAGATGTTTTAAGGCATGCCCATGTGGATGGATAGCATCACAAACAGCCTCAGAAAGTGTACTGTTTTATCAGGATTTTGCACTGATTTTTTAAAAAGAATCTATAGTATAGTGATACTTTATAATGCAGAAAAAGTGTGGGAACTAATCCACATTTAAACAAGCTTGTTCCAAACTTCAAACCAGAAAGTGTCCACTAATAGAAGACATGGTTGACTAAAATAATGTCTATATCATTAGAAGGAAGCCTGAAAGAAAAGACTTCCTGTTTTTCAATAAATTAACTGTACTTCTCCTTCAACAGCCATCCAAATGCAAATGGAAGAGACCCAAAAGATACGTCAAAATTAGCACAAAGGAAGACGAAGCAGGAGCAAGTGGAGAGAATGATGCCGTCTGGATCTCAGGTAGAGCCTTCTTTGCTATATCGTACCTTTGAAGAGTCTTCAAAAGAATACAAAAAGATGTCAAGCAACAGTGCTGGAAAAGCACAAAGAAATTATTTTGTTTAGTCAGCCCTTGACAGAGCTATGTTTTATTTTTTTTTTGACAGCTTTAACATTTGAAAAAAATAACACCAAATGTGTGCAACAAGAGATTTGCTATAAGTTGCTTTAATATTTATACTGTGCTTTTTTTCTCCCTCATTTCTTAAAATTGCTTGGTCCATTTGACTTGTTCTGTGTCTGCCAAGAAAAAGTTTAAATCTTGTTTTTTTTTTGCTAGAAGTGACATTACAGTACTCTAGTCTAAAGTGTGTCCGGTTGTTGTCCTCACCCATTCAAAGCTATGCATATCCTTTAAAATGAGTTGGAATAGGTATTGGAATAAAATAGCTTTGGACACAATTATAAGAGACAATTTAATTTAAATTATTTCTTTTTTTGGAGGGGCTCTGCAAAAATGATTTTGCAGAGTAGCAAATTGGCAATATAAAATTGATATAACATGGGTTAATCTTGATGCACATAAAAATATAAAGGAGATTAAACTGGTAAAGGTCACCCAGAACAAGGAAGTACAATGTATTGAAATTACTTTAGCTTCTTTGTTGTGCAATGTCCAGCATTGCAAGGCAAATACAACTTCAGAATAGGAAAATGTCTGCCTTTACTGGAATTGGAACTCAAACTTCCATACAGATGACAACAGCAGAATCCAGACAAGCCTCTTTCAAACACAGATTATCACAGAACTCTCCTAGACAGGATGGTGCGGTTGTAGGGAAAGAACAGTATGTACTAAGGGTAATGGGTATGTTCTCAGATTGGGTGGCAGAAACTTCCAACATGATTGAATGACTAGGACTAAAATATCTCAGTAAACATCTTCAGCACATTTTTGGACAGGTGCAATTGTTGTTCAAATGACTGCAGAGTCGCCTGTGTAAATACTGTGCCCTTCAAAGCAATCTGAACAAGCAATCTACTGGAAACAATAATGTCACAGCACATAACCTCAGTGCCTACATGACTAGCTACGAACAACAATTATGGTTAATGGAAGCTAATTATTTTACAGTACATTATTTTTTCTAACCAGTGAGCAAATACTCACCTTACTATTGAGGAGTGGATTGTAAAGGGAAGATTACTGTAGACTCTTTCCAGTAAATGGGATTTTTCTATTCACTTCTGTGGAACTACATTTAGTACAGTACCAACGGAAAGCATGTGGTGTTGATAGTGTCTGGTCTGGGGAGCTTGTCCACTGATCAACAGAAGTCAATTTCACTGACTAAGCCTGTAGAGACAACTTATTACTACTCTAGCATGCTTCCAAAAGCCAAGGTCAGGAACTTGTGGGGGGCTTGTTCACACTATTGAGGCATGCCATGATGTAAACCATTGACCTTGGGGACTAAAGCCAGCAGATCTACCGTAACAAAGAATTTATTTCCCCTCACTGATCTTGTGGAGATCATTTTTCATCCCAATATATATCGAGGTATATATTTTTGAAAACGTTTTGCTGATTTTCTGTCATATTTTTGCAAAGCTTTTTAAATGCTGTAGTATAGAGCTTGTACATTTTTGAATAGCAGTACATACAGTGGCGTGAAAAAGTATGTGTCTGATTTTCTCCATTTTTGCACATTTCTCACATTGCATTTGGTCAGATTTTTTGTAGGTTGTAGTAGTATATAGAGGGAGTCTGAGAGAAAAAAAATGACACCACAGTTTGGTGCTTCTTTCATTTGTTTGGTGTGCAAGGTAATCAATCTTCAGGTGTGAAAAAATTATTGCCCCCCCCCCCCCCAGTTAACTCAACCCAATTAAAGGGATAATTAGGGTCAGCTGTTTGAGCCTGATTTGGGCCAGCCCTGCCCAATATAAATCTGACTAACTTTGGCCCTTACCATCAGAGTGAAGTTGTCAGCACACATGTCCTAGAGGCACATCATGCCACAAACAAAAGAAATTCCTGAAGACCTCCGGTAAAAAGTTGTTGACGCCTATCAGTCTGGAAAGGGTTACAAAGCCATTTCTAAGGCTCTGGGTCTCCACCGAACCACAGTCAGAGCCATATTGTCCAAATGGAGAAAGTTTGGGACAGTAGTGAATCTTCCCAGGAGTGACCGTCCTGCCAAAATCTCTCCAAGAGCAAGGCGTAAAATTGTCCAAGAAGTCACAAAGAACCCTAGAACAACATCCAGGGATCTGCAGGCCTCTCTTGCCTTGGCTAAGGTCAGTGTTCATGACTCCACCATCAGAAAGACACTGGGCAAAAATGGGATTCATGGCAGAGTAGCAAGGTGGAAACCATTGCTCACTAAGAAGAACATGAATGCTCGTCTCAAGTTTGCCAAAAAGCACCTGGATGATCCTCAAGAGTTCTGAGTTCATGCTCGAAAACCCACAAATGTCACTGAGTTGAAGCAGTTCTGCATGGAGGAGTGGGCCAAAATTCCACCACGGCGCTGTGAGAGACTAATCAATAACTACAGGAAGCGTTTGGTTGCAGTTATTGTTGCTAAAGGTGGCGTAACCAGTTAATGAGTCTAAGGAGGCGATTACTTTTTCACACAGGGGCATTGGGTGTTGCATAACTTTCTTTAATAAATAAATGAAATATGTATCAAATTTTGTGTTATTTGTTCACTTGGGGTCCCTTTTATCTAATATTAGGTTTTGGTTGAAGATCTGATAACATTCAGTGTCAAAAATATGCAAAAATGCAGAAAATCAGACAGGGGGCAAATACTTTTTCACGGCACTGTATAATACATTCATATTGTGTAAGGTATGTGTCATTAACACATTAAAGCATTTGAAGCATTTTGAAGTATCTGAGTTTGCTTTGATCTATTCCCATAGTATCACCGTGTTGAAATCATTTGTCACCCCTTTTGTAGAAGTCATTTTGAATTGTTTCAGCAACATTTCCCCTGATACCCACACTAGGTGAAGACCTTATACAATCATATAAGTCAACTTCAATCAGAATGAAATACAAGTAATACAACTTTGTGTAATAGGGATATAAAAGAAACCAATTTGGTTGCAAATGATACTTGTCTGAAAATGTAACATAACAGGACAAAGCCTTTGTTCCAGTGCAAAGTTTGTACCACTTTTTTGTTGGGTTTTATAAAATTGCAATAGAAGCATTCTCTAAAGTTACTTAAGCTTTAATATTTTGTATGAAAGGAAGGTAGTTGCTGTTCATTGTGTTTTGAGATTAAGGTCTGAAAAGGAATGGACATGCAGCACTATATGGACTCCCAATTCAGGTGTATTTCTTGTTTCCATTACAACTGCAACAATTCTTTTAAAGGCTAACTATGTTAAAGATGTAGTTCCGTGGTGCTTTCATTTTAGTGTAGCCTCATCAGTTTCTAACTTGTGTGGAAAACCATGCATGGCCATACTGTAATCGTTTGTGATGTGTACCCCCCTGTGATTTTAGCAAATGTAAACTCACAGAAACAGAGGAAAATGTATCAGATTGGTAATGTAACCAAAATGTAACAGCAGTTCAAACATGCCAGAAGAAGTATTTAAAATGCATCTATCTTATATTGATCAAAATTTGTAGAAATACAATCCACATTTTCTTTTTATCTCAAACTAACAGCAATGTAAGCCATTAAGTGAGTAATTTGTTTTGTAATCATCTATGTAATAGCTTCACGAATTAGGATCCATGGGCTTTATTATAATCTCCATGATATTAAGCACACTTGAGACAGTGAAAACCAGCAGCAGTAGCAGCATGGTTGTATGAAGAACATGCTATGTGAATATATCTCAAGGACATAATGTTCAGCTGAAGTCGTCTCTGGTTTGATACAAAGCTTTACTAAGTGATGCAGGGGTATCCGTTTGGTTTCATTTGATTGATTAATGACCCAGGGTGCGTGAATAAATATCAAAACAATTTTGATTATGTTGAAAAAGATATTGCGGGACAGTTCCATTGGATTTTAAACTATACTGGCCCAATTTTGAGGAAAAGCTGTAAAACGCGAACGTAAAGGACAAAGTGCTTTACGTTTGCACTGGATTGCACCTCCCCCTTCATGTTGTGATTCTGAAGGGAGTTTGAGCTGAATTCCATTAGCGCTGATCAATAAAGGAAGAGTGGAAGTCAGAAGCTTCCAACTGACATTCCCTTTAAGAAAATGATAGCCCTAGCGATTGCCTTATCAAATTCAGCGGCAAATGCATTTTGCCTTAGCATTAGAGGTTTGCCCCGTCGTCAAAATTGGGCCCTACAAGGCAATATCAAGTTAAACAAATGACTGGTCGGGTTTAGATTGTAGTTTACACTTGGCTCAACATTCTAGGAGAAAGCTATAAGAGATTGCCCACCAGAATAAAATATAAAGGTCCTTGTGTTTGCTGTGGCAAATATATATTTAAGTTCAAGAGATTTTCACTTGACTTGTTGACGCTTTTCCCAGACTGTTTCCATGATAGCAGTTTATTTCACAGCATATGATATCTGTGATGCATTCCTCTAGACTCAGGGGGCTCAAGATTCTTAAAATCTCTTCAAATGATCTGCACTACTCTGGGAGTTTTAAATGCATTTCTTGCTGTTAAAGAAAATCGTAGTACTGGCACTTTGTTGAAGCAACAGGCATTTATAAAATGTATGTGATATTTTATACAAGACTGTAAAGGTTCTAAATGACATTGTATTTTACCAAATGTTCGTCTGAAAGCGTACTGTTTTATCAGGATTTTGCACTGATTTTTAAAAATAATTTATAGTATATTGATAATTTATAAATTAACAACAGAACATACAATAGTACTGTATGTGAAAAAGAAAACGTTTTCATTGAACATGTAAATGGCAGTTTAAATGGTAAACAGCAATTTACACAAAGTCTTAAACATTGATTTTATTAAACAGTGATTTGCAACTGTAATTTTAGATTGATTTTTTCTTATGCATTGAAGGTAAATGTACTGTGATCGAAAGTGCTGAAACCTGTCTAATCCAGCCCCTCTGCAAACTGGCATTCTGTACAATCCTACATGTTTTTTGGGTCCAACCAAATCCCTATTGAAATGAATGATGTGAAACCCTCTGAAATCCATAACATGTCTATCTTGAAATCTGGCATTATTTTTTAAATCTTCTGCCTAAAATAATTGTAAATCTGACTCTGTGATTTTTCTTTTCCAAGTATAAAACCAGTATAAAAAACAAAACAAAAACAAAAGCAAGTCATTGCATATATACTGGCATGTCCTGCTGGTGCCATTCTGAGTTGTGCAGCTGTTGAACAGCAAATAATATATATATATATATATATATATATATATATATATATATATATATATATATATATATATATAATATATATTTTCAAAGCATTCAGATAGTTTTATCATTTTACCTTTTTTTAGGTACATTATTAGATTTTTACAGTAACTCTGCAATTCAACACACTGTCTAATCCGGCACAATTTTCCGGTCCCATCAATGCTGATTGTACAGATTTTACTGTTTATACCAGTAAAATAAAGCTCTGACTTACAATTTCACAAACTTGTTAAAAGACAAGTAAAGGACAAGTAAAACAGGTATTATAAATAAGGTCCTGTGTGGTCCTGTGCTCTTATTAGCCAAAACAGAAATGCATTTAAGAAACTTAAATAATAATCGTACAGCTTGGCTTGCATTACAACTAAAATTACCTTTCTTGCTAATTCCTAAATATATACAGTCAAACTTGCTCATGCGAACACCTTTATTTAGCGTCCACCTGGTCTAAGTGACCACTTTCAATTCCTCCCACCTGTCTGCGACCAGCGACCACAATTCTCTTACCGAGCAACTGACTCAAACCTGTATTAAGCACCCTTACACAGGGCTATTGTTATAAGAAAAATACGACAGTGCTCTCTTGTAAAGGAAGAGAGAAAACGTGGAGAAACAAAAGGTCCTCCCTAGATGACAGAATTAAAGTTATTAAACTTGTAAAGAAAGTAAGTGCCAGAAAAACTGCTGAAAAATTTGGCACTAGAAAGATGCAGATACAGTATTTTAAAACGGAAAGAACTAGGGCTTGAAATTTTAGGTTTTTATTTTTGTTCATGTGACCGTGTTTTGAGCCGATTCAATATCTTAATTAAACTGTTAATTACTAAACAAAGTCGCTTCTTTTTACCTTGATGTCCTGATTGACTTGCTGATTCTGTTTCACCTTCTTCATTATTCGAACACAAGAGCAAGCAATGACATTAATCACTTCCCCCAGATGCTACTTTAACTTGCATTTCATTCTCGCACTTGCCTGGGCACTAGATAGCAATTAGGATGTAGCGGCTTAAGACTTAAAGGCAAACCGTTATATATAGAAAATAAACACTGAAAAATTCAAGCCATACTTATAAGAGTTTGAAAACAATGTGCATGGTAATCGAAAAATATATTATGCTTATGCTGGCATTGGTTTCAGGATGCAATGAATCAACACCGTACCTGAAAGGCAGACACAGGCATTGAAATTTGTAAAGGATTTAAAAAAATTTGTGTGACCTTAGACAGGCAAGCATTCATTACTTTCACAAAATAATTTGTTTTGTGAATGCATGGTCTAAATGAATGTTATTAAATTACATACATCCTTTTGTTCACATTACATCTTCTGGCTTTTACAGTGTATGTAAGACATACATACTGTAAAAACCTTTGTATAAGTCTATTTCTAGGTATTTTTAGGGGGTCCTAAAAAGGGGGAGCAACTTATACACCAGTGCGACTTATACACTGTTTTTTACATTAATTACAGGCAAGGATGTCAGAGACAAATAGAACATTCGTAAGTTATGGGCCCTCTTTTATGAGACCACCTGTGTTAAGAGGCCACTATTAGACTGTCCCTTGAGTGGTCTCTTAATACAGGTTTGACTGTATATTTATTTGAATGTAGTTCAGATACTGAAAGTAGATACATGTAACAGAGCTTCTTCAAACAAGCATTAATCACACAACCTCATAATATGGTATGATAAAGAGACTTGAAAGGTGTAAACACCTTCTGAGAAGTAACTAAGTCTGACATCTTATTATAAAGCAGGGTTTCCATTGTGTCCCTGAATTGTCAGAACTGCTGAATGCACTGGGTATAAATACCAGCTATATATTCTCTGCATGGTCTACTCTAGTGTAATAGATGACAGGATACATATGCATATTTTATGTAAAGATGGCTTAAGGAAAATACAACCCTAGTGTATGTGGGTAAGAAAGGATTTGTCAGAACTGCTGATCTTGAAATCTTTGTTTCTAAGCTCTGCTTTCTTTTACCACAGCTGATCAACTTTATTTGACATACGTTTCAGAAGACACACTGAAGGCAATCACTCTGGACACAATCTTGTGTCCTTGGGTCTCTCATCTGTGCATTTGTCTGGTTATTTAAGGATGAATCAAATTCATCTGGGACAAGGGCAGGATTCGATATGAGGGCAGAATTCTGTAGATTTTCATGTTGCTCTGAATTCCAGTTTTCAAGAGCTATTTCACACTAAAATCCTGCATGTAAGTCTCAGCTATAATATACCACTCTAAAGAATGAATGTGACATTTAAAATAGCATATGAAACCTATCAATGCAATAATACAGATAATGGTAATGATACTGATAATTATATATATATATATATATATATATATATATATATATATATATATATATATATATTGATTGTAACACATTAGGGAGGGGGTTAGTGTCCTCCCTGAAGAAAACATGTGCGTATGCACATTTTGTTTAATTGTTTTATTGTTTTGTTAATTTGTTTATTGTTTAATTATCAACCGCACCTGATATGTATTGTAAATTAATGTCGGGTGCAGGGTATTTGAGACGTGCAGCTTGTCTGCACAGGGCTGCTGAGTAGAAGGAGGCAGAAGGAAGGTGCTCTGCTTCCGAGCAGTCGTAATAGTAAGTGCTGTATTAAACCAGTTTGTGTTTGTGTTAGCAGGTAAACGGCTTAGCCGTCCTGCAAGTTAGTGAGGGAAAAACTTGTGTAGTAAGCGCTCCAAGAGGAGCTAGGTGTTTATTTTGTATTTGTTTTATTTTTGTGTCTATTAAAATAATAGCGCGACAGCGCTGAAAACTCCATTTCCTGTGTCCTGGGTCTGTTTTTAAAGGGGCAACGAACGACCGTGAGTGCCGGCCGGTTACAATATATATATATATTGTAAAAGAATCGCCCTCACCACAGAGTTCGTTGCCCCTTTAAAAACACTGACCCAACACACAGAAATGGATTTAAGCGCGGTTGTGCAATTTTTAATAAACACAAAACAAAAATAAACAAAACAAACACCTAGCTCTCTTTGAGCAATAACTAAAACAAAACAGGAACCTAAACTAAACAGGACAGCTAAGCTGTTTACCTGTACAAAAACACAAGAAACAAAACAGCACACACACAAAAACAAAGGCTTCACTCTACCTTTTTTTTTCCTTAATTTTACGGCTGTACCCACACACCAGCACAGTCGGGCTTCTACCCTCTTCAGCAGCCACCCAGAGCAGACTGACTGCTCTCTTTTTAAACCCTGCACCTGGCTCCAATTTTCAATAGTAGCCAGGTGCAGGTAATGATCAATCAATAAAACAATTAAACAAAAACAATTAAACAATGAAACAAAACAATTAAACAAGACAAATGTGCATTCCGCACATGTTTTTTCTGCAGAGAGGTTTTAACCCCCTCCCTGCCATCTCATACATCCCCCCCATGTCTTTTCAAGACACCGGCCATACAACGGCCACCTCCCTCCACCCTTAAAAGACCACCCACCCTCAAGTCCACAAATGTCAATTTTCGCCCTCTTCCACGGTCGGGCTTGAGGGTGGGTTGGTCCCTCCGGCGTTTCCAGGGAGGGACCCAGGACCGGCGAGGAGGGACCCAGACGGCTTGTCCAGGGCGACCATAGCGCGGACTGGTGACCGGGAGCCAGGACTGGCAGGCAGAGATGTGCGCCTGTGGACCTGCGCAGCAACCTCTGGAATTCCAGGTGGAGCGCAGCACGATGCAAGGGGAGCGGAGCAATCAGCAGGGGGAACGCTAGTGACCTCTGCCCCTTGCGTAGCGACGTCTGCCTCTTGCGCAGCGACGCCTGGGATTCCAGGGGGAGTGGAGTAAGGGACCAGGTAAGCGACTGTGCCTGGCAGTGCTGCGACCTGGGAGCAAGGTCCAGCGCAGGGAGGTCTGGGCATTCCGGCCAGGTGTCCACGATGACGGGACTGGGGACCTCCCTCGGGCAACGCCGGACTCCCTTGCATGGATGATGGTTCTGGAAGAGGCGACTCCTCCTCTCTGGGCTCTGGTAAGAGCAGCTCCACCCCCTCTGGCTCTCGGGACGGCAGCTCCACCCCCTCTGGCTCTCGGGACGGCAGCTCCACCCCCTCTGGCTCTCGGGACGGCAGCTCCCACCTTTGTAACAGCAGCTCCAGTTCGGTTGGCTCCCGCTCTGGTATTATCAACGGGGCCACGCCCAGCTCCTGTCTCTGCCTCTCCATCTCCCTTGTCTGCTCCTCCTGAGCAGCGGTGTTCTTATTAAACCTCTCAATCAAATCTTTAAAATCCATTTTTGGGTCTCCAGGGGCGCCCACACTCGCTGCCACCATATGTAAAAGAATCGCCCTCACCACGGTTCGTTGCCCCTAATGGTAATGATCAATCAATAAAACAATTAAACAAAAACAATTAAACAATTAAACAAAACAATTAAACAAGACAAATGTGCATTCCGCACATGTTTTTTCTGCAGAGAGGTTTTAACCCCCTCCCTGCCATCTCACAATATATATATATATATATATATATATATATATATATATATATATATATATATATATATATATATAACTATGAATGCAAAAATGAGTGTTACAGTACATTGAACCCTTGTAAATGCAAAAGTTGATCCTCACGTCTTTGAAAGATGCTGTTACCTGGTCGACCAACCTCCCCAGTTCTGATGACATTTGAAAAACAAATGGACTGTTCCCTATACTAAATACTAGAAATGAATACACAGTATACACAACTAATCTCATTAGGTAATTCCCTGTGTCAATTGGGATTTGTTTGTGACTACTATACTACAGGTTTACTACAGATTTTCAAACAACCCACTGAAAATCTGTGTATTATATTTCAATGTAATTAATCAACTCAATTTTGTAGCAGGCAATGGTGGTAATATGTTTCTGAGACTTGGTATGATTATATGCTGCAAAAATGCATACAACATATGCTGTCAATAGAAAAGCGGTTTCCATCTTCCACAGTAACATTTTTTTGTGACCTTTTTTGGATTGTATATTAGAAAACCCATACTGTACCAGAATTATTGTACAACTCTCTCTTAAAAAAATGTTCTGGTTGATCTAGTTCATTTGCTTTGCTGTATTTACAAGACCTCCTTTTTTTAGGCTGTATTAAATCTGAGATATTACCAAGGCAACGTCCTTGTCTTTAATAACCATTGGAGCGAGCCAATTCCTACGCCATTAAGAATGCTGTAGATATTTTTTTTTTATAGTTACAGCTGTCATAGTCCCTGACAGATAATTAACTACAAGGCAAACAGAGGTTTCAGGTTCACATGCCCCATAATTCTTCACTATCTTACCCATACAGACATTCACCCTGAAGGATGAGAGTTGTTTTTTTTTTTTTTCCTACTAAGTAAACAATAGCTGGATACCCAAGGCAACAAAATGGGAAGTCACTATGGTAATGTTACGTTTTAAAAGACAATTTATGAAAAATACGTTTTGTTTACCCAACACAAGTGATATTTATGCTTGGTAACCCTAACCAGCACACTCATTGGCGAATTTGGTTGTGACAGTTTAAAAAGCTGTGTCTAATTATTTTACAGTATCACCATTAACATGTCTTTTGTTGCTAATGTACATTCAAATACTACAAATAAATGGTGTGATCATTTTTTGATGACATTTTTTTTTCAGTACTAATTACTTATTTTCCTAGTGCAGTGTATCTGTGAAGTTGCTTTTTGAAAGTGTTAAAAACCACGACAAACCATGTAAATTATCGTAAATGCATAGTGTACCCTCCTCTATGAGGCGCAGTTCAGGAAGAAAATCATTCACAATTATATTGAAATGCTGGCGCATATATTGAATATTGTTGTATTGGTTTGCTGATACACATATTGGTTTGCTGACACATGGTATTGGTTTGCTAGGGCATGTATTGGTTTGCTCTTTGCTGGTGCATCTGTTGGTTTGGTCACGTAGCTATTGGTTTGGTCATACATATATTGGTTTGCTGGTGTATGTATTGGTTTGCTTTCGTATCTATTGGTTTGCTGACTCATCTATTGGTTTTCTTTTGTATGCATTGGTTTGCTAGCATTTGTATTGGTTTGCTGGCGCATACATCGGTTTGAAATTATAAGCAGTCATGATTTGGACAGCCCCAGGCCCTGCACTTATAAGCACAATTTAATTAAATCTTTTTTTTTTTTCTTCAATAGAATTCAATGTAATATTATTTTTTCTAGTAAATTCATAAAAACTATCAGGGATCTTTACTTCTCAGATATGTATAAAATGACCTCCTCTTAAGGACCCTTATGTTCTTTCGTGTTGAGTTATAGCAGGAGAAAAAAGTTGCATATTTAATTTTCATTTGGGAAGATATTATTACATAAGGCTAACATAATCAAAGGGATCCTGCATTTCATATCTGAGAGAGTTAAATGACATGTAAAGAAATTCATGACTGTTTTTTAGAGTTAGATAGGTGTATTTCTCGTGGTACTGTGCAATCTCTGGACTTGGCACAATTAGAAGTTACATCAAGACACCCAGAGTCATAAACATATCATTTTGTCATTTATTATTATTTCTTTCTTAGTAGATGCCCTTATCCAGGGCAACTTACAGTCGTAAACAAAAAATACATTTCAAGAATCACAGTACAAGTATTAATATAATTAAGAGCAAGATAAAATACAATGACTTCAGTTCTAGTAAGTACTTCAGTTCTAGTTATTGTTTTGCTGAGTGATTCTCAGCAAACTCCAAACATAATTACTTTAAACGGGCTACTAAACTCATTGTATATTGAAATTAATTCCCTTGTAGAAAGCTTTCCTGAGCAGATTTATCACTTCAATCAAGAATTGGAGATTTCTGGTTGCTCACATTGTTTTTCAAATGTCATCAGAACTGGGGAGGTTGGTCGACCAAGGTACAGGATGTAGTTACTGTATCTGTTTCTGTTTAGACATAAGACTTCATCTTTATTATGTATTGTACTATTAATTTAAATGGTTTAGTTTAGTAAAAAAAAAAAAAAAAAATGTAGTGTCTGTTTACAGTTTACCTGAAAAAGGACAATTTTTCATTATGGAATAAGAAAATATAGCTGAAAGAAAATATGGTACATATATTTCCAGTATTTACAGCACTTAGATAACTGCACAAGACTGCTGCTGACTATCACTCATGCCAACTTAGTTCTTCTCTCATTATTGATTTAAAAAAAAAATGTTTTTATTGTTTCTTCTTAGGTTATTCTATTGCAGTTTTCTTTGTACTGTATGTTCAACACCATGTTTTTTTTTTGTTTGTTTGTTTTTTTTTTAATGAAAGGTGCTTCATACATAAAATGTATTATTACTATATTTATTATTACTTACTATATGCAAACAACTATGTCCCATGCCTCCCCTCACACTGCTTTGTATAGTATGGTACTGGAGAAAATCCCTATGCCTCTTTAAAAACACATTTCCAAGTATTTGAATACCACACTACATTCTCCCCATGTCACACAGGTCTGCATGCTGCTGTAAATGGTTCATATGACATCAGAAAGTATCTGAATTAACACCAATAAGACCACTTTTAATGGGTAGAATATATTAATGCAGATTACAGCTGCTTGCCTAACAATAACTTTAATAGATATTTAATGAAAATTACCATTTAATATTATTTTTAATGTAAAAAAGTAAACTACTGGTACATACATTTTTCTTATGTTTATCCTTAGGTACAACTTAACGTCATCTCAAATTTATAGCCTTCAAGAACTTGGATATACATGGACTTCAATTGCCAGCATATTAAACATAAGTGTTTGCACTTTGTTTAACCTTATGGTACAGCTTGGTCTCTTGGCAAATTAGTCATTTAGTAATATTTCCCTTATCCAACAAGTGCTTTCTTCAGCGCCCAATGCTGGTGAAACCTATGTTACTGGAAGCATTCAAAGTCGTGGTCTAAGGGTTTAGAGAAGAAGAATACACAAATGCCTCCGTGTCATAGATCCAGTTGGGAGAGCAATTAGACAAAGACAGGCCATTCAAAGGAGAATTTATAACATTTGCATACCCAATCAACGCTGGTGAGAGCTTTTTTTCTTAAGACATTCTGCTTAGGCCTGGATTTTCATCAAAATTAGTATTGCCCAATATAAAATTTAGGACAATTAGCACACAAATCTATATTTTAGTTAATAAAAATATGTTTTTAAATGTGAACATATTGCTGTTATTATAAAACAAGGTAACAATATCAGTTTTTTTCCACTGTTCTTGTGTAATGGTTTGTGTTATGGGATTGCATAATTCAGTGCAGTGGTTCTCAACCTTGGTCCTGGGGCCCCTCTCCACTGCTGGGTTTTGTTCCAACTGAGCTCTCAGTTACTTCATTGAACACTCAATTGAACTAAGAATTTGCTTCATTAGACTTTTTAAATTGTTTAGCTTTTAAGAAGTTGGAGATTTCAAGTTCCTAATTCAATTGTATACACAATTTGAAATATCCAACTTTTTAATTAAAAAGCTCTGATTAGGCAAAAGTTCAAGAGGATTTAACTTACTAATTGAGAGCTCAGTTGGAACAAAAAACAGCAGTAAAAGGGGGGCTCCAGGTCCAGGGTTGAGAACCACTGATTTTGTACACTTACAGCTGGTTTCACAGACCCCCTATTACTAGCCCTTACCTAAAGTGACATTAAGTAGTCCAAGATTAGTGCTGTGAAACCAGCCATTAAGCATTAATACACTCATAGCTAGTGACCTTCTGGATCTTTAAGTGGTACACTTTCTTATTATGTTTTGCATATATAGATTAATTTTCTAGCTAAATAGGATACATATTACAAATATCCAGAACTTTACAATCAAATAACAATTATACTTTTCCCTTTAGGCACATTGACAGAAACCATAAACTAGCAAGCTGGAGTTTTTTTTTTCCATGGATGCGTTGATGGTTTCAGTCGTTACATAATATATTTAAAATGCTGTAACAACAACAGAACACACACTGTTCTCCACTTCTTTCAGGAAGGTGTACGTCAATTTGGACTACACTGTCGTGTCTGTGGAGATGCAGGTCTTGAAAATATAGATGTTGCACAAGTTCTGGTGCATCAACAAGGCTTAGGAAGGGGTAGTTTCATTGTAGGGAGAAGTGTGCACAATCATTGAAAGACTCTGGGCTGAGCTGAATAGGGTTTTAACTTTCTACTATAAAGACTTAGAGTAATACTGCTGTCAAAGAGTTTGTACAGCAGTGCAACAATCACTGCCTCAGTACAGAGCATTCCATGACACCACTGCATTTGTGGACTTCTGGTGTCCTTCAGCATAATGATTGCTCATGCTATAAATTGCTGGACAACGACACACAGAATGGTGGGATACATTACCATGCTGTTTCAAATGAATGTACTGCTGTGAATAGTGTCTCAGCAAGTACTTTGTCACAAGAGCAAGAGGCTTATTTGAATGAAACTGTTGATCCCATGTTAGATGATGGTAATCATGGCATTGAGCACTACCTCCAAGTATGAACATATCTACAAATTCAGATATAGTCAACTGAGAGCTAGAGGGGGGCATTTAATTCCAACCAACCTTTAAGCTCCACTTTATAATTTGATTAATTGATTACAATAATCACTTCACCAATACCTATTCACTTCCTAATTAAATACCAATTAAATAAACCTAGCGCTCAGACAGCGGTCTAGGAAATGATAAAATGTTTTTTTTTGTTGTTTTTTTTTACGTCAGAGCTGTTTAAAAATAATAATTCACTACAGTGTTTACATAGAAATGAGCAAAGGTGAACAGAATTCTGCAGTCACATCTTTATTGTATTTTTTATTATAAAAATGTTCTATATATTGGATATGTATGAAGTTGTATATGAGTTGCTATTGTTCATACCAAGGCATTTTGTGACAGCCCTTGTCTTTTGTATTTCTCCCCTACACATCCTCCAATTGTAGACCAGTGGTCCAACCCTGGTCCTGGAGAGCCCCTATCCAGTAAGCTTTATAGGTCACCCTAAATCGTCAATTTCTAAAGACTGGGAACACATGAAAGTTATTGATCAATTAAGCAAATAACTTGTTCAATTAAGGGAACTCTGGTCATTGAGGGCTATAGAGGGTCATTTTTATTTGTTCCAAACAATCTCTAAATTACTTAGTTTAACAAATCACCTTCTTAATTGATCACAATGAAATAGTTCCATGTGTTTACAGATTAGGTGCTTTAATGGTTACTTATAGAACCAGCTGGGTAGAGGCTCTCCAGGACCAGGGTTGAGAACCACTGATCTAGATTGCTTAAGACGTCTTTAGTGAGTGAGTTTTACTGCATTACTATCTAGATCACTGTTCTGAAAGTTTGCAGTGTAAAACTGTAGCTAGCAATACTCACAATGCAACTGTTTTCAAGGAAATACAAAAATGGTGATTAGGAGAAAACTTATAGATTGATTTGTAATGGTGATTAAACAATATATTCGGGCTGGCTTTGCAGTGGATTAAGGCACACGTACTGACCGGGGGGGGGGGTCAAACAGATATTTTTAAGCATGTGTCCAATTAGTTTTTGCCCAGGTGTTAAAGATGGTTTCACAAGTTTATTATGGCATCCTAGTAAAATTTCAATTCTGCATAAAAAAACAATACAATAAAAACATATTAAGGAACACCAAGACAAAACCATGTAGCTACAACATTAGGTTAACTTTATGTAGTTTCTTTTTACATTGCTTTCACTGTACAAAAATGAAATAATAGTTAATTATGACTTAATTGAAACACAAGATAAAACGCTTAACTAACACTGATTGGGATGCACAGTTAAAATAATTACTACAGCATGACAAAAACCACATGCACACAATCACATGGCCAAACTAAAATACACATTAAATTTCAAAAGAACTCAGTGAAAACTGATGAGGTCACAACCAGAAATGTGGGGAGCACGGAGTATTACAATTAAAAAAAACACCTGTAGGAACTCCGTTTTTCAGAGAATGCATTCTTGATTGATTTGAATAGTGCCTGCTCATCCCAGCTGATGTTAAATTCCAGTGCTGAAACCACTTGCCCGTGTTCAAAAAGCATGGCTTTCATCCCACGTCTTGGGACGTGTGAAAATGTATTATCGGGAAGGAGAACCAGTTCTTTACTAAACGTGGGACTTTCCCAGATGTTTTTCCTCAATGCTGAACTTGAACTATAACGAAAGAAAAAATAATTTGTATTTTAAAAATTAAAATACACCTAACCCTGTGAGGCACATTTCTGTAGCAAATATGATGCAGATGTTTAGCCAATTCTATATTATTATTTTAAAAAATAGCAGGTCTCCCAATTCAAAGTTTTTAATAAGCAGTACATTGTGTGTGGAAGGACAAGAAACAAAAAAAAGTGTTTTATGCAAGAAACATAATCTAGTTACATAGCTAAAGCTTCCCTTAAATATATTTTTTTAGCCTTACAGGATTAATATTACAGATATCTTACCACCAATGTGTAATACTTATTCTATATTTTATGTAAAACCCAACGAAGCATAGAACTACATAACAAACAAAGGGGGAGGTAAACAACTACTTTAAAACGTCTGGTTTAAAAAACGATTGCATGTCCTGGGTTAACAAAAATGTGACCACGTTTACTATACTGTATTTTAAAATACGCTTTTAACTTCTGCAAAATTATAGGTAGGTAGTAAAATTAGCTATTAATTATATTATTCACACACGCACAGAGTAATGTATATGCTATTGACAAGATACAGTTAAAGTTATTATTTTAAAGTTTAGCTCGCTAATTACTTACTAAAATATTTAAGGGTCTTTAAAAGAAAAATAAACCATTTTATAGAACGACTCCCCACCCCCCTGTCGTTGTGGGCCAGCCCAATATGGAGGAGTATGCGGCGCCGTATTGGAAAAAAATAATTAATTGTATCCACAACTATATTGAAATGCTGGCACATATATTGAATTTTTTTTGCACATGTATTGGTTTGCTAGGGCATGTATTGGTTTGCTGACACATGTATTGGTTTGCTGGCGTATGTAGTGGTTTGCTGTTTGTTGGCGCATCTATTGGTCTGGTCACACATCTGTTGGTTTGCTGGCGTATGTATTGGTTTGCTGACTCATCTATTGATTTGCTGGCGTATGTATTGGTTTGCTTTCATATGCATTGGTTTTCTGGGGCATCTATTGGTTTGCTGGCATATGTATTGGTTTGCTTTCGTATGCATTGGTTTGCTGGGGCATCTATTGGTTTGCTGGCATATGTATTGGTTTGCTAGGGCATCTATTGGTTTGCTGATGTATGTATTGGTTTGCTTTCGTATGTATTGGTTGGCTGGGGCATCTATTCGGTTTCGGCGTCGGTTTGAAATTAAAAGCAGGCATGATTTGGACAGCCCCTGGCCCTGCACTTATAAGCACAATTTAATTAAATATTTTTTATTTCCTCAATATAATTCAATGTAATATTATTTTTTTCGTAAATTCATAAAAACTATCAGGGATCTTTAGTTCTCAGGTATGTATAAAATGACCCCCCCCCCCCCCACCCCCTTAAGGACTCTAATATTTCCGTGTGCTCGTGCTGTTGGTAATGGAAGGAGGAAAAGTTAGAGAAATTATGGAACGAATAATTACAGACCAAAGCCTTTTACAATTGTTAGCCGATGCAGTTAACCAAACACAGAGAAGAAATGTTGACATTGAGGTGATGGGTCAGTTTAATCAAAACACAAGCGGTGAAGCCAGCTGTTCGACCCTGCCCAACAGGGTAGTAGTAACACTATATACAACCTACGTCACAATTTTGGTTGCAAAGGACGAGGATTCGGACAGGGGTATGTTCATTAAGTATATGAAGAAGAAAAACAATAAAGTAAATCATATGAGCATGCTTTATTTAAAAAAAAAAAAAAAACCTAAATGCTAACCTCAAATTATGACATATATATTTTTATGCTCATTAATGGCCCTACACCTAATCTCTCTAGCAGCACTTCAGCATCATTTGTTATTTTAAAACATGAATTCTGGTACTACACAGGGATAAATAAATCTCTGTTTGCAAGCTATGCTTTAAGACTGTCTTGTATGTCTTACCCTGTCAATTACCAATCAGCTGTTTCCCCTAATTTGTATTTATTTATTGTTGTATTTAATTATCAGGGACACATACAATTATAACATCTAATTGTCACTTACATGACACAAGATACATTGCATTTTTCAATTTAGCCAGTAGGCTAATTTCCATTGACAGTCCATTGACATGCTTCATGAGTTTCTTTTAAAACTGCATATTGAGACCTAGAGTGAATAGATGTGCCTGTGGGAAAATATACAGACGTGCTCAAATTTGTTGGTACCCTTACAGCTCATTGAAATAATGCTTCATTCCTCCTGAAAAGTGATGAAATTAAAAGCTATTTTATCTTGTATACTTGCATGCCTTTGGTATGTCATAGAATAAAGCAAAGAAGCTGTGAAAAGAGATGAATTATTGCTTATTCTACAAAGATATTCTAAAATGGCCTGGACACATTTGTTGGAACCCCTTAGAAAAGATAATAAATAATTGGATTATAGTGATATTTCAAACTAATTAGTTTCTTTAATTAGTATCACACATGTCTCCAATCTTGTAATCAGTCATTCAGCCTATTTAAATGGAGAAAAGTAGTCACTGTGCTGTTTGGTATCATTGTGTGCACCATACTGAACATGGACCAGAGAAAGCAAAGGAGAGAGTTGTCTGAGGAGATCAGAAAGAAAATAATAGACAAGCATGGTAAAGGTAAAGGCTACAAGACCATCTCCAAGCAGCTTGATGTTCCTGTGACAACAGCTGCAAATATTATTAAGAAGTTTAAGGTCCATGGAACTGTAGCCAACCTCCCTGGGCGCGGCCGCAAGAGGAAAATCGACCCCAGAGTGAACAGAAGGATAGTGCGAATGGTAGAAAAAGAACCAAGGATAACTGCCAAAGAGATACAAGCTGAACTCCAAGGTGAAGGTACGTCAGTTTCTGATCGCACCATCCGTTGCTTTTTGGGCCAAACTACCTGTTAACAGGTGCAGAAGTCTCATTGAGAGCTACAGAAAACATTTGATTGCAGTGATTGCCTCTAAAGGTTGTGCAACAAAATATTAGGTTAGCGGTCCCATCATTTTTGTCCATGCCATTTTCATTTGTTTTATTATTTACAATATTATGTTGAATAAAAAATCAAAAGCAAAGTCTGATTTCTATTAAATATGGAATAAACAATGGTGGATGCCAATTACTTTTGTCAGTTTCAAGTTATTTCAGAGAAAATTGTGCATTCTTCGTTTTTTGTGGAGGGGTACCAACAAATTTGAGCACGTCTGTATATGGAACTATTTTGTTCTATTATTATTATTATTATTATTATTATTATTATTATTATTTATTTCTTAGCAGACGCCCTTATCCAGGGCGACTTACAATCGCAAGCAAATACAAATACATTCTAGAACTCTGCTATGAGTTCTTCCATGTTCTGTTCGGTGCACCAACACCTAACTACTGTACAATCTTGTCCATCCTTTACTGGTTTTCTATGTGAAGGTCTTCACATTGTACATGTATATGTTTAGGAACTATGCCCCCTTTAATGGAATTGCATTCCCTTGTGAGATCAGGAGCATTGAGAAGCTGCTCTGATTGAAGCAAGTTCTTAAAACATCAATATCTGATAATGCATTTCATACTCTGTTGTACTCTGAGTATTTTCTTTTTCTGTACAGAGCTCTGGGGCATTATTTTACTACACAAGTCAATTTGGCAGCAGCTATTGTTGTAATCATATGATCCTGCTGCTTTCCATTTGTTTCCTAACTTCCATTTTGAAATATTCGTTTTTTCTTTAACTTTCATCTATGCCCCCTGGTCCAATCCTCTGTGCTGTGTTTGATGTTGTAACCCACTAATAATGAATGCTTCTGCTGGTAAAATAGTTTGTTGTAAGGCTGTCCCGAAAAGTCTTCCTGCTATTTGTAATGTATATAATATATATATAATCTAAAGTTATTTGTAATATATAGAGAATAATGCATGGGGTAGTGTGTGATATGAGAATGTCATGCCCACCCGAGGGGTAGGATGCTACAATCATCCCACCCGGGGATCTGCTACTGATCTCTGGAGGTGACAGTTTAGCTTGGTCAGGTCAGTGTGAGCAGTGAGGCGCAAATTCAGTACAGGGCTCCAGGTCCCTGGACAAGATGTCACATCCTGTCATTATTATTAATAACTGTCTATTTTTTCTTTATATATCATCCTTTATAACACATGTTATAGGTGCATTATTGGTTGTTTATAACATATACTTAAACTAAGGGGTTACCTGAAATCCCCTGCAAAGGAAATGCTTATGCAATTGCCATGAAACTAGGTATTAACATTATTTAAATATCAGACTGTGGATATAGGGGGGTGTCTGTCCATTAATCTGTCGATCTGTATGTCACAGCAGTTTTTTGCATATATCTGCAAAACCGCTCATCAAGTTGTTATTAAACATTGAATTGCTAATTCTTATTCTCTACTCTTCTGTACATAATGTTGATTTATGTCACAGTCAACAACTTTTTCATCATACTGATAGCTCTAATTTAGAATTTAGAGCCATGATGGGGGATGTCCATTACTGACATAATCTTTTTTATAATATTGGACCTATTCACAAAAATGTTTTGTCTTTAATACCATTTTGTTCCTCTGTAGGATTTATAAAACAAGAATTACCTGTACATGTCTAGTTTCCTACGCAGTTCTGGCTAAAGTTATGTTTTTTGACATACAGTTCCCAGGAGTGTGACTCTATTGAAAATTGGTTTTGGGCTTTGAAATCTATCAGGTATCAAACATTTGCCAAAAGCAGCAGGATGTTGTGAAACACAGACCCAATTGCTGCGTGCTATTATTTTGAAATGCATCTGGTAATAAAACGGTAAACACAATAATGATAACTGTAATGTTTCTTGTATTTGTTAAAAAGACTAATTCTTGTTTCCTTAATACCACATACAGACTTAATAAGCACTCCTTGGGCTGCAGCCCTTTAGCAGCCTCATAGTTCATTTTGAGGGCTCACATTATTTTTGTGCAGACTTATATTATCTTAAGTGTGTTGTTCTGAAAGTTCCTAAGTTATTAACAGAGTACTGTACAAGAGCTGACTCAGACAGAGGTAGTGTTTTTTAGATTAAAAACAGCAAAAAAAAAACCAAACTTTTTTCAGCTGAAGTCATTTGTGGCATTTGCTATACCGTGCTACCCTGTTATAATGCAGTTGTCAGGGTCCATAATTAGGGGACTGCGTTATTTGTGTTTTGCCTTATAGCGAATATTGGCATTTTTGTTCCCAAAATGATTTACAATGCACACAAGCTAAATTAATAGTGTACGGTGGAAAAATGAAGAAAGTAGACACACACACACAATTTGCAGGTACTCAAATCCACGGTTTATTGGGATGGTTATTCCCGGGCCGTTAGCCCACATAGCAGCACATGCACATAATAGCTTGTCTCACTGCAGCACATTCTTTTCCTAGAGCAGTCCTCTTTGGAGCCAATTTTATCAAGAAACCCTTTTCGTTTTTCTTTGTCTTTTAGCCATCCACGCAATGTAGATTCTGAAACATTTATATCTTTTGTAACTGCTGCTTGAGTTTCACGTTTTCTCCGTGGTCCACCCCATCAAGTTTCATTTTACCAGAAAGAATTTCGTTTTTTGCAGTCTGCCATGCTTCATACTGTATATCTGGAATGTTCACCCAACATTTGCGAGTCAAATTGCATTATGGGGGAAACGGGAGCCACGACCTTACCATGTTCTTCCTCAAAGAAACCAAATAAATTGTTCAAGAGCATATTCATTGTTTAAAAAATAGTTTTCAATCTTGTTAGTGAGTTCAATTTTTACTTGTGAATGTATTTAGGAGGTTTTTCAATGTAATTCACATTTTCACTACCACTTTGTTTTAAATTCTGTCTGTATGAATGAAATAGATTTAGGGTAGTGGGCTGTATTTTAATGGTCTTAACCCCAACATTAGGGTGATAACCCCTCTCATTTATCCTAATGTCGGTGTTAAGATGATATATATATATATATATATATATATATATATATATATATATATATATACACACATATAAAAGTATAAAATATAAAAGTATACATATAAAAGTGGTTTAACTTGTAGATAATTTCCCTCAGGTATATAAAGACTTTCAAGCTGCAACTCACATAGTGATCTAACAAAGCAACCATGAAGACCAAGGAGCTTTCGAAACATGCCAGGGATAAAGTGGTAGAGAGGCACAGAGCAGGAGAAGGGTACAAGAAAATTTCAAAGGCACAGTGAAGTCCATCATTAAGAAGTGGAAGATGCATCATACCACCCAGACACTACCCAGATCGGGTCGCCCTCCCAAACTGAGCAGCCGGGCAAGCAGGAAACTAGTTTGGGATGTCACTCTGAAGCCAAAAATGACCTTGAGAGATCTGCAAAGTTCTCTTTCTGAGATGGGAGTCAGTGTTCACACGTAATTATTTGGCTTTTAACGAGCCGTTCTCTTTACTAATTTAAACCGTGTTCTAAGTTTAAGCACTAGAAATTCATTTCTAAAACTGCATTCTTGAAAAATATGTAACTTGATTTTGCTGAGCTCCCTGAATCTCTAGAATATAATGTATTTATTGCACTGAAAACAATAGAACATTGGTCACCTTAATAATTTTCAGTTTACTGAAAACAAAAATGAATGAAAAAAATAATAATCATAAGTTATAATTATACTTTTAGAGCTTTTTAATTTATATCAGAAAGTCGCTGTGTGATTAAATATTCTGTGCTTTGCTTATAATCTTTTGACTTCAGAAAGGCTCAGGAGAGTAAGTAAAAACAAGTAGCTTTCGAGTTACAAGAGCCAATCAAATCGCGTGAAAGGCTCAGGAGAGTATTGCTTTTATTTGCATATCTCCCTACAACCCATTTGTTTTTGAATTTATTGCTTTCACTCACCTTAACTCGAAAGCCACTTGTTTATATATATATATATATATATATATATATATATATATATATATATAATTTTATGCTCTGTTGTTTTTTGGATAATACGACTACGACGACGATAATAATAATAATAATAATAATAATAATAATAATAATAATAATAATAATAATAATAATAATAATAATAATAATAGGGCAGCAGTGTGGAGTAGTGGTTAGGGCTCTGGACCAGAGAGTCGTGGGTTCAATCCCAGGTGGGGGACATTGCTGCTGTACCCTTGAGCAAGGTGCTCCAGTAAAAAACCCAACTGTATAAATGGGTAATTGTATGTAAAAATAATGTGATATCTTGTAACAATTGTAAGTCGTCCTGAATAAGGGTGTCTGTAATTAAATTAATTAATTAATTAATTAATTCATTCATTTATTATTATTATTAATAATAATAATAATAATAATAATAATAATAATAATAATAATAATAATAATAATACAAATTTCACTTATATAGCGCTTTCCATGGAAGCATTCCAGGGCGCTTTACAAACAAACAAACAAAAAAAGCCTGTGTCTAATGTATAATCCAACTACAAAAAAAACCCCAGACCCAAACAAATATGTTTCAAACAGGATTTAAAAGATTCAGTTGTGCTAGCATTCCTTACATTAATTGGGAGCAAGGACATATGGGTCAGCAGATCTTGAAGATAATAAGGTCCAATACCATATAAGGCCTTATAAGCAATAAGAAGAATTTTAAAATAATAATAATAATAATAATAATAATAATAATAATAATAATAATAATAATAATAATAATAATAATAACAAAGAAACTACAATCCACTTACCTATTTCAACGCAGATTCAAACAGCAACGCAAATTCATGTAGCATGAGAAGCATATTGGAAAAGCATAATTTTAGAGTATGCTCTCCCTGTCAACTGCTGCTAACTGTACTGTACCGTCCCCCTGGACATTTCGCTCACTTTCTTGATGAACTCGACTATCTCCTCTCCTCCCTTCTCTCTCTGTCTACCCTAACTGTCCTGTTTGGCGATTTCAATATCCATCTCTCCAACCCCACACACGCCAGATTCCTTCCTCTCCTTCACTCCTTCAACTTCTCGCTCTCTCTCCATCCCCTCCTACCCACAAAGCTGGCCGTCAACTGGACCTCACCTTCTCCAGGGCCTGCTGCCCCTCCACTGTCTTAGAGCTTAGAATACGCACATTTTTTTTTTTTGCACTGTCACACTCAGGGTGGCACAGTCGTTCTGCCTGAGAAGTGTAGTGTAAATAATAATGATGTGTAGAATGACTTTGATCAGTGTTTCAAGCACTCAACAGGATTATAATACGTTATTTCACAATGACTTTGATATTATTACAAAGTCCAGACTAATTTGTCAGCCATATTGTATTGATTTCATTATGCTGCATAAACTGCGGGTCTGGCGTTTGAAAAGGCAAGTGCTTATAACGTATTCATTTTTACGATTCTGCAGCTGAAACACCGTATGGATATTTAATTCAAATATTTAGTAACACTTAAGAACGGACATGCACAAGATATTCACATACACGGAGATATTTAAATTTGAATTGCAAAAGCCGTTCAAAAAGCGGCTATGGCGGTGTTAGTGTTAATCCAATCTCTAGTATTTTGTATTTCACTTGCACTCGTATCTAACCCTGACGTAACTATCAACACTGTTATCTGCTCTTGAACTGCCCCGATATCAAATCATACTGCGTTTTGTATTTGATCTTATTAGGACTGAAGTCATTGTATTTTGTATCTTGCTCTTAATTGTACT
Source organism: Acipenser ruthenus (assembly GCF_902713425.1). Lineage (NCBI taxonomy): Eukaryota > Metazoa > Chordata > Actinopteri > Acipenseriformes > Acipenseridae > Acipenser > Acipenser ruthenus. The sequence goes on along the minus strand of NC_081195.1, from coordinate 15,700,427 downwards.
GTAAATCTTACATTTTATTTTGTATACAACTGTAAGTCGCCCTGGGCAAGGGCATCTGCTATTAAATAATAATAATAATAATAATAATAATAATAATAATAATAATAATAGCCGCAACAGTTATTATTAAAATGGGATTAGCATTCAGGTCAGTTGTTATATCCTGGTTCTGATTTTAGTTGATTAAGCATTATGATGTTTGCAATTGTAATGTAATTAAAATGAATAATACATATAGGCGTGAGGTGCAATGTGCATTGCAGATGTGTTGTCTAGCAAGGCGGAGAGGTTTCTTTAATAATTATGAACTCTTAAGTTTATCCAGATGTAAACAGGATTGAATTATTTAATGTGCTTATAAAAAATGTACAGGCAGATACAAGTCTTACCTGAAGTCGTTTTTCATCAAAAGATTACGATCATTTATTTTGTATTCATTATGCTAGAAGCTTCCAGAGAAGAGTCTACAGACTTGTTAGTGAACAAAAAAAAATCTTATAGGTGCTTCTCTTGACTTAAAAATAGGTATGTTGTCATGTTCAAAATGATAAAATATGCAACTGGTTGTAATGGATGCTGACAGGATCATTACTGGTGTCTGTTCATTTTCTGAATCCCCCAAAGAGATGTAACTGCATCTGCAGCAACACAGATATAAATAAATTATGTACCGTATGTCAGGTATGTACGTCACTCTTACATGTTCATCTATTGTTGGGTGTGTTGATCAGTTGTTACCTGATTGTTTTTTGTCTTTAAAAAAAGAACACAGAAGGGGGGAGGGTCCTATGCAATATTTTTTTTTACAGCAGGCTATATTTTGAACTGTTAAAAGCAAGTTTCAAGATTCCTTTTAACTTTTAGAGGGCAACTACACTAAGATCCTAGATACTGTTTGAAATTTGTCCACACATTATTACCAGTATGCAACATATATAGGGCTGCAATGAAGGGTACATTTTGACCTTTGAAGGTTCAGAACAAATTACCGAAGGAAGGTTCGAACCTTCTATGGTACTAATTTGCATAATTTGTGAGCTGTGAGCTGCTTCCTGAAACACTTGCATCTCAGTCCTGTGCGCTCTAGCAAGCAGGTAGCAGGCACCTTGCAGTCGCACAACATTGATGAAACGAGTCCCGGGTTTCATGCGTGGGCTAACGCACATCAAATAGCGAATCATGCACCCAGCCAATCAAAGCATAGTGGGGGAGTAAGGTTACAACCAATGAGGATTCAACATTCCCTTTAAGAGGGTGATAGTGAACGGAGGGTATTTTGAAACCAAAAAATAAGAAGAAAGACATTTTTTTTTTTGCAGTCTTGGAGGGACAGTGGATACTTACAAAATAAAAAAGTACTCTATAAGCAAAATTTAGTTACATAAATATTTTTTTTATTTCACTTGCTGAGCGAGCGAGCGAGCAGCGGGGGAGCGAAATATTTAGAATCAGGAGTTTTCCTACAGTTAGGCATGTATAGCTCACATTTGAACTGTGAGCACTGTCACTGCCTTTATTATAAATGCTTATACAACAATAACAAAATCTGCATTTTTTTATTGGTCCGCATGCGTACCTGTGAACCCCTCTCTAAAAGGCTTTGTCTGAACTGCCTGGCACTTGCAGCATTTGCAACCGCCAACACTGGTGCTTCAAGTTCAGCATCTGCTTCCTTGAAACCCTGTAATCGTTCCTCTGTAAGTTCTATGTCCATTATGGAGAGCTGTGTTGTGTAAAACACAACAAGCCATGATGATATTGCTAACCTTCTGAGAAGTGTACTGCAGTGTTCTGCCACAGACATCCAAACATCGGAATCACATTTTGAGGATTCCAAATGTTCACTCAATTACAGTACGAGCACATTGAAAGGTACGATTATACCTTTGGCAGGGGTCGTGGGGTTGAGCAGCGGTCTCAGTAGCCACTGCTTCAGTGGATACCCATTGTCCCCTATCAACCAGCCTCTCAGACTGTCATACTGCTGAAACGCAGCTGCCACCTGCGAATTAGCGAGGATAAACAAGTCATGAGCTGAGCAACGATAGTTTGCATACACATTTGTGATGTAGTTGTTTGCAACACAGATCACACACTACGTTGACAGAATACGTCCCCTTACGATTTACGTAGAAGTGCCTATTTTGTGTTGGTGCGTGTACATGCTACAGGCAAACAGTGTGCTCTCCGCATGTCTCCTTCCAGGTCAGCTTGAAGCAGTTGGCAGATGTCAGTGACAATTTGTCTGCAGAGGCAAAATTGCTGCATACATTGGGCGCAGGGTTGCCAGATTTTTGACAGAAAAATAGTGACCTTTCGGCTTCAAAACAAGCCCAAACAAGACCAAAACAAGCGCAATGCATGTTAGAGTATGGGCGTTTATGCAAATTCCAACCCACGACTCTCAAAAAACAAGCCCAATCCCGCAACTCTGATTGTGAGTCAGACTGCCTCAGAAAAGACAGATTACTTTTAAATATTTGGGGATCTCATCCTCCACTCTTTGTCTGGCCATGTAGAAATAATAATAATAATAATAATAATAATAATAATAATAATAATAATAATAATTAATTAATTAATTAATTAATTAATTAATTAATTAATTAATACAAAACCACATTACAAAGTATCACATTATAAAATATCACATTAATCCAGTGCGCACTCCATATTTTTTTTATTTCTAATTTTCCTCTCTCTTTTCTTTGCCTGCTTCACTGGTAGTTTCACCGGTATTTATAGTCGACCACGTAATTTGCGCACAGTTTAGACCTGGTTTTCACATGTCTACTGAAATGCTAACGCTGTTGATGGTTTGCTAAATCGCTACATTTGTATTTAAATGAGGACACTACCCATGTTCAGCCCATGTCAAGCGTGATTCTGGTGCGCTAACTGTCCGCAAAAGTGTTTTGCGATTGCCTTTGGGGTTTACGAATGTTGCTAAATAGGGCCCCATATCTTTTGGATAACCTAAAAACAAAATCTGTGCTATTACAAACGCCATAAATTGTCAGAATATACAATTGATTAGATTATAATTATGTTTGTATCATTCTAAAGTCAATTATGCTGCATTCTGTAAAATGTTTTCATATTGCCTCCCCTTTAGAATGGAGGCAATATGAAAACATTATTTTTACAAAAATAAGTATTGCAAAAACAAAACACTTTTAAAACTATCAGGGTTTGCTTGAGGTAGTTGCCCTTACATGTAGCATGACTATGTGAGAGGGGGGCAATTTGATAAAAGACATAAGCCTACAATATAAGCTGAGAAATATCTGAAAAAGGAAATGTGTAATTAGAGATCTGTGAGTTTTATCTCAGAAAAATGAATTATTCAGAATTATTCAGACTAACTGAGGTTTAACATCAAAATGGTAATTTATGACTTTTATAATTTCTATGGAACAGAACAGTGTTATTTTGCTTGAGTAGTCACGTGAATTGAATGGAGATTTGTCACATTCCTCCTCTTACAGTACACTCAAGGCAGATATTAGGTCTAAAAACACAGTATTTACAAACCTTTTATGTTTAAATTGGTGTTGTGTTATTTTAAAAAAAAAGTCCTCTAGAAAAAAAATTTTGGTTCATGAAGTGATAAGTAAAAAAGTAAATCTGTCAGAATCCCTGGCTTGTGTGCCAAGGTTCTGGCCATATGTACATGTAAAATGTTGGCTATAATTTTCCTTTCCATTTACATAATCATCTAATCTATATTGTGTGCACAATGTTTGGTAAATGTCACCTTAAATGCAGCTCCTGTCAGTACTATAGAAGGGTACGGAGAGCATGAACAATGCATGTACTTGCTCATTTGCTCTTGACTCCACATGTCCAATTGATGTTTCTCAAGCATTATATCCCAGAAAATACAGCATTTGTACTTTATAATTTGAATTATGCAAAACAGTTTAAAACAAGTATTACATTGTTAATCTAGTTTGAGATCTTATAATATTATTTTACTCATTTGTATCTTTTCACTGCAAGAATGGAACTCCTGCAGTGCACTCTGCTTGGATGTTCATCACTCCATAGATAATTGCTAGTTTACCTCCAACAGGTTAGGGGAATAACTTTGACATTTATGGCCTTAAAAGTGGCAAAGACGCAAAGTGAGTTGGGAGAGGATTTGTTTTTGCAGCATCAAGCACTAATGGGATTTTTTTTTTATTCATATCAGCTAAAAATTTCAAGCATAATTGTTTCATAAATTCATTGCTCATTAATTCTCTCAAGATTGACATTTGTTTGGTTATTTAAATGCAACCGATCAATTGTACCCCCATTTTTCTACCCAATGCCCAATTTAACTGTTGTATCATTGCTGCAGTCCCCTAAGCAATCACAAGGAGGGAAGATCAACGGCTGTTCAATCACTTCTCTTCACCCGCCAAACTTATGCAATGAATGTTGCCTGGCAACCAAACCCTGGTGGCAAGGGCCCGGTCTGGAAAGTGTGTGCCTGGATTCGTTGGGAGCTTTCCTCACAGGAGTGCAAAGGCCAACACAGTGCCCACTCTGGGTCCCAAGCTGAGACAAGTTGACATGAGTGGGATTTGAACCTCCTGCTGCTTCCTGATTCACTGGGGACCCCAACGACTTGCAATTGTTGCAAAATATCACAGTACAAAGTATCACATTACAAAATATCATATTACAGATAAGAGCAGTTGTAAAGTACAATAAAATAAGGAGCAAAAAAGACCAAATTCAAATAAGAACAAAATAGAGACTACAGTATAATTACATGTAAGAGCAAGTTTGACTAAGAGCAGTTAACTTATATTAAAAATATTTGCTTATACGAGTAAAGTTCCGTATGAGCTCGTAGTAAGTACGATGAATGGAAGAGAATGATTTCAAATAAGAGCAATTACGTGAATACGGATACCTATAAGAGTAAAATAAAATACAAGATACAGGAAGTAGTTATAATTAAGAGCAGTACTAGAATACAGGAAGGTTTGGAGCAGTTCAGTGCAAGTGGGGGTGTAGGGAGAAATGGTAGTCTGGAGAAAGGTCAAGACAACGATAGGCAAGTACAAGAGTTTTGAATTGGATGCGAGCAGCTATAGGGAGCCAGTGCAGAGAGCAGAGCAGTGGTGTAGTGTGGGAGAAATGAGGAAGGGAATACATAATATGTTTTTATAATACTTTCTTTTTATTTATTTCATGGTACCTTCTTTCATAGTATGCCTGATTATTGTGTTCATGCACACAAACCTTTTGTGATACGTTGTAACTACAGTAATTTAGGCTTTTATGAGTGTGAGTGATTTTCCAACAGCCTAATTCCTTTTTGAAAGAAATATATGCGCATATACATTATGAACTTGACCAGGCTTTTAGTTTTGTCAAAGGTAGTATTGATCTGTGGTACATTGTTTGTCTGGTAATTTAACAGTTGGTCTGAATTAGACACAGTAATGTGCAGCATAAAGATTTGAAAGTAAGCAAGATGTAATGTTTCACTACACCAGAGCCAATGCAATGTTCCCTTCAAAATTTCCAGCGAAGACCAGCCACTTTGCACAGCCAGGACGCGAACCTGCGCTGTATGACTCACCCTGCACACCATGCGGCTGTGCTTTTACCAGGTGAGCCACTCAGGGTCCCCCAATTTTTTTAAATTAAATTAATTATCTAAAGTAAACTATTTAAATACACAGTATGTGACATTTCTATAACTTAGACCCCTTTTTTATTTTTGTGATATACTGTACACATGTTATTTAGTACTGTAGATAGATCTGTAGATGACTGGATATTTTATTCCTAACCTAACCTTTACTTGACAGGGATGTTTGACACAAAACTTGCACAAATGTATTTGTACTTGAATGTATGTAACCTAATTAGAACCAAGATCTGCCAGATATACCTTTATTGACAATTTCACGCCTGTCCAACATTGATCTTTGTCAGTTTGTCATCAAGGAATACCAAGCCATCTGTAGCATTCCTGCTGACTAATAAGATCACATAATTCAAAGTCACAGCAACACACACGTGTGCTTTATAGATAGATACTTTAATTAGAAGAATACATTAGCTATAAAAAGACAATTTATACAGAGCATTTGAGATGACCCGCAACTGTAGTTCTATAATGAGTGCTTTAATTTGGACAAAGTACACTCGACTCACCCTGCACACCACATGGTCAGACTGGTGAGCCGCTCGGTGTACTGAAAAAAAACAAACAAGATACTGATATCTCTATTTATTTTGACATCCACTGTAACTGTACTGTCATGAACACAAAACACAAACACAAGTCCACAGTGCGTGATAAAGTGCTTGTGGTGCAAACACAGTTATTCATGAAACAGAGTGCAGTGTAGTCTGGAATTGTGCTGGCCTCTAGTGATAGCTCTGGGTCGTGTTAGTCGTCTAAATAACAACAAACAGTTGTTTCCTTCCGGTTCAGCTTAACCATAACAAGGAACAGATCACTTTGCTGCGCCCCATGTCGTTTCCTTTCCGGGTCGATGATTTAGTGTAACGTAGCTCCACCCCCTTTCTAACTCTGGGAATTAATTGTCTGGCCATCCAGTCCAGGGCACTCTGTTCCCTTTACACAGCGCCCTTACAGGTCGGGAGAATCATTCTGTCTCTGTCACGAACTTATAGTAAATTATTAATCATGGGTTTCCAATCACATTAGGGGCACTATACTTATTTATTATCAGCTCCCTTGTGCCTGAAACCTATGGTTGAGGTATGGCGATCATGATGTGTAGAACAAAACTCAATAAACTGGTAGTACAGTACACTTGTGAATTATAAATGCCTTATGGATAGTCAACTGAAGAAGAAGAAGAAGAAGAAGAAGAAGAAGAAGAAGAAGAAGAAGGTGGTTCAGATATATTTATACTTTTACAGCTATCTATATAGTAAAGCTTCACATAAACCCTTGGTTGAAATACACATGTAATGCAAATAACCCTTAAAATGTTAATCAAATATGCTTGTTAAAGGTTAGGTCATGAGTAAGCTGTATATTAATGCTTGTTGAGCCACCAGATAATGACAGATGTCTGTATGGGATAGCTGATAAGGGAGTGAATGATCATTGTATTGATTTAATATAAGAGTTTTAACAGAGGGTTTATATAATAATTTATGGCAGGAACTGGCAGCGTTTTATCTAAGCAGCACATGAGGGATATGAGTGTGATTAATTTGGATATATTTTACAACTGAGTTTAGTGGTGGTCAGAATTGAAATTCCTAGCACTAGGGTCAGAATTGAAATTGTAAACATAGAGGCTTTACAGTGACACTCTATTCTATTGGGTGTAACCCCACATCACTAAATAGTATTTAGTCACAGGAGCAGTCATTCATTTTGAGAAGATTAAGGGAGACACACGTGCAATGCATGATGTTGTTTTAAATTGAATCCAGTTCTTAGAATGGATATTTTGTTACCACATGAAGTCATTCAATACTTACATGTCAGCTTTCAAAGCTATTTGCTTTCAGTACTGATTCTTTTGCATACCTAAATGAATTATTTATGAGGATTTTGTCATCGCAAGTTATTTTTTTCCAGAGATATTGCACTGATATCACAGTCTGAAAGTTTTAGTTCAGAACAAGGAACTATAAATACATAGAAGGATATCATTGTGAACAGCACAACAAATAGGTCTCCGGTTACATGACACCTATCCTCCTAATGTGCCAACTTTGTTTAATTCACAGTCAGTAGAATTTTTTTCTAAAGTACTGTAAAGGCAGGGGGATGAGCATGATCTCAGTACAGCCAGCTACCGAGAACTGACAACGGTGCTAAATAAATTGCCAAAGATTGATGACTATGTCATAATTACAGGATGAGATCAGCAAAATACATTATGTCATGGACAAAAAAGTTACAAACAAGAATATAACTCAGGCACTGTAGTTAATACAATTTTTTTTTTAACTTGTAAAGTAGGCACTTTCAAAATACAACAGATGGAACTGGTAATTTATCTAACTATTCATACTCCTAGTATTTGCTGGTTCATGCATCATATTGAATGGCATTCACATCACTGTAAACAAGCACCTCAGCATATGCAGTTACAGAATAGTTTGGTTCCAATGCATTTGTTTGCTTTTAGGAGAAAACATTTTGTTGGTTAATGGTTATAAAATGAATAACAACATCCATTCAACATCTTTTTCTCTAGATTGTAATATGGAATGTGTATTATTGTTTATATGCAGTATGCATTTCTATGAAAGAGGCAGCAGTCAGATTTCAAAACTGCTTTTTAGAATTATGCTGGTTTGTAGCTTTGTATTAGCGGAATATCTGAGTTCATGTACTTGTATTGCTGCACCTGGAGCTGATGTTAGCTACTAAAATGTGTATTTTCTGTTAAGTATATCAAGTATGTGCGTATCAGAGCATCAGTTCATAAATTAATAAACCTTCACATAGAACAACAGGTTATTCTAATATCCACAACAAATGAGTACTGTGGCATTCCTTAAACACTTATGTCTCATTTTGAAAACTGAAGCAACATTAATATTAGATTTAAAGGGATAAAAAGCAGTTCAGAAGTGGCAGAGCTATGAGACCATTCAGACCTTACATTAAAGAGGCTCAAGTCTGACAGATTGTCTGTATGCATAGCCAGCTCTTCTGTGGTTGCCTTTGGGACTTCTGTGCTACTAGAAGAGCACAATTAGCAGGACAAAAATCTTGTTTGCAAATTCCAGGGTTGTGTTGAATTCTGTGACCTCCGAAAGGTGCTTGTTTAGCTTTGCCCTTTCAGCATCCCAAATGTATTCATGCAGGAAGAGATCGCAGTGTAAGAGGAATAATTATCATAAACGCTAAATACATAATACATTGTTCTAGGTTCCTATAATGAAGGTCTACTTATAAATGATAAGAGTATTACATTATTATGTGCCCAGACCAGTCCTCAAGGTCACGCATAGCTTGGAACTGCATCGCAGGATGATCCCACTGTCAGATCAGTCATCCCATTGGTATCGTGGTTAGCAATCTCACTTGAATGATTTTCAGTCAGTTGTGCATCTGATGGATTTGAAACCAGAAATCCACCTCAGGAAGGCAGCAGACTTAAAAGCTATTGGACAGTCCTGCTGGCAGTTTGTTTAATTGCATGATGGTAAATACAAATGGAAGCTTATTTATATCAAATCAATAGAATTAAGGCAAAATGCCACTTGTTATCCTCCTGATGAAAGGAACTTGAATCCAGGTTTGCTTTACAGGTTTGTTTGTTGTACAGCTATGGCCAAAAGTTTTGCATCATCTAGAATTTTAGGAATGAGACATCATTTTAAAAATGAACACACTTGTAGATATTGTATTAAGTAAATTAAGTAATCAAGGAAATTACAAAATTATATTGCAAAAGTATAATAATAGCAGTACAGTATTTCATGTTAGATTTCGAAATGTCACATTTTTCAATTGTTGTCAGTTTCTCATTAAGTACATCATTCAGCAGTTTACATTCAACTTTATGAAGCAAAATTAGTGCATTCTATAGGGTGATGCAAAACTTTTGGCCAGAGCTGTATAGCTTTACATGTACAGTTTTAATTGATGCACCTATTCTCTCCTAAATAACTAACGTTTTCTATAAAGATTTTACAACCCAGAAACTCATAACAATCTGATTCTGAAAGTATCCCATGTCCACCAATAGGGGACTGGTGTGGTAATAACTCATTTGTATACACATATTTGCTAGAGTTCAGATATATAAAACTGACTGGGTTGTTGTTGGTCATGTGACCCTGTTTTAGCCAATTGGGTTGCGGGTAGCAAACTGAAAGGTAACTGAACCCCTTCAGTTAACATTTGTTGCTACCAATTTCAAGCAACGATAACAACAAGTTCTTTAGAATTTGTATTTCAGAAGGAGACAGCAAGCATTTTTTGTTTTAAATTACAGATTCCCTGCTGTATATCCACATGTGTTTGCATGTTACCCATTGCTTAATATCATACATCTGTAACCTGGAAATTAAACTGTATTCATGACATTATACAGTGTTATTGGGCCGACTTTTAATGATCCTATAACAAAAGGCTAATTGTAGTTTTTTTTGTGTGTGTGTACAGAAAGAAGAACATTTACAAAACCAAGTGAACAATACAAATAATAACATTTACTGGAGTGAAGTGTGAGGTAGTGCAGTGTTATGGATCAAACATTTTGTGTGATAATGTTAAAATAGCAGCCTATTCTAGACCAATGGTTTGATATGTGTTCACAATTAACTCATGCTTACATATTTGTTAATGGGTCATATTGGATGTTAAAAAATGCTGTGTATATTTTTACAGAAAAAAAAGCTGCAAACTTGGCATTGGGTAAAATGCGTTCTGAGATAATGGCCATACAATTTCTGTATATTTGAAATACCATTGATGTAGCCTTAAGAGTCATTCAATCGCAATGTCCTTATTCTTTTGTAATGGCAAGTGTCAGTAAAGTAGAGAAAATGAAACAGATTACCTAGAAATTATCTTTATTCTATTGTTCCCTAGACGTTTTCAAAATCTTTCTCCAACTTCAGGCTTGAAGTGAAATAATGTACATTTCAACATATGATTTACTGTACATTTTTAATGAAACAGCAATGTTTTGTAAACCATATTAATTTTGTACTGCATTGGAAGTGTTTAATATTGTGGTATACCTTACAGTACTGTTGTAAAATCGACACCTTTCAACACTTGTCTACTTGATAGCCTGATAAGGCTGTGTGGTCCAGTGGTTAAAGAAAGGGGCTTGTAACCAGGAGGTCCCCAGTTCAAATCCCACCTCAGCCACTGACTCATTGTGTGACCCTGAGCAAGTCACTTAACCTCCTTGTGCTCCGTCTTTCGGGTGAGACGTAATTGTAAGTGGCTCTGCAGCTGATGCATAGTTCACACACCCTAGTCTCTGTAAGTCACCTTGGATAAAGGCGTCTGCTAAATAAACAAATAATAATAAAAATAATAAGGTTCTACAGGATTTAAAAAATTCTGATATGAGTTTTTGCATAGGTGACAGATCAGGAAATACAGATGTTCATCATTTTCATGGGGATGCATTTTATCCATGCACTTAGCTTAAAAGGAATAGTTAGTGGTGTTTATATTAGTTATACAGTGTAGAGCTTTGAGTAATTCACAGGGGGTTCACATGAGCTGACTAACCTGCAGTTCAGTCCTGTATAACCAAACGTGCATGGACTGCACAAAAAATAAAAATAAATACATAATAATAACCTTGACAAAAACATTTTCTTTTAATTAAGACATTTGTGTTGACTTATATTTTACTTTCTAAATTAATAGGAATAAGAAGAACAAAAAAAAATGAGTATAACATTAGTATTTATTCTAATCGCTATTAAGAAATGAGAGACGGAGACTGAAGATACCAAGTTGAATCACTCTGTTAACAAATCCGAAGTATCACATACAGCAACAGAACACATTTAGGAGAACACAGTAATAGCGATCTGCTTAATTTTCTCTCTCTCCCTTTTCCCTTCTCACTCACACAGGAAGTTGTCATTCACTCTCACTCAACAATCATGCGAGATTAACCAACCTATTCCTGAGTTTACATTAGCATATTGTCTATAAATGAATGAGATTGGAATTATCAATTCAATTTTTTTACCTACATTTGAATATATTTACTCATGTCAGACAGGTGATGGTCAAGTGATCCTGTTTGAAAATATCAAAACGTCTGGTGCCATGCTTTTTTTTTCTATAAGGATGAGCAATTCAGCTGGTTAGGTCTCCCTCAATATTAGTTATTACAGGTTTTACAGAGAGTCTAATTAGCCACCCCTGGGCATGTTATATACATTTAGTGGTCAATTAAATCTGAAATCAGTATCTGTTATAAAGCTCAAAGCTACTGTATGTAGCCTTATTATTCAAACCCATGTCAGCCTTGTTGTCAGTTCAAGGCTTATTATAACATGACACAACTCTGTTTACTTCCACAAATGCAATAAAGTATTCTAATTTGTTTTAATTACGGTACATTTTGAAGCATTAAAGAATTGTTCCAAACTAATACAGATTTGACTGCAGTTCCTACAGTCAGTTCAGAATAATGCTGTTAAGGGGATTGGACTTTCCTGTTGACTAATCAACCCATATTCCTCAGGGATTCTTGATGGATTAACATCGGCGACAGACACACTGTCTGTCAAAATCTGGGCAGTTTTCCAATTAATAGGTTGTACACATCAAGTTTTTTGTAGAATTGTACCACCTTTGAGTCTGATCTCATCAGGTTACGTCTGTCAGTAACTGCCTGGGTGACCACCAAGGAACATTAGGTGGTGCTGGAGATAGTGTTTGCATCTCGATAAGGGCTCCAGCATCGTGTTAGTGGGTACTGTGCCCTTAGGATAAAAAACTAAGCCAATACATGGCTGTATTCCCCATACCTTGTTTAATTGTCATCCATAAATAGTAAACACACAATAATTCTTAATTCCTAAATACAAAGAGAAATGTAATATGTAATGAAACACCTTTAGACTTTAGAAGTCTTTATCAATAACTTTGAAGATTTTAGCTATTAGCTGATATTTATGGTCCATTTTCTAATAAATACGTTTGTTGATTTAGGCCTTGAGGGGGGAATGTTCTGGGGTGGTCAGTGATCTACTAGGTCAGCAAAGCCTCCTAAATGCCTTGTGGTTTGATCCACCCAGCTGTAAAATTGGATACAAGCTACAGTAGATTAAAATGTAACTAGGATTTGACATCTCAGTGGAGCTAGCCTTGAGAAATGTAAAAATAAAAAAGGAACAAATACAACAAAATACGAGCTTCTGGCAACTAAGTGGCCAAAAACAGAATGTAAAACCTACTGTAGAAGACTAGTAAAATCAACACCAGCCCCCTTAAGGGATAAGTCTGCGCAGTGCACTAACTCAATTACAAGTATGCTGTTTAAATCCAAGGTCTACAACTAGCCTAACCAAACTAGCCCATTAGTTCAATTGCATATCAATTAATTTCATTAGATGTATGCTGATAATCTCTCGTAAACTGTAGGAAAATAGACACTGAGAAACATTTTCACATACTGGTAAGCAAATTAGCAAAACAAAGTCTGAAATCATCACAATCAAGATAACTTAAATACAAATTTCCATATCTGCATTGACAAGTGCAATTATACACTCCACATTGGGAGTTTGGGTATTATTGCTGTTTGATTACACATTTGAGTGCAAGAATAAAAAAAAATATATATAATACAAATAATTGCTGTGGCAAAAATATGTACATCCTGGATATATGGAGTAATATATGTACAACAACCATGTTCAGTTTTATAGCAGCTAGATTACAGAATAACATTCTTCAGTAGTTTACTGTTTGTCATATAAATAATAATTTACTGTCTCAAAAAATTAGGTAACATTTAAAAAAAAAAAACTTATGGGGCATTAGAATTTCACAGAATCAGAAATACAAGTTTTAAAATGGAATTCGGTAACACCATCCATTTTTAGGTCTGGATTTAAAAAAAAAATATATAGGGCCCTTGATTTTGCATGAACTCTAGCCTCTTATAGCTGTTTCGGATTGCATTTATAAATATAGGGCCCTTGATTTTGCATGAACTCTAGCCTCTTATAGCTGTTTCGGATTGCATTTATAAATATAGGGCCCTTGATTTTGCATAAACTCTAGCCTCTTATAGCTGTTTCGGATTGCATTTATAAATATACCCTGCTTTTCCCTGGCAGTTCCTTTTTTGAAGAAAAAGATAAAGCAATTGGATTTTGTTTAAGATTACAACCTTAAGCAGATAAAACAGCAAGTACAAACTACATTTCTTTTTATTTAGTATTTTTGCTGTTTACAATTGTTACTTTCCATATAGTGTATTCATTGCTGTTGGAACAACAGGCTATGAAATGCAACAACCACAATTACTGAGAGCTGTATAAACAACCGAAAGAAAAGGCTACATTTACTCAATGCCTTCTCCCCCAGTCTGTCAAATCTTCATTGCAGGTTTGTGTAAGATTGCAATGTCTCCAGGGATTGAGGTAGATCTACTTATAGAACCAAAAACCAATTGGACAATTTTGAAATGTAGACTTACAAAATGGAGGTCACCCACTTACTGTATGTTCTACTAGCTGTCTGTGGAAATCAGTTACACATTTTGTAGACTTTCGGTACATTTTAATTATGGTGCTGCTATCCATAATTTTAATTATGGCGCTGCTAAAATATCAAATAACAAAAACTATGATAGCCGTTTTTTATACTATTAAACATGCCAAAAAGCATAGGTAATCTTTATGACAAGCCACATAATAAAAATGTAACCCTAGGTATTATTTTAGTTATTATTATTATTATTAGGCAATTTAAAAAGAGAAAAAGTAGAATAGTGCCCTATAGTGATGTTTTATACAGAAATCCAGTTCTGATTGCAACTTTCTGATAATCTACCATCAAAAAGGTTAGGGTTTATATATTAATTGCAGTACTGATAGTGTTTTTCAAATTGATTTCAAATAGGTTTTCAGTTTGCACTTGACTATTGAAAGTGATTTGTACTGAAAAACAGCAGGTAACAAACAAGAGATTAGCGACAATTTGTTTGGATAATGTCACACATAATGTGTTTGTTTGCAATATCATAATAATGTAAGCACAATAAAATAAGCTATGATTAATAAGTACATAACTACTTTAATAAGATACTAATCTTTAATTTAAACTGAATTTATCAAAAAACAATGGTAACTTATTTTCTGGGATTGGATAGCAATGTATATCTTGCTTAAGAAAGCAATAGCACACAGTAGAGTGTTCAAATTTGGTCCAATAGCCACACGTCTAGGGGGTGTTTTCCAGCAGAAGACAAAGCCGAGTGCCATTAAACAGCCTAGGCTTGCAGGTTTTGGATCACATTTGAACAATGTGGAGGGTGTTGTTGTGCAATTGTTTGTCAAGTGTATCAGGCAGAATGCTTCTAAAATTGCCAAACTGTTGGTACGGCAACATATCAGCACAGGCTGGAACACTTGTTGGTCAATGATGTGCCTCCCTCTATTCTTGCCATTTTATGATCCTTTTCATCATGCATACCCCAACTGCTAAAGTTGGTTTTGTTTCTATTTGTAGAACAAAAGTTCAGGGAATCGTACATCCTACAAACAAAAGGCAAGGTTCAGAGTTACAGAGTTGTATCTCAGATAAAAACCCTGCAGTGGTATCCTGGAAAAAAGTGTAAGATGGTGTTCATGTTTGTCTATACACATACAGTCACCTCCAAAATTATTGGCACCCTTGATAAAGATGAGCAAAAAAGGCTGTATAAAATAAACAACACAGGTTATGAGCTATATTTTATGCTCAAATATATGGGAAAACCATATTATTTTATTCTAATACAATTGCTCAGAGAAAAGGTTTTTTTATTAACAAGTAATAAAACATTTTCTCAAAAAGATAGGTGTCAGAATTATTGGCACCCCTAAAGATTGTTATAAATAAAATCAAACCAAATTAAATTTGCATTAACATTCTGTTTCTTTAAGTTCGTCTCAGTCTTAAGGAACTGTATTGTGGCCTTCCTTGGCTTCCTGTTTCACTTGGGTATAAAAATGAGGTAACACGCATATGAAATCCATTTGTCATCCATCACCATGGGGAAAGGCAAAGAACTCACAAATGAAAAGAGACAAATGGTTGTTGACCTTCATAAATCAGGCAATAGGTACAAAACATTAGCTAAAAAACTAAATATACCACTTACCACTATTAGGGTAATAATTAATAAGTTCAAAACCACTGGAACAGTGGTAAACTTGCCTGGTAGAGGACACAAGTGTATCTTGCCCCCACGCACAATGAGGCAGATGGTTTGGGAGGCAAAGGGAAATCCAAGGGCCACAGTTGGAAAATTACAGAACTTGGTTGCATCTTGGGGTCACCAAGTCTCCAAATCTACAATTAGATGCCACCTCCATGCCAATAGGCTATTTGGTAGGGTTGCCAGAAAAAAGCCTTTATTGAGAGCAACCAACAAACGTAAGCGCCTGGAGTTTGCTAAACGGCATTGGCACTTCAATTGGAACCGGGTGCTATGGTCAGATGAGACGAAAATAGAGCTCTTTGGCCACGCACACCAGCGGTGGGTTTGGCGTCAAAAGAAGGATGCGTGTGCAGAAAAGAACCTCATACCTACTGTAAAATATGGTGGTGGAGCTTTGATATTATGGGGCTGTTTTGCTTCCACTGGTCCTGGGGCCCTTGTTAAGGTCAATGGCATCATGAACTCTACCCAGTACCAGGACATTTTAGCCAAAAACCTGGTTGCCTCTGCCAGGAGGCTGAAACTTGGCCGCAAGTGGATCTTCCAAAAAGACAATGACCCCAAGCACACATCAAAATCCACAAAGAAATGGTTAATTGACCACAAAATAAACATTTTGCAATGGCTTCTCCGGACTTGAACCCCATTGAAAACCTGTGGTTTCAATTGAAGAGGGCAGTCCATAAGCGCAGACTGAAGGTTATCAAGGATCTGGAAAGATGCTGTATGGAGGGATGGTCTAAGATCCCTCCCAATGTGTTCTCCAATCTCATTAAACATTATAGAAAAAGACTCAGTGCCATTATCCTTGCAAGGGGAGGGTGTACAAAGCACTGAAAACAAGGGTACCAATAATTGTGACACTTCATTTTTTTTGGAAATAAATTTATAATTTGAGAAATGTGTAATTTTGGTTGATTCCATTGAATCATTAATAAAGTCAAATATATTCCACATGTTGGAAAATTACAATATAGTTCAGTACTGGTATTATTTATTTTATACAGCCATCTTTATCAAGCGTGCCAATAATTTTGGAGGTGACTGTATATAGTATCTACAGAACTGTTAGTTGAAACTTGTTAAGGACATTTTTTAGCATAAGTGAGTGTATCATAATTTGAATTTTACAACTGTCTGGTTGTACTGTATGCAACACTAATTTAATAATAATTTTATAAAGCATCTGGAGAACTAGCCCTTTATTTTAGCTTACATCAATTGTCTGATTCACGTGCCCTTTACTTTTTTGAAGGTCACTGCCAGTAATTTGGAGGATTATTCTGCAAATTTACAGGGATAGACACAATCAAACCATTGTTTGTATTTCACAAAGAAATACCTTACCCCTGTAGTAACAGTTTGCAACAAGAAAGGTAGGCAGTGAAGCACAAAGGCCTGATTTCCTCACCGGTTTATTGCACAGCTGCTACCTCGTTACTGATCTGTAGTAGGAAAACTGAACCGTGTCTGTGAACGTGATCTGTTCAACCAAGGAAGTGTGCTGTATTATTATATGGTCTCTAAGATACATCTGTTCTGCAGATTTTATACACCTGACTGGTCAATGACATTATTTATCTGAACTAGAATTGGGAGCGGCTCTGCAAAAATGATTGTGCACTTGTTCTTTTTCCATGTATGCAGGGTCTTACAGTGTACTCACAGAAGGGCTTTCTGAGTTTGATGTACTGTGTCAATCCATTTTTATTGACCAATCTTTTACTTTCTCATTTAACAGGAATGTTGCTGACAGTTTCTTTTTGAACTGCATTTCTCAATATATGCTGTGTCATTGTTTTGCGGATTTTGTGATGTCGCCATGCTGTTACTCCAAGTTTCCTAGATGCAGTTGTGGGTAATACCATATATAGTTGCAGAACATCACTTTTCAGGATGTGCCCCTAATGTTTCCTGTACTAAAGATTTGCCTTTTTATACAAATAGCACGTTACTGCATTCTTAAGCTGTTATGATTAGATTTAAGAACATAAGAAAGGTTACAAATGAGAGGAGGCCATTCAGCCCATCTTGCTTGTTTGGTCGTTAGTAGCTTATTGATCCCAGAATCTCATCAAGCAGCTTCTTGAAGGATCCCAGGGTGTCAGCTTCAACAACATTACTGGGGAGTTGGTTCCAGACTACCACAATTCTGTGTGTAAAAAAGTGCCTCCTATTTTCTTTTTTTTGTGGACTAAAGATATCTGTACAGTACTGTAAAACAATTACATTTATTAATGATTTTTTAAAAATTATTATATTTTTTACCTTTACAGAAATCTGTGGATTTTAATGTGTGTTTAGGAATTTGAACTACGGGTGCACGCCACTTATAACTAGGGATCTATCTAAATTGCGATTTTGCGGGCTTTGTGGAAATTGGGACAATGAGCTTTGATTTTTGTGTTGTTTTTTCACCAACAGCAATTATTTCCACTTGGAGAGAAAAGCTGGAGAAATATGCAAGTTTAGCTTGAACTCTAAATTTGGTCCCCTTCTGTCAGGTGACAGCTACCCAATTAACCAAATCTCAGTAATCAGAATTATACCCCAAACTACACAATACTCTCAGTTTATAAACCCCTCAGTTAAGAATAATAAATCTCAACACTGAAAACTTTAACATTTCAAGTTACACATATACTCAATCGGCACCTTCACTGCACAAAAAAAAAAAATCAATAACAAGTGTAAACAGTTTTTCTAGTACAATTAACACAGTATTTCTTTCCTTTACTATTTCAGTCTTTTAACCCCTCTTGTTCTCTTTTTTTTAGAAAAATATCCACACACACACACACACACACACACACACACACACAAAAATACTCTTTAGCTCAGTCCAATTCAATGTCACAATCTGTCTAAAAAAATGACTGAAGCAATAGTCCCGATCTTTCAGTCCCTCTGCATTCACCACAGCAGTGTTCCGTTCCAGCCACCTTCTGAAGAGCACAACTTGGTTACTCTGCACAGCTCCAGGTCGTCTTCTGGATTAATGTTGTTCAGTCTCCAACTGACTTCACTGTACCGAATTCACTGACTACCGTTTTCTCGGCAAAACCTTCAGTTTTCTTTTATACTGTTATTTTTACTTTACTTGTACACCTGACTGCTAATCCTCCATCTTGCTTCAGACCAAACCTTCTTGTCCCGTTATATATTCTTTTTTCTTCCTTAAACTGAAATTGATCTATCATTGTTAATAATAATAATAATAATAATAATAATAATAATAATAATAATAATAATAATAATAATACTTTTAACCTCAACGGATTGCATTGAGTGAGAAGGTAATTTCACTCTAAGAATTACACACAGAAACAAAGTGGCACGGCTAATCTCTCTAAAGTAACAGGTTAACAGCACACTGTATCACCTGATTGCAATTTAAAATGTACCATTTTAATAACAATGAAACTAAACAATATAATAATAATAATAATAATAATAATAATAATAATAATAATAATAATAATTTGTTTTGTAATCCATCGTAATAGGAATGGTTTTATCCAAAGCGACTTAGTTGGGCATTTTTTACATACTGAGCAATCTGACTTAGTGTAGGGCTACCTTGCTCAAGTGTGCAGCAGTGCACCCGGGATTGAATGTACCGTAGTTTTTTTTTATTTTTTTTTTATAACAATTGGTATGAAGTTAGTTTATACACATTGTAAAATTAATACAAATAAAATAAAAACTTACCAATCTAGGCGATCACTTTCTGACTCGCTTTCGTCTGATGCATTGCTTTTGGTTTCCGGCTCAAATTGATATGGCTATAAGCCACACACACCAACAACGAACCCACTGTCATCAAGAAAACTGCTTCTCGTCAACGTGTTTTCAATAATATTGGACATCTTTTCTGCCACCGAGTTCACTCCATGACGTCACAAGTCAGATTTCACCATCTATTTTCTTGTTGGAAAGAAACCTACTGTAACGCTATTTGTAACCCAGAAATGAGTCATACATAATCCAATATTTATATTTTGTATGTCAAATCAGAATAGGAAGAACATTTTTTAGTGTTTTTTATAGAACAAAAACAAATGTGTTTGGGTTCCTCTATTACACGTAGATAGGCTTTTTTTTCTAATTCCTTCACCATCCTGTGTGCTTTGCACTTAGGCAAAAAAATAAATAAAAAAAGCCCTTAGACAAATAACATTTACAAAAAAATACTCCAAAGCAGTTAAAGTTCTTGTTTACTGTTCAAATGACAACGATGTTTTTATCAGCCTATTACTGCGTCTGTGGCTTTTCTGTGACCTGTACTGTACAGTAGGGAGTGGGCCAAAGCCAATGCTGCATTGTTTTGATTTAGGTTTCTAAAGTAAAATCTAGTTTTCAGCATTGCAGGTAAAATACCAGAAATGGACGACAAAGCAAAAAAAGCAAAGTATATTTCGGTGATCGATCGTGTCAAGATATTTCTCAAAGAAACTGTACATGCAGATGGAGGTCATTGTTTTGCACATCTTGTAATGTGTGGAGAAAATACGATCAATCGCTATTTAGCTTCAGAATAACACATTCAACGAAAGGAGGCTGCTGAACAAAACGTAAAATAAACAGCTTTCAGAAAACAAACTGGAAAGTCAGTGCAGACAAAAAGTATTCCTGTCGGTTGTCGCCAAGTTAAATCAGTACTACAGGTACTATCTAGCACAGCCACCTCGCTTCAAACAACCTGCTGCTTACTTTTTTTAAACGCAGTTAAAATTTTAGACCTGAATAGGCACGTTTTCTTTGTTTTGACTCAATACTAATAAAATAAATTATTGGATGGGACAAATAACATGACAACAAACGTGCTGCACATATGGCCTTTATTAAAGTATGCCAGATGCCCTTGGGTAACCGAGTTTTAGGACTGTTTCTAATTAATTTCCACATCTGTATAACTTGGCAAAGCTTTGCCTTACATTTCCAACCAATTCAGTGGATGCAGAACATGCAGTCTCAATGTATAGGCACAGGTAGATATTTTGTGCAAGTAAAGTACATCCGGGACAGTGAATGACAGTCACTGTGACATCAGGCAGGAAAAACAGCTGCTGTTTACTTTTTACTGTTTTATGTTTTTTGTTTTTTTTTGGCACAGCCGTTGTACAGTTTAAACGTATAACGTATACAATTTGAATTACATTTAGCGAAAATGTAAATTCGTAAAATGGTACAACTTATTACATTGTACAGCCCACAGTGGCGTACAAATAAACTCCCATTCTTTGGCAGTTAATCTTTTGTGTATCGTTTATGTTTAAGGTACTTTAAGGAGGCAGTGTGGTCCAGTGGTTAAAGACCAGGGCTTGTAACTAGAAGGTCACGGGTTCAAATCCCACCCTGCCACTAACTGACTCACTGTGTGACTGTGAGCAAGTCACTTAACCTCCTTGTGCTCCATCCTGCAGATGAGATGTTAAATCAGTTTCCTATTGTAAATGACGCTGCATATAATGCACTATTCACAGCCTACCTCTGTAAAGTGCTTTGTGATGGTGGTGCGCTATATGAAAATAAATATATTATTATGTTCGCAGTAACATACAGCATTTCTAATTGTGTTTACTACGTACTTCATTTATGATTTCCATTACACGAGAGTAGATGTTAAAACTTCATGCTGATTTGAACTCGACTCTCGCCAAGATAAGCACCAACTAAGACGTAGCTTTACAGTAAACTAATGTGATCCATATGTGTCTCCATCCATTTACGTTTCCTTCCATATGATGATGTAGATATCCTAATGTCTGGTGTTAATGGCTGAAGTGTAATGCTGGCTCCAGGGATCAGCTTATTTTGCCTCCCTGGCGCATCAGCACACACAACGGCTGCGATGCTGGCTCCGGGGATCAACCACAGTGCGGCCTCCCCAGCGCATCAGCATGACAACCGTCTGGATTGAGCTAAGTAGGGTACATCTCTGGGGTTTTCAAGTGGGCACCTTCCATCCTCAGTGTTTCGTCGACTAGCCCACGACACCTCAAGAGGGCTCGACGGTGATTCTGGCGTCCCAGCATCACCCCCCTCCGTCCCCCACTCAACTCAGCCCAGCTTACTTACCTGTACATCAGCGTTTCTTTCTTTCTATTGTGCTTGAGATCCCCAGCCAGAATCTTTCCGTCTCAACCACAGCCAGTTGCTGCTCCTCTCTGCTGCTTCAGATAAGTTCTTCACTGTGCGACGCAACTCTTGGCCACTGAATCCAACGTCTCTGAGAAACCGGGTTGTAGAGTGTGCCAGAAATCCTCGACAACCCACTTCCACTGGTTAGCTGATTGAATTTGTTGCCAGATCATATTGATGTGTTCTAAGCAACCTGGGAAACCTGGAATGCCTGCTTTTTGTATTGAAGTGTCAATGAAGCAGTTCTTTAATAGGTAAGCTGACAATCTCTGAGCAATAATGCTGAAGAAAATCTTGCCTTCTACGTTTAATAGGGAAATGGGACGAAACTGACTGATGCTTGTAGAATCTTTTTCTTTAGGTATAAAGACTCCACCTGCTCGGTGCCATGCTCTTGGTACAACCTGTTTTTCCCATGCCACTTTCATCAATTTCTACAGAATTCGTAGAACTCCTGAAGCACTCTTGTACACTCTGTACGGAACTCCATTAGGCCATGGAGATGATGAAGCCCTTGCTTTTTTCACAGCTTGCTCTATTTCTTTCCACTTAGGTGCACAGTCCTCCATTTGGTATTCTGGTGGATTGATAGGTGGGATGTCTGACGGAATTGACATAGGCTCCTGCCTTTTTGAATCTGTATGTGTTTCCTCCAAATATCTCTCCAGCTCAACCTTAGATTCTTTTAGTGTGCCATTCTTCTCACTGGTGAATAACTTCTTTACAAATTTGAATGGGTCTTTATAAAAGTTAGCTCTCGCACGCTCCTTCATTTTGTAGCGTTTCCGTAGGCGCTCAGCTCTGCGCAATGTTGCAAGCTTATCTTTTATGACCCTTTGTAAGAGATTGAGTCCCTCCTTCTGACTTTGTTCTGCTCTTCTCCATTGGTTCCTCAGCTGTCTCCTTTCTTTAACTAAGCGTTCAATCTCCTGCTGCCGTCTAGACTTTCCAGGAATAGTTTGTACTTTTTCCTTCCTTTTTTCAACTCCAAACCTCTCACTTCCATATGCGTAGATGATGTCCCCAAATTTATCCAGCTTCTTTTCAGCTGTTCCACTTAATCTTTCCAATGCAACACAGAGATCTGTGTTTACTGTGTCCCATGCAGTTTTCTCACAAGCTCTTGGCCATTTAACTCCAGGCTTGTGCCAGTTGAGGTTCTTTTCTCTCTTATGCTGGTTTGTCTGACCGGGTTCACAAGGATCATTAGGTTCATCACTAACTGTGTCCATGCAAGTCCTCCTCACATCTATGACAGGGGTGCTGATATCCTGCGAACTGTGGTTTGCTTCCTGTCGCTGGATTTCATTCGACTGACTTGACTGACTTCGTAAGAAGTACTGATCAATGCGAGGCTCTTGTCCCTTCTCCCTCAAGCATTTCATTCTCCCTTGATGTCGCCTTGCTCCAGCCGCAGACACAAACCTGGAGTTCCATGTCTTTGTTAACTGCAGATCTTGAACTAGTCTTTTGTGAAGTACTCTCCATACTCATATCCGTTTCCATTCCTAAGTCGTTAACCGTGTTGTCCAACGTTGAGTCATCTTCCGCCCCCGCTCTCGCAGACTCTAGGGGTATTTTTCTCTTTAATTTCTTAGAAGCCTTGGGCGGGTGTCTCCAGCATCCTGTAAACACAGAGCTGGATACTGCCGACAAGGGTAGCTAACCCTTACCAGCCCCAATGGGGTCTCTTTCCTCCTGTCAGCTGTCTCTCCAGGCTGTCACAAGGTCTTTCCCTTGTTGCCAGCTGCACTATTCACAGCAGTCACTGGACGTATAAAGTATTGGAGTCTGTTATAAGTGGAGTGCACCTGTAATACTGTCAAGTACCCATTTAAAACTACTATATTTGGTCTACTACAGTATATGGTATACAGTAATAGTGTTTACAATACCATTTTTTTAATGTTTTTTTTTTTAATAGTTTTTTAGGTTAACTCTTGGTTTGCTAATTGTATTCTATTTCATAAACAAATGGAAAAAAAATACACAAATAAAATGAACAAAATGAGAGACCAAATACCAGCCTTAATAGTATATTAGATCACTGAATATCGGTTGCAAAAATGCTAATGTTAGTATCTGACATTTGAAAGATAATTGAGCAATGAATAACCTCCTTATTATTGTGTAGTAGCCTGCAAACAGATTGACTGCCATTGGCACACCTCCACACATTTCTGACTGTTTCATGAATGTGCATTACTGGAAATAATATTGAGGTTAATGATCTTACATCTAACAGTGGCTTCTTAAGGATTAGCTTCTAAGTGAGAAAAAGCAGTACTGGGTAATGCCAGTAGTGTTGGATGCACTGCTGTTACATCATTTTGTCAGGCAACTTGGTACAAAAAGGTATAGTGTGGCACAGGGGCTGTATGCTACTGATACACTGTGGAAATGGAGTAAGGAAAAATGTTGCACTGTACACTGATCCCTTGTGAACTGAAACAATTCTGATGTGCTTCCTCACGTCACGCACAATGTCTTTTCAAAAATATTTGTTTAGTGTGATATACTATTCTATATCGTATTACTTTCAGAGCATCAATATTACACCGAGGAACCCAAGGCACAAACTAAAAACTTTGCCTGCTTCATTAAGAGGGTGATTGTAATTTTGTTCAACCGATGACACTCCGAGATATGTCACAGCTGGATTTTAGAGCATTTTACAGCGCTGGATTGCATCAGCAACAACTTTCTTTGCTTTGCCTTTTATTTTGAGTGTTTTTAAGTTAGGAATGCACCAATATTACAAATAGTGACTTGGTTCAAAACTAAATTAAAGGGTAGTATTATTAACTGCTATTTTCTTAAGTCCATTCCATGGTACTGTTATTTCCTCAAATGCTTATAAACAAGTATTGTAAGTTGGCTGATTGGGTTCTGCACTGATGTCTTGCGTGCCTGTTCTACTAACAGAACCTTGACGTGAACTGAGGAAGTATGTATGCTTGTTTAGAGCTGTAAACCACAAAAGAATTGAACATAAGGAACTTCAGTCTATAATTCACGTAACCTTGAGGTTCTGGAAATTATTTTGGTTTTATTTGGTTTATTTCATAAATAAATGCATATTGTTCTTGTGTTCTATATAGTTAAAAAAAGTCATATCTTTAGGCTTTAGTGAAAGTCATTTGGTGTACTTTAGAAATCATGATTTGTGGAACCCAATTATATTACAGCTGGCTGGAATTGCATCCTCCCCAAAAGAATAAAACACACTTAATTTTATAGTTAATGGGCTGTGATAATTTAGCATGAGTGCTATGTTACAAGGATCAGATACTTTCACAGTATTGATTTTTTGCTTTTATGATGCTCTATCAGCAAAGCAAAATAGAGAATCATTGGGGTCATTGTGAGGCTGCTCGGAGTCTATCTCGACTGCATCTTTCTTTAAGACTTGGCTTTCCTTTCGTAATCAACATCAGATGGGCTTGCTGGCTTTTTTAATCTAAACATGTAGTTTTCACCTTATTGTTGTCTGTAAAAATGACAAAAATAGGAATGTATACATGCTTTATGTAAGGAATAATACATGAGAATGTAAGGTTTTACTGAGGCAACCCATGCCGCAGGTGCCTTTTTTAATCCCAGAGAGGTACTGTAGGCAGTAGAGCGGTACACAATCGAACTAATAAAACAGACGTGAATCCTATACTGTGCTGCAGACTCAGTTTGGACAGTTTGTCTTAAGTTGATGTTTCTTATTAGTTTCAAAAGAGCATAGAGCACTAGAATCCTGATTTGCAGCCAGCATTCAATAAAAGAAATTCAGTTATTTACTCAAATGTATTGAATATCCACATCCTAACACTGAATTCAACAATTTGGCAGTGATTACATGCAGTACATTCTTTTTTTTTTTCTGGTGTGTGGTTGTTTGACATATCTGTAAGTTTGACATAGACATCATTACCCCAGTTTGTTACATTTCTGAATACAGAGGCTCAATAAGGTTTTATCTCAAATTCCTCTCAGTGAACAGAGGAAGAGATAGCAGTCCTTTGTGTACTTCAGTACAATGATCAGCACCTCCCTGCAAGAAACACAAAATGTCTTGTTTTCCTTCTAAATTAGCCTTTTTGAAATCGATTGTGGATTAATCTAGAAGTACCATAAAAAAAATAATAATAATAAAAATCTATTTGGGATTTCTCATTGTTGCCTTTTCTTGTTTTTTTTTTCATAAATGCGTAAACAGTGTTTTTTCATGCAATGTTTCCTTTAACTTTAATATCAAGGACATGTTGGTGCAGGGCATTGCATTTTAAAGACAACTTTACTTTGCGCCCTGGGTTTTGCTTCAGTATTTTCAGAACATAGAAAAAGTGCAACATTGCTGGTTTGTTTGTTTATTTCCCAGCAGTGTCACTGTGCCTTTCTTACTGTTTAATTTGATGTGGGGTAATGCGGATTTACCCAGCTTCACCTTTTATGTTCAGTATAATAAGATGACTTCTTCCACGGCATGTACCGTAATGTGGAACATGCTTCTGTTGTATGTGTATTTGGCGTCTTAGCCAAACAGACCCTGGGAATTATAAATACTTATAGGGATATATAGTTTAATGAATAGCAGAGCTGACGTTCTTTCCATATTAATAAGTACTGGCTGCATTATGGAACATTTCAATAATAATTAAAGGGAAGAACTTCTTGTTAGTTGGATGTTTTGATGAATATGCTGAAAGGATATATAATTGCTATTGCTTCAGAGCACAACGCGGTGTCAAAATAAAAAGCTGAACCTAGAGGGCAGCAGAGCTCCTGATTGGAGAGATTGCCTGGGATGCGCTTGCTACTTAGAAGCAGTTTTTGTACAACACTATCCAGCTCGGATTTACACAGCTTTGCAGCTAATGTGGTAAGACTCGCCTTTTCAATGTTATTTTGTTATCCAAGAAACTGAAAGCTTGTGGCAGGTGGAATGAATTTGGAATGCGCGTAAAGAGGTGTTTCAAGACTAGATTGCAGTTAAATAAAGTATGCTATTGCATTAGCCACTGATTAAAACACTGATAAATTATTTCTTAACAAGTCATTTCAGTAAATATATCCAAACGTGATAAAAAATACTATGTCTCGTATAATAAATACAGTATACATTTAGAAAGGGTTTGTGAGTTTTTGCAAGGTTATTGACAGTCGAATGCATGAAGCAGTTGACATGAAAACTTATTAAGGCTCTTGGCTATGATGCATTTTTTACTTTATTGACCACATTTCTGTATTGAATACCACTTTTATTTAGTGCTTTATTTGTCGCACCTAATTCATGTTTTACATTCATGTTCAGAGAGACACGATGCGCACCTCCACATGTTATTAAATGGGTTGATCCAATTACTGTATGGTTCCTCTTGTAATGCAATCTGTTGCCAATGTGTGTAAACTTATATAGCCGGTGTTTCTCTAACCGCTGTTGCTTGGTCTTGAAGCTGAAAGAAAACAGAGGCTACTGTATCCTGTAGCATTTGGCTAGTATCAAATTACTGCAAAAGGCCGTGTAACATGTACTCTGCGTCGTCAAAAGGAGAACAACGGATTCCCAGAATAATGACATGTCCCCCTGTAACTCACCTGTTGTGATCGACTGCCTCAGTGTGTGTGTGTGTGTGTGCGCGCGCGCGGCGTTTTACTATTGGATCCAGTCCAGCATGGCAAAGAGCTAATTGATGCATTTATGACCGGTTCCTTCCGCTTGGGTTTTAGAAACACAATCCAGCTGACTTGCATTCCGCAGGGACCTCTGAAACAACTCATTTATTAGAAGAAATCATCTGCGTAAATAGCACATTTTACACCTTGCAAAACCCTTCGTTTTACGGAGCCGCTGCTAGTTCTTGCCTTACCGTCGTTTTTCTACACCGGTAATGCAAGGTAGCCTTGAACGGTAAGCATCTGCGCTGCTGAAGTGTTTGGCACTGCTCTCTTTTACTCAGCACTGTATTGTAGTTATTCATCTGGTCTTAAATCACTGGCTAGAATAATTGTAGTTCCGCGATGTGTCATCTTTGCGCTGATGTAATAAACTTTCTGTATACCCAGTGGTCTGTGAAATGACAATGTGAAGTTTTATTATTATTATTATTCTTGTGAAGCTGTGATTATTTTTTAATGACATCGCGCTTTTCAGGTTGCACAGCTGAGAACATTGGCCTGCTTAAAAATCACTTGAAGTTGAATGTTTTAATTCAGTGTGTTGGTTTTCTATATGCACTGTACTGTAGGTAACTATATAATAAACAATTGGTTAGCCTGCAGATTTTCTTTGTGCCTTTAGTGTGCAAGTGTTGTCTGTTTGTGGCAGCTGTTTTTGCTTTAAGCATTTGTGAGGGTTCCTACCAATGAACCCAGTGAAAGAAATGTTTTATTGTGCATATCTGAATTTGTTTCCTATAGTGGCACAGGCAGTAATGGTGAGTCTGGCTAATGAATACATTCTCTGTATTACCCAGTAATAGTTGGTGGGTGCTTTTGTATAGAATATTTAATTGCTGGAGCAGGACTACATCTGAATGTGTGATGAATCTGTTCTTATATTCTGTACCATGTTGCTATTTACATTAAAATGTCAGGTAAGTAGAACTCAAGGACACAAACATATTACATCACTCTACTTTTGTTCAACCTTTAAAAGAATAGAGCAGGGCATTGTTACTTTTTCATTCAAGTGATTATGTCTGTGTTGAGTAAGTGTGTCCTGGAAAAGAACACTAGCAGTATTCTAAACATATATTGTATCAATATTCCTGAAGATTTTTTATTTATGCATATTAAGCAGATACAGCATGTGGGTTGGTGGTTCTATATTTGTATAGTTTTAATTAAAGCGCACCAGAACATGATTTTAATATTTTGTTTCAGATAAGAACAATATATAATAATCTTGTATGTGCTATACTGTAATGTATTTTCAAAATAACATGAATTCTGCTTTTGGTATTCAGTCAATCAATCAAAATCAGATTTATTGCTACCTATTCAGGCTGAACAAGGTAAAAATAAATATCATAGACAGCTATGCTAAAAACTCATAAGCTCTATTTAATATGAAGTTACTTTGAAACTATTCGCTGTGCAAATGTTTTGACAAATTAATTGTTTGTGTACAACATGAAGATTTGGGAGTAGCAGACTGTGAAATGGTTCAGATCACACACAGATACATGTATCTTGATTATTGTTTGTTTTTGTTTTTATAGCTGAGGGTAAATCATTGAAGATTATTCATGTTTGATTTAGTAAACATTCAGCCATCATATCATTATATTTCTGGATAATGTGATACTGACTGAACATGCATTCTGTTTTTCATACTTAGATCTGAAATATATCAAATGTGTTACTGGTGAGCAATGTATGACTGCTGCCTGTTCAGAATATCTTATTCTGCTGTAATCTTCAAAGTGAATGACTTCATATGATTGACTGGTGGTAGGCTATTACATTACAAGATGTTTAGTTGCTTAGAGCTCTTTCTCATATTTGTTTCCATTTATCACCTTAAGCTTTGGTTATTGGATTTAATTCATTTCATCAGAGAATGTTTATGAGCTACTTTTAATTGAAATGCATAAAGACTGTGATAGGGCAAATCATAGGAGTCATGTGGATGAAGCTTGTGAGTTTGACTTTCATATTTCACACTTTGTAGCCCCCCTTATCTTTATGGTGTTTGCAATAGTTATCAGTGGTTCCTACTGTAATTGCTGAAATAGTGTGTTTTTTAATATTTTTGTATAAGTCTTCAGTCTGCTCCTCATACATACAGTAGGCTAGATAAGTGTCTTTACTGAAGTAACAGCCAGTGCCATCTAGTGATCTGCACCTCAGGGTCCCTTTGTCTTGAATGCAATACACTGGGGGGTACACTAGTTGTTGCTGGCACTCCCTAATTAAATACACCTTGTCTGAGCTAGCCAACATTACAAATGTCTATGGCAGACAACTGGAACTGAAGAGTAGTTCCTGAACTCAAAATAGTCAAAGCAAAAAAAAAAAGACAACAATGTTTGAATGATTGCAATCGGAGCAATGTACAATGACTGTAAATAGCATATAAGTTAAGAAAATGCAATCTGAAGCTACTTTACTAAGTACTATACATATTGTATGCCAAGCTGAAGAAAAACACATTTTGACGTATTAAAACCAACCAGTTAGATTTATTGTTTCCTATATAAATAAAACTAGTAGAAAGAACAGAGGAAATACTGTATGTGTAATCTGAAGTAGTCTACTCAAGTACAAACTAAACATGAAACAAATCACCATAAACCAATAAACGTATTTAATAAACACACTTGCAATGTGTGCACACAGCAGCGTGTTTCCAATTATGTGCTGTGAGTATAGAAATAGCCTGGAAAAGGAAAACGAGTGCGGGAGCAAGGTGAAGTATAGCGCTGTGAGAAGAAAGAGATTAGAAACGTGAAATGTTCTAAAATGTATATTTAAGGAAAGGGTTTTTGTTGCGCACTGTCTGACTAAGGGGAGTTTGAGACTGGTTGCTGCTCTGATCGCCGTGTTGAGACTGAAACGACAAGCTGAAATTGATTTACATTCATGTTGCTGCCGCTTTGGCTGGAGCCAGACAGCAAAGACTGCGAATTCAGGAAAGTAGAGTTCTCTTGTCTAGCCTTGCTCTTTCCTCCCTCCCGCTGGTGACTCTGCAAACTTATCTTCTTTATAATTGTTATGCATACTCTGTGAACTTATCTTCATATAATTGCATATGTGCACCTTGTTATTTACACAATAGATATTTATTATCTTTCACTTATTTAAATTGCTTTTTCCTTTTTTAGACTGAATGCTACCATATCTATTATACTACTTGTAATTGAACAATATGGCTATTTTTAACAATAATCTATTCTCTTTTTCTACTTGTAATTAATTATATTAGGTTTTACTACATAATAAAGATATCCAAACGATTGCTTATTTAAGTCTCCCTTCCCCCTTAGTGATAATTAAGTGGTAGGTTAGGGCAGGTCTCTAAACACTTAACTTCTTATTATGTGTTCATTTTCTATTGAGTGGTATTTGACAATAGTAGTTTAGGTTTACTTTTTAGGTTCTTGGTTTATTTTCTTATTGTTTGTTTTATCATATTTTGAATGGTTAGTTTGACATTTTATTGCTTTGGATTGAAGTGGTTTATATTTGTTTTGTTGTTGAGGGTCAGAGACTAGCTCCGACCTATACTGTTTACCGAAATTGCACTCTTGTCGTGGAGCATTGTTTTAACTATTGTGTATTAAATACATTGCTTGTTCTCACCTTATCCTGCATTGATTATCTGTATAATAATAATAATAATAATTTCAGGTTCTTTTCTGTTGTTGTTTCAATCTGCAGTACCGGACTTTACTGGTTATAAAGAGGTGGTGGCAGTAAAAACATACTACCTGACAGAAAACGCACCTACTAAGGGAGGCGCTACAATATGTTCTGCATTAAATGTTGTTGGCAGACTGTTCACGTTTGCTGGCTGAACAGGGAGCCTACTGTGTGAGGGACACAGCAGGCTGAGTTAGTTTCCACATTGTCTTCGAGTGGAATTGTCTATGTGCTCAAAATTCAGGGGTGTAGTTGAGCTGGAACGCGCCGGAACATAGTTCTGGTACTTTTTTCTATAGGCAGAACCTTGACTTAAGAATTAACTTAAGAATCTTTGCTGATTTGTTTTGGAAAATGGCACCCAACTGGTCTAATTTAGATGCCTATGCACCAATGAAGCAATATATTTTTCGTGGGGAAATCAAATTGTTTTGTTCCTAGTGCCTTCAATGGAAAGACTAATCAGTGTCCAATTCCCTACATACCAGTTTTGATGGTACACTCAGAATCGGAGTCTCTTATAACTGGCGTGTATTTTAAATGTTTGCAGAGTCGAGACACACATCTGTCACACGCTTATCTGGTTTCAGTCAGTCATCCTTGTGAAGAGAACATTAGGGACATCTATTACAAATTTCAGTACTACTTTAAGAAGACTAAGATTTATTTTGTAAAAATGCTGACGAAGAAGACAGCAAAAGTGCATCCTGTGACTGTAGCCATGAACACGGGTTTAAAGCTGCTTTATATATCGGTCAGTGCAGAGACCGGGGGTTTGGAATGAACAACTGGTGTTGCTTTTAAGATGTAATATATACGGTATATATATATTACAAAAACATAAATAAGTGCTACACATTTATTAAAAAAACTGCTAAGTAATGTATTAAGCTATTCATTTATGTATCTGTGTGGCAAAGTGGTTAGCAGTGTGCAGGAGTGATGTTGTGAGCAATAACAGACAGACAACAATAATCCAGGTGCAAGGGTATTTTATTTATAATCCAAAGTATGATGTTAAACGGTAAATAATAATGAATGGTAGTACACAAGGCTGTGTACTACTCTTTTTAACCCAGGGTTCAGTCCCAAAACAATAAACACAGTCTTTAATACACCCACAATATACAAACACGGTCACCAGTCCAAAGTGAGTGCTGTAGTGCTCGTGGTGCAAATACAATTTATCGTGAAACAAAGTGCAGTGTTGTCCGAGTTTTGTGCTGGCCTGTAGCGACGGCTCCAGATCGTGTTAGCCGTCTAAATAACAAACAAGTATAATCAGACACGACAAAAACAAACAAAACACTCACAATTCAAAATAAGGTACTCCTTCCGGTTAGCGTTAACCAGAACAAAGGAACAGATCACTTTGCTACGTCCCCTTTTTATACCGTCAATCATGACCCCTTGGTTAACAATTGCAACGACTCCTCCAATCCGCGGCGGTCATATCGTTTCCCTTCTGGGTCGATGATTTAGTGTACCATAGCTCCACCCCCTTTCTAGATGTCCGACTTCTGCCTAATCCTGGGAATGAATTGACTGGCCATCCAGTCCAGGGCACTCTGTTCCCTTTACACAGCACTCTCACAGGTCGGGAGGGAAATTCATCACCAAGAATCATTCTGTCTCTGTCACAAACTGATTTGCTTGTTTTTTATTCACAACTTACAGTACCAAAACCGCAGTTGGTGACAAATAAATAATAACTGAGCATTTGTGTTATTGAATGCAGAGCTCCAGAAAAAAAGATGGGGGGAGTCCTGTGCTGGTGATGACCTTATAATTAGGGGCAGCAGTGTGGAGTAGTGGTTAAGGCTCTGGACTCTTGACCAGAGGGTTGTGGGTTCAATCCCCAGTGGGGGACACTGCTGTTGTACCCTTGAGCAAGGTACTTTACCTAGATTGCTCCAGTAAAAACCCAACTGTATAATTGGGTAATTGTATGTAAAATAATGTGATATCTGTATAATGTGAAATAATGTATAATGTGATATCTTGTAACAATTGTAAGTCGCCCTGGATAAGGGCGTCTGCTAAGAAATAAATAATAATAATAATCGAAAAGAATAGAAAACAGATTAGTTTACTTTTAAAGATGATCAAATTCACTTTGGGTAAAGGTTATGTTTTGTTTTAAAACCTTTGTGATTCGAAAGATTATCCTGTTAATCTGTTAATCTGTTTTAATGCTAAATTATAATTTTTCTGGTTTGCATGTTTTTTTTGTCCGGTACCAAAATGGCTGTCTGAACTCACTATGTAGTACTTTGTTGTATTGATGCTTACTGGTAAGGCAGACAGCATCTGGGGTGACAAAGGGCCTCCCTATTACAGTGCACTGATAATGCCTGCAACTGCTCTGCAAGCAGTAATATACAGCCAGCTGTGGGGTTGGTGGTGAAAGACTGTCAATGCTTTCCTGCCCTCTCCTTGTAATGAAAGCACTCAGATTCTCACGAAGCAGAACGACCTTCCTGATATGTATGATTGAGATCTGTAAACCTTACAGCAGGTGATAGTATGGGAATCGGAAGCTGTTAATGCACAGGGTCAACATGCTAGGGTATTAATGTGCTGTCCAACTGTGCTGGCCTAAAAAGTTAACTGCAAGGCTTCAGTCTTAAGAAGTGTGATTTATGAGAATCTGCTTTCAAACATAAGCCAAAAAAAAGGAATAATTCAATTCAAACTGTAAATGTAGAATGTTTTGATTCTGGATTACTGATTAAAACAACTGGCAGTTTTGGAAAAACAGAAGTCCTCCATAAATACCCAATTACCAGCAGGCTGTGATGACTTCATGGATCACTTTATTAATACAATTATTAATATAAGAAATCGGAAATTAATATAAGGTATCGGATAGCACACTCAACCTAGATGAGGTGACTTTGATTTAAGTGAGGTGACTTTGATGTTTCTTAAGAAAATGCACAAAGTCAATTAATAATGGGTTTATTATAATACTTGCAGGGAATCATGTCCCAAGCACAGAACAGACAGATTCCAACTTCTTACCACTTTACAATATGTTAAATACCCCTTAACACAGGGTGGTTCCCCTCCCCTCTTTCTGGCATGTAACCAACGGTAAAGCGACCTGTAACAAGATTTATCAGTTTGATTGATAACTTGATTGAGTTAATATTGAAATATACATCATAGTAATCAATATTTTAAATGTTAATAGCTAATTAGTCACAAAAACGTATTCATCATAGGCATCAATTATGTTTTAAAATATGAAGTACAAAAGTTAGTATGAAAACGTTTCTACAAAAGAAAAAAAAACATTCCAGCACCTCAAAATTGAGCCCACGGTACAAATGCATTCAAACTCCTGTAGCTGCCTTTTTTTATCTTTATACTTTGCAAAACGTATTCTTTGGTAGCAGATTTGACATATTGTAATTTTATTAATACTGAACACACTTTTTACATCTGCCAGCAGAGCGATCACATGACCGTAACACTGCCCTATTGACGAGCTCTCGCTCTACATCCCGCCTACAGTAGGCAATCTATTAGTTCTGATTTGTGAATTTCTGCTTTTGATTGACAGTCCGCCAATACTGCCTTGCTAACTTTATTTTTCTACAGTTACAGCTGCAGCCGGCGCCTGCTTTTCGCTATTAATAGAAAAAAATACACCATTGCTCCCGCGGCCCGCCCGGGACTGTGTCGCGACCCACCTTAGGGCCACAGTTTGGGAACCCTTGACCTAGACAACCACTGCGATCCCAGGATGCAGTATTGCTTACTGTCCCTAAGGTATCAAAAAAGAACACCAGTGGTAGAGCATTTGGCTTTAGGGCCCCCGAATTATGGAATCTGCTGCCTTTTTTCATAAGGGAGGCACCAACTGTTGCAGTTTTTAAAACACGACTGAAGACACACTTCTATAATTTATCGTTCGCATCTTAATATTAAGTAATGTTTTTACCTTGTATTGCATTTTAATTGATTTTTGTATTAAATGTCTTAATGTTTGGTATTGCTTGTATAGTATAAATAATTACTGTTATCTTGTACCTGTGAAGCACCTTGCTACAATTTACTGTGAAGGGTGCTATATCAAATAAAGATTTAGATATTTAGATATTTATTTCTTAGCAGACGCCCTTATACAGGGCGACTTACAATTGTTACAAGATATCACATTATTTTACATACAATTACCCATTTATACAGTTGGGTTTTTACTGGAGCAATCTAGGTAAAGTACCTTGCTCAAGGGTAAAGCTGCAGTGTCCCCCACCTGGGATTGAACCCACGACCCTCCGGTCAAGAGTCCAGAGCCCTAACCACTACTCCACACTACTGCCCGTTGATTGATATATTTTTAAATACAAATGCTGGTATTACATATAAGAAAAGTTTGAAAATGAGAAGAGACTGTTTGGCCCATCAAGACTTGTCCTTTGTTAGCACACCATTTGCCCCTACTAGGGGGATGTAATTTAATAGGACAGAAATCTATTTTTTTTTTTTAATGTCTTCAGTGTTTTAGAACCTACTATGTCACATGGTAGACTGTTCCATGCATTTATAACTCTTTGTAAAAAAGTGCTTCCTACCTTCCGTTCTAAACTTCCTTTACTTGGCTTCCATTTATCCCCTCTTGCTCTACTTTCTGTGCTATTCTCCTAATTGAAAATAATCAAAGACAGCATATATATATATATATATATATATATATATATATATATATATATATAATGTGTTACTAAGTAGAACTAAATGAAATCACAATGCGAATACATGAGGTTTAAAAAATGATTCTGTAATCCAAAGCTAATTTCCCATACCTCTGAGATTTAAACATTTCTGGAGAAGCTATATCAATCCAAAATCATTGTTACAAGTTTTACTGGCAGAGCACAGCTAATATAAGTGATATACGTGATGAATGTTAAACTCCATTCATATTATACTTTAACTTTCCCTAACAAACCCAAATGCTCTGATTGGCTGAAAGGGATTCTAACCAATGCAACCACACAGAACAGGCTGTCATTAACCTCATCACTAGGGGTTTCACGGTATGCCGGTATACTGCAATATTAACTCACCACGGTATTAATACCGTAGCAAAAAATATTATCACGATAACCGTGGGATCACGGTATTGGAAATAAGTCTGGAAGGCAGACTTTCTTTATTTATTTCATTTATATAGCGCCTTTCATACTGAAGTATCACAAGGCACTGTACCTAAATACGTAAAAATACAACAAAATACAAAATATACAAATAATAATAAAAAATAATCATTAAAAGCTATCAATTGTGTTGCATTAAAACCACCAGATAAAAATGCCATTTTATAAAAATGTGTTTTAAGTTTAGACTTAAATACCCACAGACCCAGCTTCCCTAACACATGGAGGTAGTGCATTCCATAGTTTAGGGGCTTTAAAAGAAAAAGCCCTACCACCCGTATTGATTTTATTGACTTTAACACAGAATTCACCTGTATTGCACTGCTAGATGGCTTGACTAGTAATAAGGGAAAGAAACAATCGTTTTAACATAAATTACACACATTTTTTTAATTAGATTTGCTTCGTGGCTTTGGCTGGCATCAGTATACTGATTTAAAGTAGTCTGCAGCATCTCCACTCCACCAGCATGTGTTATGCTCTGTTGAATTTTAATACAATTTTTATAACTCACACAGTGTTCTAACTTAACTTGTAGTATGGATTTACACTGCCGTAAAACCACTGCTTCATTCTACAGGTTTGGATAAAATGTGTCATTAAGCAAGTATAATATCCATAGAATAGTTTAAACTGGGTCTAAAAATAAATAAAAAAAGCCCTTAAAAAAATAAAAATAAAAACAACTTGAAAATGTGAAATTTGAACCAAATACACATTTTTGGACTAAACAGCTAATATTTTACTTTTCCTCACCAATAGTTTACTAACCCAGCAATGCATATTTGTTGGCCATGGTTTAAACATTGTGGAAGCATGTGTGCCTGCGTACTGTAGATATGACACGTGATGCACATGTAAAAGCATACCTGAAAAAGCAACGTCAAAGAAGTGTTGCAATATAAATAAAATCAACATAGCAAAAAAAGAACTAAAAAATGGCAGACTGTAGCTTTCGCAATCAGGCAAGCAACGCAAACTAATCCGATTTAGATGTAATTACAAGATTACAAAATTTATTTCCGAGTTATTTACACCTGCAAAAAAAAACTCTAAATCATCAGTGTGGACGGTTCAGAAAGAATGCAGACGATTTGGTAATCGAGGATTGCTTTCCAGTGTGCCGGACCTGCGAGGAAAAAATTACTGCAAAAAATCGAAATACATCCAACATGATTGTCCACCTCTGTGGTCATCATCCCACACTCTACGGAGAGACAGTGGGAACTGCATCTTCCAATGAAGTGAAAGTCTACTAAGATTTTTATTTTAATTTAGTTTTATTTTAAAGCTTTATGTGGCTTTGCAAAGCAACCTGCCGAGATAGCTAGTACTACAAAAGATTCGAATTTTATACTACTAGATACTTTATTTTCTATGTTTAAATATTCAGGAGCACAAGGATCAGATAATGCACATCTGAGCAATACGGTAGAAGACTGAATATTATTTGTTTTTCGTTAATTTGTGAGGGGTTGATACATATTTTTTAAGATCCTTTATTTTTTAAATGCAGTAACTTTAAAAATGCCTTTTTAAGTGTCCAAATTGTTAGTGAAAATGTGCATTTTTCAAGGGTAGTAAGTCCTATGTAGCTACTATAAGAATGATGCTTGAGTGTGAATAGCTGAATAAGACATTAGTTTGGGTATTTTAGTAGCATACCGATAAAAATAAAATTGTGGGTATATTTTTTAAACAATTAAACAGACCCAAATTGATCACTCTCTTTCTTATTTGTGTATGCCTAATAGCATTAGAACTTGCTTTTATTTTGAGGCAGGCCTGGTTTCCATAAGAGGTGTGTGTGTTTATAGAGATATTTATTTAAGAACACAAAGGACCCCATTTTGAAGCGAGGGCAAAGTTTGCCCTCCTTTTTCGGAAAAGAATACAATAATTTTAAAATTGTAAAACTAGTAAGAAACAACTCAAAAGAAAGATTTATTTGCTCCAACCTGCAACACATGTGTTTCTTGATAGTCGCATAATGCAAATACTTTGCAATTACTTCATAATCGGACATGTAATATCGCGCTAATTTCTGGACTAATATTGCAATAATGAAAAAGTTAATATCGTGACATCCCTACTCCTCACATATCCGTATATTTTAAAGGCAATTTTTTAAGCACAGTAACAGACCACAAGGTGTGCGGTAGTACTGAGTGATTGAAGGCAATTCTCCATTCTGCACTGTGCTTGCACATGCGTTACTATGACTTATTTATGTTTAACTAAACTTCACCATGCTTAACTTTGATATACCACTGTACACTACTGGCATTGTAAGCATCTTCACTGCAGTTGAAAGGACGGCAAATCACACTTATTTTTATATATTTTCAAACTGGAGATGGATTTCTTAAGAAAAATCTTCAGTCCAGTGGCACTGGTATTGAATTAACAATGTCTCCATCTTAGTCTGATCATTTCTAACAGTAGGTAGGGAATAGCTAAATTACATGCAAGCCTGTTTCACATGAACTCACTGCAGGCATGTCAATTAGATATAATCCAGGATGACATATTCATGGGATTTTACTGCAGGGTTATGAAGCTCTGGTTGAGACACAAGTATCTATTTTCCTTTTCAACAATAGGTTAGCATAGATCCTAAGGCAGATGCAGATGGCGGTCAAGGACAAAACATGTGATTGAAAGCTCTTATTATGTCAGTACTGAGGAACTAAAGTGTACTGTAGTTCGCTTATTGTGCACATGAAAGTTGTCTGGGTTTGTTGATTAAAACTGGAACATTACTTGTGGTGTTTGTTGACAATTTGATGAATCAGAAGTACTGCTGCCTTAATTAATGTACTGTTCTGCCAAATTTAGCATGATGCTGATTTCTGATCAGATTATTGTATTCTGTTCATGGAATGGCGAAATGCTATTTTGAGCCAAAGTGCAACTTGGTATCCTCATGGAATATCAGAGTTGTTAACTGATGTATTCTTCTTGATCTGCAGAATACCTTTTTCTGTTTCAGTCATCATATCCTGGTGACCTTTTTTAAAAAATTATAGGACCAGATTCTCAAAGCTATTTACTCCAAGTCATCATTTCTTGTCTAGTGGTGGCAGGGCAGGGGGGACACGACACCATTCCCAATTTGTAAACAAATAAGAAACCACTCAGCACAAGATGTCTGAGTTGTTTATTTCTGATTTGGTAACTTTAATGGCTGTGTTATTACGTTCTAAAAATATCATGCCAATGCAGTTTTGGAGAAAATAGCTTTGAGAATCTAGTAGGGCTGTGTCCGAAGGTTCAAAGGTTCGTTCGCTAGACAGGGATTTGAAGATTATTTTAAACCTTCGAAGGTTCATTAGACAGGTTCATGCACTATGGTGGTGTTTTTTTTTTCTTCCTGTTAACAGAAACTGTTTAACAGTGTGTGAATACTATAAATCACACATGAAATGTCACTCATATGCAAAATTCGATCTTTTGATTTGTATAATGCATATTACATAAACAAATGTTATTGAAATCCGCTACCAAATCGTTATACGTAACAACTCTAGCGCCGCTGCCGTGTGTGGAGCAGGGTATAGTATCCAAAGCAATTGGCTCGTACCTCTAGTGGCTGTATTGCTTCAGTAAAATATGTACTGAATGCCTATTGTATGGTAGAATATGTTTGAAACATACAAAATATATGCTAAAACTAATAATTCTAATTAAAAAAAACTGAGCACCGTCTGCCCCTCCCCGCTCCAGCTCGTGTTAGGCAAACCTTTAATTTCTTCATTCGCCATCTCGACAGCAAAGCGTTGTATATCGTAAGGTGTAAGGTGTATTGAAAGAAATGTCTTGGAAACCCCTCTGCTGTTTGGGATTTTTTTGTTAAATGCCCAGAGGACCTGAAAAAAAAGTTGAATGCACAGTGTGCAAGCGAGTTGTATCATGGAGGCATAACCAATCTCTGGGGTCACTTGACAAGTGTAATTTCATATTATTATTATTGGTATTATTAATATTTTTAACAGTAGCAAAATGTGACTGATAACCTGCTTGGAATGGTGACTGTTAAATAAAGCCTTGTCTGCTGCAGTTGGTGCTGCTGCAATGCAAGCTTACTGTATAGATCGCAAGCAGGCTCAGTTACGTGTAAATAAACAATGAGTATTTTTATTTAAATTTAAATTATAAAAACATGATTATTGTTCTAGATAATGTATTTATAAACTACATGTGAATGTTTTATTCCATTTATATGGATTACCTGTAAAATAATAGGATTTTCAATCAAATATAAACAAGTAGCTATGGAGACATCACCAATAAATTATGCAAATGAGTACATTGAAGGTTTGAACCTTCCTTCGGTAATGTGTTCTGAACCTTCGAAGATTAAAATGTACCCTTCGTTGCAGCCCATAGTGTTAAAGCCTCAACATAGTCATCTCAGAATCATGTCTAACATCCAGGTAATCTAGTGTAACTTTGCAACACTCCCTGTAGTGAATGTAAATATACCCCATATAACATAGATTTGTTTGAAGAGAGGATGTCCTAGCTAACTTGAATCAAATAATTACCTTGTGCCATATCAATGATATAGCTCAAATGGGACATGTTCTGTAGTAGAGGTATTTTTTTCATGTTTTCAATATAAAAAGAGAGAAGA
The DNA here is from genome assembly GCF_902713425.1 of Acipenser ruthenus. Lineage (NCBI taxonomy): Eukaryota > Metazoa > Chordata > Actinopteri > Acipenseriformes > Acipenseridae > Acipenser > Acipenser ruthenus. The sequence goes on along the minus strand of NC_081195.1, from coordinate 15,659,250 downwards.
TTGTTGCAAATATGTGTGGTCAGTGTGTCATCACCCTTGAGGCCTCGATCACATCCCATATTTCCTTGAACACAGAAGCAATCAGGGAGGGACTGGCACTGATGCTGTGGGATGTGCCTTGTCTCCTATTCATTTGATTTTACAGTTTCTGAAACCATGCTGGCTTCTGGGCATTCACACAATAAATCAGGTGTTGTCACAGCTACTTTGTAGGATTAAACCAGAGGAGAAAAGGGACACCCTGACCCAGTTCTTTGTTGGAAAGCCTTCAATAGAATCGGTGTATTCTGGTTGTTGTCTCAGTGGAATGTGGTGTTTTTCAAACAGCCTGGTGCAGCTAGGGGCATGGTATTCCTGAAGGTGCTGGTATAAACATGGTCTTTCAGTTGTGTCATCTAGGTAATCAAGGTCATCTCTCCCAACCCCTGAATCATGTCCCATAGCAACTTTAGAAGATCCCACATAGTTACATTGCTGTCAAAGTGTCTTGTTTAAGAGCCTTGTAAGTTTTTATATTTAAAACATAACCACAAATAGGCTTTGTAGATTGGACATCTGTTTGAGCAGCAGTGGCATGTTTATCAAGGCCTTTAATCCAGTTTTGTGAAATGTTGCAATGCTACCAAACCAGTGGTAAAAAATAGCCAAATTTCTTTGAGCATTTTACATTTACTTTTTGAGTTGTCCTGTAAGCAGTTTTGTATCATTAACACTTTGGTTTTCATACCAGTAAATCCATGCCATAGTGCAACGGTTCTCAACCAGGGGGGCACGTCAAACATTCTGGGTTTAATAATACTGTAAGTATAGTAATATAATAATAATAATAATAATAATAATAATAATAATAATAATAATAATAATAATAATAAATTGCAAAAATAATAATTTTGAAAACTTTAAATGTGATTCTTACAGATTCACACTGCATGATACATTATTATTATTATTATTATTATTATTATTATTATTATTATTATTTGTTTATTTAGCAGACACCTTTATCCAAGGTGACTTACAGAAACTAGGGTGTGTGAACTATACATCAGCTGCAGAGTCACTTACAACTACATCTCACCCGAAAGACGGGGCACAAGGAGGTTAAGTGACTTGCTTGAAAACACTGCACCGGTGCCCAGTTTTATTTATTTTCTTTTCCTTTTTTTAAATTTATTTTAGCCCGTAGAGGGCGCTGTTGTCTGTGGCCTGTATACTGGCAGCGGTAATCAGGACCACAGGTTACCAACACAGGTAATTGCAGGCACACTCACAGGTGCTCAAAAATAATAATGATAACCAAAGGCGAAATGAAAAAGGGAAAATAAAACACAGTAATAAAACTACAAAATAAAGGGAATGCACTCGGCAGCGTTACCCCGACCGTCGCTATCCATACGGCCCGGGTCTCTGTCCTTTGCTAACCCATTCTCTCAACCTGCTCGTACTATTCGGGGTTCTGCCCAAGTTTTACCCCGCTCCTAAAAATTCCTTTTCTTTTTCTTTTTAATTATTTGGTGTGCTCGTTCTTCTCCGGCTGTGTTCAGTCCGGCAGCAGAGCTTCCACCAGCTGGCTCGTTTTCTCTTAGAGGGGCAGGTCGAGGGAACAACAGAGCGTTATCTTATAGGGTCAGCAATCCCCCAAAACCCGCCTCTCAGCCACTCGGAGAGAGGGAAAGCCAACACACCCTCTTCCCCACCTCTCCGTGTCACTGCCATGACTGACAGGCAGATCTACGAGGCTGCTGCCCCCTTCCTGCAGTACCACGCATGTGTCAGACAGTCAGCACAGCTCTCGCCCCCGTTACACAAGGTAACAGCTTTTGTTAAAAAACTGGACATTGGGCCTCTCAACTGTCGGAGGGAAATTTCGACATGTTTCCTATGTTTTCAGATTTCTTCCAGGATTGTGGCCGAAGTGTGGATTACAGTGATCTTAAAGCCCTCATTGTTGAACATGTCACAGGACTGAAACAACAGTTCAGCAACTACTTCCAGGAAGATGGCAGTTCGTGATCTGTTCATCACTTCATTTGGTTCAACCAATCTTTCCGGGGAGATGGAAGAACAGTTTATTGAGCTGACATGCGACAACAGACTGAAGCAAATTTGTGGCACCTGTTTTCTCACTGTCAATTGCACAGGAATTCCCTCAGCTCTCTACTGCTGCAGTGAATGTGCTCCTACCTTTTGCTTCCACGTATCTCTGCGAAGCTGGATTTTCCAAACTTGCAGCCTTGAAAACAAATACAGAAATCGGCTCCAGGTTGAAGATGACTCAAGACTCTTCCTTTCGAGCATTGAGCCTCGCACTGACCTGCTTTGCAGTACCAGGCAAGCTCAAATTTCCCACTGACTGACATCAGCAGCACTATTAAAAGTAAGGTGTATTTTATATATTTATTGTTTTTACAGTACATTAACGATGCTAGGTGGCAGTATATGTACTTTACTTCGTTAGTGAGTCATGCGCAAGAGAAGTTAAATTCTGAAATGTGATTTGTATCTGTTGCTGTTTTTTTTCGGGGGGGGTGGCGCAAGTAAAAGAAAGGGTTGAGAACCCCTCCCATAGTGTATTTTATGAAGCAGAGGTTCTTACCTGCTGTGTTTTTTGGAAAGGGTTTTTATTATATTGCACATTTCAACCAAATATAGATCTATAGAAACAGCGTGCTCTTTTTATAGTCACAGCACATGAACACTCGCTGAACTTGCGATGATACATACACTATTTCTGATTTATTCACAAGTGGCTTCAAACTAATATTCTGGGATAGCCTGTAGATGTGGGAACTAATTTACCATTTCAGAGCCACATTGACCATATCAAATATACAGTACAGATCTTTTCACATTTCCATTTTATTTCGTGTTGACAAACCATTCAACTTCATATGACAGACCCCTTAGATTATAATTTGTTTTCTTTGTGTTCACAAAAATTCCAATTTTTTGTTGTTTAAGGTTTTGGAAATAAATATATTTATATGAACATACTGAATAGGTGGCAGTTTAGTAATAACATGACAAGAGGTAGTTTCCTTTTAAATCAAGCCTAAATTATTCATTTATTTGGAGGGAATTGTAACATCACATGTTTTTCAGATTACATCCTTTGCAATTCTATTGCTCCAGAAATCTAAGCATTTTTCATTTTAAAAATAAAAGCTGTCTTTTACTGTGACTTTAGTTTTAAATTCATGATATATTTGAACTGTTCAAACTTCAGTATTATCTTGCCAAGCATTATGAAACTGATATGAGTAAAGAAAGGCATGCATCTTTACCGACCAATAGAGAGATATAGATTTGTTAAAATTGTAGTGCTGGGATGAACACAGGATTTTCATGTTCGGATATTTGCTCATAATTTAAATATTCGTTCGTTTTCAAAAGGTAATAAAAGCCATTGTATTGCTCAGAACGCAGGCAGAGAAAGCATAGCAGCAGGGACAAGGGGGAGTCCCCCTGTGTGTGTGCTTTATTTTACAGCAAGACGATACAAAATGTAACATGTTAAAGTAATAAAATATCCCAGGAGTAAAGAATATGTTATGTAGGCCTTACTTTACCCCAGTGAATTCACTACATATTAAATGATGCCAAATAGCGGTTCAAGTTAAACGCTGTTTTGTTTTATTCCTGAAATAAACAATACATAGTTAACACTGCATTTTTTTTTAACATTTTTTTATTCCTTGCCATTGCTATTTCTTTACAGTAAAGTGGCCATAGACACGTTTTCATAACGTAATAACATGAGGTTTAGTTGTGCCTTTTTATAGCTGAACAAGCAAACGAAAACTGAAATTTAACTTTAAACACTTCAAATAAAACAAACGTGGAAATGGCGTTGTTTAAAACAAAGGGGAAAAAACCTCACCATTTTGGTTCTCGTTTATTACATTCCACATAACAAAGTCGTAACAAAAATATATATTATATACAATCAACATAAAGATCACTACACAACATATCCAGTAAGTTGGGCACTGTTTAAATGAGGCATTTCAGAATGACATGCTTGCCTTTTATGTATCCCATTAGATTTTGACTCGCTCTAAAGCAGAACGCTTTTTTGACCCAGATGTCCTTCCATAGAGAGCACTATGCTTGCGTGGGTATAATCTGGTTTGTTTACTTTTTGCTGTCTAAAACTTTTAAATAGAGGTTCGAACTGCTGTGTCAATTCTGTGTTTTTTTTTGTTTGTTTTTGTATATTAAATCTCACATCACATGGAGCTCTTTTTTATTTGCAATTTTTTAAACTGTCGTGCAACTTCTGGCGAGGCGGCAAATAAATGGAAGTTATTTGTCATTTCTAGCGAATACGATCTGATTTTTGTATCTGAATACATGTCAAAAAATGTTTGTTCAGATATTTGTCCCAGCGCTATAAAATATGCGACACAGACAAAATTCATCTTCTTTGGAAAAAGATAACATATTTTTTAAAAATGTAGTCTGTTTTTAGAGAACTAGAACCATGTAACTAAGTAAAATCATTTGAAGGTCTTTAAAGCATGCTCATTGTTTGTTTAGCCAAGTCTACTTGGTTTTCTTTTAAGTTTAAAATAGTAAAAAGTGAATACTTTGAAAATATGCCCTATGGTTTGACGTCATGGTCTTCTGAAAATGTATGTTAGTGATGTATTTCAAAAACTCATTTGGGACTTTGTGCATAAACCAGTTTGCCATGCTCAGATGAAAACTGCAATAGAGTAAATGCATTAAGAAAAACTAAATGGTTCAGTGGAACCAGAGCAAACGTTTGATTTATCCTTGTACTTATTATATCATGAGACTGTCTACTGAGGGGCTCATGGCTTCCCAATGCAGTCTACATGATTTGCAGGGAAAAAAATTAATTGTGAAATGCAAGTCACTAAATGTATCACAAGCTGATAGTGGGGAATTGTATTTATGAACTGTTGTTATAGCTGCATAGTCTGGGGGTGCCTGTTGTATTTTTTATTTGAATAATCTCATGCTGACATTTTCATGATTTGGTCAAATTGAAATAATTGTATTGGTGATTCAAACTGTATATTTTGTACACTTAACAAACATTGCATTTTCAAGAGCTTAAAACAGAATAATTTTTCATGTCCCTGAAACATTTTGCCCCCCAAGCAAAAGCTATTCCCTTTTTAAAGTTTCAGCACGTCTTTTCTTTTCCATGAACGAAACCTTGAATATTAAATGTAAAATCTCTCCCATGCTCTTCTATTTTAAATTGTTTTTATAGCAGAGATTGTGATGCTTAATTGAAGCCACCAGAGCAATACATTGAAGGTTAGAAACTAACAAAACTGTGGTACTAGTCTGATGTAAACTTACTAGTCCTTAAGTGCCTAAGTTGGAATCAACAACAGTTGGGGTCCCTAAAAATATTAGGCTTAAATTTAATTTTCCTAAAAAATAAACGCTTATGAATTGATTTTTTTTTTTTTTAACAAAGGCACCTTATTAAACTCTCCTACAGATCAATCAATCATCTGTTTGCACTTCGTACTGTGTGCTGAGAAACTGCCACTGACGGCACCAGACGGGAAGACAGAGGAAAAAAATTCTCACCTGTCACCTTGCCGACCACGAAGCTCCACCTGAAAATATCACCGATGACACAAATAAAATGTTTATTTTATTGTTCATTACATGTGTTGCTATTTGCAAAATGCTGTCTTGTTTGTGGAGTCAGGATTTTCAATTAATTGTAAGTTATGTGGCACTTACAAGGTAGTAGGTGGCACCGATCTCATTGTGGCGCATAGGGCCAATGGGGGAAGAGTGTGGGCCCCCTCCCCATTTTTGAAGGGATTAAAATATAACTTTAACGTGCATATATATATATATATATATATATATATATATATATATATATATAATATATAGGCAGAGTAGGGGGAGGAGAGATAGAGTAGTGAAGGGCACTACATTCCCCAGAATGCCACGGGAGGAGCCAGAGAGGAACACCTGGCTCCAGTTGAGTTAATGAGGCTGACTTAATTGAATTAATCCTAAGGCTGCATCCATACTGGACCGAGTGATGCAAGCAAAGTCGCCAAATGTCAATCCACACCAGACGCGACTTGGAAACGATCCAAAAGACTGGAAATAAATACAGTACACCCTCACTATAACACACTTCATTACAATGAACCTTTGGCTATAAAGAACCTGGTCCCTGGACCCCAAATAAAAAAAAAAAATTAAAAATAGATAATATAAACAGACACTGTCAATAGCCCAGTCTGTACGCACGGGATACCACCTATATAGCGAAGTCAACTCTTTTGTCTTAATAAAAACAAAGCTGGAAACTATATTGATTGTTTGAAAAAAGGAATAACGCAGGCATATCTCTGTCGTGAATATAGGTTGTCAAAAAGCACTTTTTTGGCTTGTTCAGCAATGATGCGGCAAAGTAAAACTTGATTGAAGAAAAAACAACAACAAAAACAAAACAAGGATCTGATGAACTTTTCATGTCGGGTTGATTTGGAATAAAAGATCAGTTTGGGATTCTTGCATGTTGGATTAAGATTCGGTGCACTTTGAAACGATTCATGTCAGATTGATTTTGAATAAAAGTTTAGCTTCAATTCGGGATTTTTGCTTTTTGCACTACGTTTTAATTCTTTAACGAATTGGATAAAGCAAAGGCAGAATACTGCATACATGAAACGGACAGGTACATGTAATTCTACTTGTATTCACAATCTCATCTCATTGACTTACTCCAACAGTTTATCATTCATTTTGATTGTCCTTTCGCTATAATGAACAAAAGGCTTGGACCCCAACAGGTTCGTTATAGCGAGGGTGTACGGTACATGACCCCGCCCATGCATTCCTATTGGACATACTACAGATGGGCTGTCCCATTACAAAACACATTACAAAACAGGTCTTGTTTTGATAAAATAAAGGTTGGACTTGTAAAATCTATAGATCAGAGTTATTGAACATCCCTATATATCCAACAGTTTTTATTGTTATCATAGTAATTGTATAGTTGTAGTTGTAGAATTTTTTTTCTTTTCGTGGAACCAGTCGTAGTCGTAGTCTGATTTGAAGCCCGGTACAATAGTAGTATAGTTGAACTGATATTTTCAACAAATGCATTTTATTGTTATACTTACAACTTAATCTTAATTGTGTTTCTTTACAAAGTGCAACATTTATTATTATTATTATTATTATTATTATTATTATTATATTGTTGTTAAGCATTACATTATTATTATTATTATTTTATTATTATTATTATTATTATCCATGTTATTATGCGCCAGTCGCCACTTACCCTGTATTATTATTTACTTTTATTTAGTTTTTCCTTTTAAAACAGTCCGATGAACTTGACAGAAAATGCTTTATAAATATGGCTCATAATCTTCAAAACTATGTATGAGCTTGGTAATGTTGGGATGTGTCACATAGAATACAAATGTATTGCTGGCTTTGTTTTACGACATATAGAATACTAGGACCTCGATAATATTTTTGTTTGGTGAATCTCCACAAAACTTTATGCATATGTAAAGACCTTCTTCTTGTCACGGATTTGTGCCACAGAACAATTTAGTGAACAAAACATTATTTATCATAAAAACAAACCAAAAAGAAAAACCATAGCTTAAAATTAGGTCACATGTTGTGTGAATGCGGGACCTTGTTTGTGTCATTTGTAAAAGCCTCCTCCAGTGTCCAAGTAAACCAGGGCCTTCCTGTATGAAAACATTACATATCTCAATATTTCTATTTATTAAATGGTTACTTTTATAGAATCTATTTTTTCAAAATAGTGAATTTCTTACCATTTAATATGACATGGTATCTGTTCTGTTTTTTCTTCTATTGCAGTGTCTGCTTGATTCATTGATGGATATTGCTGCTGCAGAAATAGTGCAAAGAAGAGTGACCAGAATTATTTCATGTTTAAAAGGCATGTCATATGCAGACAGGCTTAAATAATTGAATCTATTCAGTCTTGAACAAAGAAGACTACACGGCGATCTGATTCAAGCATTCAAAATTCTAAAAGGTATTGACAATGTCGACCCAAGGGACTTTTTCAACCTGAAAAAAGAAACAAGGACCAGGGGTCACAAATGGAGATTAGATAAAGGGGCATTCAGAACAGAAAACAGGAGGCACTTTTTTACACAGAGAATTGTGGGAGTCTTGAACCAACTCCCCAGTAATGTTGTTGAAGCTGACAAACTGGGATCCTTCAAGAAGCTGCTTGATGAGATTCTGGGATCAATAAGCTACTAACAACCAAACAAGCAAGATGGGCTGAATGGCCTCCTCTCGTTTGTAAACTTTCTTATGTTCTTATTAGTGTGCCGTGATTAACAGATACTAGTTTTTTTCTACTATTAAACTATTACTACTAAAGGTGATGAAATGTGTTAAATATCCTCTTTTGACTGCAATAAATGAAGCCCACTAATCAGCTTTTCTGAGTTTTGTTTAGAAGCTGCCCTGATTGCAGAAACAGGAATTTCCTTCTGAAGTAGTAATTATATGGTAAATAGTAAACCACATAGACAAACCCTTTAACTTTCTCTGAATTCCAACACCATACAATGGTACCTGTATGAGCTGTTATTGTTAGACTACACTAGTCTAACCTCTTCACGCAGCGAGAGTGATGATTCAGACAAGGATAGCCACCAGTTCGTTTAACAACTAAAAAAGAAGTAAAGAAAGTTGAAGAAAGGAAGATGAACAAATAGCTGGCACTACCAGCAGCTGCTTATCTGTAGGTACCTTGTTTGATGACATGGTTAATTTTAGTTAAAGAAATTGACTTGATTGTATCACATGGCTCATTTTGTTTGGAGTACAGAATACAAGTGGCAGCTGTCTTTCTATTCTGCAGTCCAGTAGGTTTGGATTCCTGATGGGAACTTTAGCATGCCAAACATATTCTTGTACGTTTGGAAAAGATAGACAGGTGACTTTTTCATACGATACGTTGTGGATAAACTGTTTATCTTCAGATAGTTGGCTCTTTTTTTTGGACTGATAGATCCATTTGTAGCTAATGGTCCATTATGGTACATTTTTAAAACTGAAAAGTCATCCATCAGATTAATGGCAAGCCCAATATTTTTTGTGGTGATGGATCTATCCTGATACACAGAAGTATGATCACCAGAAAGTATGGGGCTTGCCAGTTGTCTAATATTGATGACTTACTCTATGTAACAAACATTCTATTTTTATAAATTTCACCGTCTTACCATTTCAGTTAATAGTGATACTAGAGTATGGATAAAACAGGAGTATACAGGTTACAATAGAATACAATAGAATAAGTTATATCTCACATAGTGTAATGCCTATGAGAGGGACACCTGCCATTGAGCAGAAAAGCCAGTTGCATGTAGGGGACTCCATGCGCTCCAACATGCTCATAGGTTTCCCCCCAGCAAGCTGAAAAGCAGCAGAAAAGTGGACAAACTCCCACTCTAATAGCAGATATTGATAATGTTCCCACATACTATAGCATTCAGGAAAGCCGTATAGTGAGGCCAAAGGTTACTTTTTTGCTTACTCTTAAAATGAGATTAGCCAAGGTTTTAAGATACATTTTCTTATAGCATTAGTATCACTGATCACATTCTTCTTTTGGTTCTTTGCTTGTATTTTATACTTCAGTTTGGAACATAATGAATAACGTTAATAAACTGGCAAAAGAAAAGGAGGTTGGCACTCCTCTAACAATTTTTTGAAGCAGCTGGAACAGACAATTAGGGCTAATTAAACACAGTAGTATAGTCTGTCTTGATAAAAATGGCAGTGCTCCAAGAGCAGAAAAAATGATTCAAATGTTTTTGGTGAATTATTAGATCTAGTACTGTATGCAATTTATATGGGGCAGACTTTGCACTACAAAGGTAGTCAAAGGCAGATATTTCAGAATAGCAGTAGTGGTAGTTTGCTGAACAATGATGCTGAATCCTGTGGGATTCATTAAGATTAAGATCTATTGAATTACCTTGGGATCTACAGTGTCTAACACAGTAAAGGAAATGTCTGAATACTAGGGACTTTATTCAGCTGTGGAATATGAACTCACTGGGGATTAGAAAGAATAATAACTTTGTACAACTGGCTGATTCTGCCATTTTTTTTTACTTGAAATACAACAACAAAACATAAATTATTGGGATACAACACCATCAACTCAGGACAGTGTGATTTGAAACACATCTGACAGTTCAGAAAACTGTTTATCACTAATGCTTGAAATGCTTTAATACAGAGTCTAGAGAGGCATAGGAATCATACATAGTCAATACTAATGCCAGCACACACATCTGAGAATTGGTATACTGAGGTATTTTTCACAATTGCACATCAATACTACTCGCTATTCAGCAACATGTATACAACCTAGCAGTATACAACACACATTCTGAATAAGGTGGAACTAATAGCGTTTTTTTTATTTTAGTTTTTTTTTATATAAAATTGGCCAATTGAGTTTCAGCTCATTAAGGGAAAACCAGAATATCATTCAGAACACATATTTTACAGGGTGCTTATAAAGTAGACACACTTAGGCATGACATAGCAGAAATAACATGTAGGATACTACTGTAAAGTGACAACACAGGAAGTGACCCTGCATAAGTGGCAGGTAAGGCCACGGGGGGCTCCACTAACACCACCCATAGTCACACCTGGAACAGCTTGTTGCCTGTGAACACATAACTGAAATGAATGATGTAGTATTAGGCAACACCTCTGGAACTGCACACTCCCCTAGAACTTATTATTGTTTTTTATGGGTAGTAGTTATGCAGAGAAGTCTTGACTTTGTCAGTGATGATATTGATGACTTATCCACAACTAACGCTACGTTTTCCATGGGCGAACCTATTGATGAGTCATGCGGACCACAGTGTCATTTTATGAATCTCTGCTGCCTTTTACACTGGTGTCGTGTGATGTTTCCAACCTTTGACAACAGAATTGTCTGCATCCAATTGAACTGACATATGTACTGTATGTGTGAAAGTGTATGGGCAGTGAACTGTAGGATAGGTTGAATATAAAATGGGAAGGCCAATTTAGTATTGTACAGAAGCAAATATGTTGATCATATGAATGTTAGGGCAAGAGGAAGAGTGAAATACCATAGGTGTTTTTATGGCCTCTAATACATCCCATCTATTCTATTGAATGTTTATGCTGTACAGAACACGCTTAGTCAAAACAATATTTGGGAAGGGGGCTTATTATGATTTTCAATTCATATAAGAATGTAAGTCTCCTTTCTTTTTTATATTGTTCTAAAGTTGGATTGAGTTGGATTCAATTTTTTTAAAAAACATTTCTACAGTATAAATAATTGAACCAAAAACATTATTTTTGTCTTGGATATAACCTTTTGTGTTTTGGCCCTGTATTCCTCAGGCTGGTAGCTTAAAAAATAACAAAAGTCATAATTTCCAAGGTGTTCAATGCAAGGACAGACTTATAAAAAGATAAAGGTGCTGATGGAAGTTCTAGTCATTTTCAAGATAGGTGCTCTCAGGTTATTATAGGTCTTTCACAGGGCAGGAGCCAGGGCTGCGAGAGGAAGGGAGTTTTTTGCAACTTAGGATTGGAAGCTCGGCCTCTAGACAAGGGAGAGAGAACAGAACGGGCTGGACTCCAACCGAGAGAGCCTTCCCTATGGAGTCGAGGCTAGCCCTAATGGCCTCCAGGCCCCTGAAAAGACAGAGTCCTCTGACTTCTCTGAGAGTTGTTATGGGCTCGGCTTCACGACCTGGGTCCCAGTTAGCGACCGGGTTTGACCCTCACTAATGTTTTCTACTATTATAACAATGTTGACTTGCATAAAGAAGGAAAAACTTTGAGAGAAATAGTTCGCATCACTTGATTTTCAAGGTGTGGTATCCGAACAGAGAAACAGTACAGAGAAACATCATCTGTAATTGACAAACCCAGGACTGGAAGACCCAAAAAGCTGTCTAACAAAGATGAGCAATACTTCAAGATAATATCCTTAAGGAAGAGAAAGAAGATAAGCGTTGAATTGACAACAGAACTGGCAGAAGGCACAGGTGCCGTTGTCCATCAAATCAACAGTACGAAGGTCACTCTTGAAATCAGGATGTGTTGCAGTATGAATACCTCTGTTAAGAAAGGGGAACAAGACTAAAAGGCTAAAATATGCACAAGAACACCAAAATTGGACTATGGAACAATGGTCAAATGTGCTTTGGACTGTTGATGGACAGTTCAGTGTTTTAAACAAATTATTTTGCTCAAATTGCGTAATGGAAAATATCAAACAAGCAAAGAGCAAAACACAAAAGAGACAGCTTCTTCGGTCTTTGAGTAAAGCCGTTTAATCAAATCGTGAAATGTAAAATACCAAACAAGCAAAGAAAGGAAACACAAAAGAAGAGTCGGCTTGCGCAGTCTTTGGTCTGCTGGAGGATCTCTGGAGCGCCTTTACAGTCTGAATTAATTTCAATTGTCCGATAGTTCATAACTAATTTGAAAACAAACTTTCTCTTGGTACAGCAGCAGTAGCTGCTTCTGGAGCTATGCAAGGCTTCATTTTTGTCAAGCTTCTGTGTGCGTAAGGGAGTTCAGTGTAATTCTACATGCCACAGCAGCAAGCCTTGCAAAAACAAATCCAGTGATTTGTATCTTAAAATAAAAACATTTAAGAAGGCTTTTTTTGTTGTCAAAAAGCAGTCTGCGTCTTTATTCCACAGGCACGCCACTGGTACTGATCGGGTTTCCAAAACCTGTTTTCCAAAAAGTGGTAGTTCACCCCTTCCATGATTTTATAAGAATATTATAAACATTTAATAAACATACTTTTCTTTTTTTCGCTTAAAAAACAGCGATTAGACAGACATTTGATTTAGCATTTGCTAAAAAGCATATTTCGCAATTTGATTATATATCGCTTTACACAAAGACAGAAGAAGCTGTCTCTTTTGTGTTTCGTTCTTTGCTTATTTGGTATTTTACTTTTCACAATTTGAGCAAACTAATTTGCTCTAACACCAAAATAACCTTTCATTTTGTTCTTTGATAACACTATGTAACACAATTTTTGTTCCTGGGTAGTAAGTGTTATTTCCTAATTGCTTATGCCTCAAAAGTATAGAAAATGGCTATTATTCCCCACAAACTTTGCTTTTGTGACCAGGACAGTGATATTTTGAAATTTACCTATTTTCCAGAACATTCCAGATAGATTCAGTGCTGAGTAAACTTGGAGTAACTTCTAGAACTTTCTAGAACTTTCCAGTACTATAAATAGTAGTATAAATACAGGGGCCTTAAGCCCACCAGTTCAGTTTAGTTCCAGCTGCCTAAGTGGATACATATCTGCATTTTTCTGAGATGGCATCAAGGTCATAGGAGACTTCAAAATAGTGGCATTCCTGATGGGTCTCCAAGGCGGTTTTACCAAGTTTCCCTGCTATCTTTGCCTTTGGGACAGCAGGGACACCAAGGCGCACTACCACAGGCGGGACTGGCCACAGCGGACTGAGTTCTCTGTGGGGAGGAACAACGTCAAGTGGGAGCCACTGGTGGACCCCCAGAAGGTGCTGATGCCACCACTGCACATCAAATTGGGCCTTATGAAACAATTTGTCAGAGCTCTAGATAAGCAGTCGGCAGCCTTCAAGTACCTTCAAGACTTCTTCCCTAAGCTGTCTGAGGCAAAGGTCAAAGCCGGTGTCTTTGTTGGACCACAGATAAAGAAGATCCTGGAGTGCAATGAATTCCCCAAGAAGCTCACTAGTAAGGAGAAAGCGGCTTGGAACAGCTTTGTCGCAGTGGTTCGGGGCTTCCTGGGCAATCACAAGGCCGAAAACTATGTGGAGCTGGTTGAGACTCTGGTGAAGAACTACGGCACAATGGGCTGTAGGATGTCCCTCAAAGTCCATATCCTTGATGCTCATCTTGATAAATTCAAGGAGAACATGGGAGCGTACTCGGAGGAGCAAGGCGAGCGCTTCCACCAGGATATACTGGACTTTGAACGCCGCTACCAAGGACAGTATAACGAGAACATGATGGGAGACTACATTTGGGGGCTGATTCGTGAAAGTGATTTACAGTATAATCGTAAATCTCGAAAAACTACTCACTTCTAAATCTTTTGTAGTCATTTTTGTATTACTTTAGTATGAATACATGTTAATTTGGATTCATATGTTGTTTTTTTCTGACTTTATGTGAACGAAAATTCACCCGTTTTCTCATTGGAAATAGGTAAATTTCAAAATATCACTGTCCTGGTCACAAAAGCAAAGTTTGTGGGGAATAATAGCCATTTTCTATACTTTTGAGGCATAAGCAATTAGGAAATAACACTTACTACCCAGGAACCAAAAAAAAAAAAAAATTGTTACACAGTGTAATCAGTGCTCAAAATGGGTATTTGTCATTGACCGAATCCTTTTATGAACAGGCTTTTAAGAAAAGCCTTTTAAGATATATAAAGCCCTTTTATGAACAGCCTTTTAAGATATATGCACTGTGCTACCACCTCTTCATTAAGAGCTTCACAGGACTGACCTGAAGTTCGCTGTTACAAGTGGAGCCTCTGACATTCTTTAGAGTCTCATTAGTAGCAGAAAAGCAACATAGTGACGTGGAAGATTGTTAATGAACACATTAAGGCTAGCAGCAAGCTTGCCAGTGTAACACAAAAAATGAATCTGATCATTTTAGAGACCTGAACCAACCATTAAAACCATTCCCATTTACAGACCGCTAAGATCCAAAATACAGCTCTCATTGGAGTTAACCCTTACAACATCCATTACAACAAAAGAGCCATATCAGAACTCCTTTGCTGGTTGTACTGAAGAGATTTTAGAGACCGGAATAGACATATTAAAGGGGGTAGTACCTAACACAATTATGCCATACATATTCCATTTTGGTTCTCAAATATGTGCAGTTTTTAATACATGTTATACATAATGCATATTTATTTTTTTAAAACACATATGTATTAAAATAATACAGATGTGTTTTTAAAGAAATATCTATTTGTAAGCCTTTAGGTTGTATTGTAAGGTTTTGGATTCTACCTGAAACACGACGATTGTCAGAATGGAAAGAGTTAAGCAGATCTTGCTATTTATATGCTTCGGCAGTAGAAGCTAGTTCTTAAGCAATATGCCGCAAAGCAATGTGCCAGTACTGGGTGGAATGTATTTTATTTGACTAAATGCAAAGTGTCATGCTTCGCTGTATTTCTTCCAGGTGGGTACTGAGTAAAGCTTGACGGAAAATGCGAGAGAGGTCGTGGCTCTTCAAATGGCTGGGAATAGGGATAGGCATCTTTTCTTTCATCACCAACAGCATGTCGCAAGATAACACAGAAGGTATGGTACTTTTACGGCTTACTTACTAGATCTGTAGACATTTAAATGTAAAGATTATAAAAATATATTATTTATTTATTTATTTATTTATTTATTTATTTTTTTGGAAGATATAGAAGTCTATTTTTATTATCTAAAGAGTGGTGGATCTAAACACTGCTGTCCTAAAACTTTTAAACCTTATACATATGTATATCACAGACCTTTTTCCAGCATTAGATGATGTTAAAAAGGGGGTCAATTAATCAACCCTGTAGGAAAACAAGTGTGGGATTAATATAGAATTAATTTAGACCAGCCACTACTGAGAACCATTAAAATTGGCATAATATAAAAATGTGTGTTTTAACTGAATGTGTTTGCACATAATGCTATGGATAAAATGAGCTTTAAGAAAGGCAAGAGTATAGAAGGCACAATTGGGCCTTTACTGTAAGTAGTGTCTTATATTGACTTGGAATTCATTATGTAAGTTGAAGCTGACAGATGTCCTTGTATTCAGTGCAGGGGATGTATTTAGCAATACCTCACTGTAATTGTTACACCTATAAATAAAACATAAGGGTTCAGAATAGTTCAGCTGATTCTGGCAAACTTTGTCCTAGTTACTTGTCATGCATCTTTATACATATAGATTTGAGTCTGACGGTAAAATAATTGAACTCCATTGAATTAGTGTGTTACTATTTCTGCTGGGTATTTTGCGAAAGAAAAAAAATGTTGGTCCCTACTTACTGTAAAATCTGGTCTAAAAGCTTCTTCCCTTTTTTGAACTTATTTTCAGACTGTTATGTTATTTGTTCCTTTTACATCATATTATCAACACATGTATATATTCTTTTTGTCATTTAAATGAATACGCATAAAGCCAATTGTAGCCTAACAGTGAAGTCCATTACCATATATAATGTGCATCATAACTTAAAAAATATCCATAAGATAAAACTTTTAAGAAACTTAATAACGTTTAAGTTTTACCATACAAAAAAATTCCACAGTACTAAAACTTTACGCACTGTCGCTTTGTAAAAGAAAAGAAAATCAGGCTAGATAAACAAGACTACAAAGTGTCTTTAGCAATAGGTCCATAATTAGACCACTGTTACAAATGCATTTTTCAACATGGAACTGAAAATTAAAGAATTTATATGCTGGATAGATTTGGGCTTGAAAGAAAATTATAGCTTTTACAATACTCAATGTGGGTCATACTGACCTGCATACCAATAGGTGTCCCTCTAAAAGCTAAGACAGCTAAATACTATATACAACAAATGTACCATTCTTTAATAAATTCTAACCCTACTGTGAATCATGGGTTCTTTCTTCTAGATGATTTTCTTGATTCACATGGTATGTAAAAGATCAGATAACTATTCCACATATCCCTTTCGCCTGTTACATTGTGGTAGTTCTTATAACATTGTAGTTATATAGCTGGTATAGTGCAGGGATGGACCTTGTATTCTAATCTTTGTGTCTGTGATGGACTGTCCTTTCTTAGAAAAAATAATAGCTTGATTTTATTCCGAACATTTAGTTTACTAGAGCATACTGTACTTTAGTTTAGATTAGTATCGTGAAGATGACGTTGCACATGACCCAAGATCTTTAGTCGAATATCACAAAAAATGAAGTTCAGTTTTAGAGCACTAAACCAAAACATGTTTTATATTTTCCATTTTTAAACAATTTTAGTTCCATAGGCACCAAGGTGAGTGCACATGGTAAACAAAATCCTATGAAACAAGGGAAGCGAGGATTGGAGTGTGGAGGATGCAATAAGCTTGGCTACTTGTCTTGAAATAGGGATGCTTTTTTTATAAATGGATATGTCGGAACAAGTCAGCACTTTGTTAGGAGAACACACGTATATTTGCTATAGGTACAGAAGAAGTGTTTTAAACATTTCTGACAACGATGTCTGATTTAAATAACAAATTATCATTGCATCTGATTTAGATATTTTAATAAGTCACACATAGAACAAAACTTACAATACCATTTATAGTTTTCTGTATTGAATGTTCTTTCATTTTTTTTATACACTCAGTAGCGTGCCACCATGAGCAGACAAGATTGCACGGATTTATAATCTATACAGTGTTTAAATAGTCCTGGAAGTATACATTACGATTGCTCAATGAGCACTGCCTCCAAGAAAGTAGGGGAGAAAACCTGCAGAAAAGTCTTTTCACCAGAATAGCCCATATAGGTCTTTAGAGACTGTGTTCCATGTGAAACATCAGCACTTGGCCAGTCTTGGATCGGCACAGAAAGCACCTTACAACCGAGCCCCTCGTCCCAACCCTTTATTAGAGTCAATCAGATCTGCTGTGTTGCCTATTTTGACTGAAACTGACTTGCAACTGTGAGATGTACGTTTTATACAATGCAAAAAATATGTTGGGAATGCTCAACAAATCAATATTTTGTCTAGGGAGGGAATGTGTTTTACAATTTTTATTTATTTATTTATTTATTTTTAATTGGCAAACCCATGCTTTTTGTCCTGGTTTTCATTTCTGTACTTGGATGACTTTTTGGTCTGAACTATTAAGTTTCTTTTTCATTTTGGTTCTTTTATGTCACCTGGAAATATAGATCCTTCTGATGCATGTGTCATCTTTTTGATTTTTATTGGTGATATACAGCTTCTCCATAATTGCACGACAGCCCAGGGCGCCAGCATATGTCTGATGTTGACCATAAGATGAATTGCTCTGTGGTCATAGGAGGCCTGGTGAATCGGAGTCAAGTTGTGCTGCATTCTTATCATGCTTCCTCGCTGCTCAGTAATTAAATTACGTGCAGTAAACTTCTTCAGGTGATACCTAGGAGCTAGAATGTGATACTTATCTGAAGCTGAGTAGCACCAAAAAGGCTGATATAATTAAGTAGACTGTATACGTTTCATTCTAAAATACCTTGGGGAGAGTTAACCACTTAACTATTGTGTTCTCAGAAAACAGCACACCTTGAATTTAAATGTGGAAGACTGATGCTGGCAACCAAAGTCATCAGTGTTTCTTGCCCCATGTTAATTCAATCACTGCAGTATGCAGTGCTGGTAGAAGTACCGCAGTTTTGATTTCGTTTTTTTAGGTATTAACACTAGAACGACCAAGGCGGTCATTTTGACTGTTTTTGGAATCTAAATTTAAATTGCGGTGTATGTGTTTTTAAGATACGGAGCTGTGCTTTCCTGACCTTTTCACTAAATATACAGTATGTACCAATTACCCTGACAAATAAAGAATCGCGCAGCTGCAAAAATTAGGGAGATAAAATACTGTCATACCTATTCTGACCAGGAGCAGTCAAATTGACGATACATATAAAACATATTATAACAATTAAATGTTGCGGTATTATTTGTATTTATCAGTCGGGACTTGCCGCCATGTATTAAAGTTTGATTATATCAGTCTGCAATTCCCAAGTGAGCGGTCTTTTGATATTTCTATTGTTTCAATGAGCCTCCTGATAGCCCATCAATCAGCCTTGACAGCTCCTATACAAGTCACTCCTTTTTCTAAGAAATCCATTGTTACCCCAATACACATTGAAAATGGATCACGGAAGTTGGAGGACAGCAAAGCAGTGTTTGGAATTACTGCAGATTTTACCAAACAACGATTCTGATGCAGCAGAGACAGACAAAGACAAATCTGGCTCTGAAGCAGACTGGGTTTGCAAAGATTAATCTTTCAGCAGCAGTGATACTGAGGGCGTAGGAGATCCCGTAGGAGAAGCAGCAATCCTGTGGCAGCCCCTGCAAGGATGCCAGCCACGTCACCTGCATTAACCCCTGCACCTGATCCAGCCGCAACTTCACCTGAGGCAGCCGCTTCTCCAGCTGTAGCTCCAGCACCACCTGGCACTCCTAGAGGCTGGTAATGATGGCACTGTTTGGAACACTATAAATCCTGGTGTTGAAGCTGCAGGTAGATGGGGTGAACATAATATTTTGAGGGAAGTTCCAGGTCCCACGGCACATGCAAAACGCAACATTGATGAGAGCGCATTGAGTGCTTTTCGCCTATTGATCGGCATGTATACACATCGCCACATACAAAGTTGCACTGAAGCAGAAGCCCACCGACAACTGCAAGATCATCCCTGGTCCATGCCCTTGGAGGAATCAGAAGCTTTCATTGCACTAATATATGCCCATGGAGCATTTGGTGCCAGAAACCTGGGTTACTGTTGATAGCTGTGCCAAATGCACAAAGACAGTCTGCGGTAAGTGCACAGCATATTTTGAAAAGCGCAGGATCTGTGCGATTTGTGCCAGCACTTAGACTTTGTAAATGTAATTCTGTTCAAATGTGTATTTATTCATGTCATTTTGAGTATAGTATGTGTGTATAAACACATAGCTCTGGTTGCATATATGCGCTTTTATGTAGGCAATATAAACCCATTTATTAAAAAAAGAAGATACTTACTTATTTACATCGTTTCAGTTGTACAGTTTTGTATGTACACGATATACCTGTATATACACACATGTATTTTCAAATATTTGCAGAGTAAATAAACTTTGTCCTTGATTCAAACATTTAAGGAGCAGGAACAGATTGTACCGTATATCTGAACTCTGCTTCAGTCAACATACAGTGCCACGCATATTTGTACAATTGAAGGACTCTATCTACTGTCACGTTCTAACTACTGTATAATAATGCACTTAACACAAACTCTTATAAATTCAATTTCTCAACAAATGCATTTCTCTATAGGCTCCCATTAACAACACACACTGCTCCCTCTAGCGTATATTAATTGTACTGCAATTGCTCTTATCCTCACATCTACTTGGTGATCTTTACTGTAACTGGGCATTCATCTCGTAAAGGGGTCAAAACCAGCATTCTCATCCAGGCTGCACAGTCCAGGTTCACACTAGATCCTCTTGATTGTCTTATGCAATATTTCCATCTGCACCATAAAACCAGTCTGTCAAACTCAGTCTCATTTCGTTCCCACTATTAAACTGTGGCAGGTGTTGGTTCCATCTGCATACTACAATCCAATCTGCAACTGGACATTACACAAAAGTCAAAGATCACCTGCATGTTGAATTTTTTGTATGATTGCTATTTATTAATTAACGTACCAACCTAAAATGTTCAGCCAACATATATATTTTTTTGTGCTGTAAGAGATTTAAAATCAGCCGCTTGTGTCTAGTGCATTGGGTGCTCATTAGGTAGCTTCAATCAGAGATTGAGTTCTGCCAGCCCGTAATCTTAACTGGGGCTTCCAGACTTCCAGTTGAAATTGATTTGATCTTGATCTGCTGCTGAAGGAAATAAACAAGTATGATTTCAAATCAATTTCAAGTCATACTCGGTGGGAGATGGAAATATGACATCAAACACTAATTGATATAGTAGGTGTCTGTGGGTTTGTTAAATTGCTGTATGATAAAACATTATACCCTAAGAAAAGACAGCAATTTGTGAACCTCCTGCAGTTAGGGTATGAAATGTCTCTCCATCTTCACTGTAACTGTCATTTTGAAGGGTTTATAACTTGGCTTTTATATCTTGGTTTTCGATTATAACCGAGGAGCATTGGTGTAGTGAAGAGCAATTCACAGAAGCATGATCAAGAAAAAAAAGTTTTCATGACAACACATTATAGTGTAGTTTTGTTTTGGATTAGATCATAGTTTAAAAGTACCTGCACTTCACACTGAACCCTTAATTCTTCATTCAAAAGTTTAATAAACTGCCTTGCTGCATTCAAGTGTGTGTCCTGAAAGTCATTTGTGAGTTCTCTAGTTTATTACTTGAAAAACATTAAGCAAGTGTATGGGTGATTAGATTTTTCTCACTGAGAGCTATGATGGTTTATCACTTTCTTCACTACATTTAGTGCCCAATTGTCTTACTTTTGCTCCAGTTCAAAGGTTTCCCCATACTAAAAGTAAAAATAAACAACTCAGAATGACTGTCCCTCTATGATGTTTCCTACTGTAAACTTGACAGACATTTCTTTAGCTATACTTATTTTTATTATAATGTACTACTGAATATTATACTGTTTTTGCTGAAACAGTGTTTATAGTGAATACAGTGGCATCACAAATTATTCAGACAGTTACCCAAAGTTTAATATTCATAGAGTATATTTGTGGAAGTAACTATAATTTCCATCTCAAGCTCTATTATTACACTATAAGTGTTACTGCCTTTCACCTTGGTGCTGCGCTATAGAATAATTTCTTGGCTATGATAACTAATACACCCTTAAAACATGCTTTAGAAATAGCTTCAATTACTGCTTTCTGAATAATGTTAGCTGATACTGTTCTGTATCTGATAAACCTAGAAACTTACAGGTTTTCTGTATAGAAAATCTGGAACCTGAAAAATATATGTACATTTTAAAACACATACATAAGAACATACAAACATACAGTAACTGTAACTGTTTTATACATGTAGAAAAACCCAAGTAATCTGAGAGAATCTACTAATCAACACAACATATTCTGATAAACCCGTAATTAAACACAGCTGCTTTGTAGGAGATCCACTTAACACTTCACAGCAAAGCAATTTTATTTACTGATTCATTGAAGTTGACTGAGTGGTGACTAATTTCACATATAGCTCGTGAAGCTTCTAAACGTATCTATTGTTTGTGTATCATAGCTCTGGAACATTTTTATTTATATAATTTTATTTATATTGTTTCAGAAAAATGTACAAAAAATGGGCTCAGATAGTTAGTTAGCATTTGCATTCATTATTTCTTTAAAATAATTAGATACCATCTGACTTGCTTGCCGTAATTGACTAGCGCTGATTTTTTTTCTGCTAATGATATTTGAATCTCAAGCACGTTGTACCAGGGCACCAGCGTCTTGATTTAAAGAGGCAGATATTCTCAATTTGGAGAATGCAATTCAACACAAATTACAAAGAGGTACAAATTAAAATGGGTAGCTTGCCCTAAGAGCGACCATTGAGGTGGAAAACCTGGGTTGATTTCATAATACTTATTTAACAACTGAAAAGTATTTGATTTTTTCCTCCAAAGACAAAGGTGTTCAGTATGGCTGGGTTTGTGTTGTATAGCAATGCAGTAGCATACGCTATTTAATGGGCTTTAGCAGAATACAATTAAGGAACAAAATTGGCCCAGTTGATGAAAGTTAATCAACAAGAAATATAATCTTCCCTCCATGAGCATCATATAGATATTTACTGCATTCTGTCTGGACTTACCTTTTTTTGACTAAAGGTGTACACAAGTCAGTAGTTAGGGACCGGTAATCGTGGAGCTGTGTCTGTATATATACATACAAACCTACACCAAACAAACACCCAAATAAGTAACATATAATGATTTATGCAAATTGCAGTGAAGTTAATGAGATGTTTTAAAAAGCTATTAGTGTGACATGCAGTATAACCACAAGGAATACAGAAACAACCTTGTACAGCATGTGCTTCTCTTAACTTTTCTGTAGACAGTGGGGCATACAAAATACACAGTACTGTATAGAAATGCAACCTATTTGTACAACTTCAGGTTTGCTTTTTATGTAAATTGTCCTACACAATGTATGTATTGTGAAGAAAAGTACTTCCCTTGGTTCTCACCAGATGTCGGCATCCAGCAACATGGCATCTTCTAGTGGACACAACCCAAGTTTCTACCCCGATATAAGCTGGGAAATAAGTCAACTGTTATTTTCTAAATAGGTTTGAATCAGAGGTTGTAATCAAACAAGTTGTGTGTAATTTGTAAACCTGCTACAATGTAAAAGGGTTCAACATGTTAATTACTGATACATTTCTATAACGCATATTAAGTGATCATAATAATACATCTAATTTTGAAATGCTATAATTATGTTTCTAATAGAGCTCATCTTAAGACCTGAATAATACAGTTAAATACTTCATTACAATGTTCTCTTCTTGTCTTTTAGCTTTTTTAATGGAGGTTAAAGGTGTCCTGTTCCAATCAATGCTTTCAAATCTAGTTTCTTACCTCTTATCTTTATTATTATCATAGCTGGTCCTTTTATTGTGCTGAGAATATGTTGGTTCATTGTTGTTTTTTTATTTATTTATTGTGATATGCAAATATTGCAAATACAACTCTATAGATTTATCTTCAGCATCTATATGCCTTTGCTTCAAATCACATAGTCTGATCATTGATAATTGCAGTGAGTTTCAGCAAACAGCAATAATGTATCATGCGTTGTCTTTGAAATATCTGCATACTGTATTCCAAATTGATGTATAAAATACTGTACAATAAAAAAGGGGAGCCAGTGATAATACTGGTGGTGCAAATAAATAGTGCAGGTAATTCAAGGGATTTTAAAATCTTGGTTAGTACTCATTTAATTCTTATCCAAATGAGTTGAGAAGAAACAGAATTTGGGCCAGGATCGTGTGGTGGTAAATTAATGTTTAATAGCTGCCTGCTGTGTAGGTTGCATCAAGTTTCAGTGTAACTTTAGAGACACTTCATTATCGTAAATGCTCACACGAGAATGCCTAACAAGAACCATTAGTAATACAGCTCTGGCTATTACACTGCAGGTGTGCTCTGTGAGTTACTCTCAAACTTACAGTTTGTGAGCAGGCTATAACACATTTTCACACTAGGATAACCTACACTGATATCCAGGAGATGGGTTACCCTTGTATTCCGTTGTTTATACTGTGCTGTACTGTGTATTTATGGGTTTCCTGGAACACCCACACAGTGCTTGAGAGTCACGTTTATTCTGTTATGCCATCCAAAAGTATTGAACACTCAGTAGTGCTACATTTAGAAATACTTAAAGGTACTTAATAGGTCTTTAGGTAATGACGTTTAGAAAGACTATTTCTAATATGATTCTATTATGTGCAGGCCCATAAACAGGAAACCACAGGGCTTGGACAAAACATTAGAAACACCTGTCAAAACACTGTCAATGTGAGCCCACATTGAACATGGGTAAAATAACATGGGGATACTGCAATAGCAATGGTTACACATTAACTCGACTCTTTGTGGTGTAAATACACTGTCCTATCCCTCAAATGAGTAATTGCTGGGGCAAATGGCACCCAGACATGAATTCTGTCATAACAAGATGCCACAGCCCCTTGATGCAAGTCAGTTTCAATTGCAATGCTGTAGATCTGAAAGATAACAAGAATACAGGTTGACAGGTGCTTCCATAGCTAAGATTCTCTTGGTAATTCTGAAAAACGCATTTTCAACCCAACATCCCTGAGTCGGTAATCATTGAGGAATGGTCACAAATCCCTCCAAACAATTAAAATGCCTGGCAGAGTCACATCAAGGGAGAGTTGCCTTGGCTACTCACAATGGCTTTACACCCTTTTGACAGTGTTAAGTAGTCAATATATATATTTTATATTTAAGTAGATATGAGGAATCTTGTGCAGGCTGACATTTATTATATTTCCTTATGCCTAGAGCTTTTTTTGTTTTTTCACAAATGCTTTATTATATTTATTTTAGTATCCTTATTTGCAAAGATGTTTTTTAATTAATTTATCAGCCATTGTAATAAAAAAAGATTTTAAGTCACAAAATCTGAAGTACATTAGGAGTGATACTTCCTGAGGGAAGTAGAATGAAAGTTCCAGATACATGAAATCACTAAGAAGTTTTTGTGAATTGAGCATAGTTATATGCAGAAGACAGATCTTCCTGCTGATTAAAATGAATAAATAAATAAAATACAAAAGGCTAACATCTCTGTGTGAATGTGTCCACTTCAAGCATGCCTTGCGCCTTTAGAAAATGTTACTCCGTTTATGGCAGGCGCCCAGAGCAAACATGAACTGGGTATCATTAGCTTAGCACATTTACTTTATGGTCAGTTATCCATCCCCCCTGGCTACCTCGGTGATGAATCATGAGGTACGTTGTGCATTTTATACAGTGTTGTTAATAATGTCCACTGAGATTAAAAGCTCAGGAAGCAGTCTTATTCATTCAGGTGCTATTATTCCTAATTACAATTATAGATGTTGCTCTAACTGGAAAACATAATCTCAACATAGGTGTGAAATAAAGCAAAGCTGAGCCAGAGAAACCCAAAGGTACTCACAGATTCATAAATTCTTACATCATGTCCCTAACAACATAGTCATTGTCATACATCAGCTTTGAATGTAGAGTACTGAAGGACAGGCTTTTAGTAAGTGACAGTTTCAATTCCTAAGAAGAAACAACACTATTTACTTTTCTACTGTGTTTCTCCCGACAGAGGTTACCACTCTGCATTAATGTTAAAATACTGTATTGGATCTATTTTTCATCATGACATTTTGTGACTTTCCCTCGCTTCGGGCACTGATTATATATACACACACACACATTGGGCTATGCTCTCAAAACAAAATATTGATGTTAAAAAGCTTCAGATTAACAATTTGGGAGGTTTAATTAGTTGGTCCTTGCTTGTACTGCTTTTGTAATAAATAAATAATTTTAGATTATTCTACATGAAGAAAATGTTATTATCAGATAAATACAGGTAAATAAAAATTATGCATTGGTAAGTTTGATAGATATATTTACCATTAATTAGTCCATTAAAATATCAGACCATCATATTAAAGTGGTGAAACCGGACAGTTAACAAGTTTCATAATGTTTCAATGAAGAGCCCTAGTATGTTAAAAAATAAATATGTTACTCTAAAAGTGAGTGATTTATTGTGAGCGCCTCAAAAAAGAAACACCCTAAAACAAAGAACCCCACAAGGACAAGGGAGGCTTGAAGTTTAATTTGTATGTTGTTGTTATCATAGTCTAACCCATGCCTCCAGAGGTAAGAAAGTTAGAACATTAACTGTTCACCGAACAATGTATTTTCATCGAGGGAACAGTGTTACAAGTAGGCACAATGGTGAAGTAGAGCAAGGAACCTTGTATTGTAGTTGCCTCTCCCTCAGTTGTCATTGTGGATACATGCATTCTATCATCTTTAGTGAACCGTCTTTATTGGACACAGGGAAAAAAAGTATCTTTGAGAGATGCTCAAAAGAAAGAGTAGCATTGTTTTTTTTTTTTCAAAAGGCCAGTTGCTTGTTGGCTGTTTTCTAACTTATGAACTCATGACTTTATGCAGTACATGTAAGCATAGCTTCCAGAAAGGCTAAAGTACATGCATATTTGATAGTAAATGTATCCTTTTGTATTCACAAGGCAACAGTTGTCGGGTTGCGTAAGAATGCCTCAGCAGCAGACGGTCAATAAGAACCACAAGAAAAAACAATCTTAAATATCACCGGTTCCACAGCACTGCCAGCATACTGAACAACCACGTAAGGGGACACTACCATCAGTAATTACCTATTCCTGGATACAGCGCAACACAGACAATTCATAAATAATCTATGCAAATTGACTCTACTTTATTTATGTATAGATTAGCAGCGGCAACACGTTGGAATTGTGATCTAGCCCAGGTTGTTGATAGGTGTTGCAAGCCAGTCAGGTGACACTGCAGCTGACCATGCATTTCTCTAGACCTTACTTAAACAATTTAACTTGGATTAAGTGTAATTGTAAAACTGTCCATCATTCTGTTGAGAAAAAGGGCAAAGCAGACTTGAATTAAACACTGTGAATTAATCAAATAAACTAGAACATCCAAAGCCACTAAGGGAGCAGTAAAAAATGCTAAAATGTTTTAGGTTGAGGGAGGTTTGTGTTGGCCTGGTTGCCATTTCTTCTTTGTAAAAGTGTTCGGCACAATTAATGTAAAACCTTAAAAGGGCAGATGAAGATATGGTCCTATTTTTGTTATGTTTATATCCTTCTTATGCTTTGAGAAAAACAGTTTCCATGTTGCACTGTAACTAGAAAATTAACAACCTAGGTTGTTTCTTGCTATTGTAGGTTAATATTAATGTTAAGGCTGATTTACAAAGGTCCACAGATAAATATACATAGATATACATATTCACAATTAATTTACAATATTTCACAAATGATTTACTCTAAATATTATAAAACCTGTTTACTGCAAAATCCCAAACAATGTATCCCTTTCTATAAAAAAATGCCATATTCATAATATATATATATATATATATATATAATATATGCAAGGAAAAACCTATACGAAATGTAACTAGAAAAATCAGACAAGGCTTCAGCTACTAATATTTAGGTGAGAATTTGGGGTTATAGTTAACAAAAGTGTGCTCTGAATGGAAAGCATGTGAAGAGTTGCTACAGTACATCCATAGAATGATAATCCTAAATCCTGATGTGTAGGATATTATGAATATGTGGATACATGCTGCACATGCTGTTAATAGCAGACTGCATACATGACATTGTCTTACTTTATATACTGTAAAGGGCTGAACAAAAAATGCAAACACCTGCATCTTTTTGTGTAAATGGACTTGCGTCACATGACTTCATTTTTTATTTATTTTTTTTGCAAATAAAATCATTGTTTGTCTCCAAACATATGACTCCGTTGGTCCTTCTGGAAAATGGAATTTGTTGATGTTTTGTCATATACTGTATCTCTTGTGAACAAATAAAGCTCCTTGCAGACTCACCTCAAACCTACCCTCAAGACAGGAGAATGGTGTTTTCTCGAAAACTGAATAAACAAACCATTTAGCCAACCATCCTTGTCAAATTAACCACAGTTTACACTATATGAGCTGTAACTGAAGTCACTGTTGGGACCAAATAAGATGTACAGTATCAATAATGAAGTTTATTTGACAATTTATTGAACACTTTTTTAAGAGTCCTAAACTTGTTGAAGTCCAGGAGACATGCAAAGGCTCCCTGTCATCCACTATCATCATAATTTCTCTCTCTATTTAAACCCAAGGGTATGTCTTCTTTCTTTTTGTCTGCAAGGTTTGCGCAGCTGCCTACTGCCCACCTCTTCTGGTCTCCTCTGGGGGTGGAAGGTACTGTCCCCCCACCCCCTTGGAGGCTTAAGCCTCCACAAGGGTGGCTCAAGTGGGACAGTGGTACCACAACGCTCAAACCCCTCCCCACTCACACCATTGTCCCGTCTAGTGAGCAGATGTTTTTAATCACTTATTTAATGCACTCTGCTCTACCAAATTGGAAGTGTTAGTTGCTTAGGTTTCTTGTTTTTCTGTCGTATTCATTCAATTTCCCTCTATAATGCTCGTTCTTTTTTACATCTCAGCTTTCAAGCGTTAAGAGACAAACAATGTCATACTTTTCTTTTCTTCCATCACTCCGTTCTGCTCTCTGCTGATGACATTAACTTTGACTCCAGATTGGCAATATGAGGGTAAGATGGTAAATCTTTCTTTTTTAACATTTCCTTTTACATTTTTACTAACTGTAGTGCTCTGCTAACCCAGCCATTCACCCTGTCCTATCTTTTGAATCTCTCATTTACTTGTGTGTGTGTTATATATGTACAGTGCCTTGCAAAACAAAAGTATTCAGACCCCTGACCAATTCTCTCATATTACTGAATTACAAATGGTACATTGAAATTTCGTTCTGTTTGATATTTTATTTTAAAACACTGAAACTCAAAATCAATTATTGTAAGGTGACGTTGGTTTTATGTTGGGAAATATTTTTAAGAAACATAAAAAACTGAAATATCTTGCTTGCATAAGTATTCAACTCCCACACATTAATATTTGGTAGAGCCACCTTTCGCTGCAATAACAGCTTTAAGTCTTTTGGGGTAAGCATGTACCAGCTTTGCACACAGTGTCGGAGTGATTTTGGCCCATTCTTCTTGGCAGATTTGCTCCAGGTTGTTCAGGTTGGTTGGACGACGCTTGTGGACCGCAATTTTCAAATAGTGCCACAGATACTCAATGGGATTGAGATCAGGACTTTGACTGGGCCACTGTAGGACATTCACCTTTTTGTTCTTGAGCCACTCCAATGTTGCTTTGGCCTTGTGCTTGGGATCATTGTCCTGCTGAAAGGTGAATTTCCTCCCAAGCTTCAGTTTTTTAGCGGACTGAAGCAGGTTCTCTTGCAGTATTTCCCTGTATTTTGCTCCATCCATTCTTCCTTCAATTTTAACAAGATGCCCAGTCCCTACTGATGAGAAGCATCCCCACAGCGTGATGCTGCCACCACCATACTTCACTGTAGGGATGCTGTGTCTTGAGGCATGGGCAGTGTTAGGTTTGCGCCACACATAGCGCTTTGAGTTTTGGCCAAAAAGCTCTATCTTGGTCTCATCTGACCACAAAACCTTTTCCCACATCGCAGCTGGGTCACTCTCATGCTTTCTGGCAAACTCCAGACGTGCTTTCAGATGGTACTTTTTGAGTAACGGCTTCTTTCTTGCCACCCTCCCATACAGGCCAGTGTTATGCAGAGCTCTTGATATGGTTGACTGGTGCACCATTACTCCACAAGTCTCCTTCTTGTTTGAGCTCTGAGTTTTGAGGGACGGCCTTTTCTTGGCAGTGCCTGGGTGGTGTGATGCAGCTTCCACTTCCTGATTATTGATCCAACTGTGCTCACTGGGATATCCAAACACTTGGATATTATTTTGTACCCTTTCCCTAATCTATGCATTTGTATTACTTTATCTCTAACTTCTGTAGAATGCTCTTTGGTCTTCAGATTCACAGCCTGACCAATGGTCCTTCAACAGTGGGGGTTTTATCCAGAAAATGTGACAGCAACTTTAATGGTTCACAGGTGGAGGCCAATCGTAAGGTAATTGTGTCATTGTTAGGGCAATTTCTTTCATCGGTGCAAACTGGGAGCTTCCACAGCACAGGGGTTGAATACTTATGCAAGCAAGATATTTCAGTTTTTTATTTTTCTTAAAAATATTTCCCAACATAAAACCAATATCACCTTACAATAATTGATTTTGAGTTTCAGTGTTTTAAAATAAAATATCAAACAGAACGAAATTTCAATGTACCATTTGTAATTCAGTAATATGAGAGAATTGGGCAGGGGTCTGAATACTTTTGCAAGGCACTGTGTGTGTGTATATATATATATATATATATATATATATATATATATATATATATATATATATATATATATAAAAAATCAGTGCCTATAGAAAATCTACACCCCCTTTCAAAATGTTCAGCTTTTGTTGCCTTATAGCCTGGAATTAAAACGCATTAAAATAGTTGTTTTTTCATTTATCTACACATCCTACCCCACAACTTCCAAGTGAAAAAAAGGAAATTTGTAGAAAATTAATTAAAAATAAAAACTGAAATAGCTTGGTTGGATAACTGTCCACCCTCCTTCTAATTGTAATCCTAAATGAGCTCAGGTGTAACCAATCGCCTTCAAAATCACATACCAAGTTAAGTGGCCTCCACCTGTGTTAAATTGTAGTAATTCACATGATTTCAGGATCAATTCAGCAGTTCCTGTAGGTTCCCTCTTCTGGGTAGTGCATTTCAAAGCAAAGACTCAACCATGAGCACCAAGGCGCTTTCAAAAGAATTCTGGGACAAAGTTGTTGAAAGGCACAGATCAGGGGATGGGTATAAAAAAATATCAAAGGCCTTGAATATCCCTTGGAGCACGGTCAAGACGATTATTAAGAAGTGGAAGGTGTATGGCACCACCAAGACCCTGCCTAGATTAGACTGTCCCTCCAAACTGGATGATCGAGCAAGAAGGAGACTGATCAGAGAGGCTACCAAGAGGCCAATGGCAACTTTGCAAGAGCTACAGGCTATTATGGCCAAGACTGGTCAAAGTGTGCATGTAACAACAAATTCCCAAGCACTCCACAAATTTGGCCTGTATGATAGGGTGGCAAGAAGGAAGCCATTACTAAAGAAAGCCCACCTTGAATCCCATTTGAAGTATGCAAAAAAACACTCAGGAGATTCTGTAGCCATGTGGCAAAAAGTGTTGTGGTCTGACGAAACTAAAATTGAACTTTTTGGCCTAAATGCAAAGCGTTATGTTTGGCGCAAACCCAACACAGCGCATCACCCAAAGAACACCATCCCTACTGTGAAGCATGGTGGTGGCAGCATCATGTTATGGGAAAATGAATGGAGCAAAGTACAGAGAAGTCCTGGAGGAAAACCTGCTGCCCTCTGCAAGAAAGCTGAAACTGGGACGGAAGTTCACCTTTCAGCATGACAACGACCCAAAGCACACAGCCAAAGCTACACTGGAGTGGCTAAGGAACAAAAAGGTAAATGTCCTTGATTGGCCCAGTCAGAGCCCCGACCTAAATCCAGTCGAAAATTTGTGGCATGACTTGAAGATTGCTGTCCATCAACGCTCCCCACGGAACCTGACAGAGCTTGAAAAGTTTTGTAAAGAAGAATGGTCAAATATTGCCAAATCTAGGTGGGCAAAGTTGGTAGAGACCTATCTCAGCTGTAATTGCTGCCAAAGGTGCTTCCACCAAGTGTTAACTCAGGGGGGTGGAGACTTATCCAATTATGACCTTTCAGTTTTGTATTTAATATATAATTTTTTTCTCAATAAAAACTTTTTTCCCCTTAACAGTGTGGAGTATGGTGTGTAGATAAGTGGAAAAAATCCTCATTTAAATGCATGAAACTCTGAGGCACTGACACAACAAAATGTGAAAAAAGTTCAAGGGGGTGTAGACTTTCTATAGCCACTGTAGATACAATATATATATATATATATATATATATATATATATATATATATATATATATATATATATATATATTATATAATATACACACACATAACAGTGCAGCTGGAAACAACATTATTGTGCTTGTTGTTCTTTTGTGGAAACCCATCATTTTATTTCTAAGCATCCTGTGTTAGTAGTTTACCTAATATGTGTAAGAATAAAATAATGACTTCAACTTAAAGTAGACTATGATTGATTTTGTGGATTCTTGTTGAGAAAATGTTTTGGATATGTAAAGTACTTTGAAACAACTTGAGTATTATTTTATTTTTTGTTTCATCCACAGAGTGCAAACTGGCCAGGTCAGGCCCTCCAGCTACAATAGTTGCCATTGATGAAGAAAGTCAAAATGGTATGTATTAAAATGTGTTCATATTTTATGTTATGTGCATTGTTTTTTCAATGATGGTTCATACCTTTGGCCATAAAATCATCAAAGCTCTCAGTTTCTATGCCTTGTTCTTGGGTTATCTGTCTGCACGTGTACTCCCTGAATCATTTCACCTCAGCAGTGTCTTCAGTGTAAAAGCATGTTGCTGGTTGAAAGCATGTCAATCAACAGGTGAAGCAGGAAAGACACCAGTGAAGGGGTGGGGGCAATTTCATCTCCCTGTGAAATGACCCAGGAAGTACAAGACAGTCAAAAAGCATGCTTTGAAATAAAAAATACAAGTTTTCTACAACATGCATTTCTGTCGAAACTGCACATTTGAGACCTATAAAATGATAGATGAGCATGGCAGATATATTTTATGAAACAGTTTTGTTAGCTAAAATGACTTTAATAGCACCCAAGTAATTGCTACCTAATAGTATGAATACTACATTTGGATTCATACTATAACCAGCACTGGATATTAATGTCGCTTCCATAAAATGTATAAATCTGTTTATAAAACACATTTTTTTGTATGCACTAATTGTAATACTAGTGTGTCAAAAAATCACGCTGGGAGGATGGGGGGAGGATGGGGGGAGGATGGGGGGGGGAGGTAACAGCAGCAGGATTAAAAAAAAGGTTGGCTGTAATTAGGCAATTAAAATAGACTGCACTACCTTCAGTTTGTGGACTGACGGTATAATCTATGCATTGCATAACCAGAAAGAAAAGTGACCACACTGTGCAATATAATGCAGTGTATTTCATAGTAAAAGGTTATAATTATACATATTTTTGTGACTTAATCATAAACTATGAAAGTATTATAATTATAAATAAGACAGGGGGAAGTGCTAATTGTTTTTCTCAGTATAAGGTGATCCTAGTAGAATGTTAGACTGATTTATAAACCTTCTTAAGACCCAAGAAAAACAGTACTAAACTTTCAGAACTGGGTTTTTTAAATGCACTGATGGCTGGGAGGGGCGTTCTTTTGAGAAATCTCATATGGTTCTACATGCTTAGAGGGAGAGCGCCAATACAGATGGTGCCGAGTATAGACCCTCAGCAGGGGAGCCCATTATGAAATAGATACTTTGACTTTGTGGATTGAAATCTGTGATTCACTAAAAAGCATTTACAGCTTGTATCAACCAAACCTGTAATTGTGGTTGAATATCTGTGATGTATTTGACAGGTAGGGGTAGTGGTTAGTGGTTTTCCCTGAGCAAATAAACATTCTAATTTGCATCTATGTTGAGTAAGTGGTTCTCATGGGCTTTACTTGTCTATAAACTTTGCTAGTTATGTTTTATGTTACACCTGTATTCTGAAAAGCTTACGATTAACAGATGCATAAGCTGTGCTTAAATCCCTGCAGATGTTTGTTATAGGTTTAAGAAGTTGAATTTGTTTTTGCAGAACACAGATTTGTGTTTTGTTTCCTTTTTTAAATACATTATTCGTTTGGGGGTATAGCAATTCAGATTTCAGAAAAGCAACATATACATGAAGCATATATTTTACTGTATTTCCACAATATCCCTGTGGATTAACCGGTGCCCCATTGTTTTATTAGGCTGTTTTGGAGCATTTAATGAGATGAAGGTTCCAATGAATGAAGATACTCTGTACAACCCCCTGGCTTCCCATTCCATTGCGGACAGAATACATTATCTCATCACCAGTGTCAAAATGCCAGATGGAGACCTGTTATGGCTCCGGTATATATTACCATCTAAATAAATGTATGGATTTAGAGTTATTTATAGTCCTCTTTGGAGAGACATTTGTGTTTAGAGTTACAGATGTGCCTTATTAAAAGATTTGCCTCTCAGCCTCTCATATCTCATTTGTCTTGAACATACTGAGAGTTAAAGACCAACTCCTAGATCTTGCTATAGCTTAAAATTCTATATCCACAGTTCAGAGAAACAAACAAAGCAATGCACTTAATATATTTATTGAATTAAATTGCACCTAAAAGAGAGAAAGGATAGTGGAAATAAAAAGGATTTGCATGTGATTAGATGGGTACATCTTAACTGTATTTACACTTTCCACAGTCTGTTTATCAGTGCAGTTGTTGCTGGGTTTTGTTTTTTCTGGTATTGTTTTGTAGGTCGATATAAATTCAGTATTTAATCAAAATCCATTTGCAAAAAAAGTGCTATTTTCCTTAATAAACACTTCTTGACTTCTCCTAATAAGCTTGTGGATGCACACTGTTTCCTCTCGTGCTAATCCATGGCGTAATCCTGTCATTTAATTGGGATAGTGGTCTCTGCTGACTATGGTCTTACTTTTCTTTATTCTGCTGCCTCAGCTTTAAGACAGAACGAAGCAGGCACCTCAGATAGTTAGGCAACCCGTCCCACATCCCAGAAAAATGATTCTGCTATTTATCCTGGTATTTGTTTTAATATTTTTACTGAATTCTAAAAGGCCAATTAGTCTTTCAGTATGAACCAGATTTGTGTGCTTACTAACATTCTCTTTTATATATGTGTGTTTAATTGTGGCTGCAATTCAAGAGGCGCTATAAAAAAATCACCTCACCTTATGAGATTTTGTGTTTACCCCCTCCCTCCTTCCCTCTCAATACATGTATAACCCTCTAGATCCCCAGATTGTTATCTATCCTTTTCTAGTTGTTCTTAATACGTTTGGTTTGTCCCTGTGGGTATTTCTGTATAAGACATATTCAGGACTTGTAGGTTTTGTAGTTTGAGTGCTGTGTTAATTAACAGCCTCAGTAATTTTGAAACACTAGGACTAAGAAAAATAAAGAAAATTGCCTCTATTATAATAAATACTTATTCTCATATCAGCTTTAAACCCTCTTTAGAAAGATATGGCAAGTTCTCACTCGAGTGTGAAAAAGATATCTTGTTAATTAGGAATAAATGTGGAGTGCTGGGGTGTTGTGCAAGCTGTAAAAAGAAAAACGTTTGTTCATTACACAATTAAAATATGGAAACACATTTGATATTGTTATCATTATTCTTATTAAATAGTAAATACAAAGAAATGCTAATCAACATAATATACTCGCACTGTTTCTTAGAGACATCAAAATGGGTTATTTTTGTAAAGTTCTGATGCCACCTTTGAATGTAAACATCAATGTCTCTTTCCTACTTTCACCTGAAGAAGAGACCTTTGAGGTCTTGAAAGCTTGGTGTCAGTGGTCTTCCGCTACGAGGCTTATCACAAGTGCAACCTGTTTCCTCAAGTTTTTTGATTAACTTGTGAACAGCAACTCTTGAACACGGCCCATTGTGGATGTTATGCACTCTATGGTATTCCCTGAGAGCTGCCTAGGCATTGCTTCCTTTGCTGTGACAGGACTATTTATACCCACAATACTGTAGTATGGAAAGCCCCACTTATGAACACTCAGTAAAATACACGCCCGCCCCCCCCCCCCCCCCATATATATATGCACAATATATATATATTGTATATACACTGCTGTGCAAAAGTCTTAGACATGTTTCATTTTTCTACTCTGATGCATTATGAGCATTGACAATTTACTCAAAGCCTCCACTAATGTTTTATACTATTATAACAACCTTGACTTGCATAAAGAAGGAAACACATTGAGTGAAATAGCTTGCATCACTTGATATTCAAAATGTGGTATCCGAAGCATAATCAACAAGTACAGAGAAACATCATCTGTAATTGACAAACCCAGGACTGGAAGACCCAAAAAGCTGTCTAACAAGGATGAGCAATACTTGAAGATAATATCCTCAAGGAATAGAAAAAAGACAAGTGTTGAATTGACAATATAACTGGCAGAAGGCACAGATGTCGTTGTCCATCCATCAACAGTCCAAAGCACCATTGTTCCATAGTCCAGTTTCTGTGTTCTTGTGCCTATTTTAGCTTTTTAGTCTTGTTCCCCTTTCTTAACAGAGGTATTCTTACTGCAACACATCCTTTAAGTCCTGGTTTCAAGAGTGACCTTCGTACTGTTGATTTGATGGACAATGACACCTGTGCCTTCTGCCAGTTCTGTTCTCAATTCAATGCTTGTCTTAGTGAGAACCCTGGGCCTGTAAATCCTTTACAAGTGATGGGATATTTGGTGTTATAGTGGTAACAGCAAGTGCACATCCAATCTGTTGTGAGCTTTTGTTTTGATGGTTCACAAGTGCACTGAATGCAGTTTCCGATAGATATGTGGTTGGAAAGGGGACAATGATACTGGTGTTTGCATGCAAAGTTAATTTAGGTGCAACATTTGGTCCTTTTAACAAGCCAAAATTTTTGGTATCCATGCTCCTGAAAGTACCGTTTACAGAGTGAATTTTCTTGGAGGTCTGGGTGTTCATCTTCACAATTCAGGTATTCAGCTAACTCTATTTTTGCAAGAAAGGGGTCTAAAACCCATGCATCTCTGGAAGAAAACTTTTAACATCTGAAAATCGTGATTTGAGCTCCTCTTTTAAGTGCTTTCATGTGGTTCATAAACTAACACTTTTCCACATGAAAGCCACCGAACCTCAGTATGAAGCAAGAGAGGTTGGTGAGCTTCATCTTCACACAAATCAGCAAATAGTTGTTTTATTAGTTGGTCAACCTTTTATGTAATTTACAATTTTAACAACTGTCATAAGTGTTGCATTGAGGTCTTCAGACAGTTTTTTACCTGCCAGAGCTTGTTGATGAATCATGCAATGAAATATTGCGCAGTTCAGAGCTTTTTCTTTCAAGCGATTATTGAAGCCTTGATGTTTACCCATCATAGAAGCTGCCCCGTCAGAACAAGATGCAACAAGGTTTTCATATGGCAGGCTGTAAAGTAACAATCCACTTCTCGTAAAATATCTTCATCTTTAGTTGTCGTGGACAGGTTTGTAGACATTAAGACATCTTGCTTGAGTTCAGTTTCATCAATGTAACACACATAAACAAGTAGCACTGCATCATCTGCGACTGTGGTTGACTCATCCAGCTGGATAGCAAAATGACTCATTTTTGTAAATTTTTCAGTTACTGTATTTTCACAACTTGCTGCCATTTTGTTTATTGTGTCCTTCACTGTATTGTTTGACATTGGCACAGCCTTTAACTTGTCTGCAATTTGGGGTCCGGATATTGTCTCAACCATTTCAATACAAGCTGGTTTGATAAGCTCCTCACTGATAGTGTGCGTTTTTTTTTGCTTTTGCAATTAAAAGTGAACAGCAAAAAGAAGCTTTGCTGACCTTCTGTGCACTCACTTTAGCAAACTCATCCCGTATATACTAATTGAATTATTTCTTTCTTAAAAAGTACTCACTGTCTTTATTTGTAGTTTCAGGGTGTTTTGTTTCCTAGTGTCTTTTTAATTTGCTCAGCTTCATACTGTCATTTGCAAGCATTTCACAGATTACACACTGGGGCTGTGTTTTGTCAGTAAGCCCTTCCATAAATCCAAA
The DNA here is from genome assembly GCF_902713425.1 of Acipenser ruthenus. Classification (NCBI taxonomy): domain Eukaryota; kingdom Metazoa; phylum Chordata; class Actinopteri; order Acipenseriformes; family Acipenseridae; genus Acipenser; species Acipenser ruthenus. The sequence continues at coordinate 15,621,370 of NC_081195.1, read as the reverse complement.
TATTAGATAGCTGTCAAGGTATGAGCGTGTCTTCTTTTTTTCTGTTTTAAGCAAAGGTTCGGTTGCAGGACGCTTTTAAGTCATTTTCAATTTTCGATTCCAGATGCACCTGATTTTCACAAAATGTCAGAAAAGTTACCTTACCGTTTCGCGGTTGAATTCAAATTCTTGTGATATCACCCGTGAACAGAAGGACCAAGGGGAAATGCGGATAACCTTTATTGCAACGTAGCTTATGCTAACAAAGTTGTACAAATGTATTATTAACAGACAGCTGACCTATTTTGTGAAACTCCAAACTAAATTACTTAAATATTACCTAAGCTTCACAGACCCCCTGTAATGTTTAGCGGCCCCCTGAGGGGGCACGCACCCCAGGTTGGGAATCTCTGCCCTACCATATCTGAGATCTGGTCCGTTGATGTGGTAAACTAATTTTCTGATGACTCTGTGCGTGTGTGTGTCTCTATATATACTTGTAAAAGTTGAATGGCTTCCCGCAATATATCTCTTCTAAACGACCACAGGTAGATTCTATACGGTGCAGAACTAATTTATTTTAACATAATGTTTAGGGACGTTGCGATACCTGCACGTGGGTGTCTTAATAGTAGTATCTACAACGAATCGACAGTAACAATCCAAAGCAAATTTGCTTTTGTTACAGACTTTCCAACAAGTCTGGAATAACCTATTTATGCTGTTACAGTACTTAATTAACCCCTTGTAAAAAAATAACACAAAACTGCTTAACACAAAAAAGAACAGTCCTATAGGTACCACAGTAGCAGGCACAGTTTACACTGCCTCAGAGTTCCTGATCGCATCATAAATTCCAGATTTTCTACATCCATTGATGTAAATCTCCGGTCTGCTTTTAATTTTTTCAAGCAAATTGACTTCATCACAGCGCCTTTGTCAAATTCTCATATTCACTTTGACATCCGACACATTCTTTCCCTTGCCCAACGCTTCTTTAACCTATGCTGAATATCAGTCTGTCAGAGGCCAGGATCACTCACTGTATGCTTCACTCTGATTGGTGGAAGAACTACTTGTGATCCAATCAAAACCACCAATAAAGCCAAAATAAATTCCTCGCCAAAATTGCCCATTATACGGTGTGTGTGTGTGTGTATATATATTATATATTATATATATATATATATATATATATATATACACACAGTCACCTCCAAAATTATTGGCACTCTTGATAAAGATGAGCAAAAAAGGGTGTATAAAATAAACAACACAGGTAATGAGCTATATTTTATGCTCAAATATATGGGAAAACCATATTCTTTTATTCTAATACAATTGCTCAGAGAAAGTTTTTTGTTAACAAGTAATATAAAATTTTAGGTGTCAGAATTATTGGCACCCCTAAAGATTCTTATAAATAAAATCAAACAAAGTTAAATCTACATTAACATTCTGCTTCTTTAAGTTCATCTCAGTCTTAAGGAACTGTATTGTGGCCTTCCATAGCTTCCTGTTTCACTGGGGTATAAAAACGCATATGAAATCCATTTGTCATCCATCACCATGGGGAAAGCCAAAGAACTCACAAATGCAAAGAACTCACAAATGAAAAGAGACAAATGGTTGTTGACCTTCATAAATCAGGCAATGGGGACAAAACTATAGCTAAAAAACAAAATATACCACTTACCACTATTAGGGCAATAATTAAGAAGTTCAAAATCATTGGAGAATTACATAACTTGGTTGCAAGCGCCTGGTGTTTGCTAAACGGCATTGGCACTTTGATTGGAACTGGGTGCTATGGTCAGATGACTCAAAAATAGAGCTCTTTGGCCACGCACACCAGCGGTGGGTTTGGCGTCGAAAGAAGGATGCGTGTGCAGAAAAGAACCTCATACCTACTGTAAAAATGGTGGTGGATCTTTGATGTTATGAGGCTGTTTTGCTTCCACTGGTCCTGGGGCCCTTGTTAAGGTCAACGGCATCATGAACTCTACCCAGTACCAGGACATTTTAGCCAAAAACCTGGTTGCCTCTGCCAGGAGGCTGAATCTTGGCCGCAAGTGGATCTTCCAGCAAGACAATGACAAATCTTGGGCAGGGAGAGCACTGCTTCCATACTTCACGTGTAGAATATTGAACTGTTTTGCTCCTATTAATATATGGAGATATACATGTGTATAAGCCATACAAATAAGCAAAGAGTACAATAACCATAAGAAACCCTTGAGAGATACATAATGAAAAAAGTTTGAATATAGAGTGCCTGGTCTGGAACAACAGGTGTGAATAAGAAGGGAACCTGTAATAATGTAATAATTGGAACAGTTCTTATTTTAGACACATATATAAGAAATAATGTTGATAAAATAAGCTAAACATTTATTTAAAAGATAAAACTCAATTGCAGCAAACAAGTAAAGGGTACCTGTGGCCTTACACATCTTATTTTGCAAACGGATGCACTTCTGTTTCAAAACCTCAGTCTCATTCGCTCTTAAGCGCCTGCAATAGGACAGTGAGACGAGTTGATTCTGGACCAAACCATTCAATATATGAAAAGGGGGAATGAGGCAGTGTTGCACATAGGATTAATAATAATGACGCAGTTTTAATCATGTGTGTATTATATATATATATATATATATATATATATATATATATATATATATATATATATATAAATTAACCATAACTCTCCATTCCCACCCCACACAAGCAGCCAAAGGAGCCAGACAACACAAGCAACCGCAGACTGCCGTCATCAGGTAAGACATAGAACATGCAACTATTTCCAGATGACAGCAATGGATATACATGTACACTTCAACACATACACACACACTTCAGGCTGCAGAACTGTATCAACTATACAAAAATAGAAGTATATTTGCAGCCCATGCCTGATATAAGAGATGGCTGCCAAGTGTACTTTGAAGGTCGTCAACCGCAGGCACGACTGTGAGGGACCAGTGATAATCCAGGATGCTCACCACTGAGCAGGACAGGGGGTCTAGCTCTGTACCCTGACATCAAATGATAAATCTCTTTAATTTGAAGGCGTAGCACTGGTGGGTGCCTGAACGACATGCAGATAATATTATTTTTCCCCTTTAATCTTACACGCTGGAAGCAAGAATCGGTGTGCCATGTGCCAGGGGAGATTGATGGGTTGTTTGATGTGCATCTGTGATCAAGATGGCTTTGAGTGGCATGGGTGGTGACGTCAGCGTCCAGGAAGCAGCACACAAACAACCAGGGATACAGGGTTGAAACGGCTACAGCCATAAGTGTATTAAATAATAAATAAAAAAAACAGTTTTACAAAACACAAACAAAAGGGCACGCGGGCCAAAACAAAAAGTTCACAAAAACTAAATACAAAATGAACAAACGAGTACCTTTGTAACCACTTCACAAACTTAGTAGCAATCATCTGTTTGGCCCAGAGTGGGTCCTTTTATACTGTCGCTGGAGCCTTAACTACCCATCAATCAAGCAATTATCTCATTAAGACTCCAGCCACATTCTTCCCAAGGTTTTTATGGATGGGGAATTAACCCCATCCTTGCCACCATACCTAATTCTAAATAATAATACATAATGCAAATAAATACACAAAACTGTAATAACAACAATAATAATAAATGCATAAATATATAAAAGGGCGGGCACCCCGTCACAGCATCATATACCACTCCTAGAACTACGGTTACATGTGAGTAACCCCCATTTCTAGGGACGTGGATAAGGTACACTAGCTACACTTATGGCAGACTCCTAGCAGTTCTCTGGGAGGATGGGTAAATGTGCACACCCCCTATTTAGGAAAAAGAGACTGCAGAACCAAGACTGAAAGACAAGCATCCCAGTGTAACGCAAGGTCGATATGGTAATGGAAGGTACAGGTGTGTACTGACTTCCAGGTAGCAGCCCTTCAAATTTCTGGATAGGAATGTCCCTGGAAGCAGCCACTGAAGCAACTGTATATCTGATGGAATGACCCTTTTGTTATCTGAATGCTTTGAAATGCTAGAAGATGGTAATAGTGCATTGAGGCATATCAGTTAACTTTCATACTTGCATTGCATGCAAATATAGTTCTATTTTTGTAAAGTTGATATTGTTCTGCAGCCTGAAGTGGGTGTGTGTACATGTATATCCATTGCTACAGCACCAGTGGACCATGATGATATATCTATCATGTGTCACCTGGAAAGAGTTGCATGTTCTATGTCTTACCTGATGACGACAGTCTGCGGTTGCTTGTGTTATCTGGTTCCTTTGGCTGCTAGTGTGGGGGGTGGGAATGGCGAGTTAGGGTTAAAAACCCAAACGCCACATTTCCTTGCTTTTGTGGTGATGAGTTCAACCATAACTGCTGCATTAATGTAGTTTTTTGCTATGAATTTCCTTACTATGAAGTTCATTATAAACTACATCACTTCTGTGGAGGTGTTCCATACATGACTTCTGCATTTTACCACATTTTATTAGACATGTTAATACAAAGAGTGCAAACTCAGTAATTCTAGCAAAATAGTATAACAATGTTGATTGTTTGTATCTACATAGTTTTTTAAATCTATGATGTATAATTGTAAGATAAAAAAGTGTCTCTTAAGGTGGAATCACACTAGACTACATAAGTAAGTTAATGTAATGTAGTAGCTCTATATGTCCTTTTAACCAGGTTTTAATTGACAAGACATAAGGTTAATTTCACAAGGTCTCAAAATGCCTCATTTTTTTTTTTTTTATAAATTTAGTCGTTGCCAATTAGTTTTTATTATTTTCTCCCCAATTTGAAATGCCCAATTATTTTTTAGGCTCAGCTCACCGCTACCACCCCTGCGCTGACTCGGGAGGGGCGAAGATGAACACACACTGTCCTCCGAAGCGTGTGCCGTCAGCCGCCCACTTCTTTACACACCGTGCAGCCGCCTCAGAGCTACAGCGTCGGAGGACAATGCAGCTCTGGGCAGCTTACAGGCAAGCCCGCAGGCACCCGGCCAGACTACAGGGGTCGCTGGTGCGCGGTGAGCCGAGGACACCCTGGCCGACCTAACCCTCCCTCCCCCCGGGCGACGCTCGGCCAATTGAGCGCCGCCCCCTGGAAGCTCCCGTCCATAGTCGGCTGTGGAATAGCCTGGACTCGAACTCACGACGTCCAGGCTATAGAGCGCATCCTGCACTCTAGCGAGTGCTTTTTACTGGATGCGCCACTCGGGAGCCCCACTAAATGCCTCATGTTTTGTCCATAAAAACTGTTTCATTATTATCTATTATGAAACATTTATATGCAATCTTCAGTAACAGTAAAAAAAAAAAAAAAAAATCATGAACATGAAACATAAATTGAAATAATTGTGTTTATCAATTGAGAGCAAGGATTCTATTAAATGAAATGTTAAGTGGGAGTTTGATTGAAGTTCCAATGGAATTTTACTATATTGTGCTGTTAAAAGGCAGTTACAGTGATTTTCAGTCTAGTTTAAAACTGCAGTTACAATGTCATATTACAGTCTAGTGTTGATCTGTAGTTACAATGCAATTATATTACAGGCTACTGTTAAACTGCAGTTGCAATGTGTTTTTTACTGTTTTTTTGGTGTTAAACTGTAGTTACAAAGTGATTCTATTAAAATGTAATCTTAAACTGCACTTAAAATGCTATTCTGCATCTCAGTTGAATGAACATGTCACAAAAGTATATTAAAAGAGGGCAATTAGCATTTATTTTTCTTATAAAAGACACACACTGCTGAGGTACCAGTGTTGCTAACGGAAAAAAAACAAATTATATTCTTTAACACTTTTTCTAATATGAGACGATTTTTAAATGTAAAGGATTTAATTGATGAAAAGAATGAAAAAACACAGGCTTACAAGTAAAGATAGACAATCAGACGTTTTTTTTTTTTTTTTTAAAACGATCTTCATTGAACAGAAACGAAAGCTTCACGCAGATTGTTTTAAATTCGCTGGATTAACAGAGCGCTAGTATTCAAGCAGGCTATAAATTGTGTTACAAACTGTGTCACATCACATCGAAGACATTTTATCTGTGTAACATAAATGGAATTGGAAATACCGACCCCATATTATCAGTAAGAGCTCCTCGATGAGCAATCCCAAGTGAAATAAAGGCAATCCAGGATTCATTTAATATATATATATATATATATATATATATATATATATATATATATATATATATATATATATATACATACATATATATATATATGTTGGTCTAGTGATGATCTGGTCTTCTTGCTACATGTTCGACCCACTGCCATTTCAGTTTTTTCACTCTTATAATAACAACATTGCATACTTTTGTTTGCGCTCTTATCCATTCCTTCCTTTTTCTGTCTCTTCTTGTTATTCCCAGCATGCATCTTTACATACTCTGTTGAGTCGTTTGTAATTTTTGAGTCAATTTTGCATTGACTTAGCAGCACGCATTGGTCGAAGACTTTCCTTTTGAGGCATAAGGGTAGTTTCCCTTTCAGAACCATTCTTTATCTTCCAAAGGCCCTCCAGCCCATTTTTGCTCTTCTGTTGATTTCGCACGTTTGGTTCTCCATTGCCGAAACTAACTGTCCTAAGTATATGTAGTTATTGACTTCTTCAAGCTTGATCCCATTGACTTCAATTGCCTGTGGAGTAACTTGAGTCTTCTTCAGGTTCCTTTTCAAACCCGCTTTGATGCTAACCTCGTGTAGTTCTTGTATTCTTGTTTGTAATTCTTCTGGGCATGTTGTAAATATGAGGATGTCGTCAGCAAATCGTAGGTAATTCAAGTAAGCTCCATTGATCTTCAGCCCCTTATTTTCCCAATCCAGTGTTTTGAAAATGACTTTTAGGGTGGTCGTGAAGAGCTTTGGGGAAATTGTATCTCCTTGACACTCTTCCCCTGCTGGTGCAGGCTTGGGCTGTGGATGTTCGGGCTCCTCCCTCCTGGGCGTTGAGGACAACTGGGTCTAGTCTACTGCCCAGAACCATTCTGCGGCATCCCCAACCAGGCCCTGGTTCCAGGCCTCTTCGTATTGGGGATCACCGTAGGGGCAGTCCTCCCTGTCATGCCCGAACTCGCCACAGGTGCCGCACATGGGGGTCCCTTCAGCCCTCCATTGTTCCTGCTCAGCTGCCCAGTCCAGGGGTCCAAATGGACTTGGAACCCGGGAACACCACCTCTTGCCCAGCTGTTGTTGCTACTGCTGCTTCTGCTGGTGTTGGTGCAGCAGGTTTCTCTGCTGCTGCTTCTTGCAGCTTTTTCTTCCCATCCTCTCTTCCTTACTCTAAAAAGAAAAACAGTAATCCAATATATATATATATATATATATATATATATATATATATATATATATATATATATATATATATATATATATATAATTTAAGGCACCTGCAGTACGTTTTCTGGCCTGAGTCTAGGAGGCCCTGGTGATCCCACGATGAGCACCACGTGTGATAGGGTAGCCGATGTGGTGACATCAGGCCAGAAGCAGCAACAAACACAAACAGGTAACTGCACGCTTGTGGCGCCATTTATTTATTTAAAGAACAAAAATAAAATAAATATTTAAACAAAAAACAAATCTCAAACACAATAAGAAAATAAGTAATCCAGGTAAGGCTGGGCAAATCGGCTTCACTGTTCCTAGATTTATTTTTAGTTTGATTTCTCTCTTGTCTCCTCCGCTCTCGTTCTTCACTTCTGAACACCCACCCCGAGTGCAGAGAGCTGTAGGCTTTTATGCAGGTGACCATCTCTCGATTAGCAACAAATGAATCACTTAATTCGGGAGATGGCCACCTTTTACACAAGGTTTTTAATTATACACTGGCAGAGGATGAGCTGCCTAATCTCGCCTCTGCCAGAAACAAAACAATAACAAAACCCATGGCTTTCGCCGTCATTATATACAAATACAAACACAAAATAATACAAACACAAAATAATAAACTGCACTGGGGCGGTGGGGTACCCCATTCTAAAGTTAATAAACAAATACCTTTGTTTTTAATAAACAAAACTAAACTAAACAAATACATTTATGGCAGGGCTTTGCCCTGCACTCTTTTCATGTGCAGGGCTCCTCGCCCTGTCACAGGGGGAAAAAAATTGAACTTTTACTAAAAAAATGGGTGAACAGATCTCAGAAACCGCATAAGGTGGCGTCATGAAACTCCCCATGCTTTCATAACATTGCAAGTCAATGGAACATGCAAATCTGTGGGCAATTCCGACAAACCATGCCAAAATTATTAAGTTAGTGGTTTAAATTGAGCACCCAACTCAACCCCAACTATACATACACATACTAAATATAAATAAACTAACACAGACTATTTGATGTTTGATTTTCACAACATTGGCCCCTTTATTAAATATTTACAGTGGCAGTATTTTGATCCACTAATTAGATTTATTAAAATCACCATACTCTGTACAGTACACATTTTCCTCAGGTGTGCCATTATGGAATGCATTTTCAGAAATTAATTAACAAGTAATTGTTTCGCAAGTAGTGATATCTGAATAAAACATGAATATTCATTTCTGTTGGAGAGAGCTTAAACGGAACTAACAACATGAGCCTTTGCATTTGGATGCTGAGAAATAACATACATACAATACCAATATATAATTCCTGAAGATTTTAACATGTATTTCATCTTCCGTGGACAGAAAAAGACTATATAGTATGAGAATAAAAACAAACAGAAAACTACTTCAGCCCATATTGTATGCTCCGCTGCTGTATAATCTCCAGCATGAGAAAGTAAAGGGAACAGCTTGGCAGTTCCTTCCCTGCCCCTCTCATTGAGAAATAATAATTATTTATTTTTACAAATGTATTGGGATTATACATGCAGATTTTACAGGAAAAAAGTCATATACATATTTATTTTATACTCTACCGCAATGTAATTGTGCCCAGTAATACAGAAAGCAAAGATTGCATTTGGCAAAGATATGAGAAGCATATTCTTAACTAGTATTGTGCGAGAAAATGAAAATAGAACAATTACGGTATGAAACCTTTACTGACATGGGAAAGACTGGTGATTTCTGTCTTTGGAACCAGAGAACATTAGAGGTATTTTACAATGTAGAGATTTCCATTCCAACTCAAAACTCTGTAAAGGAAGACCTCTGTAAGAGCTGACCTTTTTAAATTAGTTACTTGAATAAGATATTGGTTTAAAAAAAAAAATCTTGTAAAATGTTTAACCAGAACTCATAATCATATCAGCAGAATGCATTTGAAAAGCAGTATGTGCTGGGTAGGCTACAATAAAAAATAAATACAGAAAAAAGAAACTATATCCTATGTTTCCATTGCTTTTATACAGGTTGCATATCTTAACACCACCAATTGAGGTGGTGTTCATTTACTTCATTGCGTTTAAATAGCCATATAAGTCAAATAGAGAACAACTGTTAAAAATAGTATTTCCACGTAAAAATGTGTTACACCCAACTTACTTTAATGTAAACCACTCGCCAAGTTTTTAAAATACATTTCTATGTGAGCATAATTTCTTTTACAATATGTCCACTGGGATGCTTTTTTTTATTTTTGTTAACAAAAAACCATCATGTCTAAACATATTAAGTAGGTTTGTTTCCTTTTCACAGCTGGAATGGTAATGTCGTTAATCTTTTCAAATAATTAGCTTCTTTTGTCTTTGTCTGGTGGTTTTAGCTTCAGTGAGCTGTGGGGTTTCAATTTATTGGCTCAATTGGGAATTCTGTCTGTGGAAAGTTTTGGGAGCAAATGTGTTATAAACTTTATTTACAGACTGTGGGGTCATTCCTGTGAAGTTGTACTGTGTTGTGGACCCGGTTGGTCCACAGGGTATATGAAGACAGACAGCTGTGGTTGTTGTTGTTTATTACAAACAGTTGCTGAGTGACAGCATTTTTCTGAAATTGTTCATTGCAATACAGTCTCTTTTTCTTTCCACATTTTACATATCTGTGTGAGACATGACCCATTATGGTCTGTTCATTAGTTTAGAGATAAGCTGGAGTAATAGCCACCCTATTTTGCGCACTGGAGTGACAGAAAGAAAGATTTGCATTGTATTAACGATAGCACAGCCATAGAACAGCCGAGCCCTTGATTTGCATAAAAAGAGGCAAGAGGGCACAAATGTTTTCAATTTAATTCAGAACACATTATGTTGATTTAAGTAGTTTCTAGGTTATTTTCATCATGACTGGGGAACTGCACATTTTTCAAGAAAAGCAATTGTTCCACTGTTTGTTCAATAATAGAGGTTGCAAGCCGCTTTGTATTCTTCAGCTTGTGTGTGAGATTAGTTTCCATACATGGTAAAACTACCTGGGAATAAAGAAAGAGACTTTTGAAAAATGAAAGTGTTTAAACATTACAACTTGAAAATGTATCACAAAAGGTAATGAAAGCAGCGAGCATAGGTAATGTTAGGTCAAGCTTTAAAGCTATAGATTCTGTGTTCATCTCAACATAATTCATTTTTAGCATTGATTGCACTATGGTTGTTACACACTCACATTATTTATGACTCACCCCTGTTTTGACAGACTAAAGCCCGTAATACACTGCCCGATGCGACCATCACACCTCAATGGAGGAGGTCGCGTTGCAAAAACATCTTTGCGAGCAGGCATCGCATTCTGCTTGATTTGAAATCGGAGGAAGGGACGCACAATGTGTGATTTTTCTGATGTTTGACCTGCTCTGGATGCATAAAGTACAGGCTGTGTGGTCCAGTGGTTAAAGAAACAGGCTTGTAACCAGGAGGTCCCCAGTTGAAATCCCAGCTCTACCACTGACTCATTGTGTGACCCTGAGCAAGTCACTTAACCTCCTTGTGTTCCGTCTTTCAGGTGAGACATTGTTGTAAGTGACTCTGCAGCTGATGCATAGTTCACACACCCTAGTCTTATATCTTGTAGCTATATAAAAATAAAGTAGAGGAGTAGTAGTTAGGGCTTTGGACTCTTGACCAGAGGGTTGTGAGTTCAATCCCAGGTGGAGGACACTGCTGCTGTACCCTTGAGCAAGGTACTTTACCTAGATTGCGCCAGTAAAAACCCAACTGTATAAATGGGTAATTGTATGTAAAAATAAAAATGTGATATCTTGTAACAATTGTAAGTCGTCATGGATAAGGGCGTCTGCTAAGAAATAAATAACATTCTCCCAGCTTGACCTGGGAAATGGCCTTTACGCACCTCATCCTCTCCTCCTGCTTTTGCACATTGTTGACTACCAGATTCCTCCGTTGAGCTGGGGCTGCCTTGTGCCATGTAGGAGGAGCTGAACTGAGACCAAGACCCCCTCTTCCATGCTGAACTTGCCCCATGATATCACCGAATCGAAGGGCAGCCTTTGCACCTTCCATGGCTTTCTTTGCCACCCACTATCTTCCAGTTTTCAACACAGGGGCTGCCTCCCTTGCGCATTTGTTGTGTGACTCTACTAATGTCATTTCCAGTCGGACCTTGGCACACTTAAACTCCTTGGTTAGAGCGGAGATTGGTAGCTGCAGTATTCCTTTACCATAAAGTTCCACTCTGCTGAGGCAGCGTGGAACTCCTAATCATTTCCTGATGTATGAACTGATTAAAGCTTCCAGCTTCTCTACTGTTGTCAAAGAAACCTCGTACACAGTCAGTGGCCACAGCAACCTCGGCAGCAGACCAAACTGAAAGCACCAGAGTTTTAGTTTGCTTGGTAAAGCGCTGCTGTCTACGCTCTTCAAGCCTTCCACTGCTTGTTGTCTAACTTCTCCCACAAAAACTGTGTCCTTTAAATCCCCGTCGTACCATCTCCCAAGACTTTTCACTGGCTTCTCAGACACTGTTGGTATTGCCTCACCATTAATGTAGAACATTTTATCTAATACTTTACCTTTAATTATAGAGATGCTCCTTGATTTAGTGGGCTTGAATTGCATTCATGCCCATTCAGTGTTATTGGTTAATTTGCCAAATAACTGATTAGTGCAGGCTACTGTTGTAGTTGTGGTTGTCATGTCATGTCATCCATGTATGCTCAAATTGGTGGTAGTCGCATTCCAGAAGCCAAGCGCTCTCCTCCCACTACCTATTTTGATGCCCTAATGATTACTTCCATTGACTGATTACTTCCATTGACATGGTAAAAGCCAGTGGAGAAATGGTGCATCCTGCCATTATTTCAACTTCTAGGCATTGCCATGTAGTGCTGAATTCTGAAGTTGAAAAACTAAATTGCAAATCTCCAAAGCAGGCTTTCACTAAATTTGTTATTGTCATCAGTACACTGAAAAAATCAAATGCCGTCCAAAGAAGTTCATGTGGCACTGAACCATATGCATTAGCCAAATCCAGGAATTTCACATGGAGCTCCTTCCTTTCCTTTTTAGCTGATTTGAATTTGTTGCCAGATCACACTGATGTGTTCTCAGCATCCTGGGAAACCGGGAATGCCTGCTTTTTGTACTGAAGTGTCAATGAAGCAGTTCTTTAATAGGTAAGTTGACAATCTCTGAGCAATAATGCTGAAGAAAATATTGCCTTCTACGTTTAATAGGGAAATAGGGACGAAACTGACTGATGCTTGTAGAATCTTTTTCTTTAGGTATAAAGACTCCACCTGCTCGGTGCCATGCTCTTGGTACAACCTGTTTTTCCCATGCCACTTTCATCAATTTCCACAGGATTCGTAGAACTCCTGAAGCACTCTTGTACACTCTGTACTGAAGCCCTTGCTTTTTTCACAGCTTGCTCTACTTCTTTCCTCTTAGGTGCACAGTCCTCCATTTGGTGTTCTGGTGGATTGATAGGTGGGATGTCTGAAGGAATTGACATAGACTCCTGCCTTTTTGAAGCTGTATATGTTTCCTCCAAATTTCTCTCCAGTTCAAACTTAGATGTTTTTAGTGTACCATTCTTCTCACTGGTGAATAACTTCTTTACAAATTTGAATGGGTCTTTATAAAAGTTAGTTCTCGCACGCTCCTTCTTTTTGTAGTATTTCCGTAGGTGCTTAGCTCTGCACAGTGTTGCAAGCTTGTCTTTTACAGACGTGCTCAAATTTGTTGGTACCCCTCCACAAAAAACGAAGAATGCACAATTTTCTCTGAAATAACTTGAAAATGACAAAAGTAATTGGCATCCACCATTGTTTATTTCATATTTAATAGAAATCAGACTTTGCTTTTGATTTTTTATTCAACATAATATTGTAAATAATAAAACAAACGAAAATGGCATGGACAAAAATGATGGGACCGCTAACCTAATATTTTGTTGCACAACCTTTAGAGGCAATCACTGCAATCAAACGTTTTCTGTAGCTCTCAATGAGACTTCTGCACCTGTTAACAGGTAGTTTGGCCCACTCTTCCTGAGCAAACTGCTCCAGCTGTCTCAGGTTTGATGGGTGCCTTCTCCAGACTGCAAGTTTCAGCTCTTTCCATAGATGTTCGATAGGATTCAGATCAGGACTCATAGAAGGCCACTTCAGAATAGTCCGATGTTTTGTTCTTATCCATTCTGGGGTGCTTTTAGCTGCGTGTTTTGGGTCATTATCCTGTTGGAGGACCCATGACCTACGACTAAGACAGAGCTTTCTGACACTGGGCAGTACGTTTCGCTCCAGAATGCCTTGAGTCTTGAGATTTCATTGTGCCCTGCACAGATTCAAGGCACCCTGTGCCAAGCGCAACAAAGCAGCCCCAAAACATAACCGAGCCTCCTCCATGTTTCACTGTAGGTATGGTGTTCTTTTCTTTGGAAGCTTCATTTTTTCGTCTGTGAACATAGAGTTGATGTGACTTGCCAAAAAGCTCCAGTTTTGACTCATCTGTCCAAAGGACATTCTTCCAGAAGCATTGTGGCTTGTCAATATGCATTTTAGCAAATTCCAGTCTGGCTTTTTTATGTTTTTCTGTCAAAAGTGGAGTCCTCCTGGGTCTTCTTCCATGGAGCCCACTTTCGCTCAAAAAGCGACGGATGGTGCGATCAGAAACTGATGTACCTTCACCTTGGAGTTCAGCTTGTATCTCTTTGGCAGTTATCCTTGGTTCTTTTTCTACCATTCGCACTATCCTTTTGTTCAATCTGGGGTCGATTTTCCTCTTGCGACCGCGCCCAGGGAGGTTGGCTACAGTTCCATGGACCTTAAACTTCTTAATAATATTTGCAACTGTTGTCACAGGAACATCAAGCTGCTTGGAGATGGTCTTGTAGCCTTTACCTTTACCATGCTTGTCTATTATTTTCTTTCTGATCTCCTCAGACAACTCTGTCCTTTGCTTTCTCTGGTCCATGTTCAGTGTGGTGCACACAATGATACCAAACAGCACAGTGACTACTTTTCTCCATTTAAATAGGCTGAATGACTGATTACAAGATTGGAGACACATGTGATACTAATTAAAGAAACTAATTAGTTAAAAAATGTCACTATAATCCAATTATTTATTATCTTTTCTAAGGGGTACCAACAAATGTGTCCAGGCCATTTTAGAATATCTTTGTAGAATAAGCAATAATTCATCTCTTTTCACAGCTTCTTTGCTTTATTCTATGACATACCAAAGGCATACAAGTATACATGATAAAATAGTTTTTAATTTCATCACTTTTCAGGAGGAATGAAGCATTATTTCAATGAGCTGTAAGGGTACCAACAAATTTGAGCACGTCTGTATGACCCTTTTGTAACAGATTGAGTCCCTCCTTCTGACTTTGTTCTGCTCTCCTCCATTGCTTCCTCAGCTGTCTCCTTTCTCTAACTAAGCGTTCAATCTCCTGCTGCCGTCTAGACTTTACAGGAATAGTTTGTACTTTTTCCTTCCTTTTTTTCAACTCCAAACCTCTCGCTTCCATATGCGTAGATGATGCCCCCAAATTTATCCAGCTTCTTTTCAACAGTTCACTTGCAAATGAAAATGCACAAAAAAAACTAAAGATCACAGATTTAAAGAAATATGCATCACAGTATCTAAAACTGTTTAATGATTAACTTTTACATTACCGTAGCTTGTCTCGTTTGCTGTGTGACTGCACAATAAAGACTGATTTGGCATGTCAATAAAAAGCTGTAAGATAGTATAAATGAGCTCATCTTGCTCTGGTTGTAGATGCTGTGATAGGAGGAGATCTTAAACATGACACAGAAGAGATAGAAGTGTTGTAAACCACCATAGTCAGTTACCCCAGACGTGCTGCTGAAGTGGTTGTGAGAGGTAATCAGGTTTTAAGAGATTGTTGATACCCATCGGGATGTGAGTCAAGTGCGGCACAGACTTGGGACACATCTTTGTAATGGTGATGTCGTATCTCTGAATATGTGTTGCTCTAAATTCCTCTAGTTTTCAGTACAAGTAGGTTTACAACAACAAATTACATTCGCAAAACACTTTTCAAACAGTGCAGCATCACACATTGCTTTACACTAACCATACATAGAAATAAATAAATAAATACATAAATAAGTAAATAAATAAATAACCTACAATTAACATTACAGAATGCAATAGGATTAATGTAATAAGCAGTATTAAAATAAAAATAAAAAAAATAAATAAATAAAAAACCTTCTATGGCCTCAAGGAAAGCTTTTAGCCGAACATTAAGCTTTACCAGAAATGTATTTATGCAAACTTTTTTCAAAGAGCATTCAAACAAAATTGTAATGCTTTTCACGTTTAGCCAGTATTGTGTTTCAGAGTAAATGTTTTTGTGTGGAAGCAACCACCAGTTTATAACGAGGTATCCATGGGTTTTGTTAAAATTTTAAAGGGTCTTTAAATCACATATGGGGGAAAAAAGTTGAGAGTATAATTGTATACTGTTATATAGTTTAATTAAATGCTAATCATTCAGTAAAAAAGCTTGAAGTTGCAGTTTACTAACCATCAAATATACTTTACAGAACTGCTGTTTTAGGATAATTATCTTTAACACAGAATATATTGTTATTGTATAAGCAGTTTTACAGTATGAAACACAGTAACACTGCTTGCAGATACCGTACAAGTGTGTTGAATTTGAAGTTGTTTATAAGATTAGAGGTTTTAGGTTATTAAAGAATCCTGCATTGTTTCTTTTTCTCATTTGTATCTTTTGACAGGTTTCCTGTAATTTGCCCCTAGTAATACAGCACCATGTATTAATCAGATTTATATTGTGTAATTTGCCCTTCAGCTAAAAGATGTCTTGTTACAGAGAGTCATTGTCTAGAACAAAACAGATCTTGTCATTTAAATGTGTACAGATTAATTAATCATCTTATGCTCACCGCAATGAAAATTGTATTGAGATGGGGGGTGGGGGGGTTGGGGTACATTACATTTATTTCAACCTCTATTTCAAGGGTTAAATGTTGAAACAGGAATTACATTGATTTGTCATTACTCGATATTGAGCTATAAGACAACCAGTAGTTTAAAAGCTGACGTTGAATTGTTTTCTATCCTGTTAGTATAGAAACATATAGGTATAACTTAAAAGTAAATGGAACAAACACACTCCTGACCACAAACAAATCAAAAAAACTCCCATTGTGGAGCACAAGACACAGGGTGCATTTATTAAACATCAGCAGTAAAAGGTAGAGGCACCGACAAGCCTCGATCAATAAACACTTCCATATCCCACTTCTGAGTGGGATATGGATTACGGAGCTCCAGTCTTAAAACTCATCATCGTTGATCCTTTGCTGTGTAATTTACCCTCTTCTAACTCCACCACTTACTGACCAATGCCACCACCCAACTTCCAATGGAATTCAGTCCTAAATGCAGTCCTATAGGGGCTCCCGAGTGGCGCATCCAGTAAAGGCTCTCCACGTGGAGTGTAGGATGCGCTCTATAGTCTGGACATCGCGAGTTCGAGTCCAGGCTATTCCTTTGCCGACCGAGGACGGGAGCTTCCAGGGGGCGGCGCTCAATTGGCCGAGCGCCACCCAGGGGGAGGGAGGGCTAGGTCGGCCAGGGTGTCCTCGGCTCACCGCGCACCAGCGACCCCTGTAGTCTGGTCGGGCGCCTGTGGGCTTGCCTGTAAGTTGCCCGAGAGCTGCGTTGTCCTCCGACGTTGTAGCTCTTGGGTGGCTGCATGGTGAGTCCGCAGTGTGAAAAAAAGCGGTCGTGCTGACGGCACACACTTCGGAGGACAGCGTGTGTTCGTCTTCACCCTCCTGAGTCAGCGCAGGGGTGGTAGCGGTGAGCTGAGCATAATAAAACAATTGGCGATTCCAAATTGGGAGAAAATAATAAAAAAAGAATAATAATTGGCAACGACTAAATTTATGAAAAAAAAAAAAAAAAAAAAGAAAGTGAAACCCAAAACAACCCCCCAGGAACGTTACACTATGATTTTTGGCGCATTTACCTACAGTTGCATTCTTTATGCTTTTCATGTACTCATCTTTATAATAACTTTTACATTAAAAAAAAGTTTGTTTTCACTGGAGGGACTGAATCTTCCTAGCCCCTTTGAAACCTGCTGGCCATTGTGTTTATTTTTTTTTTAGAAGCCTAAAGGCCATTGCACAGGGGTTCAGTTCCATCATTTATCATCTGAACAAGTTGTGCATCAATCCATTGCACACTAGATTCGTTAATATCGTGTTTCAGAGCACTGATGTGCAGTGGAGGCTTTGTAGTAAATATATCTATCGTTTCAGTATTTTAATAAAAAAATTAAATACAATGATGTTGTTAATTCTTGCATAACTTTGAACACAAAATGTTAAATGTAGTATAAACAGTGATCAGCAAACAATGATAGAAGTTAACATGTTTACTAATTATTACGTTTCTACTAGATCTACAATAATGTTGTTACGCAATACATAAAAATAAATAAATACAATAAAGTTGTCATAGTATCAGAAACCATATGACCAATATTTAATTTGTCCAACACTCGCTCCTGTAATAAATATATCTAAAAGTTGGGAAGCTAGCAATAAGCTACCAAAAATACTTTACCATAATGACCTGTGTATGAAGCCAGAAATTCCATCACTTCCCCTCTTTTCTGACTGTTAAGCCCTGACCGCTCTTGGTTGCCCTGTCACTGTTCTTTCTCTGATGTGTGTCTCCAGGTCAGGCCATTGTTTCTTTACTTCCTCGACTACAATTGAAATAAAAAGTATATGCTTGTATAACCTATACTGCACAAAATCCATGTGTTTATATTTGCTATCAGTTCAAAATGTCATGTTTTATAATACATATAATTCATACCCAAGTCCACGGCAATGTCTTTCCATATGATTTAGTTTTTTTCAAAGTCTTTATTGGATTTATCATAGTCATTTTTGTTTGGTGACACACACAATTCGTTTTTCCATTTTGTTCATGGAACTGCAAGAATCCATGTGTCTTCCCAGTCATTTTTCATTGGTCAATGTATTTTTTAACGCACGTCAAATCGGATGAAATCAAACTTGTTTCGATTCCAAAATTGACACATCACCATCGTGCGACAATTACTGACGGTGTGCAAGGTGCAATAGGGAACGCACATGATCATTTTCTTCTGTTTAGACGCACGTTAAATTCGGATGCGTTATCGGATCCAGTGTGCAATGGCCTTTACCGTTACATTTCTTTATAACCTTTTTAAAACAGAATGCTTTTGTTACAGTATTTTTTTTTTTTAAATAGGAAACATCTATAGTTTATACATTGTTTCATAGAATACAACATAGTATTAAAAGCATTGAAACTTTCTGGGGCAGTACTTGGAACTTGGCCAAACAACTAAGAACAAAATATGTTGTATAATGTTTTATGAGCAATACCAGATTTAAAAAAATTAATCTTTTTATAAACCATGCAACTGGAAATAAACATCCAATTTAGAATCTGTTCATTTTATTTAAATATAATAGCCATGTTAGCAGTTTGTTAAAGCTAATAAACTACCAAATGGTCGATAATAATGAATGGGCAGCAGTGTGGAGTAGTGGTTAGGGCTCTGGACTCTTGACCAGAGGGTCATGGGTTCAATCCCCGGTCGGGGACACTGCTGCTGTACCCTTGAGCAAGGTACCTTACCTAGATTGCTCCAGTAAAAACCCAACTGTATAAATGGGTAATTGTATGTAAAAATAATGTGATATCTTGTAACAATTGTTAGTCACCCTGGATAAGGGCGTCTGCTAAGAAATTAATAATAATAATAATAATAATAATAATAATAATAATAATAATAATAATGAAGGACCACAATAAAATACCCTTTCAAAATGGCCAACTAACTTTATAACCAAGCTGTATGTAAATGTAGGCTGACTTCCACCTTCTCTTCACATACTCAAAGATTGAAAGAATATGTCTACAGAGAATTGAAAAACATTCAAGAATGTTTGCTGATGGAAAACAGATTGAAAGAATAATAATCTATTTTGGGGAGGATAATCTGAATAAAATCTGAAATAAAAAAGACAGAAGAGAAACAGACTTGGATATGTCTGTTCAGGGAATTGAGGCACTGAATGCAGAAATAATTAAATGATGTATTAATAGACTTTTACATTTAATTAAATTATGTATTAATAAACTTTTACATTTATTTTTGTCTTGGCATCCCCATTGTTGCCTGAGTCTGTTGGGAGTGGCAGATCATATGCAAATCACGTCTGAGTAGAACCACAGCTCATGGTTTTCGTAATTGAAATGATCTGATTGGCTTCAAAGTGACTGAGATGTTTGGAAGCACTTTAAAATTTCTGACGAGGAAACACTTCTAACTGAAAATGTCATCTAGATTTATGTGAGCAGAAAACTATTTTTATTATAATCCATTACTATAATACATGTGAGGCCCTTACACTTGAATTAAATCAATATGCCGACAGAGTGCAGCAAAACTAATTTCAATAAATGCACAGTAAATGAAGCTACCTGAATAAAAAAATACACTGGCCTGTGCACAGAAGCATCTAATTTAAAGCATCTTCCAGATGTTTGCACTTAGACTCCAAGCGGTAGGCTACAATGCCCCTTTGAATCTAGCTGCTTAGTCAGCACGTCTTCCTCAGATTACTCTCAAGCTAGTCCATATCTGCAAATCCCTTTCGCTTGTTTTGCAGCTTCGCCCAGTTTACTGCTTACTCCAGTTACACAGTGGTTCTGCACTTCAACTGGAATATTATTTTCTTTCAATACTTTTGCATTTGACTGTTTTAGTCAGTTTAGCATCATTATTACATTTTTTATTAGGTCTAAGTCTAAATTAGTTCTACACAGTAATTTGACAGATGCGACAGACAACAACTTTTTTTTTTTCTTAACTCAAAAACTTCCAGTTTCAGTTTTTCACCTCCTTAGGATGTATTATTTTTTTAACACTTAGATGAGACAAAAATGACGGTTTAGGTTCGGTTTCAGTTTTAGAAAATCAGAACTGTTTCCCTGATAGGAATAAACATCACTGACCCTGTCCTGTCTTTTGGGTCATTAAAATGATTTCACTTATATGGAGTCATTTCTATTATTGATTCAGGGTTTACGATCATAGAGGGAAGGGCACTCTATATATAACCTGTGCCATTTTGTGCACTATGTGTTTTTTAACATTCAGACACTGCATTTGGCTTTAATATATAGAACTAGATGAATAATGACGGTCACCTTCAGACCTTTCTTGAGAAGAAAGTATCTCACAGAAGTCAGTTATTTATAAAGGTACATTCCTTTTGTAAATAGGAAAAGCATGTTTAATTTAAACACAACACTCTTGCTGAGGTCAGTGTCAACTTATAAATTTACCACTTTAAGAAGATTCTATCGAAAAGAGAAAACTGTTGGTTTTATAAGAAAGCTAATGCATTTTACCTGAGCTCCAAATGCACTTAATCGGATTGAGGAGATTTCAATCTGGGGATAAGGGATTGCGTCTGTCTTCAGGTAGTAATAGAAAACATAAGACAGCAGCATTGAGTGTACGGTTTCTCTTGTAACCAAAGCAAATCAAGTCTAAAGTAAACTGGGGGGCCATTTCCTTAATACTTATCTTGTCCTAGTAAATTAATGATTTGTATAATGTGTTGTCTTAAGAGATACTTATTTGTAACTAAACACTGACTTTAACAGGAAAGCAAAGAAACTTTCCTGAAAGCTTTTATTAAAAAATATACACAGGCTTTTTGAGGTACATAAACTGCATCATCATTAAAAAAAAAAATACCCGGTGCCAAGGTATTTTGATCACTGAAGTGGCTGTTCTGGATGGCCTCTTTAAAACACAGACCACCTCTGATGACATTGTAATTATTGCTGCTCTCCAAGTATACATTACCTGTTCATTACATAGTTTATTGACACTCGCATGCTCTTGTGTATTCATGTAATCCTGACAAGTGGCTGCAATGCGATGTGGAATTTCACACATTAATGTCAGACGTACAGGGGGAAAACAGGCCATCATCTTGAGTGCGCTGTAGATTGCATGTAGAATATCGCCAAGGAAATGTGCTGTATTAATGGGGAGCAAAAGCTGGAGAAGAGCTCAACGGGTTAAAGCAAGGGTTAGTCTTTAGGTGAAGCCCTTGCAATCTGTAATTCCCTTTTTCTGTAGGCTGTTTTATAAAGCTCTAGGTCTAGCCAATGAGAAGATAGATAATCCAATGTGCCTTTGTAAAAGAGGTTGTTAAATATTGATCAAAGTTAAGGGGGGGGGGGCACATAAACCAAAGTAACAGACAGGGGTTGAGGTCAGAACTGTATGATTTATGCAAAAAAAAGCAAGAACAAGGGCCTGGAATATGACAGCTTTTAACAAGAAAGGGTGATTAACTATCTTTAATCACCCCTAACCTAAACTACCCATTTTGACACCCCTTTTCTTTTTAAATATGCTACTTTGTACCGGCTCTCATTTCATCTTTCATGCCGCCATCCTTAATACTAATTACCCTGGTACTCTGCACCTTCATAGCAATCACCCTTTCCATCTACTGTATAACATTGATTTTCTTCTGTTTTATAGCTAACCGCACTCGATCGCATTTCTGTGCTTAAAGAAAGTCAAAACATTTCCTTCTGATAAGTGTTTCTTTCTAGCTTTCTATCAGCTTGCACGCTGATGTAGCACCCCACCTTTTTTCTTCATTTAAGAGATCGCGGACATTCTTAGAGCAGGTGTAAAATATCTGGCCACAAGAGCATTAAGGAAAACAACAAATGTTCTTTTTTTTCCCCAGAATGACAACTTTCCACATTATTTGAAATGTAAAGGTCAAAAGGCCAGCATAGTGGCCCCAGTGCTTTTTAAATGGAGACTGTTGCTAAATTGGAGCTAGTCATTCCACTCCAAGAAGGTCAGACACTCACTTCTAGCATTGGGAATGGTAGTATTGTATTAGTAGTTATTGTTCTGGCAATCTCACAGCTGGTCATCTCTCTCCCACTCTGCCTTTGGCAGAGGTGCATTATGAGCTTCTACTAGAAATCATTAAAAGACTGAAAAAATGCAATTAAAGAATGGGGATAAAAGCAATGGATTATTCTAGTGCACCTGCCATTCCCCAGGATGAAAATGCACACAGTGATTCATTATGTTTTTTCAGTTATAGCTAGCATACCAACACAGAGCATATTTTAGCAATAAAGAACACAGGGCTGTACATTACGTCCAATTTGAGGATTGCGAAAAGTATTGTGAGACGAGACAGCAGGTCTATCATTTGAACCTCAGCAACACACAAATACATATAAAGACTCACACATCTCATCTTTTTGCTGTGGAAGTTTGCCTCTACAGTAAGAGCCTAGCTGTTAAAGTCAAGCCCACAGAGGCACTGATTCTGAATAACAACCAAAAGTGCTAGTTTTCATTACCAGTATAGAGTATAGTACCACACAGTTCAAACTTGGAAGGGAAATTAGGCTACTCAAATATAAATACTGACAACTGTAAGGGTTATCTAGAGATATGGGGGTAGATTTTCAAAGGTGACTAAATTTTTGTCAAACGTCCAAAGTTACACGTCTTCTGAGACGACTACATTTTCATCGAGATTTTCAAAAATGACTTGGATGAGTGACGTTCATCGACATCTAAGTTTACTAATCGACGCCCAACCTCTCTCATAGGTTAGCATCGGAGTTAGACGTCAAGAGAACGGAGTGATTTTCAAATATTTAGACATTAGTCAGCTAGCCGTCTATGTAAATTACTTTTGCATATTACAATTTATGCAGATCAACGGGAAGTGATGCGTTTCATCTAGGTTTTAGACGTTGCAACTCTAAGTGCAGTGCCTTCCTCTCCCGCTGCAGAAGGAAAGAGAGCTGACAAACCAACTACAGTCAAAATAAAAGCGTCAGATGAGAAAGGCGAATGCTCTGCTCAAAAGGTAGCCAGATGCAGCCTCAGAAAAGCTAAATAAATATGGAATTTGTTTTTCCTTTAGTAATGACTCTCTTAATTGAGATTTTGTTTTGTTATTAGATAAATATCTCACCTTTTCATTTATGATACAGAGTATTATGATACCATGTATTTTTAAAAAAAGCAACAGACCTTGCATTGGAACACTATTGAATTTTTAAAGTACAGTATTTTTTTTCCCCATGCAAAATGGACAGAGAAAATAAATATGTGTTATAGTGGAACTTAATTTGAATGAAAACTTTTTGGTATGCTGTACCCCATAGCAATACATAAATACTGTTTGATAATTTACTTAAAACCTTTTGAATGTCTGTTATTGCTCAGACTTTACTATATTGCTTATTGATCACATTATCAACATGATACTGTTCTGATTTTTCCACGTTTACTTCCTGTAATAAAAACATGAATGTAATTTTGGGTAAACTCTAAAAACTAATGTGATGAAGTATTGAGAAAACACAGAAAATGCGAATTTGGGGAACATAAATTAACGTATAATCCTTTATGACAAGAATTCTATAGTTTTACTATAGGAATCTTATAGTAAAATTTAGTTAATTGGGACATACTATAGAGAAATACTATATCATTCTATAGTAAATATTATACAACACTACAGAATGAAGTAGTACAAACAGAAATACTATACAAATACTATAGGATATTATAGGAATTCTATAGGGCACTTTAGAAATCCTATAGGATCTCATAGTAATACTATAGATTTTTTTCGTAAGGGATGAACTGTATACACACACAAACCTAATTCTTTTTCAGCAATCAATACATGATTATGACTCGATATTTGTTTAAGATTAAATGTAAATAATGTGCACACACATTACAACACACCTGTCTCCCTCTTGTCAGCTTTCATCTCGTTCCACTCTCAGCTTTCCACTGTGTTCTTGCAAGTGACAGCAGCAGGCACCTTTTTGTAGATGTGCTCTACACGCCATTGGAGCAGGTCTACCTTTAGACGCCTAAATGACAGAGTCTAAATGTTTGAAAATCACACGATGCAATGGTAGCAGCTCGTATCTGCCAGACATCTCGTGAGAATGTAGCTGTTGTCGTTTATTGAATTACTGTTTGAGTGGTGTAATTTGGTGTAATTATTGTTGAAGTGGACAGGTATATAAACCGGTATGTGGGTGTTTAGAGTGGAGTGGTTTTTGAATAGAGAACGGGAGTGAGAGAGGAAAACAAAACAAAAACTAGTAAAAGTAAGGATAGTGAAGGCAACTGCCCAGCCTGACCTTAGGTCTGTTTTGTTTAAATATTTATTCTCGCTCTGTGAGCAGTGTTTTTGTGTTTAAATATTTTATTTTATTTATTTTTGTTTGAACCCAAGTACCTTTTTTTTTTTTTTTTTTAATAAATTTAGTCGTTGACCGCTTTTTTTCACACTGCTGACTCACCATGCAGCCACCCAAGAGCTACAGCGTCAGAAGACAACGCAGCTCTCGGGCAGCTTACAGGCAAGCCCACAGGCGCCCGGCCAGACTACAGGGGTCGCTGGTGCGAGGTGAGCCGAGGACACCCTGGCTGACCTAACCCTCCCTCCCCCCGGGCGGAGCTCGGCCAATTGAAATTCCTAAATATATTTACAAAATATAGCAATACATGGCACTGAATGTATGCCTCCCACACACCGGCCATGACTTTTAGAGACATTAAAAGTTTGCTGACATAAGGGGGCTTAACAGTGGAGTTCTGACCAAAATATGTGAGAAAATCTGTCCAGGGAGATGCCCGGGAGAAGGTTCCAAAATACAGGAGACTCCCGGTGAATATGGGAGAGTTGACAGGTCTGCTAGTGGGATCGTTCCTGAAAAAATCTGTTACCTGGAACATTCTACTGCAGGTTCCATACCGAGTGTGTGTACTTAACGGTGCTGGAAGAAAATACACTGTGTTTAAAAAGGACCGTGGGGGGATGGGAATGCACAAAGTACTTACCATTGAAGAAACAAAGATAAATTGTTTGTAATTTGCACTGGAGTGTGTTTGTGTGCAAAAACGCAAGAGACTGTTTGTTTTTAACCAAGGTTTTATTTCTCAATGAACTTTGTGCCAGAGTGGCTATTGTTGAAAGGAGTACATCCAAGACACCAGGAAGTGTCAGAGCTTCACAAATATCAGCGCAGACACAATACTTACTGGGAGTGGCTGCTGAAGAAGGAACCTGTGGAAAACAAATACAGCAGTTTAAATAACAAAGACATTGAGAATACCCTGTTTCACTTACCTGAGTGGTAGTGTCATGTCTTCAGGAGAAGAGACACAATACTTTTAAATAATTAGGCACAGCTTAACTGGCTAATTCTTTTGGTAAAAAAAAGTTTAGATAGGGCCCATGTGATTGGGCTAGGTTTTTCTTTTGTTTTATTGAAAAGTATTTGTGTTTAATTATTCACTGTAAATAAAACTCACCATTGGTTCGCCACTTCTGTTTCCTGCATTTAAAAGCACCTTTAGCCAGCTTTCTCCAAATAGAGCAACCTAGCTCACAATACATACATCGAAATAAATGAAGCAGACTGCCTTAAAACTGTGATCTCTGCACTGATGGCTCAAGTTCCACACATGAAAAACACAATGTAGTTTGTTGTGTGTGTGTGTCTCAGATGGTTTTAAGCTCTTTTCAATATTGAACTGTGCCACATTTGATCAAATCTGTATGTTTGATAGGGTCACCAACACTGAGAAGCATGTCATTATCATGGACCTGCTCCTGAAATCTCTCTCTTTAAAAACTTCTCTTATTATTGTGGCAGGAGCAGCCTTGTAAGGTTGACAGTCCATGTCCTGTGGCACTACAGTGTTTTTCTGTGCTAACTAAAACTGCAGCTCTATGTATTACAAACCCATGCTTAAATCTAATTGAAACAATCACATATGCAAAAATAACTACAACGAGTACACAGTTACACGATACTTCTCACTCTGTGGTTTGAACAAACCAGAGAACAGTTTTGAAACTGATTTTATTTATGTCTGAATGATTAGTAGTTTGGTATTTGCAATACACAAAACCTGACATTGTTTATTTATTCATTTATGTATTTGTATTTCATTTTCCAACTCAAAGCTGACTCTTGTAAACATAATTGAAATGCAATTGCATTCTGGAAAATGTTCAGATTCAAAGCATCAGATTTTAATGTTTGGACTAGTTTTCACATTTCATTATGGATTTATTCAACAAACATTTAAGTAATATATATATATATACAAATGAACATCATCTGAATAAATAAAACTGGAGAAGATCTGTAGTGGTAATGAATTGTGCCAAGTTACATTTGGTAAGCTAGTCATTCACTATGTTGGAAACATGTTCCCTAAACTGAACAGCAGTGTTGTGGCATAGCAAAGTAAAACTTTTCAGAAAGCATATTTTCTGACTAAGGCACATTTCTGAATTCTCACTTGGAATGATTCCAAGAATCCTGTGATGACCTGAGCACTTTCTAACAAAGTTAAAGCAGGGGCCTATGCATTGCAAACATTTATAAACTTTAGCAGTTTCTCTTGGAATTACTGGTAAAGATAACTTGGTCAGAGGCACAATAAAACTAAAAAAAGTTTCACAAATCCAGGTGAAACTAGAAAACAGTATGTGAACACCAGGAATCGCTGCTCTCACAGCAATCAAAATATAAAATACATACCTCTTGCATGTTGTCCACATGCTAAAGACCATATTACAATCTGTCAACTTGTTCTCAAGTTGTCACTTGTCAAAACAAAATAAAAGCAAAAGAGAAGGAGAAGGTGTGACAAACAAAATGTCCCTTCAAGGGCAGGCAGATGTAATTTTCTGGAAAATGGTATCTATGTCCCTCTGAGTTCCCATTTCCAGCTTATAAAAGGTTGCACAGGCACCTGGATTATGGAAACCAGCTTCTCTACTGCACATGTGCACCATGTATTTATTATTATTATTATTATTATTATTATTATTATTATTTATTTCTTAGCAATAATAATAATATTATTAATCCTGCCGTGCCAGATCAGGATGGCTTCAATATTAAATTGTATTACACCATATGGCTTTTTAAAACCGTCAAGGCTGCATTACCCAGAAACAATCATACATTAGATTGAGTTTCATGGCTTTTGAGACTCCACATTACACTTTAGTTCCCACCCTATTGTAGTGTGCAAGGTATATTTATATTTGGACTAAATTGTAATAATAAAATACCTTGTTTTGAATTCAAGTCATGTAGAGCCCGACCTTTATCGAAATAATAAGACTAGACAACATTTCTAGTGTATACAAAGGAACAGTTTTATTAGAAATAAAATGAAATAAATGTGCAACAACTAAACTAAAATAATACAGAAAGGCAGAATTAACTAATCTAAACAGTACAGAAAACGAAACATAAACAACGACACCCCACTCCCGCTGTTTGATTAGCGATCCAACGCAATCTATGGGAGATTCCCTTAAAGGTTACAGCTGCATTCCTGACAGCTATTTAAGACGAAGGTTAGTCTAAACAAGGGTATCGTTAGTAACATAATATTTACTTTCATTAATATTTGATAATCAAAACAACGTTAAATCAGTCTCATATGTATAATTTTGGTTCAGAAGGTAATTCTCTTGCGAGATAAAGACGTTCTTTGCGTCCAGACAACCTATCGAGAATGATCTATTATCAAGACAGCTAAATTTGGATTCTAGCCTAAATGCAGAATGATAATTGCCTTATGAAACCCACATCAATTTGTATAAATCACATACAAAACCAATACTATAGTGTTTATTAACTCAAAGCATGAATTGAAAGCAATAATAATTTTCTTACATTCCACTTAAAACAAAATATTAATTTTACTTTAAGGTCTGATTATTCTCGAGTTCATAAGAGGATTAAAACACTACTCATTGAATACTTAACGAACGTGCGCTGCCTCCTCCAGCTGATCCGTGTCTTCAACAATACAGGCGCTCGAAAGCTCTCCTGCTGGCAAGGACAGGTCCAGGTTCCGGGGTCTGCCTTCCTCGCGTTTCGTCTCCACTTCAGAGTACGAAAGAAATGTCTTTGCAAAGAACTACAGTCATTAACTATTTAGGTATTCCATTGAAACCAGCAATTCCACCACCGATATTTGCACTCTTCGTCCGGTTATGTCTAGGATATTCCACCACAAACTCTGGCACTGCTAGCTCAATAAATGGAATATATTTCAATTTATGTCGACTTTAAATGTTCATCCAACTCTTTCTCCGGTGATCAATGAGGGCTAAGTTAGAGATTTGATTACAAGTACTTTTAGGATTTTAGAGGTCTTACGCAGCGGACTCCCACACCAAGGCAAACACTAGAATTGTTATCTCGTATTAGAATGTCCGAAAACGGTATCTCTGTTCCAGCCGGTCGCAGGTTGGATCTTCAGATAGTCACAGTTCAAAGACTGGTTTGTGTATCAGAACCTTGGATTTCGTGTTGGGAGCCCTGTTTGAGTGTCGCGCTCATACTTTTGGAATGTTCTCTTTACCCCTGTGATTGAATAGTTAATTTGGATGGTGCCTGAGTCCACGTTGAGTGTTACTCATTGGTTGTTCTCGTTCCGATGCAACCCCTTGTTCTCCATTGGTCCGCTATTCCGCACCCTGTTGGCTGGATTTATGTGATGGACTGGTTTGCGGCACCAAAATTGTTATTCTGTGATCGTGAAGATAAGCCATTTGTTCAGCAGTTAGTTTATGACTCTTTGTAAAAGCATTCTTTGTCAGTGGGGGAGTTTATGACCAGAAACCAAGAAAACACAGAGAATGGTTTAAGATTCCCCCCTCTGTATATTTCAATTCTGTTACTTTCACACACACAATGATATTATGACCCACTCTGATGCTACACTATAATTAGCTGTGAAAAAAATAAACACATTTGTCATTACATTTTAGAAACACGCATTTACCAGAATGCCATGACCCCCTGATGTAGCCACAAGACAAGTATTTAGCTCCAAATCTTTTGTTTACCTCAATCTAAAACTGGATTTTTTTGCACAGCAACCATTTTGTTCACCCATATTTATTACCTATTGTTATCAATTTATAATGCTTGTTGCCAAAGTAGACTCTGAATACGCCACCTTTTACCTTTTGCTTTTTACTGTAGAAATGCACCAACTCTGCGGAATTTTGGTTGGTTTAACATACAGTCCAAGACAGAGAAACCTTGATATAATTTTTAACTACTCTGGAGCTGTATATGAGACATTCTTTGAATTTAAAAGTAAATGCAATGGGAAGCAATTGTAGGAGAGGAGATGGGTGCCAATGGCAATATAAAATCCATTAGGACATACATTGTAGCCATGAGGTAAATACGTGTAATCCCTAGTCCTTCCAAACATAAAAGAAAATAAGTGCTTGCTTTCAGTCATTAAAGTTTAGAGATGGATACCGCTTGTAAATATTACGTTTATTTTGTGTTTAGCTCTGTTGAACTGTAACTTATTATGTATTGATACAGTCAATTCACCAAATATTAAAGTATTACAAGACTGCATGTCATGAACAAGCTCATTACGTACCTTTTACATGATCACCATTTTGTTGATATCTACCCTAGGCCTTTAATTAACAGGAATGCAGCTGAAGAGACAACAACATATCTTTGCAAAAATAGCTACATTACGCTGTTGAATTATGACCCAGGATACACAACTAATATATAAAAATAAAGATGATAATATATAACAAGTTACAATTACAGTGTGTGTATATATATATATATATATATATATATATATATATATATATATATATATATATATATATATATATATATATATATTTTAGCTCAAAGAGCCAGCTGCCCAACGTTTCGATATGTTGTACATATCTTTCTCAAGGGAGCCTGTGTTTGAATCAAAACATTGGAGGTATTTATAGGTTTTTGATGGCATGACAGCTACTTGTTATTGTTTACATTCAAATCCATGATTTATTCTTACATGATGTAATGGTGTTCTATATATTGTGACATCATTTTTACTTCTATCTTTGAATCTGTATTAATTCTAATTAACACTACTTTATATAAACTTATATTTTTATTATATCATGCAATGCTGGCTCTGAGGATCAGTCTAGATTTGGCCTCCTCAGCGCATCAGTATGCACAACTTTTGAATGAATTTTGTTTATTTATTTAAATGTTATCTATTTATTGAAGTTAATTAGTTCATTCTTTTCTGTTGAGTCCCGCTGGCATAATCGTGTTCAGCCTATTTATCCATTTACTTTCTTTTATTCTTCTATATGTCGCATTGTCTAATTTGAGCTGTTCTAATACTACAAACTTTACATCATTTATGTCATGTCCCTGACTGGTGAAGTGCTGTACTATTGGTTCATTCATTTTTTTATTTCTAATTAATGAAAGGTGGTTCTGAATTCTTTTATATAAAGTAGTTCCAGTCTCTCCAACTTATTTGATTTCATCACATTTTTCACAGGCTATTCCATAAACAACATTGCTATTTTTACAGTAGGTATTAGTTTTTAGTGGATATGTGGTGTTCTTATGTTTAATTATATTTTTACTTTTGTCTATGTATTTACACACTTTACATCTACTAGTGCACATGTTCGTAGAATCTATTTTGTCAATTATTCTTTTATGTTTACTGTGAACTAAAATATCACCTAAATTAGCTTCTCTTTTGAATGCTACAACTGGGGCCTTAAGAAATACTTTTTCAAATTTTTCTGAATTATGTAGAATCCGCAAGTGTTTCCAAACTATTTTAGAAATATTGGGCAAAAGTTTAGAGTAAGTCATTATTAATGGGACTCTTTTGACCTTTTTATCTCTATTTTTATAATCTAGTAGATCATCTCTTTTTAGTTTATCCACTTTTCTTAACTCCGTCTCTATAATTCTTTCTTTGTATCCTCTTTTTTTAAGATTTGTTTTTAATACATTTCTTTGTTTTACATAGTCACTTTCTTTTGAGCATATTCTTCGTATTCTTATTCCTAGACCCTTTGGGATTGCCCTTTTAGTGTGTAAATATATATATATATATATATATATATATACACACACACACAGCATAGGGATTAGCATCTATGAGGGAATTTGTTCTAGCACTCCAATATTGGGCCCATTCACAATGCTTACGTTTTCCTCATGATGTATTTCATTATTATTTTTTTATATTAGATTCATATGTAGTATATTAAAAAGGATATTTTTTTCCATGTTTAGCTGAATGACCATAGTATTATTATTATTATTATTATTATTATTATTATTATTATTATTATTATTATTATTATTATTTATTAACAGACACCCTTATCCAGGGCGACTTACAGTTGTTACAAAATATCACATTACAAAATATCACATTACAGATAAGAGCAGTTAAATATAATAAAATCAGTAGTACAAGCAAATTCAAATACAGTAAATAATTACGTTTGAGAGCGATTACGACCAACAGTAGTAAGAATATTTGGTTATAAGAGTAAATTCTGTTAAGAGCAAGTAGTAAGTACAATAAATGGATAAGAACAATTTCAAATAAGAGCAATTACAAAAAACGTGAATACGGTTATCTTTAAGAGTAAAATCAAGAACAAGATACAGAAAATATAATTATGATTGAGAGCAGTAGTAGAATACAGCAACGTGTGGAGCAGTTAAGTGCAAGTACAAGATGATGCAAGTACTGGTACAACTGGGTGCCATATAGTCCTGTATAGGTAGTTGGCAGTACCCTGGGCCGGTTTTTCAAAACTTTGGTAATCGGATTTCTATGTTTGATCTGGATTATATTGTGCAATTGGGTTTTCAAAACATCGAAATGCAATCAGGATTACTGTGATCCAGATTTCGTTTTGGTAATCCGATAGCACTTTTAATCTCGATTAAATGTTGCAGTTGGGTTTTTCAGAATTTAAAGAGGCGATCAGGATTACTTTAATCCAAAATACCAGGATTATTGTGATTCTACTGCGGAGGTGTTTAGTTTTTAAATGATCATAGAACATCGATATCTTGTTTGAATTATCATAGCAAACATGCTATATGTCCAAATAGAGTGTTAAAATATAATATTTACATATTTATTTAAGTTTTGCATCCATGCAAGCAAAATGGAAAACACGTATTTAGTCGTATAGCTTTAATAAAAAAGCATATGCATATGCCTTCACATACTCCTCCTTAAAGCTCGTCTAAGAGATGCTGAGGAATGCACTGTGCTTCAATGGGGGAGTTTCTATGTGTGGTTATTTACATGTGAAGCGGCGATGCGCGTGCATGTTTGAGAGAACAGCTCAAAAGGATCAGGTTTGTGGCCGAAAATAACGGCCACAGTGAGAGATAGGGTAAATCTCATTTACTCGTGAGCATGATGTAAAACACGGGAAATCCACTCCCCTTTTCACATGGAAACCCGCATTTCACGTGAAAATTGTCCACTGCTCCCAATCTAGACAGCTTTGGGAGTTTTCAGCCATGGTGATCTGCAATAGCGGGGTTGGACTGTTTAATTATATAACTCTGGGTTAATTATTTTCTTTTTCTTTAATTAATAAGTCGTGTGATAAATTAGTTGAAATATTATTCATAATGATATGCCACCCCAGCAATAGACATTTTAAAAACAATTTGGGCAAGAGCAGTAAAACACATTATTAAACAACCAGGCACAAGGCATTTACAAATCACAGCTTTATTACATGAGCTTAACACTGTGCTTTAAACAGTTTCACTCAAGAAAGATGACAACCATGGATTTCCAGGTGAGATTCTGTCTGCAAAAACAGCACGAGAATGCAATGCGTGGCTAATTTGCATATCGCCCTCCTCCTTTCCCCTTCATTTGCATGATGTCAGGTGAAAAGAGGGTCTTCTTGAGTAAAATAAACTGAGCCAATGGAAACCCGAAAAGTATAGGGTCATTTTTTTCATTTGGCTTGAGCACAATGTCTCAAGTAAAATTAGAACACACAGGGAAAGTCCCTCAATGTCATATTTGTGCTCTGTACTGCACAGCAGATAGTGATCCTTACCTAAAGTAATTCACAGCCTTTTACTGTCTTTTTTTGTTTGTTCTTCATTGTCTGTCTGTCTTCCTTTTTATGGGCCTGTGATGGGGTGCAGCCTATTTTGTAGTGGTTTTGTGTTTTTTGTATTCTTTAGAGTGGATATGAGTGAGTTTGGGGTGTGGTTCAATGAGTGAGTGTGTGAGGAATGTGTGGAATGTGCCTGGGCTAATGAGGTGCGAATAGCCCAATTAGCCCAGGCACCTGTATAAAAGGGAGTGGTTGGGTATTATTATTATTATTATTTATTTCTTAGCAGACGCCCTTATCCATTATTTTTACATACAATTACCCATTTATACAGTTGGGTTTTTACTGGAGCAATCTAGGTAAAGTACCTTACTCAAGGGTACAACAGCAGTGTCCACCACTGGGGATTGAACACACAACCCTCCGGTCAAGAGTCCAGAGCCCTAACCACTACTCCACACTGCTCTCTCTCTCTGTCTGTGTGTGTGTGTGTGTGTGTGTGTGTGTGTGTGTGTGTGTGTGTGTGTGTGTGTGTGTGTGTGTGTGTGTGTGTGTGTGTGTGTGTGTGTGTGTGTGTGTGTGTGTGTGTGTGTGTGTGTGTGTGTGTGTGTGTGTGTGTGTGTGTGTGTGTGTGTGTGTGTGTGTGTGTGTGTGTGTGTGTGTGTGTGTGTGTGTGTGTGTGTGTGTGTGTGTGTGTGTGTGTGTGTGTGTGTGTGTGTGTGTGTGTGTGTGTGTGTGTGTGTGTTTCTTTTTGTATAGTTCGGGTTTAAAGCCTGTTTTTGTGTTTGTCTTTTTGGTTGGCCATCGTGCCTTTTGTTTTGTGTATTTTGTTTAATTAAAAGTCTTTTATTTTCCCTGCACATCCTGACTCTGAGTCTCCTTACCTTGGTCAGCCTGTCACAGGGCCCTATTCACAAATCTTGATACAGTGATATTCATTAAACCGTTCCTTGACTGAAGTCAGTCTAGAATAGTATAATTAAGATTAGTATTCTGGAATACATTTGAAAAATCATTGAAAAAAATGGTGGTTACCTCTGCACATCAAACAGTAACTATATTTCTCACTTGGTATATATAGTAGTGATAAAACAATATTTAATAATACATGTTTATCAAAGTCTGTGTGTGTTATGTCTCTTTCTATATAATATGCTCTTTTCTCGGCCACAATAGAAGCCAGATTGTACTGTGCTTCACATTTCTAGGTAATTAAAATATTTTTGGCCCATTGTTTCACAGTACAACGAACAGTTACATTTGTGCTTTTTAAAGCAACTGTAACTGCATATTTTACTTGCATTGCATGGTGTCAGGTGAGTCTCATCCCAGCTGGTGTGCTGATTGTTAAGCCCTGCAAGCTGGCACCACACCTGTGAGAGTCAGAAATGAGGTTTTCAGACAAATCCATGGTAGAATGGGAACATCCAGCTTTTCTAGATTATTCCGATTTTTCATGGTTAAGTTTTGTAATTAAAGAAAATGAATGAACTACAAGCTACATTTGAATCTGACTTTGTCCAAAACAAAAATGCCCTTGTTTTTTTTACATTATAGTCCAGTGATTTCATTAAAAATCAATAACCCAATTTGACATAATAGGTTAGCTTTATACTGATGAAGCAATCCAGGGAGAATGTATTAAGTGAATTATGAACTAATTCTTTAAAAAGGCCATGCTTCTGTTTAACATTTGAAGCACATTGTAGAGGTAGTATGAATATCAACAGAATCATTCTATTTTAATGTAATATGTCCTCTATCTGTCCTTGAGTAAAACTTAGAAATGTCAGAATTAAAAAACTGATATATTTTTTACGCATTTGCCTTACAAAATACTGTCTACTCTTGTATATATTGATGGTTTAAGCCCAGTTCAGGAAAATAGTTAGTTAGTAAGGGGAAGTATATCAACCCAAGGGCTGAATTGAAAAGTTCATTTAGCTCTAACTTAGAAAATGTGATATCATATCAATGCAACCATTAGCACAAATGCCAGCTCCATCAGTTACAATCCTTTAGTCATTACTGGCCCTCCAGGGTTGCTTCAGTTGCAGTGGTTCGGTGTGAGGTTTCTACTGTGCCTCGTCAATGTAGATCCTTTTCCCAAGCCAGCTATCTGCCTGCA
This sequence comes from Acipenser ruthenus, assembly GCF_902713425.1. Lineage (NCBI taxonomy): Eukaryota > Metazoa > Chordata > Actinopteri > Acipenseriformes > Acipenseridae > Acipenser > Acipenser ruthenus. The sequence continues at coordinate 15,585,778 of NC_081195.1, read as the reverse complement.
ACCACCCAGGTAGTTTCCAGGACACCTGCACAACAAAATTCCCACCCTAATACACTCAAAAAGATTAAGTCAGTCTGTCTAGGGAAGGGTAGGTGTGCATTGCTTAGAGCAGTGGTTTTCAACCCCAGTCCTCAGGGACCCCTGTGTTTTCTGGGTTTCATTCCAACTGAGCTCTCAATTACTTACAGTGCCTTGCATAAGTATTCACCCCCCTTGGACTTTTCCACATCTTGTAGTGTTACAACCTGGAATTAAAATTGATTTAATTGGGATTTTTACCATTTGATTTACACAACATACTTAACACTTTGAAGGTACAAAATATTTTTTATTGTGACACAAAAGTTAATTAAACAAAAAAAAGACATTTGTTGGTTGCATAAGTATTCACCCCCTGAGTCAATACTTGGTAGAAGCACCTTTGGCAGCAATTACAGCTTTTTGGGTAAGTCTGTACCAGCTTTGCACATCTGGATCCTGCAATTTTTGCCCATTCTTCTTGGCAAAATTGCTCAAGCTCTGTCAAGTTGGATGGGGACCGTTGGTGAACAGCAATTTTCAAGTCTTGCCACAGATTATCAATCGGATTGAGGTCTGGACTTTGACTGGGCCATTCTAAGACATTCAGGTTCTTGTTTTTAAACCACTCCAGTGTAGCTTTGGCTGTGTGTTTAGGGTCATTGTCCTGCTGGAAGGTGAACCTCCTCCCCAGTCCCACGTCTCTTGCAGACTGAAACAGGTTTTCCTCTAGAATTTCCCTGTATTTGGCTCCATCCACCTGCCCTCAATCCTGACCAGTTTCCCAGTCCCTGCCGATGAAAAGCACCCCCATAACATGATGCTGCCACCACCATGCTTCACCGTGGGGATGGTGTTCTCAGGGTGATGAGCAGTGTTGGCTTTGCGCCACACATAGCGTTTTGCGCTAAGGCCAAAAAGTTCAATTTTGGTCTCATCAGACCAGAGAACCTTTTTCCACATGTTTGCTGTGTCTCCCACATGCCTTTTGGCAAAATCCAAACTGGATTTGATATGGGTTTTTTTCAGCAATGGCTTTCTTCTCGCCACTCTTCCATAAAGCCCAGCTTTGTGGAGCGTCCGGGTTATAGTTGTCCCATGGACGGTTTCTCCCATCTCAGCTGTGGATCTCTCCAGCTCCTGCAGGGTTACCATCGGCCTCTTGGTTGCTTCTCTGACTAATGCCCTCCTTACCTGGTCACTGAGTTTTGGTGGATGGCCTTCTCTAGGCAGTGTAGCGGTTGTGCCATATTCTTTTCATTTTTTAATAATGGATTTAACGGTGCTCCGGGGGATGTTCAAAGTTTGGGATATTTTTTTATAACCCAACCCTGATTGGTGCTTCTCCAGAACTTTATCCTGGACTTGTTTTGATAGCTCCTTGGTCTTCATGATGCTGTTTGTTTAGATATGCTCTCTAACAAACTCTGGGGCCTTCCAGAAACAGGTGTATTTAATCTGAGATCATGTGACACTTTAATTGCACACAGGTGGACTCAATTCAACTAATGATGTGACTTCTGAAGGCAATTGGTTGCACCAGAGTTTATTTAGGGGTGTCACAGCAAAGGGGATGAATACTTATGCAATCAAGACTTTTCAGTTTTTTATTTGTAAATAATTTTGAAAAATATGTAGATTTTTTTCCCCACTTCAACATTATGGACTATTTTGTGTAGATCAGTGACAAAAAAATCCAAATTAAATCCATTTTAATTCCAGGTTGTAACACTACAAAATGTGGAAAAGTCCAAGGGGGGGTGAATATTTATGCAAGGCACTGTAACTAACTTAATTGAACTATTAGTTTAATTAGTCCTTTTTTAATTGTTCTCTGCTCCAAAAAGTTGTACATTTTGGTTTTATTGGTTTGCTTAATTTAAGTATTATTTAATGCCATATTGTTTTGGAATTACTAATTATGAGGGTCAAAAAAAAGCAAACTGCAGTCATATAGTTTGGTGGTGTTAACTTAGCTTTTGGTGAACAGTAATCCAGATTAAAAAGGACCTGGCTTTACACAACACTTTTAACTTGAAGGCTACAGTTGGGTTGGTTTAGTTTTGACAAGTGATAGATATTTTTTCTTTTTCTTTTTCTAGGTACTCTCCTGGTGGAGAATATGCAGATAAAGGGAAGAGTACAAGGCCCCAATAAGACAATTTCATTATCTCTGAGGGACAACTATGATCACTGGGTGATCCTGGATCCTGTACAACAAAGGCTTTATCTCAACAGCACTGGTCGAGTCCTGGATAGAGATGTTAGTTTTTAAGGCGTTTGTGGATATTCTCCTTATATTACCTTCACACACTTTTTAAAGTCACAGTTTAATAACACAATTATTTCTGTTTTTATGACTTTGGGTAAATAGGTCTGAAATGTGGTCTATCATTTATAAGATGCATTTTAGATTTCCCCAAGGACATAATGTCACTACATGTTCCCTTTCTACTGTGTGTGTGTGTGTGTGTGTGTGTGTGTGTCTATATATATATATATATATATATATATATATATATATATATATATATATATATATATATATATATATATATATAGTGGTTTGCAGAAGTATTCACCCCCCTACCAATAATGTCACATTTTGTTGAATTACAAATAATTTATGCACAGTTTTTCAAACAAACTTTTCTTATTCAAAGCTGTAGTGGTTAAACTGAACACTGTTATATGAGGAGGAAGTTAAATGTCAGCAAAACTTGCAAAGAAAATGCACAAAATGAAATGTACTGGTTGCATAAGTATTCAGCTCCTTAAGTCGGTACTTGGTAGAAGCACCTTTTGCAGCAATTACTGCTATGAGTCTTTTTGGATAGGTCTCTATTAGCTTTGCACAGTAGGATGGTGACATTTTTGTCCATTCTTCATAGGAAAATTGCTCCAGTTCTGATAAGTTTGTTGGGGATCGTCGATGGACAGCAGTCTTCAAGTCTCGCCATAAATTTTCGATTGGATTCAAGTCAGGACTTTGACTGGGCCACTCAAGAACATTAATTATCTTCTTGTTCAACCACTCCAGTGTGGCTTTGGCTTTGTGCTTCGGGTCATTGTCCTGCTGAAATGTTTCAGAGTTTCAGAGTCTTTGCTGACTCAAACAGGTTTTCCTCAAGGATTCGCCTGTACTTTGCACCATCCATTCTCCCCTCTATCCCGACAAGCTTCCCAGTCCCTGCTGAAGAGAAGCATCCCCATAACATGATGCTGCCACCACCATGCTTGACAGTTGGGATGGTGTTGACTGGGTGATGTGCAGTGTTGGCTTGCGCCAGATGTAACGCTTTGAATTAAGACCGAAAAGTTCAATTTTTGTCTTGTCTGACCACATAACCTTATTCAACATGTCTGCAGTATCATCTGCATGCTTTTTCGCAAACACCATATGTGCTTTAAGATGAGGATTTTTGAGCAATGGCTTCTTTCTTGCCACCCGTCCATACAGGCCAGCTTTGTGTAGGGACCGGCTTATTGTTGATGTGTAAACACTGACTGATCACTCAAGGTCATTGTTGGCTTCAGAGTGACTTCCCAAACCAGTTTCCTGCTTGCCCGGCTGCTCAGTTTGGGACGGTGACCTGATCTGGGTAGTGTCTGGGTGGTATGATACATCTTCCACTTCTTAATGATGGACTTCACTGTTGTTTCAAAAGCTCCTTGGTCTTCATGGTTGCTTTGTTGGATCACTATGTGAGTTGCAGCTTGAAAGTCTTTATATACCTGAGGGACATTATCTACAAGTTAAACCACTTTGAGTACACACAGGCTGAAACCATTTCACTAATTTTGTTACCTTTCATACAAATCATTTGCACCTGAGCTGATTTAGGGCTGCAGTAGCAAAGGGGTTGAATACTTATGCAACTGAGATTAATCTGTTTTTCTCTGTAAATCTTACTTATTTATATTCTATTTGCATTTTTTAACTTTATCAATGTGGAGTAGTTTGTGTAGATTCTACATGTAAAGACTAATTTGAAAGCGTCATGGAGTACACTCAGGTGCCAACAAAATGTGAAAACTTTGCAGGGGGTGAATACTTCTGCAAACCACTGTATACAGAACCTCTGCTATGCACACATCCTCCCTGTACTCTCTCATAATATATATAATCACTAAGGTCATTTTATATATATATATATATATATATATATATATATATATATATATATATATATATATATAGAAAGATAGAAAGTCTACCCCTTTCAAAATGTTCAGCTTTTGTTGCCTTATAGCCTGGAATTAAAATGCATTAAAATAGTTGTTTTTTCATTTATCTACACATCCTACCCCACAACTTCCAAGTGAAAAAAAAGGAAATTTGTAGAAAATTAATTAAAAATAAAAACTGAAATAGCTTGGTTGGATAACTGTCCACCCTCCTTCTAATTGTAATCCTAAATGAGCTCAGGTGTAACCAATCGCCTTCAAAATCACATACCAAGTTAAGTGGCCTCCACCTGTGTTAAATTGTAGTAATTCACATGATTTCAGGATCAATTCAGCAGTTCCTGTAGGTTCCCACTGCTGGGTAGTGCATTTCAAAGCAAAGACTCAACCATGAGCTTTCAAAAGAACTCCGGGACAAAGTTGTTGAAAGACACAGATCAGGGGATCGGTATAAAAAAATATCAAAGGCCTTGAATATCCCTTGGAGCACGGTCAAGACGATTATTAAGAAGTGGAAGGTGTATGGCACCACCAAGACCCTGCCTAGATCAGGCCGTCACTCCAAACTGGATGCCTGAGCAAGAAGGAGACTGATCAGAGAGGCTACCAAGAGGCCAATGACAACTTTGCAAGAGCTACAGGCTTTTCTGGCCAAGACTGGTCAAAGTGTGCATGTAACAACAATATCCCAAGCACTCCACAAATCTGGCCTATATGGCAGGGAGGCAAGAAGGAAGCCATTACTCAAGAAAGCCCACCTTGAATCCCGTTTGAAGTATGCAAAAAACACTCAGGTGATTTTGTAGCCATGTGGCAAAACGTTTTGTGGTCTGACAATACTAAAGTGGAACTTTTTGGCCTAAATGCAAAGCATTATGTTTGGCGCAAACCCAACACAGCGCATCACCCAAAGAACACCATCCCTACTGTGAAGCATCATGTTATGGGGATGTTTCTCATCGGCAGGGACTGGGGCACTTGTCAGGATAGAAGGGAAAATGAATGGAGCAAAGTACAGAGAAGTCCTTGAGGAAAACCTGCTGCCCTCTGCAAGAAAGCTGAAACTGGGACGGAAGTTCACCTTTCAGCATGACATCGACCCAAAGCACACAGCCAAAGCTACACTGGAGTGGCTAAGGAACAAAAAGGTAAATGTCCTTGATTGGCCCAGTCAGAGCCCCGACCTAAATCCAATCGAAAATTTGTGGCATGACTTGAAGATTGCTGTCCATCAATGCTCCCAAGGAACTTGACAGAACTTGAACAGTTTTGTAAAGAAGAATGGTCAAATATTGCAAAATCTAGGTGTGTAAAGTTGGTAGAGACCTATCCCAACAGACTCACAGCTGTAATTGCTGCCAAAGGTGCTTCCACCAAATATTAACTCAGGGCGGTGGAGACTTATCCAATTATGAACTTTCAGTTTTGTATTTTTAATATATAATATTTTTCTGAATAAAAACTTTTTTCCCCTTAACAGTGTGGAGTATGGCGTGTAGATAAGTGGAGAAAAATCCTTGTTTAAATGCATGAAACTCTGAGGCACTGACACAACACAACATGTGAAAAAAGTTCAAGGGGGTGTAGACTTTCTATAGCACTATATATATATATATATATATATATATATATATATATATATATATATATATATATATATACACACACACATATATATATATATATACACACACACACATGTTTGAATTAGTGAGTCTATTTTCAGCTTGAGATCAGGCCATTACTTAAAACACCAAGTGAGTCATTTGCATCAAGAACATAGCTTAATTAAATGCAAAAACATGTTCTCTTAATGTGTTTTGTAAGGTTGCTATGTGTTACCTGATAACAGAAGTTTCTTATCAGGAAATCGCTTGGCCTTGATGAGTATTTTAAAAATGTATTATAGTTAAGGACTTTAAATGTGTTTTTTTTTATCAATTAATGAAATTGACTACTTTTTTATGTGGAAGGCTGCAATTGTAGTATGTGCGGATGAATCATGCTGTTTGCCATTCCTTTTAGCCTCCCTCATCTATCCACTCCATTGTGGTGCAGGTCCAGTGTACCAATGAGCTGGTAGGCACTGTCATTTTCCACGAAGTGCGGATTGTGGTGAGAGATCGAAATGATAATCCCCCTACCTTCCAGCAACCACGCTACTATGTAGCAATTAATGAGGTTAGTCTGACATTATATTATTTGCTTCATTTTAATAAATTAAACCAATGCACGTGTCAATAATTCATGGGGTGTCAATTTAAGGACATAAGCAAATATAAATTACTAATACCATGCACACAAATTGTAAAACTACAACATACAGTGCATTGTGTTTTGGTATCTCAAGGCTGCAACAGGGTTTATCTTGAAACATTTCTGTATTTTAAAGACGCCAACCACCACACAATTCAACACAATTGGCACCAGACACAATTGCAGACAGCCTCGAAAAAGCCAAGGAAAGGTTCAGACCATCTAACACCTTTCTTGAGCACCAATTGTTCATCAGCAAGAAATTGCCTTTAATTTATTTATTTATTTATTTATTGTACCCCTGTGATTCGACCTATTCTGAATGTCTGCGCCTAACTAACCAATCAGGAGAACTGTAGATCGATTTGTGCCTTCCGTTGCTGTCAAGCCAGTCTCTCAAGCCCGAGACAGAAAGGCGTGGGGCGACACTGCTGGGCATTTTCACGGTGCATGCACTACGCGGTACAGTAGTTTTCAGTACCACACCGTAGGCTATGTACTGGAATATAATTTAGATATATGCCCAAAAGTTTTGCATCACCTGGTAGAATATTAGGATGCAGGCATAATTAAAAAAAAAAAGCTATGTGAACAATCATTTTGATGTTTTATTTAACATCATGCAATCTAAGAAACTACAAAGTATTTCATGTTAGATTTCGAAATGTCACATTTTTCAATTTTTGGAAAACTACAAAGCGATATGTAATTTCAATATGTCAACATAATTCTTTAGGGTGTGATGCTAAACTTTTGGCCATAGCTGTAATGCCCCCATATAAATATAATCTACCAAATAAAAAGACTGGATTGGTTTTCAAAGTTGTTTTTTTTGTCATCTATATTCAGGTGTATGAAATGAGCCATCAGCTCAGCAAAGAAACGTACAATACGTTGCTGACTACTAGTGTTAGAAAATATATCCTTTTATAGACAGTTATTTAATAACAGTAGTGAACTACAGAAATAATAAAAAAAGGCAAAACGTGATAACAGTATCAAATTGGCTACAGGAAGGATGCTTATCAGGGGCAATGTATAAAATACTGACTTAATTCTCCTTGTATGAAATATGGGAGTGATCAAACGCTTCAGGGTGCTTGGCACCTAGCAAACACGTGTTGTCAGCACTTGGCTGTGATTGGTTACCGACTATCCCCAGACGGGAGCCAATGCAGTGCTCACTGTGAACCTCAACCAAGATCGGCGCCTCAGCTAACAGGATTCAAACCACACTCCAAATGACACTGCTTTTACGAGACAAGCTACTTGTACATTTTTTACATACACATATTTTTTTTTTTTTCTAATTTAGAATGACCAATTATTATTTATTTATTTATTTTTCCCTTGATTTGGAATGTCCCCACACAGCACAGACGTCTTCCGATCTCACAATCCTAAAGCCAGAAACACTTTTACACCAAACAATCCAGAGCACAGGTGGGCGGGCTACCGATCCCGGAGAACAGAGATCAGCCCTGCTTTTTATCCACTCTGAATGTGCTCAGTGTCTGGCCAGTAGGGTTCGCTGTTGCACGATGAGGGGAAGGAGTCCCTGCCGGTTTTCCATCACCCACCCTGGGAGCGTCAGAGCCAATGTAATGCCCCCTTCTGAGTCCCCAGCAAAGTTTGGCCTCTTTGCACAGCCCAGACATGAACCGGTGCCATCCAAGCTGTATGACTCATTCTGCCCTCCCAGCAGCAGTGCATTAACTGGATGAGCCACTCCGGGACCCCTAGACCCATATACATTTGAATGATTTCTGAATGACTGAATACTAATTTGTTTTTACAAATATCAGGGAACATTGTGGATCTACAGGTTACACCGACTACAGTATATTTATTGGCAAACTATTGTAATATAATCAATGTATGTTAGAACAAAGAATAGAACTCAAGGAACATTTTAATAACTGGGTTTGTAACTGTTAAATAGCACAGTGAAGACTGTCATACCATAAAAATACTACTGCTGTTCTTTTATAGCATTGTAGCATTTCAAACAACCTGTCCATGAATTAAGTGGGTGACTGAGAGTTTTTGTTATTTATAAAGCTGTAATGGAAGTCATTCAAATGCAAAAGACAGTCTATACAAGAGAACTTCTCCAGGTTGGCAGGTGCATTTATGGGGCCCTTCTGTGGGGTTCTTATTAATTTTTTATTTCTGATTTTCATCACAAGATCTAAAATAAGATAATAGATCTGACAAAGGAATAGGAAAGAATGCTTGGCGAAGTGGCTTGTGTACTGTGTTTAAAATAGATACAAAGCGATTCCCTTTCAAGTAGGGAATATTAACCATTACAAAATGGGTGTTTCCCTTTTAAGACACCTGAACTGAAAACTCTATACCAAAGATTCTCGCTAGAGCAGGGTGGCGCTGCTGAGGCTCCGCCCCACAAACATAAAACAGCAGCGCACCCTTCCAGCAATACCATTTTCTTTTTTCAGCTGTGCTGATTACTCCTGAGACAGATAAGTGTATCTTTATATACCTATTGTTAGCACTTTTAGCTTGTTTTTAAGTGATATATATTACAGAATCGCTGAAGTAAAAATTTATTTTGAGCTGTATTTTCTGTTGTTTATTCGGCTGGGTTAGTCCCACCTCGGCCTTCTGTGCCGTGTGAAGCATGTGGCTCGATTAGCCGTTCCTCCCCGGGATCCTAGTACAGTAGACTGACTCGCTCCATTGGCGTGTGTGTGTGTATATATATATATATATATATATATATATATATATATATATATATATATATATAAAACAAAATAAAATATTAAATATTATCATGTATTTATTATATGTAAAATAAAATAAGAATATTTCGTGGACCGTGTGGTTTCGTTTTCGGTCCACTGGTGCATATACTGTATAATAGGAAATTTTGGCTGGTATTAAATTCGGCAGATTTGCAAACTTGGTAGATTTTGACGGTTTTTGAATTGCCGTTTTTCACTTAGCACGTTTTGTATTTCTACTTTTAATTAAAAAAATTATTCAAATACATGTTTACTTAATGAAATCTGTTTTCTAAAACAGTATCTCATTTACAGTAACTCGTTATAGCATCTAAAATGTCACTGCATCAACTTGGATGAGAACAAAGAAGGCCTTCGAAAAATGAGTTACAGCATTATTGTTTTATAGTCCTTAATTTTAAGATACCAGTAATTGGAAATGATTAGTAGCTGCAGTACACATTAACGGTAAGCATTTGCTAACTCTCAGTTTTAAAACATAGCTCTGGTTCAGTAACATAATACAGTGAAATGATCACAATATCGTTTAGTAATTGTAGGACAGTATTGCCACATGTGAAAACTTTAACAATAAAGCCGAAACAAAAATGCTTTAAATTTAAAACTAGTTAATAAACTAGCAAGCACTGGCAAACTCATTTTTATATGGTGGAGAACTCATTTATTTTAACATGTTGTTTAGGGACGTTGCGATACCTGAACGGTGGGTGTCTTAATAGTAGTATCTACAACGAATCGACAACAACAATCCAAAGCAAATTTGCTTTTGTTACAGACTTTCTAACAAGTCTGGAATAACCTATTTTGGCTGTTACAGTACTTAATGAACCACTTGTAAAAACACAAAACTGCTTAACATAAAAAAGAACAGTCCCATAGGTACCACAGTAGCAGGCGCAGTTTACACTGCCTCAGAGTTCCTGATCGCATCATAAATTCCAGATTTTCTACATCCATTGATGCAAATGTCCGGTCTGCTTTTAATTTTTTCAAGCAAATTGGCTTAATCACAGTGCCTTTCTCATATTCACTTTGACGTCCGACATATTCTTTCCCTGACCCAGCGCTTCTTTAACCTGTGCTGCATACCAGTCTGTCATATGCTGGGATCACTCACTGTATGCCACACTCTGATTGGTGGAAGAATTATTGGCGATCCAATCAAAACCGCCAATAAAGACAAAATAAATTCCCCACCAAAATTTCCTGTTATACAGTATACGATAAAAAATTCCGAGTAGCTGTTGTAGGCGTTCCTACTAGCAGCTCGATGCTTTTTTAGTCCTGCTTCTGCAGTGCTATTACAAAAGGCTTTTTGAAGCAGGCTTTTTTCTGTTTTCGTGTGCGAATTTAGAATTGTGTTCGCACTGACTATGCAGTTTAGCCAGTGGCTGACTTGCAGGTGGGCATCCCTGCTAACGTGCCACTTGCAGTAACTGCGATTTATCGCCTCCCGATCTCGCTTGCAAGTTTGAGGTTACTGCTTCAGTACCGAGTGCATCAAGTCGGTGCCGAGGGTACTGTGTCGGCGCTGAGCGTCGGCGCCGAGTGCCCCGTGTAGGTACCGAGTGTCAATGCATCGGTGTCGAGTGTCAGTACAGAGTGTCGAGTGTCGGCACCGAGCACACGGTATCAGCATCGAGTGTCGGTACCGAGTGACTAGTGCCAGTGTCGGCACCGCGTGTCAGCATCAAGCACCAGGTGCAGTGCGCAGGTACTAATATACAGTACAAAGTGCACATTATAGTGTATTGCACACTATTGCATGGCATTGTTAACATGTCTGGGTTCCATGCATGTAACACTGCAAAGGACGGTCACGTGGAGTACATTTTATGCCTCGGCCCAAGCATGCGCAGAAGGCTTTGACAGACATCACTTTGTGTGATATCTGTGCCTCATTCAAGAAACGTACTCTCAAGAACCAAGTAGCATGTCACTCTAGGGAACGATCCCTCATGCCTGCGCAGCGCTTGGCATCACTGCGCTCCACCAGTGAAGCTGGCCCCTCTTCTCGTGGTCCTGTCCAGAAGAGGGTAGGAGTCGAGCTAGGAAGAGCCCTATATCTTGCCCTTCCTCTCGTTCTTCACCATTTTTCTACAGTTCCCCTACAGTTGCCCACCGATTGCGTTCAGAAGGCAGGGAGCAGATCGACAAGATCTGTAAGTGGTTTCAAGCCAGCATCCTCAGCATTCTTGCGGAGCTGCTAAGAGAGTGCTCAGCTCCACCGTCACTGTCACCGACTGACACCTTTGCAGACAGTGAATGGATGAGATAGATGACATGCTCTCTATCGCTGCCTCAGAGGAGGTGGATGACCAGCTGGTCATCCCATCAGATGATGCAGAGTCTGACATGCCGGTGCCGAGCTTATGCCTTTAATGCAGTGTTACAGGTGCCTTGGCCTGCAGCTCTATTTATGATGAGCAGCCGACAGTTACCCCTGCTGCCCCTCCGGTCCACATGGACTTCCTGTACGAGTGTACAGTCCACCTGGGAACACACGGCCGTGGCGGTTTCCCATTAAATTGGCTCACTTTACAGGGTTTCTGAAGCTGGGTCTTACCCATTTCCCACCAGTAGAGGTCCCAATTGCTGCACTAGTTCAGCCTTCTAACTTGCTTTCCAAGGATGCAGCATGCCCGAACAAGCAATACAGAGTGACTGAGGTCATTGTAAAGAAAGCCTGCACAGCTAGTGCTTTCTCTGCTAGACTAGGAAGCTACAACAGCATCATTGTGGCTTACCAAGCTCATCTTATCAGGGCCATTGCTGAGAGCCACAAGCCCTTGTCTTTCCAGTTAAATGAGTTGCGCTTGATTTCAAGGAACCTGCTCAGGCTCCCCAAGCTCAGTGGACAAGCAATAGGCAGGAACCTAGCAGCGTTGTTGGCTGCATGCAGACAGCTTTGGCTCTCTCAGGCACGAGTGCTGCATGGGGATAAGACTGCTTTGTTGGACGCTTCCATCACCCCGGGTCACACATTTGGTCCGGAAGTAGACGAAATGCTACAGCAGTCGCAGCGTGCAAGGGAGTCCACCAGGCAGTTGGTGCACCTTCTTCCAAAGCGCCCACCGCCACCGCGCAAGCCTGCAGCACAGTGGCACCCTAGGCCACAACTGGAAAAGAAACCAGCGCCACAGGCTGCTGCCTCTTCAGACGGGCCAGTCCAGAGACAGTCTGCTACCGCTTTCCACAGGGTCAGGCGTGCCTTTAGGCGCACTGTGCCTAGACAACAGACACGGGCTGCGCCGCAGGCAAAGCACCAGCCCTAGGACATTGCTGCCACAAGCCCAGAGCTCCTTCTCCAGGAGACATCTGGACTACTGGAACCCAAAATATTTTGGAGTGTTTTATGCAATGATGAATGAATTTTTACCAAAGCACCTGTTTTATCACCAGATACTGTACCAAAAAGCATGCTTTTTAAACCAAGTATTCTAAGGGAGTTGTTTGAAATGTCTGACTGTATTTCATACTCAACACGGTGCAAACTGGCTACTCTCTCCAATTCCAACACGGCCCCCCTCCATTCCGGGGTGTGACAAGAACATCTGTCACAGACCCCCAAGCTGTCACTGAGGTGACGCAGGAGGTAGGAGACATGCTGCAGAAACGGGCCATTGGCATAGTAGACCCCTCCGACAGCAATGGGGAGTTCTATTCCATGTATTTTCTAGTACCAAAACGGGATGGCAGCCTCAGACCAATTCTTGATCTCAGACAGGTGAACCTGTACTTGAGTCGGAGACGGTTCAAGATGCTGACTGTGCAACGGCTGTTGCAGTCCATCAGGCCAGGCAATTGGTTCACCTTGGTGGACCTAAAGGATGCCTATTTCCACATCCCCCTAAAACCAGTGCACAGAAAATACCTGAGGTTTCGCTTTCCAGGGCAGAGTGTACCAGTTTTGTGTTCTACCATTCGGCCTCTCTCTGGCTCCATGCGTTTTCACAAAATGCATGAAAGCCATTCTGGCTCCGTTGAGACTTAGAGGCATCAGAGTCCTCAATTATCTGGACGACTGGATCATCTGCGCAGGGTCTCCAGCACAAGCGCGCGAGCACACAGAACTCGTCACCAACCACCTACATTGGTTAGGCTTGAAAGTGAACGATGCAACTAGCGCCTGCCTGAATAGTCACCTATCTCAGGGGGGCACTTGGACTCGGAACTCATGTTGGCCACCCTGTTGGAAGACAGGGTGGGGAGAGTAACCGCCTGCCTAGAGTTGTTTCAACTCGGCAGAGCACTTCCAGTAGTGGTTTTTCAGAGGCTTCTGGGTTTGATGGCAGCAGCATCGAATACCCTCCCACTGGGTCTTCTACATATGTGCCCTCTGCAGCTCTGGCTCAACCGAGATTCGAGACGGCAGAGGTGGACCTCTTTGCCTCTGGAGTCATCACATTGTCCTCTATGGTTCTTCATAAACGGAGAAGGGAGACCTCTGGGAATAGACGCAATGGCACACCTGTGGCCAGCACATCTGCTGTACACTTTTCCACCGCTTGCGCTGGTCCCGCTGTGTTTGTAGACGATCAAACAAGGCCCCGTTCTGGCCCAGGAGAGTGGTTCTCCTCTCTAATACAGCTCCTGAGCAGCCAGCTGTGGGAACTGCCAATGCGTCACCACCTGCTCAGCCAGGTGCGGGGCACTCTATGACACCCCAACCCATCGAGCATGTAGCTCTGTGCTTGGCCCCTGAACGGCTGCATTTGAGCCATCTGGGGTTATCAACAAGGTGATTGACACCTTACAAAAGGCTAGGGCAGCCTCTACTCATGCCCAATATGGGTACAAATGGGGAGTGTTCCAGAAGTGGTGTTTGGCTCGTGGATTCAAACCCACGACATGCCCTATGGCAGTTATACTGCAATCTTTACAGGACCTTTTTTACGAGGGGAAATCCCCCTCTACTCTAAAGGTCTATTTGGCAGGCATTTCGGTATGTCATGTAAAAATAGATTCAGTCTTCCCAGGAGCTCATTTCCTGGTGGGGCAATTTTTGAAAGGCACCCGGCGGCTTAGGCCACCGGTGAAGGAGTTAGTTCCTTGCTGGAGGTTAAATATAGTGCTTAATGCACTGACAAAACCTCCATTTGAGTCCATGCATTAAGCTGAGCTTAAATTTTTGACCTTCAAGGGGCTTCCGAGTGGCGCATCCGGTAAAGGCGCTCGGCGTGGAGTACAAAATGCGCCCTATAGCCTGGACATCGCCGGTTCTAGTTAATTGGATATTTTAAATTGGGAGAAAATAATAAAAAATAATTGGCGACTATTTAATACAAAAAAAATAATAATAAAGAAAAATGACCTTCAAGACAGCTTTCTTGCTTGCAATCACCTCCGCTAAGCGGGTGAGTGAAATGCAAGCATTTTCAATTTCAAAAGCTTGTCTAATTTTTTCAGAGGCCAGAAAGAAGGTTAACCTTCGTCCTAACCCAGCTTTCCTGCCGAAGACCATCTCGGTTTTCCACATTAATCAGTCGGTGGAATTGGAGGCTTTCCATTCCCCTCTTTTCCAGTCTGACAAGGAGCTCCCAGCTCCATATGCTTTGCCCAGTGTGGGCGTTAGCATAATATGTGGAGAGGACTAAAAGCGGGAGGCAATCAGAGCAGCTGTTTGTTTGCTACGGGGTTAAGTCCCAGCAGGGACAGGCTCTGTCTAAGCAGCGTCTGTCCAAATGGTTAACAGGCACAGTACAGACTGTGTATGAACTGGCCAATCTGCCCCCGCCTGAGAAGCTCACCGGCCATTGGTCAGGTGACTTCATGGGTATTGTTTCACAGTACATCTATCCAGGACATATGCAGTGCAGCAGTGTGGGCTTCCTCCCATACATTTGCTAGGCTCTATCGGCTGAATGTCGATGACCCGTAGAATCCTGGATTTGGCACAAGAGTACTGAGAGAGGCTTCCCAGTCTACCCTCACGATAGAACATTAGAGGTGAGTCCATCTTAATGTTTTTTCATTATGGAACATTCCTGTCACACAAGCGGTCTCTAGCTTGCAATTGGGTTGTATGCCATGTCCTTTCAACAGCTTGGGTATACTCACCCATTTTGTAATGGTTAATATTCCCTACATGAAAAGGAGCCTCAGCAGCGCCACCCTGCTCTAGTAAGAATCTTTGGTATAGAGTTTTCAGTTTGGGTGTCTTAAAGGGAGACACTCATTTTGTCATGGTTAATATTCCTATTTCAGGGAACCAGGGTTAAGAAAATAACTTAAAGTTTTGTGGCTGTTACATAATTTGAATGGGTGTTTGCTATCATTACCCACGTAGAGTAACATGCAGGCCTCCCATAGCTCACAAGAAGCATTCAAAATTGCTATCTACACCAATAGTTTTAATGACATTTTGAATAATGTGGCAATTACTGTGGATATAGGCATTGCAGTGCTATATGAAGTGTTTATATTATTCATCATTTCATCTGCCTAATCCTATACCATTACCTATATCTGTCTTTCTAGTTTCATGCCTGTCTGTTTTCACAACAGTATTATGCACTGTGTGTCTGTTCTATTTTTATACCAATGTTCCTATAACACAATAAAATGTTTTGACTGTTAATTTTGATAGAAGGTGTTTAATAAATGTAAGTTTGGTGTCTAGGTATTTATATCATGTTTCTCTCGTCCTACTCAACACATGAGTTATCCAGCCAAGAGCTCTTCCGCCATTAGCAATGGCAATTATTTTTTTAATTTATTTAAAAAAGGAGGACATTTTACCTACAGCTGTGTACTGCAGTTTTTTGTTTCTGTTCAGCAATCCAGCAACCCAATTTGTATTAATCTCTAAGAGTTCAATGTTAATGTCCACTAAAATATTCCATAACCTAATGTGGATGCCTTTATGCAAGTACAGCATGTATGTATGTCTTTTTTAATATATCTAGAACCGCTTATTCAATTGTGATTAAACTTTGTTTGAACATTCTTTAACACAAAGAATTGCACACAGAGGAATGCATTCATTTGTTGTTAAATTACACTTTTACAAGTACAGCATCCTGTAAAAAGTGTTGGAACAAACCATACACATTTATGGGACCACGATTAAACTGGAAAGCCCCTAGGAATCAAAGATTTTGAAATGGATCTGAGGGTTACAGTTAACTCATCTTCAACAGTATGTCGCCAATGTGGATGGGATATAAAGAAGATATTCTAAGGCTATATAATGCTGTAGTTAGACTCTGGTCACCTTACTACAAAAAATACATTATTTCACTACAGAAAGTAATGAGAAGTTAATCCCAGGGCCTATTAGTATTATATATTGTGTGAGCATAAATTAAAATAATTAAACCTTTTCAGCTGAGAAAAAAAGAGGGCTAAGAGGGGATTTGATTGAACTTTTTTTTAATTGTAAATGGTACAGATACAGTTAACACAAGTCTCTGGTTCAAATTGTGAAGGACGAGAGAGCACAAATGAAAGCTGACTAAAAATAAGTTTAGAACAGAAGGTATGAAGCAGATTTTTTACACAGTTATAAATGCATGGAAAGGACTGGCCTATTCTCATTCCCAAACATTTATGTTCTTATGTTCTACAACATTGGAAATGTTCGACTTGACAGTTTGGTTCACTGCACACCTCCCTCTGGTAGTGATGTTCTTAGGTTTGCTTGGCATGTCAGCAACAGACGTTTTCTCCTTGTGCTTGCACTGTGATATCACATTCCACATGGTTGATTAGCTCACTGGTCTCTGACAGCTCTCATATTAGACATGGCATCCAGCTGGGTTGTATCTGCTGTGGCTGTTATACCTGCTACCATTGGCATTTTGCATGGTACAATGCATTACGTGAGGGCGCTGCATATCTTGTGAATGTAGGTTAAAGAGCAACTTCACTGGATTAAAATTTCAAAGTTTTCTTAAATAATGTATTATTTGATTCACTTTGTAACATTTGCTGTTTCAGTCATCACATCCCTGTGATACATCACTGTTTAAAATACATTTTAAAACATCCCTGTGACCTCAATAGAGCTATTTGTATCATGTCTAAACTGCAAGTCCATCTGGTATATTGTAGTAGAACCAATAACCTGTCAACCTGCAACACTCTTTCCAAAGTGGATGAAAGAAATACAGAACTGAGTCATGTTATTTTGGTTACGTTTTATATTGCGTGGCATAAATTAATATTAAATAGATATGCAATTGCATATTAAATTAATGTTAAATTCATATTTAATAAATATGCAATAGCTGTTTCTTGCTAAATGTTAACCAGATGTTATAAAAGTGTTACCGTTATTTCTTACTGATGTATTTCTCTAAAGGCAGAGTGCTGCAGAGAGACAGGTAATGGTTACACTCTGGTGTACTAGATGGAGGTTAGACATGTTTCAGAGAGCTTGATTGAGAGGTGCTTTGAAACTCACCAGGATGTGATGACGGAATCAGAAAATGATACAAAGTGAATCTAAATAACAGTAAGTATATATTAGTGAAGATAAGATCATATTTCACACCTATACCACAGCAAGGCTAAAAACTTAAGTATGCACCAAAGTATCAAGTCATGAAGGTGCTGAACACTAAGAAAATTGAATTTCAGTCACATAAAGACTGGAAGTTAATCCTGTAAACCACCAAAGGCTTTGTTTTATTTTATTTTCATTACAGTCTTCCAAAGTTTGTTTTGTGAAGCTGCTAATATCCTTAAAACACTGTAGCTCTTTGTGATTGAAGAGGCGTTGTTGATATAAAGAACAGACGAGCAAAAAACAAGCAAGGATGATTCCCTCTATAAAGAGACACTTATAAACCTGTGTGTGTTCTACATTATCTACATTGGACAATTTCCCTCACTCAGGAGCACATAGGGATCAAACATACTTCACATGAGCAGTACAGCAAAGGCACTTCAACAAATATTATGACAGCAGTTAAATTGTTGCTGTTGATCTTCAGTTTTCCAGACTGTATTTTCACTTACTGCCACAATAAGTTCACTTCCTGTGTTACAGGTAAAAGGACCTGACACTTCCATTCTCTGCTGTAGATCAGGGAGTGAAGACAGAGAAAACCAAGTACTTACTGTACTTCAGATATATTGTTGAGGCAGGATAAATATCCCAGTAGAACATCATTTAAATGTTCTTACGAATTATGAAAATAATAACTATTCATTTAAATGTTCTTACGAATTATGAAAATAACTATTTATTTAAATAACACTAACAAAGCCTGCTAAGTTGTTATTCTAATTAAGATAATATGCTGCTGATTTAGAAGATAATTGCTACTATAGACAATACATTATAGCTCTGTGTATAATAAGAGTCCCATTCCATGTAAAAATATGTTTGCCTTGTTATTTTTTATTATTTTTTTTTTGTATTAAATTACTTTTAACTTGTAACAAGTAATTGTACATCTATGCAGTAGACATGCACCAGCTACTGTTGACTGCATCCTATGACTAGTTTATTTTGTGATGCAGTAACATAATACATTCTAGTGGCATATCCATCTGCTAATAAATATGGATTGGAAAAACAAAAATATTAACATAACTTAAACATAATGCTTGGTGAAAAGAGTGATAACTTCTGTGTTTCTTAAGTCACTGGGTCATCCTTTCAGATATAGTTTTTAAATAGAAAGGTCAAATTATTGGGGTTTGCAGTGCTGCCAACAACACCAAATGGTGTTTTTTGGTATACATATAATGTTGGGATTGGGAATTATGACTTTAAATGTACACTCTTTTCTCAGTCAAATTAGGCTGTTTACACAATACTTTCCACTATGTTGTATCGTAACACACTTTCGTTCCATTCTAACTGTATTTCAGTTGACACCAGTTGGAACCACCATCTTCACAGGATTTTCTGGAAATAATGGTGCTGCTGACATAGATGATGGACCTAATGGCCAAATTGAATATATAATTCAGTATAACCCGAATGATCCAGTAAGTGAAGCACCGTTTATAAAGAATGTTTACAACGTTTTTAGAAGTTGTGATTTTTTTAAATGTGTATTTTATTAATACATTTCATATGTTCTGATGACGGTTGAGGCATAATTGTTAGCTTGCTCAGTTGAAAGAATACAAACGAAGAGTCTTCTATAGGAGTGTGTGGAGGTTCCTAATGATTTAATCATCTAAGTACCTTCTAAAAAAAAAAATGCTACTGTACAGAATGTGTAGCTAAAACTGGCTGGTGTTTAAATGAAACTGTTTGTATGACAACCAGATGTTTCGTTTTTACCTTTTTTCTTTTCTTTCTTTACAGACATCTAACGCGACTTTTCACATTCTACTCACTTTGTCAGGAACGGTAATTCTCCGAGAGAGACTAAATTATGAAGAAAAAACACGCTACTTTGTAATTGTTCAAGCCAACGTAAGTCACTAACAATCAGACACTTGTCACCTTGCACTTTAATTATGTATTTTACAATACATTTCTGTCTGATTAATAAAACATTCAAAGATGGATTCCTTACTCATACATAAGCTTTATCCTAAGTGCTGTTGTCAGGCTTTTGATGTCAAATGATTGCATTCTACCACTGCAATCAATGGTTTATCAAACCCACTTGGACATGTGCTAACCAGCAAAAACAGATCTGTATTTCAAAACAATCGAATTTTCTCCATCACTTAAAAAGGCTTCATTTTAAGTGTTGATTACTGAGAAGAAGGAAAAACAAATGTAATGTCAAAGAAAGCACTTATGGGGACCTTCCTACATGACAGCAATTTGCTGTATAACAAGTTTAATGGGCCCATTTCTCCATATGCTCTAGTTTTGACTCTAAACAAGATGAATTGTCTGTCAATACACACTGTTGTCGAGGATCGCAGACGATGTACTTGACAACAGTAAACCAGCAACAAAGATAGTAATAAAGCATAACTAAAATATCAGGCATTGTGGAAGGGTTTCTTGTCAAGTGTACTCGGTCAATTTGTTGGGTACTTCATGTCTATACAGTATTGTACTCTCTACTGTACTCTACAGTATTGTAGTTAATTTGGCTGTAAGGGACTTAATTTAATATCAAATACGTGCAATTGAAGGACAACTACCTGCATTCCAATAAACTCCTCATTGTGTGACTATAGGTGGTATATCATTATGTTTGCAATGGTCTATTACAGTTGTATTAGCATCAGAGCTGTAGTGTATAAAATAAATGCAATCATGTATTGTATTGCATTTAATTCAGAAATGTTCAGAATTTGTACAGTGTGTGCTTGTGTTTTTTTGCCTATACACAAAGATAACTATCCCTGTCTGCAAGCTTTTATTTTTGAAATCAGACATTAAGGACTTTCAGTGCACTAGTTTTGTTCAGGTGGTAATTTTAATAAACCCCATCATCTTTTATTTAAAAAAATAATAATAAAAAAATAACAGCCACTTTGCATGCCAGGTGGGAACATATTATAATAGCAATAAAGGCTGTTAGAAACCACGCTGCTTCTCATCCTTTTGTACTGTCTTTTGTAAAAAAAAAAAATAAAGCAAACATCCCAGAGATATTCTTCTCAAATGCTTTTTAATGTTCTTTGCTGCAACAAATACGGAGAACGCTCTGACACCCTGTGTAGACATGTAGGCAGACTTAGCAGATTCAAGTGAAAAATTAATGTTACACTGCTTACAGCAATGTGAATTAATCATTGATTGACTGATATGTTGATGTTCATACGCATTAAATATATATATATATTGAATCTATCTGTCTGCATTAATAAGTGTTTTGTGCCTGCTGTAAACATGATCTCAATTGGGGTTTACCTTTATCCTTTTCAGACTCTTCTGTATGCACTCTTAGCACAGACATGGGAAGATTATAAAAGTGTGATGGAGTGTTACATTTACAGTAGTGTGCACATTACAGCAGAGTTCATTTAAATACATTTACCAAGGTTATTTAGAAGAGAATATATTTCTGTATATGCTGCCACCCCCCTAAAATGATCTTGACAAACCCCAATCCCTGTATTATATAGGGAGATGTTTAATTGTACAGCTTTTATACTGCAGGATTTTACAAAGTGGACATATAGTATTAAATTTGTTATTACAATACCAAAAAATGTAGCATCCCCACAGAAGGTTCTTTAAAAAGGATTCTGTTTCAAAAAACGCTTTGAGCATCTGTCTGTTTCGCATTGAATGGATTAGAGGATCTTCTAGAAGCCATTCCTGGTTTTGTGATATAAATAATGTAATGTTACCTGAGAGCAAGAATATCATAAGTAACATAAAATTAGTCATTTAAAAAATGTTCATATAAAAAACATGAATCAGCCATTAAGGGCGCTATTCACACTTGGTTTACATGCTATTTATGCGCTGGAGGAAGGTCTTTCGCACCATCTGAAAGCCCTTTTTCCAGCGGATAAATAGCACGTAAACCAAATGAGAATAGGGCCCTAATGCTGTTCTTGCCCTCAGCCAGCTATATAAAAAATATTTTTTTTATTTCATTTTTAATCTTTCTTTAATAGTTCAGAAATTGTCTAAATCGAAAGTCATTTTTGGGGAGTTTTACAATTTTTATTATTACATCTCATCATTTTCATAAATATCCTTTACAACGTATCTTATAAATAATAAATGGTACCTGTCATGTTTTTCAGAATATATTTGGAACATTTCTGAGTGGTATTTAAAGGTATGATGCATCGTATACAAGGTGCATAGTTGACTAGGATAATAGTGTTCTGTTAGTACTGCATAAATGTGCAAATTATACAAGGGATGCAACCCAAGGCCACTCAGGAATGCACATTATACAGAGTTATAAGTTATGAGTTATACTAGTTACCTTCAAAATAATATGCAGTATGCTGTGTATTGGTAACAATGTGCTCTATGCTAGATTTATTAAGACATAACATTAAAACATCATTGTCAGAGTAAAACTGTCATTACAGGAAAAAGTAAGCTTATTAGAAGATTAACTAATTGTTTTGTGAAAACTTGAAAGGCAGATGCTTACAGATCATTAATATCTGGCTAATATATATATATATATATATATATATATATATATATATATATATAAAGTATACACCCCCCATTTTCACCTTTTGTTGCCATATAGCCTGGAATTAAAATGCATTAAAATATATATTTTTTTAATTTATCTACACATCCTACCCCACAACTTCCAAGTGAAAAAAATATTCTAGAAATGTGTAGAAAATTAATTTAAAACAAAAACTGAAATAGCTTGGTTGGATAAGTGTCCATCCCCCTTATAGCAATCCTAAATTAGCTCAGGTGTAACCAATCGCCTTCAAAATCAAACACCAAGTTAAGTGGTCTCCACCTGTGTTAAATTGTAGTGATTCACATGATTTCAGGATAAATTCAGCAGTTCCTGTAGGTTCCCACTGCTGGGTAGTGCATTTCAAAGCAAAGACTCAACCATGAGCACCAAGGCGATTTCAAAAGAACTCCAGGACAAAGTTGCTGAAAGACACAGATCAGGGGATGGGTATAAAAAAATGTCAAAGACCTTGAATATCCCTTGGAGCACGGTCAAGACGATTATTAAGAAGTGGAAGGCGTATGGCACCACCAAGACCCTGCCTAGATCAGGCCGTCCCTCCAAACTGGATGACCGAGCAAGAAGGAGACTGATCAGAGAGGCTACCAAGAGGCCAATGGTAACTTTGCAAGAGCTACAGGCTTTTCTGGCCAAGACTGGTCAAAGTGTGCATGTGACAACAAATTCCCAAGCACTCCACAAATTTGGCCTGTATGATAGGGTGGCAAGAAGGAAGCCCACCTTGAATCCCATTTGAAGTATGCAAAAAAACAGGACATTTGTAGCCATGTGGCAAAAAGTTTTGTGGTCTGACGAAACTAAAATGGAACTTTTTGGCCTAAAGGCAAAGCGTTATGTTTGGCGCAAACCCAACACAACGCATCATCCAAAGAACACCATCCCTACTGTGAAGCATGGTGGTGGCAGCATCATGTTATGGGAAAATGAATGGAGCAAAGTACAGAGAAGTCCTGGAGGAAAACCTGCTGCCCTCTGCAAGAAAGCTGAAACTGGGACGGAAGTTCACCTTTCAGCATGACAACGACCCAAAGCACACAGCCAAAGCTACACTGGAGTGGCTAAGGAACAAAAAGGTAAATGTCCTTGAGTGGCCCAGTCAGAGCCCCAACCTAAATCCAATTGAAAATTTGTGGCATGACTTGAAGATTGTTGTCCATCAACGCTCCCCAAGGAACTTGACAGAGCTTGAACAGTTTTTTAAAGAAGAATGGTCAAATATTGCCAAATCTAGGTGGGCAAAGTTGGTAGAGACCTATCCCGACAGACTCACAGCTGTAATTGCTGTCAAAGGTGCTTCCACAAAGTATTAACTCAGGGGGTTGGAGACTTACCCAATTATGATCTTTCAGTTTTGTATTTTTAATATATATATTTTTTTTTCTCAATAAAAACTTTTTTCCCCTTAACAGTGTGGAGTATGGTGTGTAGATAAGTGGGAAAAAATCCTCATTTAAATACATGGAACTCTGAGGAACTGACACAACAAAATGTGAAAAAAGTTCAAGGGGGTGTAGACTTTCTATAGGCACTGTGTGTATAATATACACTAAGCTAAACTGCCATTCATGCATACAGTCAAACTAATTACAAACATATCCTTCAGGACTTTAAACAGTATACATTTAAAAGGTTACATAACTGCAGATGGACCACTCATGAGATCTGTTTCCCATTCCACAGGACCGTGCTCCGAATCCAAATGACAGAAGGACTAGCACTACAACGCTGACAGTTGATGTGCTGGATGGGGACGATCTGGGGCCTATGTTCCTTCCATGCAGACCTGTGAACAACACAAGGGACTGTCACCCCCTGGCTTACAGAGCGAGTATCCTGGAGCTCACTGACCCAGTAAGTCCATGTGTTGACTGCTTCTCTACAGTAGTTCAGTTTTGTTACAGTTTTACAAGCTTGATTTAGAAAAGCGGGCTGAAATATGTACAGGAGTGGTTGGACAACTTACTGCTACAGTACAAAAAATACCATCAAAGGGTTATACACTGCCTGGCCACTTTATAAGCACCTTTACCTAATGTCATGTTGGGCCACCATTTGTCCTGATGACAGCCTTGACATGACATGGCACAGACTCCACAAGGTGCTGGAAGGTGTCTTGAAGAATGTTAATCCATTCAGTCATTAATAGTCATTAATTAAGTGTTCTGTGTTGTATACTTTTATGAATTACTATTGTATTGCCTGTGATTCACTGAAAACTTAAGTAAGTGATAAACGACAAAAAAATAAGTTGAATCAGTGATATAATCTGCTGTTTTAGGTGCCATGAGGGCAAAAACTGTCAATTATTTCTAATTTGCTTCCTAACACATTTTTTTTTTAATTAGTCATTTACAATGAAAAAATGTTAATGAGATCAATTTAATTAATTGATTACTCATAATCAATGAGGTATGCATAATTAATTTACTTTCAATTAGAAAACAATTAGTGTTTATTCGTTGATAGTTTACTGTGGTGCCTTCAACAAATTCACAGCTTTCATCTCCTACTTTAATTAACTTAGATAAAAGAAGGGTGCCATAGATTTTAATTAGGAAAACTGTGGCAGTGAAGTAGTCATACCTGTCTTGTAAACTGGTGTTTGGGGAATTAACTTTAAATTTGTAATATCACTGTTAAGGTATAACATCTATATAGTGCCGTGTAAATAAAAAGTGTTAGATTTAACACTAAAACCGCCGAGATTTCGGACTACATACAACCGCCACATCCACAAAATGTGTAGCTCCATTTTAAAACAGCTTCAATATGAAAATGAAAAACAAACAATTGGATACAACTTATTATTTTTATTTATGAACATCATACATAACATTTTCAGAGCAGAAACACCTTATTTACATTAAAAATTAAACTTTTTTCTTATTTTTTTCAAAAAGAGCACATATACATAAACATGGAAAACTGAAATAAACAGGTGTAGAAAGCTGTATGCACATATAAAATTATAAAACATAAATAACTAGTTATAAAAATAGCATAAAACAGAAATATAACATAACTTATGCAACGTGAAAGCGGTTTGAGTGAAACAGAGTTCAAAGGCTGTCTGTCTGTTCAGAGCTCTGTTACAGCTTTCTAAGTACAATCTACGCAGAATACACGCTTTTCAACTGTACCAGTGCAGTTGCCACAGACTGCCTTTTCACAACGGGCACAGACATCAAAAGCTCTGTTTTTATTGCATTTAGCAACCTGGCATTGTCTTTTATTCCATGTGCCAGTGGGTGCAGCGCTGGCTGAAGGTTGAGGGGCATTTGCCAGTCGGCTTTCGTGTCTCTTATCAAAATGTTTCTGCTGTAGCTCCAGAGCTAGCTGCAAAATGAAGTCCCTCCGAGTGATTGTGTTGCCGGTGCACTCCTTGTACAAAACCAAAGCGTTGATGGCTGCCAGGTCCAAAATCATAAAAAACAGACAATACAGCTGTGCCATTTGATTCAGTATATCCACACCGTACTTCGTTGCATTGTAAAATGCAACAGTCTCTGACTTTTGTTTAGCATCAGTCCCGATGGTCACTGATCTGTGCAGAGCTTAGAATACGCACATTTCTTTGTATTTTTTTGCACCGTCACACTCAGGGTGGCACAGTCTTTGTGCCTGAGAAATGTAGTGTAAATAATAATAATATATGATGTGTAGAATGACTTTCATCTGTGTTTCAAGCACTCAAAAGGATTATAATACGTTATTTCACAATGACGTTGATTTTATTACAAAGCCCAGACTAAATTGTCGGCTATATCATATTGATTTCAATATGCCGCATAAACTGCGGGTCTGGCGTTTGAAGAAGCAAGTGCTTATAACGTATTCATTTTTACGATTCTGTAGCTGAAACACTGTATGGGTATTTAATTCAAATATTTAGTAACACTTAAGAACGGTCATGCACGAGATTTGAATTTGAATTGTAAAAGCCGTTCAAAAAGTGACTATGGTGGTGCTAGTGTTAATGAGATGAAAGTTTAATTTTCAGGTACTGTTGCATTTGGTCCAGTATCAGTATCAAATATGAAATCAAATCACCATCATATTTGTTTGGAAGTGGAACAGTTTCAGTAACAACGTTTCAATTGTTTTGACCAGGGAATACATTTCTTGTAATATTAACATGTCTCGCTGGATGTTTCTCGTCTCCTAGGTTTTGGAGTTGTTTGCTAGATAAATGATCTACAGTTCATTTGTTTTATATTGTCTATTATAGTAAACCACAATTGGATGCTCTATTTAAATAATGAATCTCTTTAGTACCAGTAAAGCAAAGCTGTGCATAATAAGCAGAAAACTAATAGCGGACCACTGCACTTGATAGGATTCTGCTTCGTAATTAAAAAAATAAATACAATTGGAAGTTTGGGGCTAGCATATGTGTCTGTTACCAAGTTTAAGTCCCATATGGGTTTAAAAAAGTACTTCTCATTAACCCAGCAGACTACTGTCAAGTCCACTAGTCATTGTCACGTCTTTTTTTGGAGTGGTCCATTATGCAAACTAACTGTTTCAGTGCATTTGAAATGTTTTGGCCAGATTATTCAATAGTACAGCTGAAATGAACTAATTACTAGAGTGGATATTTGCCAAAATTCCTTTTCTGATTCTTCCAAAATTCAGCATCCGAAACATGTAGAGTGACTCTTAGGCCTAGTAAATATTTTAAAGATCCTCAGGTGTGCACTCGAGCATTCCAATCCATGTAAAATGCATAACACTTTATTAAAGGGAAGTTGACTTTTTTGGTTTTATTTATAATTCTGTCTATAATTGTAGGTGTTTGTACAGCTATGACCAAACGTTTTGCACCACTTCGAATTTTTGAACATAACTATTTGAACATCATTTAGATATCTTATTTAACACCATGTAATCAAATAAACTACACAATGATATCGCAAAAGTCTACCGGAAGCCATAATAGCAGTACAGTATTTCATGTTAGATTTATGGAAAACTACAGAGCGGTATGTAATTAAATATGTTAACATAACATAACATTCAGCAGGTTTCATTCGACTTTTAGGTGATGCAAAACTTTTTGCCAAAGCTGTAATGTTGTGTTTCCAATGATTTTGAATGGTTTTATAAACGGTCTGCCCTCAGTGTGCACCCTTCTGGTAAGATTACCAGAAAGGTAAATGCTACTACAAACAAGTGAAGCATGAAAAGGCAAAAATGACATGAACGTGAATTCACAGGTAATTAGTTTTACACATTCAGCTTCAGTACTTAGAGTGGTGACACTGATTAATATAAACTGTTACTAATTTAAATGTAAAATGTGTCGTTGCAGAGAAGAGAACCTTGAACGTATTCAGAGGACAGTCACATAAATTAAAAACCCAGACAAAAGTGCATGTTACAGGCCTCTTGTGATGGAGGGTAAAGTTGCTCCCTGAAATGCTTATCTGGTCTTGATTGAGATTTGAGGCACTGTTTTGTAATCTGTCTTATTTATATACACATATCCTTTTATAAGCCTTTAAATAGTGTTGCACAAACAAGTTTTTTCTACTGGCTGGTTATCAGGGAATTTTAGCTGCACAGCACTCCACAGCTTTGACACAATGCTACTTTTCTAATAGGCAGTTCATTCATACACAGAGCCATCTTGTTAAATGACAAAATGACTATTCCCAGTTGGGTCACAGGAAAAATGACCGAATCACACTGGAATAATTGGCTAAGTGGGTTGATTGATATCTAGCAAACATAATTAAATACTAATCTTCAGAATTATAAATGGACCCGATATTAATTTTAAAATGTCTTGAACAGGACGAAATTGAAACTGTAAAAAAATAGGTAAATAGGAAAATTATTAGTGGTTCTACGTTTAATTTAATTTGTATTTCTTACTGCTGCTGTTGTGTAAAAAAGAAAAAGTTTCAGTATTACTTTTCAAAGAGCATTTATGATAAGGGTGATGGCACAGTGTGTATAGGACAATCTGTTGTTTATTTTTGAACACATTAGGCTATATGTTATCTAGTTTCTTTTTAATTGCATTTTTTTGTCAGCCGCCTTCTTTGTAGTCTTTCTTTGGGATAAAACAATACCAGAACGAGTCGATGGAACGCAATGAGCTTTTGCACGTGGGTAGAGGGGTTGAAGCTATTTATACTGGGAGTGATCACTTCCACTACTCGCACTATGAATGCATAAATAGAAAACAGGACACTGAAACAAAGTTTCAAAAATTACTTTTGATATTTTTGTATTGTTTTTTGTTCACAAAAACACAATTCACGTTTTTCATTGTATTTGTAGTGTGGAACCAGAATGTATCTTTTGAGAATTGGGGATCCATTTTGGATATTTACATTTAAAATAGTATAGTAATGGAATATTATACGTCTTTCAAAATAGATATAGTTAAAATAACACAACGTTAAAAAGATGGTGACAGTATTTCCAAAACTGAATTGATTGGTTGATTCTCTTTGATTTTCTTTGATTGGTTGAAAGCAAACAACTGCAACCCAGGCATACAGACATGCAGAGGGCAGAGGTTCCTCCCATGTGTAGTCTGGAACATCCATACATTTAAAAACATAGACCACATTTTTTAGTTAAAGTTGCCATTTGCTTTATATCACTGTGTGCAACTCAGCACTGCTGAAATACTTGTTTTCCAGAATTAAAGTCTTCTTAGCGCAGTGCTAATGAAAAAGATTAAAAAGAACACTTATGTTCATTATAATCAAATCACTGTTCTCTGAAAAATGTGTGTGTTTAACTGTGACAGAACCTGCTTCAGGGGACCAAGTCATGAAGAATCCTGCCATGCAATACATCACTGGTCTCTGAGGACTTTCCTCTAATTAATTGTAACAATAAAAACCTAGCTTCACTCACTATGAATGTCCCTGTCAAGAAGAGCTTAGTTGTTATTTGGGATTTTAGTCTCCTGAGTATTAATCAAGAAAGCTTTTTTTTTTCTTCCAAACTCTCCTACTCACCTACATCTTTTGTTTATTTATTTATTTTTTAAATCTAAACAGTTGACAGAAATTGTTAATAGTACTTATGTTTAAAACTATACTATAAGTACAGCATTTTATTTCTGATAAAAAGTAAAATATAGATGTGGAATTAACAACCCAACCCAAACCACAAAACAATTTGAAGAATTTTGCTGCACAGAAGGATAATCTTGGCTGTCAAAGAGAATTAAACTGAGGAATGTGTATGTATATTCTCAAAATGCTCCACTTTCATCTTTAATAACTGAAGTCATGAAACATACAATGCACAGCACATGGGCTTGGCCAATCAACATTAATTTATTTGCAAAAAATAGTTTCCTACACACCCCATTATTATTATTATTATTATTATTATTATTATTATTATTATTATTATTATTATTATTATTATTATTATTATTATTATTATTATTATTATTATTATTATTTAGGAGGCTGTGTGGTCCAGTGGTTAAAGAAAAGGGCTTGTAACCAGGAGGTCCCCGGTTCAAATCCCACCTCAGCCACTGACTCATTGTGTGACCCTGGGCAAGTCACTTAACCTCCTTGTGCTCCGTCTTTCGGGTGAGATGTAGTTGTAAGTGACTCTGCAGCTGATGCATAGTTCACACACCCTAGTCTCTGTAAGTCACCTTGGATAAAGGCGTCTGATAAATAATAATTAGTCATTTAACAGACGCATCATCAACAACTGCTGCTGCAGACTCACTTACAATAGGACCTTACGGTTTTACGTCTCATCCGAAGGACGGAGAGGTGACTTGCTCAGGGTCACACACAGTGAGTCAGTGGCTGAGCTGGGGTTTGAACCGGGGGCCTCACGGTAACAAGCCCCTTTTTTTAACCACTGCACCACCATGCCTCCGTGTATATAATAATTTCTTAAAAAAGTATTCTTGCAAAACAATATATCACCATGAGTGAAGAGAGATGTGCAGAAGAAGGAGTTAATCTAATTTGATGTAGTCATTGGGTTGGTAATTATACAGTGGATTAGGATTAGCTTTGAAAAGAGAATAAACCCTATGAAATTAGGTCAACCTTTTTATTTTACAAACCAATTTGCGAAGGGAAAATAATGACAAGGGAGGTAGGAAGAAGAAAAAAAAAAATCTGTGGTGATGGATATGTTACTTGAGCATGTTCAGTTATTACTGTGTACATTAGTATTATTTATACAAGCGTTGAGAGATCTATCATCAAATCATTTGGTGGTTCTGAATGAATATTCTTTTTACCAGGTCTCATTTTTTATTATTATTATTATTTGTTTATTTAGCAAATGCCTTTATCCAAGGCGATTTACAGAGACTAGGGTGTGTGAACTATGCATCAGCTGCAGAGTTTGGAATTACGTCTCACCCAAAAGACAGAGCACAAGAAGGTTAAGTGACTTGCTTAAGGTCACACAATGAGTCAGTGGCTGAGGTGGGATTTGAACCAGTGACCTCCTGGTTACAAGTCATTTTCTTTAACCACTGGACCACACAGCCTCCCTCATTTTGGAATCTCTCTTCCATGCATCCAAATCCAACAACAGAATGACCAGACAAATCTCACTGTTCCAACTTACGCCCCAATACTAAGCAGAATTCAGTTATTTATTTAAGGTTTAAACACATTATTTTCTGTACATTGTACTTGATATGCAATAACAATACACTAGGAACATTTATGGAGGGGGCTCCTGGGTGTTTCATATTATAATTACAGTATTCTATGAACGTTCATGGTCTATCCTCCATCTATGTCAATCACGGCAGATCATGAATTCTGCTAGTATAATTACACATTATAGTTGGATGTCTTTGATGGATGTGGTGTTTTTAGTTATATTATTTTATTATGTGTTGTTGCTGATGAGAACCGCACTGGCGCCGTTCACTCTCTGACTCGGGACCCGCCGCTGTTCCGTCTCCGGCTCGGGAATTGATTCCTCACCGCTCACACACTGGATCTGCTGCCGATGAGTCACGTCGCTGCCTGTTCCGTCTCTGACTCGGGAATCACTGGCTGCTCACTCTGCTTCCACGCTGGATCTGTATATATATATATATATATATATATATATATATAGAAAATATGATCTAAATATTATATTGGCACCAAAATATGTACCCATGGGGTCTTACAGATGACCAGGGGGTTTGTGAACTACTGCCCCTCCATTGTGAATAATAACATGTTTCTGAGCTTTTTCCTGCATTAGTATTTATTGAATGGTTTTATTCTAAATGTTCTTTGTATAAAACAATGATATTGCTTAGTGTAATCAACTGCCATTGTGTGATGTTGGTATCCTTCTGGCCTTCCTTGAAAAAATGAGAATTGGAATCTTAGTGTTTGCTCTGCCTGGTAAAACCATAAAAGATTGATTGGAAATTGAGTTGTTGTGATGGTGCTAGAAATAAACAGCAACCTATAGTGGATAGGTCCTTCAAGTTATTTCACCATAACTCATCCATTATGAAGTGGCAGTCAAGCTTGTAAGCCAGGACTTCCCTGGATAAATGGCATTTCAAATCTGTCTTAAAACAGTTCTGTAGAGCACTCAGGCTTACCAGTGTCGTGAAGGGTGATTGAAGAGTTTCAGATTTTCTGACAATGTTTTTTTAAAGTGAAAACTGTGTTAGCCCTGCCCTGCATGAATCTTTTTAGCAATATATTGTATAGACCTTGCGTTTGACCAAGTATATCAGCTTCATGCCTCCCAAAGCACACACAGTTAACTTGACCTCCAGATAAGATTGGTACCACAATTAAATAATAATAATGAGGATAACAAGTGAGTGACTTCATGCAATGTCTACTAAATGGCCATCAGAGACAGGTAGTATTTATCTGCAAGTTCATTTGAGATATGCTCGTTAAGTAGCAGTTAACATTGGAATGTTTGGAAGCCTATAATGTAATCTGATCTTTATAAGTACATGAGCTTCTAACAAATGTTGTAGTGTTGATGTTTTCCTTAACTTATTTAAAACATTTGCTCAAGCAAAAATGGTCAAAATAATTATAAAATTAAATGCCCTTATACTGTATAGGAGTAGGACATTACATGATACAGTGTGTATTAGTCCAAGTATTATTACAGTATTATATGTCCAATTTGCTTTGTCTTGATCTTTCTCATTGACTGTTTTTCATAAAATTTTTTGCTTTAGCCGTGTTCTCCAATTTAACCAATGTCACGTTTGACCAAAATCATCAGCAAATTTAAATTCTATCACTTCCAAAGCAAATTATAGGTGAATTGAATCGAGTTATTCATGAAAGAATAATGATAATTTAGAAACATGTTGTACAACGTGCAAGGCAGTAGTGGTTATGATTATCAGGTCATCCCAATAAGGTGATTCACATCAGAGCCTAAAAACAGCAACTAAAGTAGTATTGCGGGAACTGCTTAATATGACCACAAATATTTTCTTAAAGTTTTATGGTTGAAAAGGAAATCTTTTTTTTTTATATATATAAATTTAGTCGTTGCCAATTATTTTTATTATTTTCTCCCAATTTGGAATGGCCAATTATTTTATTATGCTCAGCTCACCGCTACCACCCCTGTGCTGACTCGGGAGGGCAAAGACGAACACACACTGTCCTCCAAAGCGTGTGCCATCAGCCAACCGCTTTTTTTCACACTGCGGACTCACCATGCAGCCACCCAAGAGCTACAGCGTCGGAGGACAACGCAGCTCTCGGGCAGCTTACAGGCAAGCCCGCAGGCGCCCGGCCGAGGACCCCCTGGCCGACCTAACCCTCCCTCCCCCCGGGTGACACTCGGCCAATTGAGCGCCGCCCCCTGGGAGCTCCCGTCCTCGGTCGGCAAAGGAATAGCCTGGACTCGAACTCGCGACATCCAGACTATAGGGCGCTTCCGGCACTCTACGCAAGTGCTTTTACTGGATGCGCCACTTGGGAGCCCCGGAAAAGGAAATCTTAAACAGAGTGTAATATTTTTGTTAGCAGTATTTCAAATGGATCAACTGACTTTGTAAACAACCTGTATCAATTAGGTAAAATATACAAATTCAATGCACACCAATTGTTTATGGGTAAAAATGTTATTGTGGATTTCTCAACCTCAACATTCATATGGTTGTTTTTTTTTCCAGCCATATAAAAATGCTGTATCAGATGTATACATCTGTGATGTCTATAACATTATGTATACAATCTCATTTCAGACCAGAATAAACCCAGTTAATGTCACTCCGACAATTCAAGCTGTTGATCAAGACAGAAACATCCAGCCACCCTCTGATCGACCAGGCATTCTTTACTCCATCCTTGTTGGTGGGTACCTGTCAAACACGCTGTCATCTGCAATCGTTCACACTTCAATATTCAGTCAGGCTTTGTAGGGGAACGGTTTACTGTGAAAGCAACATTAGATAATCAGTCCTGTACATAGGCAGTAGAATTGCTAGGTTTGAATGCATTAACACATTCCTCTGCCACTAGAGCACACCAGACTGTGTTCAGTAGTTTTCAACTGGTGGACCCTAACGTAGTACACACAGTTTATTATTTAGTAGTATAGCGCAGATTGGGGAACATGCTTTACAGCATGTTAGACAACAGTCTTTTTAAATAATACCCTCAGATTCTTGCTAGTGTTTTATATTTATTTTCCCATATACTTTGCTAGCTTTAGTACTGTTTTTCCAAACTATTGAATACATTTAATTCTTACTTTTAGACAGGCTGTTCAGCATGCTGGTCTGTTAAATAAATCATGACGTTCCCTATTCAGAAAACTTTAAGGGTAAACTTTTCTTATCTTGACTGTTAATAACAGTCTGAAAATTTTAGGAATACCAACATGTATTTATCAAAATGTGGACAACAAGAACAAAAGAATATTACTTCATGACATTGAGATTTTTCTGTAAGAAAAACACAGTTTTAAATAATAGATCAAACCAAGCATAGTCAAAAGTTTAGTTTCTCAGGCATCGTCTGTTCTGTGGGGAGTGTGTACTTGTGCCTTTATATATGGTTTCTTGTAAACAACTAGGGAATTGATACAAAATAAGTATTTAAAATTGAAACAACCATGCATACATTTTTATTAAAATCTGCTTCTTTCTAGGAACCCCTGAAAATTACATAAACTATTTCAGTTTAAATGAGACAACCGCAGAACTTCGCCTCCTCAAGCCAGTCAGCAGGGATTTATACCAGAAATTTGATTTGGTTATTAAGGTAATTTCAGATGCTTTTGCATTTTTTTTTCTCTTGTCTTGTAGAGTTCATTGTAATAACCTACAAAAGATGCTTTGGTTCTGTATGTAAGTGACTGCTTTAATGCAATTCATACAGGCAGAAATACGAAATCTGCATTAGGATGGTTGGGTGACCTGTAACATTTTGAGACAATCTTGCTGAGGCAGTGGAAGTTCTGATCTGTAAAGAAAAGTCCATTGGCCACAGAAATTCTGAAATCCGCTGAGCAAAAAAAATATAGAATTGTGTTTGAAAGGTAATAAGCCATCATTTGTTGGCAGCAATACAGGAAAATGGTGTTGCAGAAAGTCTGGCTTGGTTTGAAATGGAAATAGTATAGTCATGAATAAAGTATATTGGCAGGGACTTTCTGTGTATGTGCTGTGAATACCATGATTTATACAACTTTAATCTAAGAAAGAAGCAAGAAATACAGGCCATATGCAGGTCCAGAGCTGACATTCTACTGAGGTCAAGCTTAGGTTTCTATAGCTGACAGTATTTATATGACTGCTTGGTATTTACTATTCAACATCCAAATCTATGTTGCATGTCAAACCAACAGAGAAAATTAAAGAGTCTTTTGTACTTTACCACAATTTTGACATGAAAATCAGTATTTAAGATACAAAAAACAATCGAGGACACGACCTCTGTGTCCTGATAGCTAGTTACATGTGATCATTTGAGGGCATTTTCGTTTGAAATATAAGATTTTGTGAGTCACATTCAGGTGTATCTCAGGGGAGACAGAACCTCCTTTTTTATAGTGACTGTGGTAACATCAACAAATATCTGCTGAGAAGACTCCAAGGTCTATAGATGCTGATGAAACACAATTTGCCATCGATGTTGAATAAATGGCAGAGTATTAAGTAGTCTACCATTTGGGGACAGAGTTCATTTTCTTTAGATTTTCTGAGGAGTCAGAAAGCAGTTTTTC
Organism: Acipenser ruthenus; assembly: GCF_902713425.1. NCBI lineage: Eukaryota > Metazoa > Chordata > Actinopteri > Acipenseriformes > Acipenseridae > Acipenser > Acipenser ruthenus. The sequence goes on along the minus strand of NC_081195.1, from coordinate 15,550,296 downwards.
TTTCTCTCATGTCGATCCTTAGATTAAATTGCTGAAAGAAACACAAACAAGGACAGTGACTTAATGATCTGGCACATGTCTGTTAATCCCATTCAGATCCTCTCTGAATCAGTGAGAGCGTGTTGATGTTGCTAGCCTGACCTTCTCTGGGAACTGCAGCTAATGAGTTAGAAGAGAAATGAAATCACCATGCCATTCGGAAATTTAAAAACATGCAAAATGAAATAGATAGACAAATGTGTTGGCTGATACTTTATATAATTAGTATTGCACTGTGGTAAAGTGGTTTGCAGTGCACAGGTGTAGAGGTGATGTGATTACATAACAGAAGACAAACAACAAAGTTCATGGTCCAGATATTATGTTTATTTGTAATCCTGGTCTGGTGAAGAATAATCCCAGGTAATACACAGGCAATGCACAGCAATGTGTATTGCACTGCTCCAAAACACTGTGTTGCAGTCCCGAAATAATAACACAGTTCGTAAATAATAAACACAGTAGAACACACACACAAAGACACATGTTCACAAGTCCAGAGTGATTATTATTGTGCTCGTGGTGTAATACAATTTATTAGTGGTACAGTGGTGCAGTGTTGTCCGGGTTTAGTGCTGGCCTGTAGCGACAGCTCCGGATCATGTTAGCCATCTAATAATAACAAACAAGTAGATTTTTAGACACGACAAAACAAAGAAAACACTTTTACACTCGTACTTCAGTGGTTCGCTCTTAACCGTTAAAAGGAACAGATCACCTAGCCACGTCCCCTTTTGTGCCTTCAGTCACGCCCCCTTGCTTAGCGAGTGCAGCCGTCTCTCCTCCAATCCGCTGTTGCCACATCGCTTTCACTCTGGGGCAATGACTTTATGTACTGCAGTTGTGCCCCCTTTCTAGATGGCCGCCTTCCACCTAACTCTGGGAATTAATTGTCAGGCCATCCAGTCCAGGGCACTCTGTTCCCTTTATACAACGCCCTCACGTCGGGAGGGAGATTTATCACCAAGAATCATTCTGTCTCTGTCGCAGGCACTGTGAGGCGTGTGAGTAATAATGGAATGTCCAGACAGTAATTTACGTGCAACAAAATAAAAGTTGTTTTATTAATATTATTCGTTACACGATAAAATAAAACAAAATGAAAAAAGAATGGCGTGAGGGAGGGGGTGCGGGAATAATGGTAAAAAGAAGGGTTCGGAAACTCCTTAGTCCTCCTCACGATATCCCCGGACATAAAAAGGGATAAAACAGAAAAGAAAATGTTAATGTGTATTCCGCCCCGTGCTGACAAAATGAAAACAAACAAGCCAATGCCTCGTCTCTCCCTCCAGCCTAGTCACCCCGCCTATGCTTTTTATGACCAACCCCGATCACAGTAGCACGTTCCCTTTAGTATGCAACGCCCCGCCCCTGTAGTCAGTGAAACACCAATCCCCAACTGACAAGTGTCCTTATAACTCTCTTGACTCCAGTGGTCGGAATTTACATACTCGCACTTCCGCCCCTCATAAAGATGACTTTCGTCATGGTCACGAGACCTTGGTAAGGAAAGTCCCGAGTTGGTTTGATGCCTTCTACTGTCGAGAGGCTGAATTACAGACCGAAACTCCTTTGACTCATCACAGGCACATATTACAAAATTAAATATATCTTGTTAAGATGTGATTTTTTTTGCAAATGCTTTCTTGTAGAAAATGTCATTGAATGTTATTTGGTAAGAGAAAATTTTGAATAATAATGTATGGATTTTGGTGCATTATAATAATGCACTCAAAATTAAAAACGCTAACTAAAAACACCTAAAGTTTGCCAAGATTACTGTCACTGTGACAAAGACATCTAAGTTCCACACGCAAGTTCATAACCCCTCAGCTCCAAGCTACTGCCACTGGAAGCACACCCTGTCACTTTTTACTCTAGATGTAACCCCAGACAATGCAAAATTGAAGAATAACGCCAGTTCGGTTAGGGCTATGTGGTACTTTAGCCAAAATCCCTGAATACCAAAATGGTTTGCTTGATTATTGTGGATCTCACCAATATCTATCCAAAAATATCTTTGGGTGATATTTTTGGATAGATATTGAGTTATTTCAGCCTAAACATGGTAGAAATACCAAAAATTAAAATTTCATAGGGGGATAATGACCAGTGGGGGGACTTGAAACCAAAAGTGTTTCACAAAATTTGTAAAAGTGGTCCCCAAGGTTCTTACAGCAATACTAACATTTTAGGACCCACATCCCCTACAGGGTAAAGGGCTGGGCCGAGTTTGAATAAGACTCGTCATTTACCCCTGGTCTGACAACTTGCCAAAAGTCAGTTAGGTGCTTGTGGTATTTTTTTCTCGAAAGCCCTATATATATATTGTGACTGATTCACGTGGTTGCAGTGTGTTGTCTTGTCTTTACTCACGAGTCAGGAGCCCAGGATTAAATGAAAACACTGCAGCGTACTTTTATTATTTATGAAATGAAAAAGAAAACAAATGTTATATTTATATTTTTAAAGTGATTATTTGTCATTATAAACTTTCTTTTATCCTTTTGATATGAAATATTACTTTGTTTCACTTAGTTGCCTTAGAAACGCATCATCTCTGGAGTGGGATTGTAGTCCTGGGCAAGGTGTTATCTCAGAATAAATTCAACAAAGAAATACATAACCCAGAAAGTTTTGATGATATAGTCAGCTATCTCCTCTCTGATCAATAATGCTTGCAATCATTTCCTCTCTGATCATTATTATCTTTGGTAGGTTTTTATAGAGAATGCTGTAAATAAAAAAGATTAGGTCCCTGTTGCCTGCTTTGGTAATTCAGGGGGTGTTCCCTCACCTTAACTAATTGATTAACCATTTAATGATGTTTCTATTGGGATTCTTTTTTTATCCAGCAATGGCACCACCTGGGGGCCAGTTATTGTGAATGTGCTATCATGTTAATGTCAATTTCACTGTTGAGGAAAGTTAGATACAATTTTTCTGCATAAAATGATCTTTATCAAAGGAGCTAGGGATGTAACTCATTTTACATGGTGTATTCACAAGGTATTTCTTTTTAAATATGAATTAATTTGGCCCAGGTAAGCCATTGCAAAGGTGGAGGAGAAAGGAAATTGCAACAGAAGGTAGAGGCTCAACCATGTGGTTTAAACAGGGGAGCTCATTATTTTTGACAATCGATATGTGTCCCAAACCATGTCAAAGCTTCATCATTATATATATATATATATATATATATATATATATATATATATATATATATATATATATATATATATATATATATATGCATTTTATTTTTCTAGGCAGAGCAAGACAATGGACATCCACTCCCAGCATTTGCTAATTTACATGTAGAAGTCCTCGATGAAAATAATCAAGCCCCATACTTTGAATTTTCGACTTATCAAGGATACATCATTGAGTCAGCCCCGGTGGGCACAACAATCTCAAACAGTGGGAATCTTACAGCACCGCTTAACATAATCGCTTTGGATAACGACATAGAAGAGGTGAGAATTATTTGACTAAACATGTGTAATAAATGTATTATAACGTTTAACATTTAATAAATGTTTCACAATAAGATGCAAATGTATTCATATGAATGTATCCTGTGGTACAATAGATGTTGAGTTCTCTAATCTGTTTTTATGGTGGAATTAATATTACTTAGTTGCTAATAAAATCATATTTTGAACATGTGCATTTCTTTAATGGGTATTCAAGTCAAATGAAAATTGGATATAAAGCAACATCCAGCTTCTTGAAACCCATTACATTAAAATGTAAAACATGGTGTTTTTTGGGGAAAAAAATAATTAAGGTGTCTTATTGAAAACGTGACATTGAAGATTATTTTTCACTCCTGTGAGGATATGGTATGTTTGATGTATATTCAAACCTCATTACCAAATAACCTAATACATTATGTACTAAATTATCTAACTGCAGTCAGAGGATCCAGGATATTTAAATGTTATTACCAGCATCTATATTTAGGAGACATAGCTTTAATTAAGTATTATGCATTTACTGTAATCCCATTTAGGCCCTGTCCACACTATGCCTTTAAACCGTATTAGTTGCCTGTAAGCCATCTTAAAAGTGCTAAATACAGTTTGCATCCACACTGTGTGGCGTTTAATACAGTACCCAAGAACCGGATTCGAGACCACCTCAGATCGCATCAGGTAGTGCGGTTTATCAGAAGTGTGGACGCTGTAATACCGAACTACATTTTTTGTGTATCCTCCAATATCCCAAAATGCTTTGTGGTATGTTTGGCAAAATATTCAGAACAGGCGCCTGAAGGACTTGCTATCAGTGTACACTCTGCACTAGGTATTCATTTTTATGCTTAAAAAAATCTGTCAGGACATCTTTGTTAATCTAGTGGGGAAAATAACAAAAGCACAACGTTAAATTAGGCGACTACAAAAATGAAATGCGAGTTAAAAGTAGGATCAGGGATTAACAATTCACGTAATTTGTCAGCTCTGTTTGAAATAAAATTAAGGGGACCAGAAATAGTCTCAGGGAAGATATGAAGGTAAAAACAAAGATTGTTTTGTAATTAACATTTTTTTTCTGAGTTTAATTATGAAACAGAATCAGCTCAGTTTGTTTAAAGGGGTGTCACCTGATTAAAAATAAAACCCGAAAACTTCAAACTTGTGTGTGTGTGTGTGTGTGTGTGTGTGTGTGTGTGTGTGTGTGTGTGTGTGTGTGTGTGTGTGTGTTCGCATTTACTTTTTTCCAAAATACTTGTTATATTCTCTTTAGCAATATAATCATATGGGGAATTACACATTATTTTAAAATAAAATACAGTGCATGGTGGGATACTATCGTATTAATTTCCACTGTTCATTGTGCTGCTAGGAACTGTAACCAAACTATTCTAATAGTGTGTGGATGCATTAAGCCCGACTAAACATGAAACAGTACTTCAGTGTGGACGCTTTGAGCTGTATTAATTAGAACAGTTTTGAGTACGGTTCTTGAGGTTATGTAGTGTGGACAGAGCCTTAATTAGTACATAGAACCACTTAATTAGTAAGATTCTTTTATTATTATTATATTGAGCTGAAGTAGCCTTTACTCCAAACTAATAAGGGATACAATTCCCAATGGAATTTGTAATTTACAATGACATTTTACTGGTAACAGAGCAGAGTGTTCATTGGAGCCACGCTGGTTAGCTTGAGCATATTTCAAGATGTTTTTTTTTGCTAAACCAGTCTTCATAAGTTTCCCTGACAACCACATACAGTGCACTTTCACTGCCAAATACTAAATACAGTATACACAATATATATACACTGCTGTGCAAAAGTCTTAGACATGTTGTATTTTTCTACTCTGATGCATTATGAGCATCAACAATTTACTCAAAGCCTCCACTTGTGTTTTCTACTATTATAACAACCTTGACTCGCATAAAGAAGGAAAAACATTGAGTGAAATAGTTCGCATCACTTGATTTTCAAGGTGTGGTATCCAAAGCATAATCAACAAGTACAGAGAAACATAATCTGTAATTGACAAACCCAGGACTGGAAGACCCAAAAAGCTATCTAACAAGGATTAGCAATACTTGAAGATAGTATCCTTAAGGAATAGAAAGAAGACAAGCGTTGAATTCACAACTTAACTGACAGAAGGCGCAGGTGTCATTGTCCATCCATCAACAGTCCAAAGCACCTTTGACCATTGTTCCATAGTCCAATTTCTGTGTTCTTGTGTATATTTTAGCCTTTGAGTCTTGTTACCCTTTTTAACAGAGGTATTCTTATTGCAACACATCCTTTGAGTCCTGATTTCAAGAGTGACCTTCGTACTGTTGATTTGATGGACAACCACACCTGTGCCTTCTGCCAGTTCTGTTCTCAGTTCAATGCTTCTCTTCTTTCTAGACTTTTGCACAGCAGTATATATATATATATATATATGTATATATAGAGAGAGAGAGAGAGAGAGAGAGAGAGAGAGAGAGAGAGAGAGAGAGATGCCTGTGCACAGATTTGGGTGAATTCTGATCTCATCATTTTAGCAATTGTTTGATTCAATGGATGCCATTCTTAAGATTCTTAGTTTTATATTAGATGTTTCATCTTTCTATATTGTTGGACTGACAGTATGCTTCTAAATTTAATCATAGCTTAAAACACATTTATTAACCTGTACCCCACAGATATAGGAATGTTACAGCAAGGGGAGTTACCCTGGATTACATCAACTACCTACCTGCGGTTATCCTGGTTTAAGTGGTTAAAAAAATCCAGCTGTTACTTATCCCAGTGGGGTATAGGTTAACCAAATAAATTTCTCCTCAAGGAGTCTTTTTAAACACATCATTGATATTGAAAAAGACTCCTTGTCAATACACTTTGATAACAAGTTTGTCTACTGTAATAACTTTATTTTATTATTATTATTATTATTATTATTATTATTATTATTATTATTATTATTGTTGTTATTTATTTCTTAGCAGACACCTTTACCCAGGGTGAATTATGCAGATGCTTTTCAATAGACCTTTAAACATACATTACAAATACAACCAGTGAAAATGCCTGTTAAAGTTATTATGTTGCCATTAGAGTTTACAGTAGGGTTCAAATCATTCTGTGTGATCTTGTTCTGAAAGCCTGTAAGAAAGTGTTTCCAGAATGTTCAATCACACCATGCTTATTTCTGTCTTTTGTTTTATTTTAGCTTGCACTAGGTGCCAAGCCTGTAGGTATTAGGGAGTATGGTAGTTCTATACAAACTAGAAGTGTGGAGTTTGATTTTCCTTTTTTTCGTGGTGTAAACTTGTCTGTTTTGAGTTCTGTTTTTTCCCATTGGTCTTGAATTGTAATTGTTTGCATGAAAGCTTCTATTTTCTTGACACACTCAACAAGTTACTTGTTCGTGTGCATTCTTAGAGCTTCTAATAATCATATGAATAAAACCATAACCGACTACAGTTGTGGGGTTGCTTTTTATTAAGTTCATGTTACAGTAGTCTCCGGCTCAGAGAACACCCTCCAAGAAGCAAGCAAAGTGTTCTCTTAGCCAAAGTGTTCTTTAAGACACAATATGAATCAATAAATAAATATGTATTACTTGTCATGATGCACGTGCATCAACATATGAAATGAACAGAATAAGAAAAAAGCAAAAGGCAAGGGTATGTTAATAAGCTATGATAATAAAGTAACAGACAGACAAATGTAATAAACTAAGTGTCAAACTACAGTAACACAGCACCCCTACACACCTTAAAAAATGCAGCAGCAGCTCTAGATTAATTATGAATACCTATACAGGAGCAATTTCCAAGACACGCACAAAATTATTTAACAGAATGGTGAAGCAACTCACTAGTATGGAAAACATCAAATTGCTCTCGACTTGTATCTGATTGAGGTTCATTTCCAACGTTTTGTAGCAATAGAAACAGCGGCGCGTTTCGGTGTTTGTTTACATGCCATTTTGTAGCGATGAGGTGCACACGTGGAAATCAGAATATAAAATGAGGGAATGATAAGATGCCGGTTCTGGAAAGATTGAATTTAAGTTTGATGAATATGATTATCAGGTTACAAAACAGTACTGTATCAGTTGTGAACTAATCGCTAGAGGTGCCAAAAAGGTGTTCATTTAAGAGAAGTTCCTGTTCTTTTAGGCGAAGCATTTGCAATAGGAAAAATCAGTTTCACCACAAGGGTGTTCTCTGAGGCGAAGTGTTCTCTTAGGAGGTGTTCCTATATGCAGAGACTGCTGTATTAGGCAAAGTAAAAGAAACAAGTTTTAGAATTCAGTAGTCAGTTCATTTATGCTTTAAGCTGGTATTGTGACTCAAAAACATTCTATAACATGCAGAACATATTGAGGGAGCAAGAATTTAAGAGACCACTGCAAAATTATCAGTTTCTCTGGTTTTACTATTTATAGGTATGTGTTTGGGTAAAATGAACATTTTTGTTTTATTCTATAAACTACTGACAACATTTCTCCCAAATTCCAAATAAAAATATTGTCATTTAGAGCATTTATTTGCAGAAAATGACAACTGGTCAAAATAACAAAAAAGATGCAGTGTTGTCAGACCTCGAATAATGCAAAGAAAATAAGTTCATATTCATTTTTAAACAACACAATACTAATGTTTTAACTTAGGAAGAGTTCAGAAATCAATATTTGGTGGAATAACCCTGATTTTCAAGCACAGCTTTCATGCGTCTTGGCATGCTCTCCACCAGTCTTTCACATTGATGTTGGGTGACTTTATGCCACTCCTGGTGCAAAAATTCAAGCAGCTCGGCTTTGTTTGATGGCTTGTGACCATCCATCTTCCTCTTGATCACATTCCAGAGGTTTTCAATGGGGTTCAGGTCTGGAGATTGGGCTGGCCATGACAGGGTCTTGATCTGGTGGTCCTCCATCCACACCTTGATTGACCTGGCTGTGTAGCATGGAGCATTGTCCTGCTGGAAAAACCAATCCTCAGAGTTGGGGAACATTGTCAGAGCAGAAGGAAGCAAGTTTTCTTCCAGGACAACCTTGTACTTGGCTTGATTCATGCCAAAGCTGCCCGATTCCAGCCTTGCTGAAGCACCCCCAGATCATCACCGATCCTCCACCACATTTCACAGTGGGTGCGAGACACTGTGGCTTGTAGGCCTCTCCAGGTCTCCGTCTAACCTTTAGATGACCAGGTGTTGGGCAAAGCTGAAAATTGGACTCATCTGGGGGTGCTTCAGCAAGGCTGGAATCGGGCAGATTTGTCTTTGTGAAGGACGCATGAATCAAGCCAAGTACAAGGTTGTCCTGGAAGAAAACTTGCTTCCTTCTTCTCTGACAATGTTCCCCAACTCTGAGGATTGGTTTTTCCAGCAGGACAATGCTCCATGCCACACAGCCAGGTCAATCAAGGTGTGGATGGAGGACCACCAGATCAAGACCCTGTCATGGCCAGCCCAATCTCCAGACCTAAACCCCATTGAAAACCTCTGGAATGTGATCAAGAGGAAGCTGGATGGTCACAAGCCATCAAACAAAGCCGAGCTGCTTGAATTTTTGCACCAGGAGTGGCATAAAGTCACCCAACATCAATGTGAAAGACTGGTGGAGAGCATGCCAAGACGCATGAAAGCTGTGCTTGAAAATCAGGGTTATTCCAAAAAAATATTGATTTCTGAACTCTTCCTAAGTTAAAACATTAGTATTGTGTTGTTTAAAAATGAATATGAACTTATTTTCTTTGCATTATTCGAGGTCTGACAACACTGCATCTTTTTTGTTATTTTGACCAGTTGTCATTTTCTGCAAATAAATGCTCTAAATGACAATATTTTTATTTGGAATTTGGGAGAAATGTTGTCAGTAGTTTATAGAATAAAACAAAAATGTTCATTTTACCCAAACACATACCTATAAATAGTAAAACCAGAGAAACTGATAATTTTGCAGTGGTCTCTTAATTTTTTCCAGAGCTGTATATATATATATATATATATATATATATATATATATATATGTATATATATATATATATATATATATATATATATAATGAAAGGCAGTTTAATCCCATCAGATTCTATAGTTGGGGCCTCCAACTTCACCCGCAAAAAGCTTTTCATAATCATACAGTAGCACAACTGCCAACGCACCAGAAAAAGCAGCCTGGGAAATGCCAGCAACGATTGTGACTGTTTAAAATGTGCTTTCAAGAGTTCTGAACAAATTGATGCAATTTTAAGTGTCGCAATTGTCGGCAGCTTTAATACATCTCATTATAATATTTGTGAACCCTCATTTGCACTATATCTGCCCCCTTTTTGTGAATTTATGCAGGAACGCCCATAATTACATATTCATCTAAGGTTGAACCGCAAAGCATTCCATAAAAAGTCGCTAACAGCATTGCGCATGTTTAGCACATTTCACCCTAGACTTCCGACTCGTTTGCAACTGGTTTGCCACTATTGCGACAGGCGCAACACTTACCCCTACATCTACCCCTAAGTGTTTTCTGTTGCATTACTTAATAAAAACATCAACCCTATGACAACAAACCGCAATCTGGTGCTCCTTTAATTTCTTCAAAATCTTTCAAGCAATGTCAGTGCTCTTAAAAAACTCAGTATCTAAACTTGCATGTGCATTTTTCTTCTGTTGTCATCATTCAAATAGGTATAAATGTACTGTACATGATTTTACAGTATGTCTTAGCATTCAAGCCTGTAAATATATTTAAATCACTGAGGAAAGTTATTTTCCTGGAGATTTAGTTATTAATAAATTGTTGAAATGTAGAACAACATACTTTCATAGATGTATTTTATATAAGAGGTTAAGCCGTAGTTGATTAAATTAAAATCAAAATCACTAGCATTCTAAATTATAAACCCTACCTGTTTCAATTAACTTATGGTCTACAGGATTGTGATGCGTTTGTAAATGCTATCAAAGTTATTTATGTATTGCAGTTTATGTCATGAAAAAACACATGTTTGAGTCAATTTATGTTATAGTGCATGTCTCTTAACTTCATAGCAACTGTTGGTTGTGTTTGATTAATTCTTTTTTTCCCTCAATGCTATTTTAAAGACAAAAGACCCCATGGTTCGAATTTCCTTAAATGACTACAACACGGTTTTTACCGTGACTCAGTCTGGAATAGTCCGCTACTTGACGTTGCTGCAGCCAGTGGATCGAGAACGTCAGCAGACCTACACTTTAACTGTGAGTATTGTATTGCATTCATGCTTTATTAGTTGCAAGGGAAGATTGTCTATTCAACTATTATTTAAACAATGTGAGAAGCAAAAGTATTTGATTGTTCATATAAGAAAAAAATGTATACACTCAAAGAGTGCATAAGAAATACAATCAACTTGATTAGAGGCAACCACTGAACACTTATAAACATATTATAGGTTATTAAATGTAAATAAAAAACAGAAGAAAAACTGATATTATCACACTTAATCTGTTTATATAGGACATGTTGTGGTTTAAAAATGTTAAATGCTGTGTATTTGGCATTCTGAGTGTGAGATCTACACTCTCAGTTAAATTATGTGAAGTTGCTGCTAATAGGTTCCAATGGGGACATGACTTGTAATATAAATTATTTGGATGTCATGGATAGTCCTGAGCATTTTTTCTTTTAAGATTCTAATGCTAAACTGCCAGAGAATTTCTGCATGTGAATGAGGACTTGATGTAGTGTTTTCTTTTAAGCTTTAATAAACATAGTGGTTTATTCATGAGAGCAGTGAGATAGCAGGTTCCACTTGTTGCCACCTGATGGCTAAATATTGCAATCAAGCTATTATTTTCCTTAAAATAGTTAAAATAAGTCTCACCTTTTTGGCATGCCGTTTTGGTAGTACCTTTCAGGCAGTTTGGGTTTACATGTAGTTTTCTTACAGGGAGAGAAGTTTTCCTTCAAAATTCAAATGACCTGATATTAAAATATGGGAGGGTATATTTAAATGTTTCTGTTAGTGTTCCAATTTGGCCTTGCGCGATGACTGATATCATGCAGCTTTCTTAAACTGGGTTTACAATAAGTTTTTAGGTTGTGTTAAAGAATCGCAAGTGCAGCCTGCCTCACTTGGCCACCAAAGTATTAAATTAAAATAGGCAGGGAAACAAAACAATACCAGACATAGCGTTGCACAAATACCAAAAAATACTAACATTCCATAAGAGAGTGCTTTGCACTATCCATGCATTATTTGCTGAATATTTTTTGGTTGCATATATATTTATCTACATATAATATATACAAGGTTCCCTACAGAAGGGTAGCTTCATCAATTATGATCCTTGAGGTTGTCTACAAACAAAACTAAAATCCAGCACTTAACGTTAATGATATAAAAAATATCCAGTTAAAATGTTTAGTAGAGTACATTTTCAAAATACTGGTAATAAATCTACAATAGGCAACCCTACTCACCCACATTCCCCACTACAAAATGGTAACATAATAATACTACTAATAATAAAAATAATAATAAATACTGGAATCGGAATTCCAGAGGGACAGTGCAAGGCTTTTGCCAGTAGAACCAACAGGTTTTTTTTTTGTTTTGTTTTTCATGTTTTCATTATTGTGAAACCAATCTTTTTCTACGAATCAGGTTTAAGCGATTTCACTTCAACTCTAGACACGGTTGCTAAACCCCCCAGCAATAATATAGGAGGCCACTGGCACGAATTCCCAGCTATGCTAATTTAATTCATTTTGGGGTGACTTTATTTTTTTTCTTGCTCTGTACCCATGAAAGATGCTACATAAGACTATGTTATTGTTATTATTATTTTGCAAAGGGCTACTTTTTTTTTTTTGCTTCATAGTAGCTTCAGTATTTTTTTATAACTTATAGTGTGAAAAGAATTAGGAATGTGTGTGATATATGTGTGCTACATCACAATCTCTCGACAATGGAGAGAGAATTTAGAGTTTCTAAACTGTATGTTAACCAAGCCATTGTTTCCCTTTAAGGGAAATCCAGGGAAATCCAAACTGAAATCTTCTGCAGACCTCTATGAAACAATTGTGTAATCAAATGCTATGGTTATAAATGCAGTGTTTCTCCTGTTTACTGAATCCGCAAATGTGAATCTCTACCTCCCCCTTTCATCCATCCATCCTTCCAGACCCTGCCTGGAGTTAACATTCTAAGCAGTCTGTATCTGTCCTGCATTTCTGCAACTCATTGTCAGAAATTGATTAAAACAGTAAAACAGGCACACTTGCCAGTTAAGGGCTTAGTGACATATTTCTTCACAGTGAGACACTCGATAGGAGAAAGGGGATATATCGGCGCTCTCTGAGTGACAGCTTCTACTTCTTAAAGCAGTTTCATCATGCGGATAAGTTGGATTGTTTCTCAGTAGGAAACTGCTGTCAGTTTTAAAGGGGTAATAATAGCCAAGACTTACATTTTGTTTTTATTTTTTCTCACAAGTTATATTTCTGCTCACAACAGTATGAAATGTGAAAACTCTTCTCAACATCTGAATCTATAATTATGAAGAAAAAGAATGTAAATATAATTGCTCATTTGTTTCAGTTTACAGCCTTACTCTAAAATGTTATAGTTCTAAACAATACAATTAATTAAGAAAAGAAGATAAAAAAATATGTTTTGTATTTGTTTGACGTATTTGTCTTCATAATTGAAAACTAATTGAAAACCTAAATTGAGATAATATCAATATGAATTAGAGCATGTTGCATTAAAAAGTCAGGAGAGTGTCAACACTTTTCCATGACAGGCTTGAAAAAAACAATAAAATGTTACAGTACAACAAAGTTAGTGCTGTCAAGTCTTTGATATCCAGCTGGGGTTCACTCAGTTTCAAATACAAATTCTGGATCTGAATACAGGCTGACTGCCTTTTAGAAGGGTAGGGGAGTCGTGCTTGATTACAATTGTATATATTGTTGGAAAACAGCAAAAGCCCATTAATACTTAAAAAGCTACCAAGCAGTATATAGATAAAGACAAAAAATACATGGTCTAAATACTGTAAGCCAATGGTATAAATACTGCATGTTCCATATACAGTAAATGCAAATAAAGTGCATTTTAATGTTAATTTATCTTACAGTTCCGATATTATTTTTTGGTCTTGGTAAAGCTTAAGAATCCGTCAAATACTGTGTAGCTGTATGACTCATGTTATTTCCCAGATCTGTGCTGCTGTTCAATCAAACTTACAGACTCAGTCTCCAGTCATTTACTGACTGCCAATTACTCTCAAATGAGTCCTTGATTTAAAAAATACATGTCCCACGCCTCTGGAATTATTGATTGATTTTTTCACCATACATCAGGGAATCTGCAAAGTTGATTTTTTAAATTTTTATTGAATCCCCCCATGCGTTAATATCACAGTTTTAACAAGTAAATGTTGTCAGGGGGGTTACATGCATTAAGGTTTGTTTATGAAGAGGAAGTGTTTTTTTGCAGATGATACTTGTAAGATTTGCCGTTCTGGGAGGGAAGGGTTCAAAGCCTTACATCTGTGGTAGTGCTGAAGGAGGGAGTCCTGTACTTAAGGGACAGTGTGTTAAGTCAAAAGAAATCAAGTCATATCTGCCTAAAGTGCATTGCTCAATGAAGCGATAGTTAAGATATAATTGCTTCCATATTTGATGCAAAAGTAGTCTACAGGGGATAACTGTATGGGGAAGAATCATGCTATCACAACAGATCTGTGTCAGACAGAAGTCAATGATCTAGGTTTTTTTTTTTTTGTGGGGGGGGGGGGGTTCTTACAAGTGAAACAGACCACTGCCATCAACCTGGGTTGATAAGCAGATTGGGGAATGTGGTTGAGTGGCAGCAGTGTTAGGTTACGTAGAGAAAGGAGGACTACCTGGGACATACTGGTATGAGTTTCTTATAGGAGGCAACACATCAGATACATGTAGCTTTAACTTGAAAGTTATTTGAAGAATATGTTTTAAAGGTTGGTGTACAATTTTCTAGACTGTCATCAAAATAAAAATAAAAAAATTATAATTGAGTCAGGAGTTAACACTATGTGAACAGAGCCAGTAATGTACTGTGCTTACTGATGAATGCATTTTTTGTGTATGGTTAGATATTGTACAAATTTATACTATTTAAAAAAAAGCATAAGCAAACACTGTACATTCCTGTTACTTAGTACATTTTATATACAGCAGTTGGCTTTGTTCTTCAGTTTTAGGAGAGATTCTAAATGAGAGTGCCTTTTTCGGTATTAGTTTTCCAATCAGAAAAAAAGAGGTTTGCTGAAGCAGCTTCAAGCTATTTATCTGTGATACAGTATTCTATATGTATTGCCTTTGAGGGAGTGAGTAGCACCTTAGCGTATGCTTGGTTTCGAAAGGGTGGTACAGTCTGTTTGAACTAATGGGTTTCTTCATTTTCTCCCTAAAGATGATAGCCTCTGATGGAGTCCAGGAAAGTACTCCAGTCACAGTTAATATCCTGGTGATCGATGCCAACGATAACACTCCAGCCTTCTCCAACATCTCCTACAGTGTAAATGTTTACACAGACATGCAACCGGGAGAGACTGTGTTACGGGTAATCAATACCATAGTGGTTCTTTTTGCAAACAATCCACTTACTTAAAATAATAACAGCTTTCCAATCCTGCGGTGTGGTTCCCTTTTAAAGACATTAGCCTTTTCTAATGTATCAATCTCTAATTGTTTTAGCCTTGGCTATTTTAATTCACCTGTTCTGAATTGGTATGTTTGTCAGGGGTGAATGTCATTCCATAGTCTGGGCATGAGCTCAGCCAGTTGCTCAGGCCTGCTGAGACAAAAGAAAGATATGAAAGGTTGAGGTTTAGCTGACTTAAGAACAGAGACCCATTCTACCATTGATATCGTTATAAATTCTATTAACAATTTTAATTTGGATCTGAAGAAGACTTACTGATTTTATGAACAAGATAAGCTTTGATCCTAGCCATCTCTCATTTCCCAGACATCATAAAACCATGTGATAGGATATAATAGGCACTTCACTTTGACATACAGTAGTAGGGCAAAAACTTCACTTCTAAAGATTGAGAAAAAAGAAAAGAGGTATTATTGCTTGACCAAATTACCCCAAGTTCAGCTAAAGGTTTTATTTCTTTCTTTTTTATAAGCATGTAAGAGTTCATTGAATTATATATTTTTAAATATGTCTTTTAGTCATTATTTATTATTTAAATTATTGTTGCATGTAGATTGGATTTTAAAGGTTCACTTTGTACTCCAGGCTGTAAAAGAAAAACTCAATTCTAATCCATCCATCAAAGTGTTTCATGTTTAAATGTTTTATTGTTATTCAAGTACAACTTGAAAAAAAAGTGCTCAATCCACTGGGATATAAAAGGTGAGCTTGCTGAACAGATGCTTTGGCTGTGGCCTATATTCATAAAACTCATTATCTATTAACTCTTTAAGATGACAAGTTTGTCCCAAATTTCAGAACAAGATGTTCTCATATTTAGTTAACTCTTCTCTCAGAGTGGTAAAAACATGGAGACAGGTACATGTGATTATGATTTTAATTACATTGAAGTTTTACCATCAAGACCATAATCACTCTGGCTTTCAGGGTCTCCCAATGCTGTAGTAATTTCAACCTGCCACAGCTAAAGCAAGATTGCACTTGCAAAGGAAGCATCTGTTTTGCTTTACCTGTGACTGTGTGAGGTGCCTGAAAGATGACACATTGTATTTCAAGTAAACCCAGATTGATTGTGTTCTGGGATGAAGCTGCACATTTTGAATCTTTGAGTGCCTTTATCTTGCTTGGCCATACGTACTTTATTGTTTGCTTGCTTAGACAAAACTGTTTTATGTGCATAGTTGCAGTTTTCTTCAAGTATTTGCACTTTATTACACACTGAAATTCCCCAATACAGCAACTTTGTGTCCTATAAAATGTATGTAATGTAAAAAGTGTGAAACAGTGAGCTCTATTTTAATGAGCGTAACCATGGTAAATCTTCACCCCACTGTCCTAAAACTTTCAAGCTTGCGCTGACTGGTTTGCTTTGTATTTAGGTTGTATTTAGCAGGATTAATTAGAATTACAGAGCAGTGGTGTTACTTCAGATCCACCACCTTTGTGATAATTAAAATACAACCCACTTTTGGCCTGATTTTTTTAATGGATTTAAATGTAAATTGCTTTGCTTTTGCATTTAAACTTCAATGTTATTCTCTGTTTTTATCAGTTGTGTTACATTCTTGAAACAAAAAAAATAATTAAAAGATCATTTTTGTTCTCTGAATTACAGCTCACAGCTTTGGATGCTGATGAAGGTCTGAATGGGCAAATCACCTATGAAATTCTGGTTGGAGCGCAAGGAGATTTCATCATTAATAACAGGACCGGCCTGATCACAGTGGCTCCTGGTGTCAGTTTGATTGTCGGGCGCTCTTATGCCCTTACTGTCAAAGCATCAGACAACGCACCTGTTTCTCAGAGGAGGTAAATAAATTAACTACATGTGGAGTGTAATAGGATGTGATGGGTTTCGTAGGCTAGTCATTTTTTATTCAAGTAAGAGCCCCTGGAAACCTTGTTACTTTTCCCTTAGAATCGATCCAGGGCAGACCTGTTTTGGGTTTGAATCAGAAATTGACCCTAAACTAGCTTACTGTCACAACATTGATATGTACTGCTCTTCTAATTCACATGTCACAAAGTGTCATCTGCAAATAATTCCAAATAAGCATGTGATCAGATGTCATTTTAGGTACCCATTTATATAAAATAATAATAATAATAATAATAATTTACAAATTTGGAAACACATCTTATTTTATTAAAGAACTATCTGGCTATAGCCATAAAGATGAATGTCTGATTGCGTCTGCAGATGTTTGGGAATTATCATGTCAATGGCATTCAGCAGAATGAGCCGGTGCTGTCTGGTAATTTCAAAGTGATTGTCACTTACATGATTAGTAAACCATTAATAAAATAATCAGGTGTCCTCTGATCTGAGTCATCAAGGGAGTGATGTCTATATTGCAAATTCATTTTGTGCTTAGTTTAGATGAGATAGACAGAGAAGATGCAACATTCACAGCGAAATATGCAGACCACACATGGAGCTAGACTGCAAACAAGATTGTTTGTTTTGTTTTGTTTTGGTACACCTTGATAACAGGGAGAAACAGATGACAAGCAGCAGGTAAATAATTACTTGCTTATTAAAGTCAGATTCTACAGATAGCGACTGAGTGGTATAGAGGATAGCGATAAAGTGTTTTTACTACAGCTGGGTAGGTTTGTGTTGGCTTTACTGTACACTCAAACATATCCAAACCCAGATAACACTCAGTTCAAATAAAGAAGAGTGTGCTTAAATTCACTTAAATCCCCAACTGCTGTTACAATACTTTATGATTGCATCTTATTATGAAAAGTACTCTTGTCGTCTTCACTCTTCAGGCAAAATTCCAGTGCCCTGAAGCTTAAGTTCAGGCTAGAGAAACCGAGAACAATTAAACCTTTTTACTGTATCTTTTAAATCCTGAATAGTGGGAATAGTGGTGTGTGTTAGTGTAATCATTACAGTTCATGGTAGGCTGGGATCCCAAGGTTTTGTAATCTGCAGTAGTTACTGCAGTTATTTTGTTTAACATGTTGTTTCCTTATTATGCACCTATTTCAGAATCAACATGTCTTCTATTCTAGTTACTGTGTACAATATAAACCTAATCCAAGGCTTGCTTCAATTCTTGATAATGAATTATTTTAAAGCTCCCCATTCCCTTTACATCTGGTAGATGTTAATTAACTCAAGTTTACTTGTTTACTTAACATATTTATCTTCATTTCTTGTACATCCTTCTAATTACAGGAGCTCCATAACTACTGTCTATGTTGAGGTGCTACCACCAAACAATCAGAGCCCCCCGAGATTCCCACAGTTCATGTACAGCCTTGAAGTCAGTGAGGCCATGAGAACTGGAGCCATTTTACTGAACTTGCAGGTAAAGGGCAGTAATGAACAACCAATATGCATGAAACTGTGTGACTTGATGTTCCAAGACAGAGGTGTTCACCATGTGATATCCTATAGGCTTATTTCGGGGCTCCACCCTGCTTTCCCTGTAAATCTTCTCCTATTTCCTATTTAAGTCTGAATCTCACACAGCTCGCTGTCTAGCGTTTTCAGTGTTTTCTCATCTAGTGTTTTCGCTTTCTAGCAATCGCTCAGACTCTGTCAAACATGCTTAAACTTTCTCTCTTCACTAATGTCTAAACTTCGTCTTCTCGTTCTCTCGTCCAACTCCGATGATTTAGAACAATTTTCCTAACCGCATCACCAGTTAAGCCTGCAACTATCTAATCTCCAGCCACGCCATTCAAAGCGCCACTCCATTATTCAACCTCCGCTGTGTCTCCATAAAGATCATCCCTTCGCCAAACTTTTTAAAGCTCTGTTCGACAAAGGCATCAGCATTCCTGTCTGCAGCAATCGCCTTGCCCTTATCTATTGCAAAGCTTTGTTTGTTTTTTCCTCCGCCTGCAAACAACTACAAGCAGGCGCCCCTCCACGACTTTTCTTTAAAGATTGGTACATCAACGACATTCTGAAAGCTATTTTCGTAAAGATATGTTCTCCTCCGTAGCAGTTCAGTGTTAAAGCAGCAGTAGTTTCCCTCCCCACCTGGTCATTCGATAACAGAATCACACAATTCTGTTACACTCTCGTCTAGACGCCATTGCAGCCTCTGCTCCCTCAACGCCCGCATCCGCAGTAGATCTGTCCATCATCTCGCTTGTGTCTGTTCCCCATGTGAGTTCCTGGTTTAGCAATTCACTGCTACTTACGTTCAGCAGCCGAAACAAAAAAAATCATAATGGGTAAGGACATTAATTTGGTTTCAATTCCCAGTTCAACGCGAGAACCCCAGCTGTGTTCTCATTCTAGTTTTGTGCTTTGTAATGTATTACGTGAAGCCTACTCCCAAAACATCACTTTCAAAACAAACCATTGCTTAAAAAAAAAAGCATAAACTCCAACGACACTGCTGCGCTGCAACTTTCCACTGGTGCCTCACAGGCCATGGTTACCACAGCAACGCCCTCATTGAGCGACTACTGGGAGTGCTAAATTGCGTGGTAACCAGGCAATTTCATGAGGCACTGTGAGGTTTGTGCCTCAGTATTGCACAATCTTCCAGCTTAATGCCACTGCGTGTTCACAACTGGAGAGAGTAAGTTCAACTCGCCGAATTCATGACATTTAAATCAACTGCAGGCGCGTCTCGTGGCCCTATGTTAACTTATTTATATACATAATTAACTGTCCTAAAATATCTATTTACTATATTTTTTTAATTAATAATAAATATATAAAGAATATGCAAAATGTCTTCATAGATAGTCAGACAGACGACGCTCAGCAGACCATGACTCACTTGCCTGTACTGACGAGCCGCCTGTGATTTCAATCAGGCGTCACACGCTCTCCTAACATCAGAAAATAAATAATTAAAGGTAAAGATATCAATGTTACACTCAAGTCACGAGACATTAACTTCCACACCGCCATCTAGAGTTGGACCAATACTTTATTCTACACCGTGGAGTTCTCGGTTAGATACGGGGGTACTATGTTCTACGAGTACCATAAAGCATACTCCGCTAAAGCCGCCACCATCTTATCAGCAGATAACCATTTTGTCTATCGTTTACCCTGATTTTAGACCTCTTTTAACCGCATTTTCAGCGGTTTGTGAGCCAACGCCTGCGGACTCTGTACATCCACAGCCCATTCTACTTTCCTCTGTCCAAATACAATCCACCGTCATTCTCTACACAGATTTGCCGCAATATTAAGATCGCCATATTTAAGGTGTTGGCATGATACAGCATCAGAGCATTTAGGATAAACATTCCAATCACATGGACTATTGATCACAATAATCAAATCTATTCTACCCTGCAGCATGTTTTAAAGACAACGGTTTTATTCTAATCATAACGTCCAGTTGGCAGTATAATACCACAAGTTCTATCTTTTAGCTGGTCATTTCACTGCGAAAGTCATGTATTTTCAAATCAGGTTATTATTTCATTCGATGTGAGCTGCCAGTCAGGTTAAAAAAAAATGTCCTTCGATTTATCAGCGTTTCAGTTAAACCAGCATCCTACCTTGCAATGGACAATACACTTACAGATTGCTCTTGATCAATAGGTTTTGCAGTGGCCTCACAGCAATGCATTCTACATCTCTCCTGAAAGCAGCCTCATCTTTCACCTTAACACTTAAAGACCAACATCGACATCCTATCAAAATTCTGGTTAGCAGGCAATTGTGCAACAACCGCCTGCAATTCCAAGGAGGCACTTTGTGCAGCTTAAATTTGCTCATGTCTCACAATGAGTTTCTTTTCACTCACTTCAGCAGATCTCTGCTCTCTACAGCAGGCCACAGCACACTGCAGGTGATAGTCCACTGCACACTGTTACAGATCTGCTCTCAACAAAGCAAGAAAGGATATTAGGATGTGGGCTACTTTAATTCGTCACTGGAACGGCCTGTCCTTATACCTGATTTCAGCTCCTCATGATTTGAATTTCTTTACTGGCGCTTCATTCTTAGGATTCAGGGGTTACCTAGGGACTGAATGGTTCTCTAACGAATGTGCCCCTGAAATACAGAATATTTCTTCCCACCTCAAAGCTACAGCTCTTCTGGAACTGTATCTCAACATTGCAGCTGCTTACATCTGGGGCCACCAATGGTCAAGAAAATCTATCACATTCTTTAGCGACAATAAATCTACAGTCCATATCATCAATAAAGGAAGATCTTCCTCTCCCCTTATAATGCAGTTACTACGTCACCTCATTTGGATTTCAGTGTCTTTTAATTTCTTCATTCAATCCCATTAAATTCCCGGTTCACATAATGCAGCTGATGCTCTTTCTCGCCTACGGATCGCCAGATTTCAGCAGTTGGTTCCCACAGCATCTCCAGCACCTCTCCAAGTTCCACAATACCAGCACATAGTATTCCTGTGAGCTCCTGTCTTCAGCCTTCTTCAGTCTTCTAGAAAGTACATGTCTGCTGCTCTAGCTCCATCAACAAGATCATCCTACTCTACAGACTGGTCTTCTTTCTTCTCATTCTGCACAAAAAACAAAATTCAGGCAGTTCCATTTAATTAAGACTGGATCCTAGCCTTTATCGTCCACGCAAGAGACATTCTACACCTGTCCATGTCCTCTTCGATTCTTCTGGCCATTCTAGCAATCTGCCTGACGCTCTGTGGCATATCTAAGAGCTCCCCTCCTACTTCCCCATCTTGCTGTTTCAACCCCTTTGACGATCTCCTCATGGAAGTCATGTGCTTAACTACTTTCTTTGGATTCCTCAGATGCTCCGAATATACAGTCCTATCCCTTTCCTGCTTCCCTTCTCTCGGCATCAGTTCCAACAGCATCTCTTTAGTTCCAGATTCTCATTTCCTAATTATGCTCCGCATCTCTAAGACAGATCAACTTCGTCAGGGTCAATTTATACAGCTCTTGAAGATTAATTATCCATTATGTCCCTACACCTCCATGTCTACATACATCTACAGCAAGAAGCCTTTCCTTCTGATGGATCCACTGTTCACCAGCTCCTCCAGTGCAGTAGTTTACAAGACATTGGTTCTCAACTCCCCTTGCCTCTCTCCAAAGCAGGCCTTTTTCCTCAGTTCTACACTCCTCACTCCTTTAGAATTGGAGCAGCCATCTCAGCAGCAAAAGCCAACATCAATCAGCATCTAATTAAGAGCCTAGGGCGCTAGTGGGGGGGTGGGGTGGGGTCCCACGGGTGTGGGGTTATGCGGGGAGCCGGGGGTCCAACCTTTGGGGGTAAGTGAGGCTCACTTCCCCGACCTCTATGGCCACCGAGGGGGGGGGGGGGGTTCTCACTGTGTGAGTCAGAGGGGACCCCCGGCCACACACTCTATCCTTTAGCAGCTCCTGCTCTTAATTTTAATCAAATTGAGACTGGGCTCTATTTCCAGCTCCCTATTCTATCATTCCAGGTTCTTCAGCGCAAGATCCTATTCCTCCTACACGACTGCCGCTCCGCAGAGCCTGTCGTGGGCTCCGCTGAGCGAATCTATCTCATGTGTTTTCTGGTTCCCGTGGCCGCTGAATAGCCTGCCTTCGAGGCCGCACCCTCTCCTCTGGCCAAGAAGGCTCCCGCCGGTCGTGAACCTCTTTCTTTTCCTATCCTATCCCCTGAGGCCAATCCTCAAACTACCTCTCCAAGTAACAACCTTTCACTCCAGCCCCGGCTCTCTCCCCGTGAAATACTGTAAAGCCTGCTGTGGGTTTCACCTGAAGAGCAAAGATATGCAGCCCTGAAGTGGCAGTACATTGCTTCTGTTTTTAACCTATATTCATGACTTATTTATTTCTGACTACTTGCTATAAGATAGTTCCCAGCTCCCCACTGCTATGAAGATGGAGTTTTCATATTGCTGTTCCCCTTCCAAAATGTAACTTTAATGTCTAACGACTAGCCTCATTGTAAACCATGAGACAACTATGTAATATTAGGAGCTCAAATTCAGCCATCACACATTTACAAGGCAAAAACTGTCAGAAGCTGGTGAACATTTTTTTTTTCTCACAAAGATAGATGCTGTTCTTCATCTAAGATTTTAAAGACATGTTATGCTAATACTTGATTTCTTTCTAAATGATGCTTCAAATTACATAATTTGAAATATTTCTAAGAGATTTGTAACCCAGGTCTGAATTAAATCATAGTTATACATTATAATTCTCATGGCAGCTACATCATTTTGATTTAATCCCTGCTCAGTTGTAAAATAATTCATAACAATAGCTGCTGTAGCAGTTTCAGGTTTCACAATGCAGCCCTTAACTCTTGAGGTGCTGTACAGTCGTAACACTAATAGGATTGGTTGCAGGTAATGCGCACATAGTTGTTGTCCCTGCCAGGCATGTTTGATTGGCTGAACAGACTAATGATATCTAATAGTATCACATTATAAACTTTAATTAGAAGCACAATATTCTGTACTTTGTGAAGTTGTGAAATGTAAGTGTAATTTTTTGGAGATTCCTTGGCTATGCTGAACATATTGCCTGATAATAGCTAGCAAACCATAACAGATCCACCGCTTAAACCATTCCCACTCCATCACCACAGGCACACACGTCTTCGGGTTCATCACAGAGAATAAATAATTGGGCACCACTGAACACAAATTTATAAAAACACAAACGTAGTTAAATGAAAATGATTTATACCTCATTTAATAAAGCACTAAAGGGGTGTACTTGGTAATCTTCCAGACCATTTGCAAGGTCTTTCAGGTATATATACACCATCCACTCGATATATCGCGGGTGGCGGGGTCCAATATAAATCCTCTATATATCGAGGGCCGCGATATAGCGAGAGACCCATAGAAAAACAAATAGGCTAACAAATAAATACTGTACAACCACTCCCTCGTTTTATCGGGTGCATCAGGGTCCAGTATAAATCCTCTACGCACCCTGCTTTTTCTCATTTTTCGTATAAAAAGCAGCACACCATTTTAATTTGTACAGTGGAGGGTAATTACTTCTCATCAACTTCAGTCTCCAATTAATTTCATGAGTCTTCCTTTTCTTTCTCAAATGCACAAATCCGCTGCATTGAAAGAATCAATTTCCAACAAAAAATAGGAGGCTTGTTGCTAGGGAGCTGACGTCACTGCCTTGTGGCTTTTGCTAGTGCATTGCTGCCACACATGAACACCTTGTTGGCTAAAATAAAAAACGCTTCAGCAAGTAGATATTTAATTTGCTTTGTGTTATTGTGCAATACGTGTGTATATGATAACAGTATGATATTAATGCTTTGTTTTTAATTGTTTTGTATAATGTTGTTTGTGATGTGCAGTACGAAATAAAACAAACAGTAATTCTAAGTGCCTATGGATATTGCAGCTAAGGCATACACAGTTAGACAGTTAAAATTGGGAGCCAACTCCAGGACCGCGATATATTCGAATCCGCAGTATAGCGAGGGGCGATATAACGAGGGGTGGGTGTGTATATATATACGTACAATGGGAAAATGTAAGTGCATGAATAAAATAACTACCTAGCAGAATGGGTTTTTTTTGTTAAATGCAGTATTCATTCATTGATTATCTTTTTCTTCCTCAAGGCCACGGACCGTGAAGGTGATCCTATAACTTATCGTATCCAAAATGGTGATCCTCAGCACGTGTTTAACCTCACACAAAAGTAAGTTAATGTCTGCTGTACATTCTCAGTAATGATTCATTTGAATGTACTGCCCTTGAATAAAATAAAAGGTAGATACTATAGTAAGCCAAGTGATTAATCAATTATCATAACTGTCGCAGATTCAATCTCTAAATCATTTCTATTGTTTTTAACTATAGAAATGTTTAGGTAATGATACCTGACAATGTTATTTGGATTTGCATTCTGTACTTTAACTGCATTTTTCCTGTGACTGTTAAATTATTTCATTGGGTGCTTTTCAAACCATGTCTGTTATTATAAGTAGCTGAACAGTTTTGTAACCCCACTGGTTAATACAGGTCATAGTAATACTTTCTGCAAGTCCTTAATTAGAAAGAGTACATAGAGTAGGGCTTATAATGGAAGCAACTGCCAGGTAAAATAACATTAAATTAACCTTATTAGGCTGCTAACTGTTCCATTTGTGTATGGGACTGTACCTGGGAATTTGTGGGAATTTCTCATTCAGTAAAACAAAACAGTTTGTTGTAAGAAAAAAGTAATGAAAGACTGGTAAAGCAAGAACCCTGATTCAAAAGTCAAATGCTTATCTGTCAGTTGTTTTTAGGCATATCTTTTAAGGAAAGTCAATCTTATTGCAAAACACAAATAAAACAACCTTATTAAAATGGACAGATGTCAGGAGACAGAGAAGGGGAATTAGCATTATAATCAATGCTAATTAGCAGATGTGAAGATGAAAAAAGCAGGACTATTAAGTCAACTGTGTGTTTAAATGTAGCCTTTGCTTTATTTATTTATTTTCTTCTTTATTTTTTATTTTTTTAGTTTAATCCAAAAAGGCTTGCTGCCAACCGAATAGTTGCTGTATCCATTTCTAAGCTGACATATAATTGTCAATCCTCTAATGGAATGCATGCCTAGATAAGAGACATCAATATCCTCAGCCGCTAGCATGAACCAGCCCGGATGGTTTTGATGCTAACTATCTTTGTGGAGCCTGTTCTTCAGAGAAACAGTTTATATTACCTCTGATCTTGGATAATAGAGGTCAGAATCCGACTAGTGCCTTGAAATTGAGAAGATCAGAGAAATGTCAAGAATAGATTTAAGAGAACTGGAAACATTCAATTCGCATTAATATTTTTTCACAGTACATGAACTCTTTGGTGGTCTGCTTAAACTGTGTTAATTAAATACCCACAAATGGTAGTTTAGCTATCGTGGCTGTCAGTGCTGATGCTTACTGGCTTGATAATTGAGATTAAACTATCCTTAGTAGATGTATTGCATTATTAAGAAGTAATAAATAAAAAAAAAACATTAAACAAACAACATTTTCTCATTGGTTTGTTTTTTCACCAAGAGTTTGTAAAAAAAAAAAAAAAAAAAAAAAAAAAAGGTCAAAGTCAACAATTAGCAACTGCAAATCACAAAATACAGGTTCTTACAAGTACTGTACTGCTAACCACCCAGAGTTTATAACTGATGTTTTTTTTATGTTTGGCTTAAAAGTGTTTCTGACTGAACATGTTTATCATTTTTTTTTCTATTATTAATATTTGAAAAATAACTAAGTAAAAATACCCTTAGGAATCAGAATTGATTTAATGTAATGGTAGTGTTACTCAGTCCAAAAACCATCATTGGTTTAAAAGCATAGAGAAAAGCATAATATCTTAAACTTGTGGTAATTACTGGTGTTCCTGGGAAAAAAAAAAATCCTATTTTAAAGTCTGTGGTCGAGAGTGTTTGTCAGATGAAGACTGAAAGAGATGCCATTGGTTCATTGTTCTGCAGCTGGGAAAATCATACAGTAGAGAGGCCTCAGATGAGTTTTAATCAAACAAATAATCATGAAAAATGGCTTGAGAGAAATGGGAAGACAAATAGCTGGCATTTAGTTCTTTCTAAAGAGGAGTGACAGACAATGCTATATGCTGTTTTTTAATCAACGTTTGAGTCAATGCAGTCAAGACAGGATGGAAAGAGATTTGCCAGTGGAGGAATACAGTAATCATTGTTTTGTCACAGAAACACACCATTATTATCTCCATTTTTTGAAGATTTGTGTGTCAGTTAACAATATGTAAATAAAAATAAAAAAAAAAGCTTGACGTCTGTAAAATAATACATGCCTAAAGATGCCATTTATCAGCTCTAAAATATACATCAAAGATAAACGTTGTTGTCTTCTGTCATTATTATGACACACCTTTTAAGTGACAAAGGCAGATATTGTTTCCTTGCCAGCACAAAATTCTCATATTCTGTGCCTCAAATATTACCGTATTCTAAGAAAAACTTTGGCCAAAAGGCAAACTTTTCAAAACTTTTAGTAAAAATATTTGTCATCTAGACTTTTATAGTGTTTACAATTGAGGTTTTAAAGTAATTGGCGAGGGTCTGAAGCACAATCTATATAACTAAAAAACAGATGTTTGTCATTTTATGTTTGTTCAACAAAAGTTATATAAATGGTAACCAAAGTTGTGCTTACCTCGTATAAGCTGTATTAACATTATAAATAGACTTTTTTTTTTTTTTTTTTACATTATTCAATACATGCTGAAATACATTGCAATGGATACTGCTACATCCTGGTTCTCATGCTATAATTCACATTGTCTGATTGCAGCCAGACCATTTGATTGAAAGTGATTAAGTAGAAGAAAAGGGTTACCAGTGATTATATTTCTAGTGCTATTAAGTGGTAAGAAAAAGCATTTTATAAAGTTGATTAGCTTCATTTAACATAAGTGGATACATTTTAAAGTAATAGGAATCTTAGGAACATACCGGTACATCCCAAGAAGGTATTTTACTTAATTTAATTCCCTGGTATAAGAAGTCACGTTGTGCAAAGTTACTGATATCCAGTGGGTGATTATAGGGGTAAAGAAATATATTTAAATTAGAACCTAATGTGAATGTCAGAAAACCAACTTAATGGAAAAATGACTCTACAAAAGGTCCCCCTAGTCTGAAGGTTAATGCTCAAGTAAATCCTAAATCTAACAATGCTCAATGAGGTTTCAGTATTTATTTAAGCTTAAAATTGAAGCGTTTTATTATTATTATTTTTATATAGACAACTTTGCCCTTTATTAAAATCAGAAACTTGAAAGGGATTATTACTGCATGGTTCACTGTCTAATGTACTTGACTGATGATACAGCACGAAACAAAATGAAAACCGTTAACACTAGAACCGCCGCGGGATTAATGAGATTTAAAATGTAAATGAATCTGCGTACTGTCAATGCAATGCGGTTGTTCGTTTAAGAAAAACAAAAAAGGACAACCGCATTGCATTCACAAACGCAGATTCGTTTACATTTTAAATCCAAACCCGTCAAAATGACTGCCGTGGCGGTTCTAGTGTTAAACAGATGTTTGATATTGTATGTATCAGATGTAAATAAAATAAAAATATTAGTTTCTTCTCAAATGCTACTAAAATCTTAAGTTTCAGTATCGGTCTTCATTAACTTGTTTTGTTATGCTGTTCTTCATAGTGCTGGACTTCTTGTCCTAGGAAAGCCCTTGGACAGAGAGAGTACAGATCGATACATTCTGATTGTCACAGCGTCAGATGGCAGACCTGACGGGGTGAGTCAGTATGCATGTACAATGTGTGTGTGTGTTTGCAAATATATAACACTATATAAAGAGATTGGTGTTCCAATGGCCGCAATTACTGTAGAGCTGAATCCAAACTTTCTGACAAAGAATCTTGTGGAAACTTCCCTGGTCCTAAAGAATGATGTGACACCAGAAACAGAGATCTGATAAGCACAAGCACAAGCACTTTGCTGGATTGATTGTAGATGGCACTTTGAACAGTGTGTTCATTCTGGTCTGCTGGTAGACTTTTAAGTCTTGAAATCTTTGCAAAGCCAAGTTATTTAATTTACAAGATTACTTTTGTGTGGCATCAGCTAGCTTCAGTGTTCTGAATTTTAACTGGATGGAAGGCAGTGAACATGGAGTGAAGCCAAATGAAGCCCTATGGATTTATGTTTCAAACAAGAGATGAACGGTCCTTAATGATCCCAATAATAGATCTCCAGCAGACCTCGTATATCGCATATTATCAGTCATTGCTATTGTCATATACAATGTCCATTTGTGTGTTGATGAACAGTTTAGTACTGAAAAAACCGAATCACTTCACCAAGTCACTCTTGGGCATTTATTTTATAATTCATGATGTATATCTGTGCTGTATCTATTAACTTGTGTTGAAGTATAAGATAAGATTTCCCGATTTTGTTTTCTAAAAACATATCCCAGTGCCTCTGACCTTTCAAATATAGCCACATTTCTCTCCTCTTACTGCTACTATTCCTCTCTCAGAAGATTGG
Source organism: Acipenser ruthenus (assembly GCF_902713425.1). NCBI lineage: Eukaryota > Metazoa > Chordata > Actinopteri > Acipenseriformes > Acipenseridae > Acipenser > Acipenser ruthenus. The sequence continues at coordinate 15,521,129 of NC_081195.1, read as the reverse complement.
CCTTCCAAAGACACATTGTAAACCCATAATGCAAGCTGCATTTTGTTACAAGGTTCTATATGTGGGCACACATGGACATTTCCATTAGTACAATGTTTCAAACTGCTGTCAACAGCTGAATAGCATCTTATCAGAACCAATACATCTTAAAGAATACACTGGATAAGTTCAGATGGGATGTTGTAATCTTCAATGTCTTCGTTATAAAATACCTCTTGTCAGCACCTTTGTCAAATATTGAAAATTTTTAGAATGTTTATATTATTTATTAACAGATTGCATCACATGTCCCAAGTCCAGTTGTGTAATTTTAAATACAGCTGAGTTTTATTTGTATCCAAACTGGCTAAAACATGAATGTTAATGCTGTCTAGAGATGCAGCAGGTCTCAGTGACTTCTGGCTGTCCTTTGCTTTGTGGGTAGCAGTAGCATCCTGGAGATTGAACTGTGGCCAGCTTAGCCTGCTTGATGTGCTGCTGACCAATTAATAGGACTCATCAGGAGTTAGCATTGGGGAACCTCACACATCAATATTCCTTATCTTTTCCCAGCAGAAGCCGCTGTAGGAGAGGAGATCATTTGTGATGTGTAAAATGTAATTAATATAAAAATATATAAGCATACTTTTTATTGACTTCCAAATCTAATATTTTAAAGGAGTGCAAACCAAGGTTTCATAATCCAGTCTTTTCAAGACTTTCTGGTTCATATATTTTAAACTTAAGTGAAACGTTGCTGCTGTTTTCTACTAGCTAATCACTAGAATTGTCTAACTTCAATCAGACCATAGCATCAGGACCAGGATGGAGCAGGTGATCCATAGTGTTGTATTTGGTTTATTTCCATATCCTGGTAAGATGATAATAATAATAATAATAATAATAATAATAATAATAATAATAATAATAATAATAATAATAATCTTAGCACAATTAAAGGGGGAAACTAATAATGTTAAAATTAGCTAATAAGAGGCAATATATTTTATTTTTTGTAAAATTATAAATTATCAAAAAAAAATGAATTCTCATATAGTATTACTTACTAATCTGAGTGTTTTTGAAGTTGTAGATGAAAATCAATACGTTATCAAAGAGCATGCATTATTTATTTGATTTATAGTATTAAATATATAAGCTTTAAGAATTTTTACAAGTGTGTAGAACAGTGAAAGTTACTTTTCTGAGTCATTGACTGAATGCTATACAGTCTTGGGGACTGAGTAAGAAGGAATATATAATTGGGTCTCCCTCGGGTTGATAGATGGCACACTATCTTTTATATCCCAGGTATGGTATGATTTTCTGCACTGAAATGATGCTAATCCACCTGGATCATTTGATTGTCAACTGCCCTTTTTTGTAATTTGAAAGATGCTACAGTAAATTCACTATGTGGAACACATCCAGTATTGTAGTTCAGTGAATCGGATTTAAGATGATATCTACAACACAACCCCACCCTAATGTTACAGCAGAGCACCACCCTGCATGTACTGATTATGGTTATTGTATCTAAAATCTATATACTGCTTTTCTTTTCTTTTTTCTTACCATTTATTTTGCAATATGCATTTAAAAAGATAACCACCATACTTGTTTTATTTCACACCCAAGCATCCATTAAAAAAGAATCATCTAAGAAAACCCTGTGTTAAAGTGATCTTGTAAGTTGAGTAAATAGAATCCATCCGCTGTGGTTGAATTTCCCTTACAAAAAAGTACCATTGTATTACCATTAAAACAATGGGACTGTCCTACAGTAAATTCGACAGTATCATGGAATTTATTACCTTCATGGTACCATAGGACTACCATCTGATAAGGGTTACCATGGTACCGAATCCTGTACCTAAATCAATAGTAACAAAATTAACAAAATGACGAAAGATGGTCCCAAAAATGTTCATAATGGATCACACACATAATTGGAGAAAAAAAAAATTACTTGCCAGAGCTGTTTATAGTTCACCTGTACCCAAAGTACCATCCTGTACCATGGTACTGCCATTGTAATCCTATGGTACCTTTTTGTACAGGATGTTATATAGTAATTTGGGGTATTGTCTGTGATGATGTACAATAGCTAACTACCTTGTACTTGGTAATTACAGTGAATTTATTTTAAACACTTGTGCACAGAGGAGAATTCTTGTTGGCAGTACATTTGTTTTATGTTAAATAATATAATGTTAAGTTACAAAGAAATACCATAAATATTGCCATATCAGCTGTGTTCTTTGAGCAAACATGAAAGAGAAACAAATGAGTCTGCCTCTTGGCCTACCCTGTGAAGTATGTCATATTTATTTGTTCCCAAGGACTAATTTATTATCCCTTTAAGGGGATGCACATCCCTGATGACCGGGATTTAGGGGAGGTGCCTGTAAGTAAGTACAAAAGTAAGGATGTCCATGACAGGATAGCGGCGAGACAGAGACTCAGAAGCCAGGAAGCTGCAGTTTAAGTGCACATTTAATAAAGAAAATAACACCAATTACAAACAAAAAGGGCACAAGGGCCAAAATAAAGGTTTAAACAAAACACAAAAACGTAGGCTGGGCATTCGCAAAGACAAAATTGTGTAGAAGCACAGTAACAAACACAGGGCACACTCACCAAACTCCTCCTCCCAAATGGAGCCCTGGGCTCTCCTTTTATGTGATGCTCCAAATTAGCACTTAATCATTCAGTTAAGGAGCAGCCACATTCTCACATGTTTTTGACAGGGACAGGAATTAACACCATCCCTACCAACCACCACCTAAACACCATAAAACACTACACTATTTACAGGCAGATCGCTTGCTCTGCCACATATCACTGCCACAACTGGCCCCAACGGCCACGTACCCCCATAAATTCCCCAAAGTCTCGGTGGTCCTCCGGGACCAGAGGCAGAGGCAACTGTGGCAGTGACAATGCTGCCAGTGGAGGTGGTCTCCCCGGGCGGTGGTGAGCTGGCATCCCTGGGCGGTGGCGAGCTGGCATCCCTGGGCGGTGGCGAGCTGGCAGGTAATGTCAGGTAGTCTCCCTCTAGTTGTGGAGGCGGGAGCTGCAGATAGTTTCCCTCTAGCGGTGGAAGCTGGAACAGCAGGTAGTCTCCTTCTAGCAGTGGAGACTGGTGCGGCTCCCCAATCGGTCTCTGGGGACTGGTGCGGCTCACCCTCTGCTATTTTTATATTTCATAAAAAAAGTTACTTAAAATGTTATACATTGCTAGAGGTTCTGCTGTTGGTTTATAGATCTAACAGCAGTAAAAAAATGTACAGACTTTACAATTTTATTTTAGTATTTTGTCTCATACATTTCATGTTTTCAACTGCTCATATACTGTATATGTTGTTTGTTTTTGCTGACAATTGTTTTAAGTTACAAACAAATTTATCAAAAAGTAAATTTCTGAATATTATGTGCACCCTTTCACAATTGTTAGAAGCGACATGCTATACACAGGATGCGTGTGTATCATAACTAAGTCACCACCTAAATGAATACTAACCCCTATTTCTTGCAGCTGTTGGCCGAAGCTGGTCTTATAGCCGAGGCTGTATTTATGTTTGGGAAAATATATAAGTGTACAGTCTATACTTAAGTATTATTCTTTGTTTTACACCTCTGCAAGTTTTACAAGGGGTGCACATTATATAAGGGGTTATAAAAGGTGGTAAATGAAAATGCGCAGTCATGTTCACACTGCACAGAGTATGCACAATGCACAGTGTGCATTTTATATTTCTAAAATTATTTTATGCATTTTATGTTGATTCGATAAGAAAAAGAGATGACTGTTTGACTTGCATGTAAGCTTTGCTACTCTCAGAGGTAACAATCCCATATGAAATCTGGGAGCAATGACAATTTTTTTAACAATGATCGCAATATATAAACTTAATGAGAAATGCAGCTTCTTTATATCTCTGTTGCTAAAGCTCGTTTTTACCTTAGTAACCATAAGAATTGCTGAGTCCATAACTTTGGGTACCACATTACAATAAGTAGTGCTTCTTCAAAGCTTGCTATGCAACTACTGAATAGTATGATGTAAAATAAGTTTGCCTATCAAATTAAAATAAAGTATTTAAGTCAAGATAAATTCCACATGTATGTTTATGAATAGCCTAATTAATCTGATCTATTTATTATAATGTTCCCCAACATTTGGTTCAATTTAATGACTTACTTTAATGAACAACATGCATTCTGCTGGAGTCGCCCCTTGTGTGGCTTACTTACCCCCTGATTAACATCACGACTAAAAATACTGTATATTGACCTCTGCCTTAGCGCAGGGTTACAGGTTTTAGGGTAGTGGTATTAGGACCTGGTGCTGTTTAAAATAGAAAATATTGGGCAAGAACTCACATGCCTTCCTGCAAAAGTACTATAGCCACCAGAGATGTCATTTTTGTACCAATTCCTGATATTTTATGCTCTTATGTTCACACAATGTTTCCTTTGCAGTGCTTGGGAGAGTATAGAGGGCAATGGAGCATCAGCAAACAGGGGGTACTCAGTGCATATCAAGTTCCTTTCTGGTGAAATTGTGACATTTTTACGAAAAAGTGCACGCTGTGTATACTTGATGTCTTTGATGACAATTTTGGACGACTCCTTAAGAAACAGCTTAATTAAATGTCTGAGTTATTTCTGTTTTGATAGCTTTATGTTCCTTTCAGAAACAATTCAGTAACTCAGAAATTTGGATAATTTGCTATCAGCAAATAGTACATGTACTTTACTGCATAGGGGCCTGCTTTCAATATTTCAGTTTTTTGTCTTGCAAGTCAGATAAAGAAATAACCATTATACATATCTAACAGACCCATTTTGTTTTTCTTTAACGCTAGACCTCCACCACTACTGTGAATATCGTTGTCACTGATGTCAATGATAACGATCCAGTTTTTGATCCATTTCTGCCCAAAAACTTCACGGTCCAGGAAGAGGAGGTGAATGCGTTTGTAGGACAAGTAAAGGCAAGTACATGTTTAACTTCTTTAGAAAATCGCAATCTGCTATCTTGGTATTCTGACGCTGATGTCCCAAATCCTCTTAGTATTCTTAGACTGCATACAGAATGCTGAAGTAAACAAATAGCGTTCTGTTTCCTACAGCATTCCACACGCACGCAGAACAAATAGAAATCCATATTCTATAAATCAGATTGCAACTACTTCCCTGGTGGTTTCATTAGACAGAAGACACCTAAAAGAGCAACTTGGTGTGGTAATGCAATATCAGAGGTCTCTTAAGTAATTTATTGTTCTTGTTTTTCAGATTAATTTTTAATCATTTTCTGTTTCAATCATTACATCCCAGTCACTTAGTGAAAAAGTTTAAAGCACCTATATCTGCCTTCAATATATCCCTCAGAAGCTTATTCAGTACATCTTGCATACCCGATAGTAACCCTGAATGCAACATTCTGCCTCCTTTATTCTCATTGCATGGGGACAGGTTTATGTTTCCACTCTCATGTACCACTTGGAGGTTAGACATGATTCTGAGAGCTACTGTACTATATTGAGACTAGAGAGTGAATCTAAACACCAAGTAGAATACATTAGTTAAGATAACTCTGGTATTTCATGACCATACTGAGTTGCTCTTAAGATGAGACAATTTACTGTATAAATATCATGTTATAAGGGTTGAAGTTTTTTTCAATTCTTTTTTTACCCCTTTTTGTACAGGCCAAAATGATCACCCTAAAGTTAGAGGATCTATTCAATACCATTATCATTTAAATTATGAAAATGTTTATCTTCCTGTGTTTCTTCATATTGAGAAATAAAAATGTGCTAAAGACGCAAACTTGCACCAGATTTTCAGAAACGTGTGCCCTTTATTAATTATGAAAAAATTGCATTATTAAGATCCATTGAATATACCCCATTGTCCCTTCCAGAAAAGTTATTGTGATACCATTATAATATCAGTGAAGAAACCATAGAACAACACAATTGTTTGCAGACACACCACAGCATTGCAAGTAATATCAACCCAATGGATTTGGATATTTGGATATTGCACCGTGTGTTCCTGATACGATAGCACAGTAGTACTGACATGTTTCCATGGCAAGGCAAAATACTATTGTTGTTGTTCTACTGATACGTTTTCTTACACAATATTTTCATCATGGACTAATAAGATAACAACCTATAGGCATTAAACCTTTTAATAAGCTATAGAAGAAAACTGTATTGGCCCTGTATTTATTACAGTCTTGCTGTAAATGGTCTAGGAATCAAGAGACTTTGTAAGATATGCCCCACCAATCTGCATTGCTAATTTTTTGCTTCAATTAAATAAAAAAAAAACGAAACACTTAAATAATGTGTCGTCTCGAGAGATGTGACATAATGAGTAGCTTTGTTCAGCTCTATTAAACTGCATGCTGTTTTAATTAGTATTTTAGATTAATAGGGCTTTGTTGGAATAACCAGCATGGAAATATAATTGGTGTTTTGTTTTGGTGGTTCAGTCTGTTTTGAGAAGCTGAGGTCAGTGTTGTGAGGTCCATCTGTTTTGAACTTACATTTTTGGTTCAGAGAAAGCACAGTAGCACAGGCAGTAGCACAGGTTTCTTGACGGTGGGCTGATGGGTGAGGGATATGCCAGACTAACATGCTGTTTTTTAGTATCTATCATTAGTAGGCAAATCTTGAAGTTGTTTTTTCTGCAGATAATTCTTGCTTGCACGCTATATATACATTGGGGAATTGGCTGTTTTGCAGTTCAGAAACAATGATGATGTCTGTGTTTTCTATCCTTGTTTTATTATTATTTTTTTATTTTACCTAGTTTTCATTCGGCAGTTTATTGACTTCTTCCTATCAAAACTTTGGAAATACTGTAACAAGATTCAAGCTCCGGTCAGATGGAGAAAATCGGCAGACATGAGAGATTTTGATTAGAAGTGAAGCAGGGGGCAAATGTTAGATACAATAAGTCACATATTTAGAATGTTGAAATCTGTGGTTTACATTTTAATGTATAAATAGAACTCATTATACTCCTAAAGGTGTTTATATTTAACCAGATTATCAAGAGCTTCTTCAGTGTTGTTAGCTTTCAACACCCCCCCCCCCCCCCCCTTTCTTTGCAAATCAGATCATATTAGAACCCATTAGAAATCCTTAAAAAATAACAATAGTTTAATACAGTCATGGGTGAAATAAAAAAAGAGAAATTCCATCCTTTCATGTCTTAGCCCAATTAATGTTGACAATAAGACTTGAATTGATGTGTAACATCAAATTGGCTAAATAAATGCTTGGCTCCTACTTTGTTTTTTTAAACCCACCCAAGAAAAAGGAACTGATTATAACACAGACATAATAGAACTACTTCTTGACACATTTTCTGATTATTATTATTATTATTATTATTATTATTATTATTATTATTATTATTATTATTATTATTATTATTTCTTTCTTTCTTTCTTACTTTCTTAGGAGACGCCCTTATCCAGGGCGACTTACAGTTGTTACAAAATGTCGCAACACAGAGTATCACATTGCAAAATATCACATTACTGATGAGAGCAGTTATAAAATTAAATAAAGTCAGCAGAAAATAAGAGCAAATTCAAATAATAGCAAAATAGAGTAGAGTAAATAAATACGGTTAAGAGTGAATTCGACTAAGACCAGTTAAACTTATAGTTAAGGTATTTAAATTTAAAATAAGAGCAATTACAAAAAAATGTGAATACAGTTACCTTTAAGAGTAAAATCAAGTACAGGATACAGAAAACATAGATATAATTATAATCATGTGGGGCTTATCATTGTGTTATACAGAGTATACAGAGTCCAAATAAAAGTATTCCTGGATTGTTGCATGAAAAAAAAGAAAAAAGTTCCAATGAGGTGCAGTTAGTTTACTAATTAGAGTTCTAAACTTGTAGTGCACTTCAGGCTGCAGCAACATAGATCATTTCACTGTGAAGATTCTATAGTGCCTATACTGTAACTGAACAGAAGAAAAGTACAGGACCTTGAGTTGACCATACCACTAAGGCACTTGTCTCCAGCTTTGTTGTCCTTCGCCTATGTAACGGGGGACTGCCCCGTCTTTATGATCATGGTTGGGACTGGCAGGGAGGGGGTTAAAATTCCTCCCTGCCAGAAAAAACATGTGAGAATGTGGCTGGAGCCCTAATTGACTAATTAGCAATTATTGATTAATTGGGCTCCAGCCACAGGGGATAAAAGCCAGGGGAGAGGCCCTGGCTAGGAGGGAGAGTTGTAGAGAGAGTTCTAGAAGGAGAAGGAGTGTTTTGTTTGTGCTGTGTTTTTCTGTTCCAGTGAAGGCAACGCCCAGCCTGGAAACTTTATTTTGTAAGTTTTTGTTTTGTGTTTGTATTTTGTGTTTGAAACCTTTTTGTTTGGCCCTCGTACTGGTTTATTTTGTATTTTTGTTTATTAAAACTTTATTTTTTAACTTTATACTGTCTCTGAGTCTCAAACCTCGGTCAATCTTGTCACAGCCTATATTCAAGGTAATGATCGCTTTCCCTTTGTGACTTCAGCAAAAGGTAGTGTTATAAAATCATCATTATCCAATAACTTTAAACACTAATCATAAAATATAGAGTGATATTAAAATTAGACAAAGCCTCCAGTGTGACACAGCTTCATCATTCCCAATATGAATTTTTCATATTTATTTTCAAACAGTAAATCTGTTTATGTTCATGTCAGCAAAATAAAAATACACAGTAAAACCTATATTATTTATGCTGGATTAGACGGTGTGCTGGATTACAGAGTTACTGTAAAAAATCCAATACTGTATACCTAAAAAGAAGTGCCAGATTGCACAGCCAGATCTTTCATTGATTATAGGCAGAAGAGATCTAAAAATCATGCTGGACTCCAGAATAGACAGGTTACAGATTGTAGGGGGTATCACACTATTTATTTCAATAGCGGACTGTCACAAAGACGGCCGGAGTGGGTGGCGTCAGACCAGATGCAGGAAATAAACACACAGAGAGAGACTTGGGGTTTTGGTGAGGCTGAGCGCGTGATCGCGCTCAGCATTTAATAATTAACAGACAGAACAGAAAATAAAAGGTTTTAAACAACAAAACACGGCACTTGAGGCCAAAATAAATAGACAAACAAAACGGTCTAGACAGACAAACAAACACGGTGAGCAAATAACAATATTTACGTTCTTTTATATTTACTTTACTCCTTCTCTCTCCCGTTCTCCACTCACCGAACACCCAACCCCGACTGAAAGAAACGTGCATCTTCATATACACTGTTGTGCTGGGATTCAATTACTAATTAATTATTCACTTGAATCCCAGCACGTGAATTAATTCTGTGCAACCCCGTGCTCACATATTACATTTAACCAGCACGTGAAGTGATTTGTGCCCTCCTCGTGCCTAAATACAAATCTACATTTTTAAATACACGTGAAACACAGACCCGTTTATATCCCGTGTACCAATGAATATACACCAACATTAACACACGCACGCAACATACAACACATAATAAGCACACAGGGGTGGGGCACATTGCCACACGGACCCAGAATCAAGCCGAATTATACACAATGCCGGTTTATAATTAATTCTAATTGGAAAATATGTACCATACACTATACCACATGCCTTGATTGTTTCTCATTTAAGTTAATCACAGCATCAAAAGTAGGCATTGTCTCTGAATCAGTGTTTCATTTTGTTTATCAACTCGGAAATGCATATTACTACTGCAAGACAGCAGCCACAAATCAGGGGCTGCTGATTGCGCAAGAGTGCCCTTCCAGCACAAGATCATTATCTATCCAGAGACAGATATGTTTATAGCCACAGTGTTATACAAAGAAGAAATGTGTGGCTTCCTTATTAACAGTTTTAATTAACTTTTAATTGATTTCAGAAGATAAATGCCTTCATTACAATGTCTCCTGCTGCACACCTGCTCTGTTATTAAACACCCACTGAAAACTCTCACGACAGGAATGCTGATAATCACAGTTTTCTGTTTATTATTTTTATTTCATTCATATATTTTGCTGATCCACTTAATGTTACTGAAACAACATCAATAAATGTAAACTAATGAAGCAATCTTTTCTCGCAGCTCATTTTAAAGAAGATGTACAGCAGGTCTCCCTTATGTCTTTCCACATTTACTGAGCTCTACTTTATGTGCTTTAGTTTACAAACTTCTATCCTAATGACAACTCTCCAAAATAAATGGTTATGGTGGTGTAATTTCTTTCAGGTTAATATATATGGAACATCTTCCTTTCATTCACGATTAAAGGAATACTTTATAATTACTCTTTACTATAATATATAGTAGTTTTTCACCGGCTTCGGTTCACAATGCTTCATCTGTGGGCTTCAGTGCACAGTGCAAGCCTCGCCTTACTTCTCCACAGTCATTCTGAAGGGATTTTTTCAGAAACTTTAATTTTTTTTTTTTAATTTGCGGGAATAGTTGCTAAACAGAAACAACAATAGAGAACTTTCATAACATAATAAATAGGATATTAAGTAGGTAAGAAATTAAATTATAGTAAACTGTACAGGAGATATAAACTATGCTTTTTGAGGGGAAACCAAATAATGAAACCAAAATCAAACCCAGTGCTTAGTATAAGAGTTAATTGTACTCACACGATCCCAACCATGAAATGTCAACTTATTAAACTGTGATTTAACCATCATTTGCCATGATTAACCATTGTCAGCCAAAAGCATTTATTTATTTATTTATTTATTTATTTATTTATGTATGTATTTATTTATTTATACTGATGTACAATGATTGTGTCTACCTAGTGCCATGACGTTGAAGGATGTTACGAATGTAATGCAATAAAGAAAGTCGTAATTAGTTCAGTACCAAATTAGCTAATGAAGACTAACTGTACAGATTGAATTTTCTCTCCTTCCCAACCTGTAATTTTTTTGAAAGACTTAATGTGTGACTGCACAGTTTAAAAACTATTATATGGCAACACTGTACACCTTATTAGCATGTACTCAACTTGCATGCTAATAAGGTGTCATTTTCAAGAGGGAATTATCATTTACAGTATTAAGGGATTAAGCTAGACTGAAGGATTATATAGTCCTGTTTTTTCCCCCCTCTTTGGGGAGGTTCTGTTCAGTTATTCTAAATGTTGGTAGTTCTACAAAATACATTGGAGAGACTTGGGTGCACTATTTGAGATGTTGGTTAATATTGGTACACAAAGGGTCATACTGAAATGATCTAAACAGTGGCTATATTTAGATATGCCTTAAAATAATCATACAGAACACACATCATATAATATGAAAAATTATCAAATATTAGGAAAATGTAGATAATATGTATCTCATGAAATGCTTTCTCTCAGTGTATCATTAAATCAAAGGTAAGAGGTGCAAAGGTACAAAGTTGTGGGGAGTGTCGACTACTTATAACAGCTTGGGAAATCTTGGCAACCATTAAAATGCAACATTTCCAGGAACGTTTGTACATGCATTTATGATATGATTGTATAGTTTATTTTCTTTCCTAAAGTGAATCCATTTACTCTTGTTCTAGGCAACTGATCCAGATGCAGGTGTGAATGGACAGGTGCGGTACAGCTTAGTGAACTTCAATGGCGTTTTTAGAATCAATTCAAACGGCAGCATTTACACAGCTGTGGCGCTGGACAGAGAAACAAGAAGTCAGTATGATCTGATTGTGGAGGCCTCTGATGGAGCAGTAGACCCTCGCCGGTCCACAATTACAGTATCGGTTAGAGTGCTGGACATTGATGACAACAGCCCGGTGTTCTCGCAGGCCTCGTACACAGTCAATTTACCAGAAAACAGTCCTGTGGGAACGATCATTCTAAACTTGAAGGTATTGTGTGGAGTTTGCTTTATTTCTTTGTTCTACAGTACTGGGTAATGAGTTCTCCTAGTTCTGTATTTATGAAAATATATTGGCTATATCTGTACAAATGCTAAAGCATTTTCATCCTAACCACAAGGTTTTTTTTTTCTTTTCAAGGCAAAGGATGCTGACCTTGAATCCAATGTCACTTACCGCATAAGAACACAAGCGGCAAGACAGCTGTTTTCAGTGAACTCTGTGACAGGAGATTTGTCAGTGTTACAAACTTTAGACTTTGAAACCCTTTCTGCAGCAGGGGCAACTTACACCTTTATAGTGGAGGCCTTGGACAGCAGTGGCAGCATGCCACCAGGCCTTGCTACTGTGACAGTGAAAATAATGGTAAGAATAAAACACAAGTATGCTTTTTTTGTAGCTGTAACTCATGCACATGTAGACGCATCTGTGTAATCTCAAGAATCTAGCACTGAATATTTCAAAAATGTTTATTCTGCTTTTTTTTCAGTGTAATGATTAAGTACAGTCAACAGCATCCCAAAAGGCTAATGCAAATTGGAGTTTCCCATGCAATCTTTCAATGTCTGCAAAACACACAGACATTGATTGATAAAGTATTTGGGCAATGCAGTGCAGTGCTATTTTATGGATGAGTCATTTGTTTTGTTATTGCCCTGCTACGTCAGTACTGTACAGTGATGCCTGATTAAGCAGCATCATCAACAAGATTAACAAAGCCATTGCAGTGGGGGCAAAATGAATCACTTCTCTTAAACAGAGTTACTGTAAATACATTCTACCTTTATTGTATCAAGTTGCTTTGCACATTTTTTATGTAGATTACCGTCCATGACAGATGCTTCTGAGGTCAACTGATTTCTCTTGAGGCCAAAGCCAGGTTGGAGCTTAAGTCATCATTACTCACGTCCTCTGTTGTCAACATGTTGATTCAAGTGGTTTCCCAGTCAGCCAGTTGAAAGATTTGCTAGTGGCGCCCGACTTCCATACCAGTCAGTCCATAACATCCATTCTGCTTTGCAGCAATCTTTTAGTAGGACGGGGAAACTCAGAAGACCGACGTCTTAAAGAATTCTTTCAACCAGTTCTGAGGCAGTGTCAGAACATTAAAATACAAATGCAATTTGAAACATATTACAGTTTTACCTTAAGATGAAACCATAGAAATTAGTGGAGGGCTCATCATTCTTAACCCTATCTGAATTCAATAATTAATTTTCCAGATTTCCAGGGCTTGCCAAGTGTGTCAGCAGTTGTAACATCTGCATAGGTTTCAATTTGATGGTCTGATTTTAAATCTTACAATTAACTTATAATAATCCTAAGCAAGCTCTGCTAACTCAAGTTTCTGACGCTGTTTAAATGACAGCTCTATAAAGTTTGGGAAAAACAAGCTTAACTTGTGACATTCTAATGTAGGGGTAACATAGCATTTGTCATTAATTATATACTGTCTCTTGTGGTTGATAATGATTTGCCATTTAATAGCCAATTTAAATTAAATGCTCAAGTGGCATATTACTGTAGGGAGGTTAGAGGGATTAATTAGTGGTGTGTATATCCTGCAGAAATGCAATGATACTTTGTGTCAAGAAACATATTTTTTTTCCATACTCATAGACAGTTGTAGCCTGTTGGCAGTTTTTAGTCTTTGAACATGGATGGTATTAATTCCCAAGTTAACTTTTCTGCGTAACTACTAAATGTGGTAATTAATTGACCTACATTATTGTTGCCTTCAACTATTTTTTTAAATAATTTATCATGAAACTGCTGATTTGTATTCTGCTTTAACAAAACAAAGCGTGTGAATATGACCCTGAACTTGCCAATCAGAACCCAACATAAGTTACAAACATTCTGTGCTTTTGTACAAAATCTACATGTATGTACAGTATGTTTGTACTGTATGTACTGCAGGCAGTGTATACATGTAGGTGCAGTACCTTGAAGCTTTCATACGTACATAATGATGAACCAGATGAAAAAAACAAAAAAAAACTTCAGTATTCAATTGGATGAAGAAAGAGATTAATCAAATCTTAACCCTAGTTTTATTTGCATTTCATTATTTGAAGACATACAGGATATTTTAAATTATCCTGAGATGTAATGCCATGTTCCTGTATACTTCGTATCCGTCCCTCTTGACAGGGATTAACGAGATAGAGGACTTTTGAATTCAACGTTGCAGTACGGCTGATCCTACCTTTTTTAACTAAAGTTATCCATACTGAGGGGCATCAGACAAACACAGAGGTGGTTTTACATATTTTAATCACCTTTGTGCTGTGTTAATGTACAGTAAAATTAGTGTGATTACTATTCAGCCTCCAGTGATGAATAGACAGATGCAGGAATAGGATGGTAAGATGCATTTCTATTGAATCTCAGACTAAAGCTCTTTGAAATTTCTTTGTAGTAACCACAAAGGCTGGATCTGTTGAAATACATTGCAGTACAAAAAGATAACAGGTGATAGCAAATCCATTCCTTAAGAATGATGCTTTTTCAGGGCACACGGTATCGCCAAACAGGTATTACACAGAGTGCACTATCTATGGTAACCCAGATCAACATAACTTTTGTTACCCGCAATGCATTGGCATTTCCCGGATTTCTAATGCCTTATATTACCTAGTATTGAATATCTGTCATTTTTTGTGCTACACTTCCGCTTGATACTAATGGATTCGGCACCACAAGAGGCTAGCAGTTGTAAATGTGTTTTGTAATGGGAATGGAATGAATGGGAACAATTCAAGGAGCAGTTTTCATGAATGTGTCTGTAATCTGGTTTTAACACCAGCACTTATCTCCAAATTGTGTTTTGCAGGATATGAATGATTATTCCCCTGTATTTAGGCAAGCTCTCTATAGGGGAATGGTGGCACCAAATGCAGTCAAGGGCACTGTCATCACAACTGTATCAGCAGAAGATCTAGATCCTCCCGTGAGTATAAAATAAAACCCTTTACCTTTTGCTTAAATATTCAAGGAACATCAGTATACAATCTGAAGGCACACTAGTGACTGTAGATTGATGTTGTATCTATAAAGTCTATTTTACCAAATATGGAATCTTGAATACTGACATTCTTATTCTTGAATAATCAGAACATTGTTTACATTAAGGAAGATGACATTTTTCATATTTATTTGTCTTTGTTGCTTTAAAAATGTTTATACCGATATGGCGCTCTTCTCATGAAATATTATCTAAATATCTCAATCTTATTAGTTATAATTTTTTGCCTGGTTTCCAAATAATTTAAGTTTTCTTGAATATTATTAACAATGTATAGGCCTCAAATGTGCAAATTTGAATGAAGCACATGTTATGGCAGACATGTTCATTTAATAATGTTTGGTACCATACTAGGTTCAAGAAAACTATCTGTGTGTTTGCTGTAACATGCACTTCATTTAAAAGTGCACCTGTAAGGCTTTTATACCAAAGGGACTTGCATGACAACAACATTTTATGGAATTATTTAATTAGTATAACCACTTTAATGGTATATTAATCTCAGTCTTAATGCAGCTGTATTTGTGTTGGCCAAATTCCATCTTCCCTGTACAGTTCACAACATTATACTAACTCAATAACTCATGTTCTTTATTTAGAATAATAATAAAAAAAGATACAATTTAATTTCCATTTCAGTTGTAAAATCTACTTGTGATAATGTGTATCAGGATCAGCAGCTGTTTTCTGCCCTGGAGGGGTCCATTCTAAAGCATCATTACCCCCAGTGTGCATGATGGTGTGATGGGGTCACCCACGCCCCTGGGTGTATTTTGGTTTATTGTGTGTGTATAAGTGTGGGTTATGTAGCACCGGTGATTTAAAAGCTGTGATGGTATGTAAGCATGGGTGTGTGTGTGTGTGTGTGGAATAGTGGGTGACAGGAAGGAAATTAAAATCCTCCCTGCAAAAACATGTGGGAATGTGGCTGGAGCCGTGAATTGAATAAGTGATTGATTGATTGATTGATTAATTAATTAATTAATTAATTAAGGCTCCAACCACAGATGTGTTACCGGAGTGTGTTCAGAGGCAGAACGAGAGACAAGAGAGTCAATATTATTAGAAAGCAATTGCTACCCGTGCTGGTACGATACTTGTTTTTGTTTTGTGTCTGTTTTGTATCTGTCTTCACTCTCACCACTCTGTGTCCTGCATTTCCTGGCCCGATGTCACCACCCGAGCAATCCATGACATGTGCATGAGGAAGCATTATTTGATGCATTGATTACATTACCAGTAAATAAGTTTGTTGACTGCGTGTGATACGATTTTGCACAATGATCCATCTTTTTGCCCTGGGGTATAGATGACCAATTTGAAAGCATATTTGTAATTATAATTTGTAATGTTCAACTTAGTTACCTGTGTTTCAGTTAATAGAAACAAGCTTCTTTTCAGTTCATGTTTCAAAGTTTTGTTTCTTTTTTTCATTTTCCCCAAGGAAACATTTTTACACAGATTAGTTTTTAATCCTCTTCTCAAAGCTATTAAAGTGGAAGCTTTATAATCCTATTACAGATATAGTGTTCAATACTACTTGTACCTGTTTAGTAAATCCCCCCGTTTCAGTTATTTTACTGAAACAAAGAGGTCCCTTTACTGAGTGGTATGGTTGAATTGAAACTTGTATAGCTGGCAGAAAATACAGATACAGCTAAACCATGTATGTGAGGCATGGCTATATGACAGTTGTTAGCCAATAATATGTCTCCCTCTCCTTGTCATTTTATTAAATTATATATAAATTACAACAGTACTGTACCTCCCTTTTTAATTGAAATAACTGAAGTCTGCGTGGCATCACATGCAGCAGCCAGAGGAACAACTTTTACAGGGTACTCTATGGATGTGTTTACCCAATGACACCAATTGCAATACAAACCGGTTTTAGACATGTTTTATTTGTATATTCTTAGACACCATTAAAATAAATTGTATACATTTAAAGGCATTATCTCAGTGCTAACAAGGAGAGGTGACACAATAATGTATCAAATAAACATGTAAAGTGGAAATTGTGCGTTGTGCTATTTTATTTTGTTTCTTTTATTTCTCCCATTGAACGCAAATACGACATTGTGAGGTTTATATCAGCAAGTGTTTTTTTCCTTGTATTTTCATTGTCTTTAAAAAAAATTGTTCTTTTAAAAACGTTTCCTTAAATTATTATGTTATTAGTCTGAATCTCATAGTTTCCAAGTTACCAACCAAGAAGCGTTATGGGACATGTTTATTATAGGTATGTATTTTTTTTTTTTGCATGTACATACGTATGTACATGAACATTACAAGGATATATTTTTTCAATCTAATGTTATTTTAAAATAACTTCACCAGCTTAATTTGCTGTTGTAGACAATGTGCTGTCTAATCCTCCTACATTTGCTGTAAGCCTGAAACTACGTGTTTCATCTACTTGACATATTTTTATTTCACTGCCAAGTCTGACATTTACTGTGAAGTGAAGTGCCCCAAGAGACTCCAGTCGTGAATGTTAGGAGCATTTTAGAAATTAAAAATAGCTAGCCTTTGGTATTTACTCATCAGGGAAATAAATCTGAGGGTACGATGTGTTGTCTAACCATTGTAAAAAGTACTGACATCAAAAGTACTGAATTCTGACATTGCTTGAATAGGTCAATACCAGACACTTATCCCTTGCTGTTAAATGTATTGCATTATGATAATGTTCTCCTAATGTATTATATACTTAACACCCCTTTGTTCTGTAATCATCCCTTTTAATTATGCCATTTTTTAGAAAAAAGATACATTGTTTTGTGTTAAGAACTAGGCAAACTAAGGATAATGGCTCTCTATTTAAATTGGTTGTCTTATCTTGACTTTTTGATTTATACTTACAGTAATTCTTTCTTTAGTTGCTATTGGTCCTTAGTTTTAACACATCATTAATAATTGAAGTTTCAAAAGTGACGCTTTTTTAGTGAGGGAAGAGAAAGACGTTGTTGGAGTTGCTGTTTAAGGAGCGTCCCCAGGGGAACATGCATTACAGGCCAGATATTCAAAAGAGATGTGAGGTTCGCAAGGACAACTTTGCTCATTTTTTTTTTTAACTATAACTGTTTTTTCCTCACAAGTCAAAATTCAGCTCCAACAATGCCACCAGGTAAGTTTAGCATTTCAGTTTCAGATACTGGTACAACAAAAACAGATGTTGGTGGTTTAGCTGTGCCCAGAGCACTACCAACCTCTGTGGAAATTGTTTGGGACACCCTTTATCTGCAGATGAGGCTGGTCCTCCACCAGTAGACTTGGCAGATTTCCAAATCTGAAAATGTTTTCTTTAGCTCAAATTTCAAATTATAATATCATCTATATCTTGTGGAACATTTGAAACAACATTTACGCTGTCTGGGGAGTGGGTGAAGATAAAACTGCCCGGACTGGGCATAAAAAAAAAAAAGTGTAAGTTCAGTAACTCACATCCACATTAGTAAACTTACAAATGGGTGGTTGGTGTAATCCAGGGGGATTCCCCAGTGCTGTAAAAGGCTCTAAAAAAATCCAGTATAGGTTGATCAAATCAGGCTGTAAGAATCAAGGATTCATCTTGAACTCAAAAATAAAGAACTAAGTTATAACCAATTGTTACATATATGAACAAAGAAAGTAACACAATACATCTAAACATTTTACACCAACACCACAGTATCTCACATAATGCACATGCACATAATCTACAGGATGTAATTTGAAAAAGGTTGTTCTTGAAGGTTGACAGATAAGTATTGCCATCTTTAGAAAACCTCAAACCGTGTAATAGCTATTTAACTACAGTAAATTATCAGGGGTATAATTGATCTGTTCAAATTAAGACTATCAACCCTTTGGAGATGTCCATCAATTATAGTACATAGTCATATAGAAGAAATGCAGAAAAAAAATACTCAGGTGACTTCTTTAATTTAGATTGATCTGTCAACATTTGTATATAGACCTTCAAACTACAGTAGTTCTGGTCTCACTTCATTCTGGCATTGTAAGATATATAATTTGATGTAGTGTTGCAAAGTTTACTCTGGCCTGGATTACATTTCCTTTTGGTGACAATACATTTATAGCCCTACCAAATAACATAAGTGTTCATGAGAAATAATTGGCAACCCACTGATCAACATGTTTTTTTGGCATATTATGTTGCAAACAGTTGCTTCTAACTTTCTTTTTCTAACATTCTTTTTTATAAGTTACAGAATATTCCTTGATTCTCAGGGCCTAATTTGATCAACCTGTACTGGGATATTTTATTTAGCATTTTCCAGGGAATAACCTTGAATTACACCAACCACCTATCCGTGGTTATCCTATGATTATATGTTGTTGATAATATGTTGTTTATTCATACACTCAGATGACTGGTTTAAACATTGCATGAAGGTCAAATGCCTCCCTACAGTAAATATTATTAGTTGCTGTGCATCGTGTGCAATGATCTTTAAAATGAGCATGGCACCCCATAAATGGTATTTAGATGAAACAGTGAATATACTGTAGAGCTATAGGACAATCCCCCTTCAAGCAATACAATATACTGCAACCATTCAATGCCAAACAAAGAGATGTGAAATAAGTGGAAAAAAGAACCTTCATTTTATTGAGACACCTCCGCAAAAGGAGGGGGATGGAAAGCCTCTAGTTCCGTTGACACGCACGCTTACAGGAACTGTGCACGGACAGTGCCTGTAGCTCACTGACCCGCTTAGCGGAGGAGATAGCTAATAGAAAGGCTGTCTTCAATGAGCGATACTTCAACTCTATGGCATGTATGCGCTCAAACAGAGCCTTAGTCAGAGCCTCCAGTACCACGCCTCATTGTTGTTTGTTTAGCTAATCATAGATCAGCAGAAACGCCGATATGGCGTTTAGTTCGGGGGGAGTGGGGGTACTGACTCGCCGGCACGGCTGCCGCTGTGTGCCTGATATCGGGGTGTCGGTGGAGGAATGCCTGGTGGCTGTAGGAGAGGTTGTGGGCTTCAATAAAATAAAATCAGCTTCAAGGACGAATAAAGCTCTAGTCATTTTTTTAACTGATTTGGAGTTGGTAAACAAGCTATTGGAGGAGGGGTTTAGTGTGCAGGGGTCTTTTATTGAAGTTTCACCTTTAGTGACACCCGTAACCAAAGTAATACTGTCTAATGTCTTAAACGAGTTACTGGAAAGAGAATTAGCAAGATATGGAAAATTGATGTATCCCATTAAGACGATTCCTCAAGGATTCATCTCACATCCACATTAGTATACTTACAAATGGGTGGTTGGTGTAATCCAGGCTAATATACTAACTGAAAATAAAAATACATTAAAATATCTTAACAACACTGACAAGAACATTTGTGCAATATTTTGTTCTGAATCCATTGTTGGTTATAGTTATTTTAATGGTATCCCAAAAGTTTTTTATGTGCCGGGAATAATAATTATATTCAGGTAATATTATATGGTATTAGCAAACAAGTGATTTTATTTGTTAAATGTAAAGTTGCTTGGTAGTAATCTGCAAAATGCAATCCTATCATTATATGTTTTGCAGTCAAATGTCTCCTATAGTATTGGTTGAGTGCAGTGCTATGTAGGAGTAATAGTATTTTAATTCCCCACAATGCTTATTTATGAAACTCTTCATATCAATAATATATGGGTAAGAAAACAGAATATTGTAATTTGTGTGCAGCATTCCCAGTGCGGAACATAAGCAGGTTCAGGTTTCAAAGAATAGAACTGTCAAAGTAATCATACATTTAGTGACCTGCTTTGCCCTCCTCAGGGGCTACGTTCTTTTGGCTTTTTTAATACTTTGGTTTCCCTCCTGATCATTGCAAGGCTAGACCAACCAAAATGAGTTTTAATAAAGAAAAATGAAATGAATAATGTATTATGCTATTGACAGTGCACAATATTTTGCAAGTTAGGCAACAATATTCTTTACTAATAAAAGATTTATATTCACTGTAAACCTGCGTTTATCGGCGTGCTGTTTATTTTTGCTAATTTTAGCTAATATATGTTTAATTGCAATTTAAATGGCTCTATCTGTGCATTGTACTGTATACTGTTCAATGCAACAGTTTTGCTGTTTGTCCTTCATTGATAAAATTGATGGTATCTGCAAGTTAGCATTGTGTTATAAAATTGGATGAACAGCATTTCAACTATTGAAAGCATTTACACTCAAATACATTACAGTTATGTGTGTGCTTTGGCTCTTTTACTGATTTTCTCTAGTTTGTATTAGTTTACCCTCTTGGCTTACTGTATTCTGCCATGTTTTCTATTAGTCTAGAGGCTGTAGAGGCAGAGGCAGTTTTTCTTAGCTATGAGACCCGCGGGCTCCCATTTCACAGCCACTGTGATCGAGCGGCGGGCTTGCAGTGAGTGAAGGCTGCTTGGCACACTTTCTTGTTCGCTACCATTACCTAGTTAAATCGGTGTTTTTTACTTTGTTTCATTTGTTTAATTTGTTTCTCACGCCTGTCAGTTTTATTTGGGTGTATGTGTTATTGAGCCTGCTTGTTTTTATTATTTTGCAGGTTCCTATGTTTGTTCTCAATCCATGCTCAGCTGAGCTCCTAGTTTTAAACTAGAGTGATTGTTTGCCTACATTAAGCTTTCAGTTTTTTAAAATTGGTGGGCAGGTTTGCTGTAGTTTGAATGCCCTTTCATGGTGGAGGGAATCTCATTATCTGTCCCAGCATTTCCCTCTGGGTACCAACAGATAGAGGGAAGTAGTTACCACTGACACCTCCATGACAGGTTGGGGAGAAGTATGCAATCACCAGAGTGTGAGAGAACTTTGGTCCCAGTGGAGAGCAAGTTTTACATAAATATTTTGGAACTGCGTGCGGTTCATCTTATGGTGAGACACTTCCTTCAGCCTCTGCAAGGGAAGGTAGTCCTGTTGAGGTCAGACAATGTTTTTACAGTGGCATACGTAAACCATCAGGGAGGCTCAAGGTCTGTACGTCTTAGGGATGCATACAGACTTGTGACTGGGTCCGATCATCACAGGATTCCCATCAAGGCTGTACACTTCCCTGGCTTTGGACTAGCTGTTTTGTAAGCTAGCACTGGGTCCCAGTTGTGAAGGTAATTCCTCTCAAGTTATCATTGGGCTTGCTCCTGCTTTGATATAGGATACCCATTGGTAATGGCTATCAGTTCCATATCTGACAGGGAACAAAAGGTTACTTATGTAACCACTGTTTCCTTAAGTGAAATTAGCTTAGTTTGTCGCTGCGCCCTATCCTGTGTGTTGCAGTTTACTAGATCTGAGGAGACGCGAGCGTGTAACGTGGTTAAGTACCGAGTCAAGCGTGCTCGAGCTGGAGCCATCCACCCGTGCACCTTCTTAAAAGTGGTGTTAAAAAGTAGGGTATGTTTTGCAGACAAAACCCATTGGTAATAGCTATCAGTTCCCTTGTGGGAACTATGGCTACACAAGTAACCTTTTGTTTCTGGCCAGTAGATTAGGAAAGCGAAGGAGTAAAGTGTGCAGCACATCTCTCTAAATGTTAAAATACTTTTCATAGGGCACAGCAGCCAGCAGGATCAGATACACAGTGGATCTGGACAAGTTTCCCTACAGTGGCAGTATCTTTGATGTGGAGGTAGATACTGGAAGAGTGATAACACGAGTCAATCTCAATGAAGAACCCAGTACGACGTTTAAGGTAAGGCAATATTTTACTAAGTTTGCTAGTCATTTTCTTGGCATTGTATAAAAGATTTACCTTAATCAAAAAATTCAAAATATTCAATCAAAACTAATGTTTCTTTAGCTTAACCACTAATACAGATCAAAGAAATGGATAGGGACCAGGCATCATGTTATATGAATAAGTAATGTATATGTAATTTAGTTTTGTCCTTCAGTGGGTTGCATACACTCAGTGGTGAGTTCAGGGTGAGGTTCCCATAGCACATTGGTCATTTCTGTGCATCCACTTTAAATTGGAAGACTAGCTTCTTTTAAATATCATTTAAAAAGTGAATTGTATTGAAACAGCTTTTGTTTTTTAAAGCTGGTGGTTATTGCCTATGATGATGGGGAGCCTGTGAAGTTCAACAGTACTCTGGTTGAAATAACTGTTCTGCAGCCTTCAGTGATTCCAATCTTCACACAAGAGGAATATAGGTAAAGTGTATGTGAACGTGCGTGTATGTTAATCTAGATCATGTAATGAGATTGTGATTGTGCTTGCCATCTATTTCTCAGAACGAATGCCTCCTCAGATCCCTATCTGTAATAGACCAGGATATAATTTAGTTCAAAGTACATTTTTTAAAATGTGCTATGTAAAGTAATATCAATCTATATTAAAATAATCAGAACACATGCAGTTTGGCCGAATTGAATCTTCTAAGAGTTCATTTCAAGTTATATTCAGAAAATATCAAATTTACCGTAGTTTAGAATAAATCTCATGTAAACCTTCACTTATATCGGCATGGTATGTTGCAAATTCATTTTTTATGTAGACATGATGCTAATACAAGAAATTTTAAGAAAAAATTGCAATCATAACATCCTCTAAACAACCTAAATCAATGTTATGAAATGTTTTTCAATATGTATCATAGCCAAAAGCAAAGCATCACTTGTGTATAGCTAACAGAGATGAGACAATAACAAATTCAGACTGAGCAAGACCACACGTGATCTTTAATAGAGTTAAATCAAATATTGAATATGTTTGGCTGATTCTTGTCACATGCAATCCTTGGAAATAATGTCAAACAATATCATACTTTAAGTAGCTCTAGATTGTCAAAGAGCAGCCATTGAATTCTAACAAATCTGTAAGTTTATGTGGCTGTATTTTAGAAAAACTGTAATTGCAGCTTTAATAATAAACAGAAAATTCTAGCTTGATACAGTTTCCCCAAAACATTAAATGTTTATTATTATTCCTGCCATCGTTCTGTTGATGCTAAAAATGAGGTTGCCAAGTACCTAGTATATAAAATGATGAATACAGTAGTTGTGTATGCCTCATGAATCTGTACTCCAGCCTAAATTAATGTGTTACATTAATAAATTGTCCTAAAATTGCAATAATTAAAACAAGCAGACTGGGGTTTGGATCAATTTAAAACCACTATTCAATGATTTCTTCATTTTGCCTTTCTCCACTTTAAAATCTACTTCTTACTCAGGTTTTCTTTTTTTTAATGAAAAAATGTTTTGGCTGTTGTTTTCACCAGACATAGTTAACTGTGATTTACTCTTTATAATATATATATATAGGTTTGTGATTACTAGAACAAGTCTGGCATATCTGTAAATTGATCACATAGATAGAGACTGCAACAAAGGAGATGGAAGGTCTTAGATTAGAGTTTGAATTAATGCCATGTCCTACACACCAGTGGAAGGTCATCGTTGATAGCGATACACTGGCATAGCGGGAATTACAATGCCTGTTGACCACAGTAGTGAGTCAACTGTTAATTATTGCCTGTGGACACATTAGGCAGGTGTTCATGCTTCCTTCATATGAGAGATGGGATTGTGAGGCTCTTTCAGTCTGCTTTATTATCAAAGTACAAAGCACATCCCTTGCTCTCCGTGCGAACAATAACTATTTGATGAGTGTATTTGAATCTAATATATATATATATATATATATATATATATATATATATATATATATATATATATATATTGTTCCTTTGGTTTTCTGTGTACTTGATATTGTCTAAATTAATATGACAGTTTGAAATTCAACATGGAAATGCATATCTAAAAATAGTAAATTAACTTTGCAAATGTCATCAAGAAAATATAAGCAATGACAATAAATATTCTAAAATGATTGCATCTGTTCCAGTACAGACAATGTGTCTCCTTTTTAATGTCGGTTTCCATTATTTTCAGAAGAAGCACTTAGCTGTTTTATATATATATATATATATATATATATATATATATATATATATATTTATATATATATATATATATATATATATATATATATATATATTATATATATATATATATATATATATATATATATATATTTCTGTACATTGTCACATTCTCAGATTTAAGAAAGACCTCATGAAAAAAATATGCAGGATATTACATATACGTACAGTGTCAACTCAATGAGATTGATTACAGTCTGATTCACAATTACCCAGCTGTAAAAAGAAAAAAATACATTTGCATGTGTGCATGATATATTGGATTTCAGCATGTACCACTGTACACTGTAGAGGCA